>NW_025422127.1:9375000-10000000 GCF_011764305.1 Mustela putorius furo | reverse complement strand
GCACCATTTATTGAAGAGACTGTCTTTTTTCCACTGTATATTTTTTCCTGTTTTGTCGAAGATTAATTGACCATAGAGTTGAGGGTCCATATCTGGGCTCTCTACTCTGTTCCACTGGTCTATGTGTCTGTTTTTATGCCAGTACCATGCTGTGTTGGTGATCACAGCTTTGTAATAAAGCTTGAAATCAGGTAATGTGATGCCCCCCGTTTTATTTTTGTTTTTCAACATTTCCTTAGCGATTTAGGGTCTCTTCTGGTTCCATACAAATTTTTGGATTATTTGCTCCAGCTCTTTGAATAATACCGGTGGAATTTTGATCGGAATGGCATTAAAAGTATAGATTGCTCTAGGCAGTATAGACATTTTAACAATGTTTTTTCTTCCGATCCAAGAACATGGAATGGTCTTCCATCTTTTTGTGTCTTCTTCAATTTCTTTCATGAGTGTTCTGTAGTTCCTCGAGTACAGATCCTTTACCTCTTTGGTTAGATTTATTCCCAGGTATCTTATGGTTCTTGGTGCTATAGTAAATGGAATCGATTCTCTAATTTCCCTGTGTTTTCATTGTTAGTGTATAAGAAAGCCACTGATTTCTGCACATTGACTTTGTATCCTGCCACGTTGCTGAATTGCTGTATGAGTTCTAGTAGTTTGGGGGTGGAGTCTTTTGGGTTTTCCATATAAAGAATCATATCATCTGCGAATAGAGAGAGTTTGACTTCTTCATTGCCAATTTGGATACCTTTTATTTCCCTTCGTTGTCTGATTGCTGTTGCTAGGACTTCTAATACTATGTTGAACAAGAGTGGTGAAAGTGGGCATCCTTGTCTTGTTCTTGATCTCAACGGGAAGGCTGCAAGCTTTTTCCCATTGAGGATGATATTTGCTGTGGGTCTTTCATAGATAGATTTGATGAGGTTCAGGAATGTTCCCTCTATCCCTATACTTTGAAGCGTTTTAATCAGGAACAGATGCTGGATTTTGTCAAATGCTTTTTCTGCATCAATTGAGAGGACCATGTGGTTCTTCTCTCTTCTCACATTAATCTGTTGTATCACATTGATTGATTTGTGAATGTTGAACCATCCTTGAAACCCAGGGATGAATCCCACCTGATCATGGTGGATAATCTTTTTAATGTGCTGTTGGATCCTGTTGGCTAGGATCTTGTTGAGAATCTTAGCATCCATATTCATCAGTGATATTGGTCTGAAATTCTCCTTTTTGGTAGGGTCTTTGCCTGGTTTGGGGATCAGGGTAATGCTGGCTTCATAGAAAGAGTCTGGAAGTTTTCCTTCTGCTTCAATTTTTTGAAACAGCTTCAGGAGAATAGGTGTTATTTCTTCTTTGAAAGTTTGGTAGAATTCCCCAGGGAATCCGTCAGGTCCTGGGCTCTTGTTTTTTGGGAGGTTTTGGATCACTGCTTCAATCTTGTTACTAGATATCAGTCTATTCAGGTTGTTGATTTCTTCCTGGTTCAATTTTGGGAGTTTATAGTTTTCCAGGAATGCATCCATTTCATCTAGGTTGCTTAGCGTATTGGCATATAACTGTTAATAATAACTTCTGACGATTGTTTCTACTTCCTTGGTGTTCATTGTGATCTCTCCCTTTTCATTCATAATTTTATGAATTTGGGCTTTCTCTCTTTTCTTTTGGATTAGTGTGGCCAATGGTTTATCGATCTTATTGATTCTTTCAAAAAACCAGCTTCTAGTTTCATTGATACGTTTTACTGTATCTCTGGTTTCTACCTCTTTGATCTCAGGTCTAATCTTGATGATTTCCCTTCTTATGTGTGGAGTTGGCTTGATTTGTTGTTGATTCTCCGGTTCTTTAAGGTGTAGAGAGACAGCTGGTGTGTTCTGGTTTTTTCGTTTTTTTTGAGGGATGCTTGGATGGCTATGTATTTCCCCCTTAGGACAGCCTTTGCTGTATCCCATAGGTTTTGGACTGAAGTGTCTTCATTCTCATTGGTTTCCATGAATTGTTTCAGTTCTTCTTTGATCTCCTGGTTGATCCAAGCATTCTTAAGCAAGGTGGTCTTTAGCTTCCAGGTGTTTGAGTTCCTTCTGATCTTTTCCTTGTGATTGAGCTCCAGTTTCAAAGCATTGTGATCTGAGAATGTGCAGGGAATAATCTCAGTATTTTGGTATCGGTTGAGTCCTGATTTGTGACCCAGTATGTGGTCTATTCTGGAGAAGGTTTCATGTGCACTTGAGAAGAATGAGTATTCTGTTGTTTTAGGGTGGAATGTTCTGTATATATCTATGAGGTCCATCTGGTCCAATATATCATTCAATGCTCTTGTTTCTTTATTGATTTTCTGCTTTGATGATCTGTCTGTTTCTGAGAGAGGCGTGTTAAGATCTCCTACAGTTAGTGTATTCCTATCAATATGACTCTTTATCTTGATTAACAGTTTTCTTATGTAATTGGCTTCTCCCATATTGGGGGCATGGACATTTACAATTGTTAGATCATCTTGGTGGAGAGTCCCTTTAAGAATGATGTAGTGTCCTTCTGTATCTCTGACTACAGTCTTTAGTTTAAAATCTAATTTGTCTGACCTGAGCATCGTTACTCCGGCCTTCTTTTGAGGCCCATTGGCATGAAAGATGCTTCTCCATCCCTTCACTTTCAGTCTGGGTGTATCTTTAGTTTCAAAATGGGTCTCTTGTAGACAACATATGGATGGGTCTTGTCGTTTTATCCAATATGCAACCCTGTGCCATCTTATGGACGCATTTAGGCCATTCACATTGAGGGTGATTATTGATAGATACGTTTTTATTGACATTGTGTTACCTTTGAAGTCTTTCTTTCTGTAGATTTTCTCTGTATTTCTGTTCAATGCTATTGTTAGGCTTTTTCTTCTTTTATAGAAACCCCCTTAATATTTCCTGCAGTATCGGCTTGGTGGTTGCATAGTCTTTTAAGCCTTGCTGCTCTTGGAAACTCTTTATCTCTCCATCCATTTTGAATGTCAGTCTTGCTGGATAAAGTATTCTTGGCTGCATGTTCTTCTCAATCAGTGCCCTGAATATATCTTGCCAGCCCTTTCTGGCTTACCAGGTCTCTGTGGACAGGTCTGACGTTATTCTGATGGGCTTTCCTCTGTACGTAAGGATCTTCTTTGTCCTAGCTGCTTTCAAGAGGTTCTGCCTACAATTATAATTCTTCATTCTTACTATTAGGTGTTTCGAGATTACTAGGTGTCTTTCAAGAATCTGTAATCTCTGGGGGAAACCGTTCGGCCTCTAGTACATGAACGCTGGTTCCATTCATGAGATTCGGAAAATTTTCATGAAGAACTTGTTCCACTATATCTTCTAGACTTCTTTCTTTCTCCTCCCCTTCAGGGATTCCAATAATTCTGACATCGGAACGTTTCATGGCATCATTTATTTTCCTGATTCTGTTTTCGTGGCTTCTAAGCTGTTTGTTCCAGGCTTCCTCCTGATCCTTTCTCTCTATCTGTTTGTCCTCAAATCACTAATTCTATCTTCTGTCTCAGTTACTCTAGCTTTGAGAGAATTTAGATTAGATTCGAACTCATTGAGAGCATTGTGAAGCTGATCCCTGGTAGCTTTCAGCTCTTCCCTAACACTGAAAACATGATCTCTGGTCGTTTTCAGTTCAGCCCTAATCAATTCCGTTTGGCCACCCATGGCTTTCTCCAACCTAGCTATTGCTTGGATAATTGTTAGCCTGAATTCTCTTTCCGGCATATTGTCTATGTTGATAGCCATTAGCTCTGTTGCAGAAGGCCCATCCTCTGTATTTTTCTTCTGTTGGGCATTCCTCCTCCTAGTCATTTTGTTGAGAGATGGCTGAACGGGTGTAGCTGGATGTATCCACCGTGATGCAGTCAAGGTACACCCTGGAATGCTTCTGAGCAATCAGGGTTCCCTACCCAAATGAGAGGAAAAAGAAAAGGAAAAGAAAAAGAGAGAGAGAGAAAGAGACAGGAATGAAAGGTGAGATAAAAGAGAAGGTTCAGCCCAAATGGGCCTCAAGGTAAGATTTATGAAGTATACAAACAAAAACAGACAAACAAAAAGACTGATAAAACTATATGACAAGAGAAGAAAAATATATATATTTGCATATATATATATGCAAATAAAGGAAGAACCTTGTCAAAAAGAACTCCGAGTGTAAGGTTTATATACTATCAGGACAAACACAAAAACACAGAAACACTGGTGGAAGAAAAAGATGGGAGAGTGGTTGTAAATTCTCAGTGTGGGCGAGGAAGGTTGTTTTGATTCTTCCTGGATGTATCTTGATATCTTTGTTAAAGGACTCAACTTTCTTAAGATAAAGGGGGATTAGGAATTGGTTTACCTATAGGGATGGCATTGATTGGGGAAAGGGGATTACCTTGAAGTTTAATTCTATATGAATATTAGAAAATAAAAATTAATAAAGGAATTAACTAAACTAAACTAAAATTAAAAAAATTTTAAAAAATAGAAATGCAAAAGGAAAACACAGGTGTATGTATCAAAAAGTTCAGGTTAGAAGGTTATTATGGAATTTGATGTACTGGACATCTCACTGTGATGGTAAATATGTTAAAAATTATCTATATAATAATAAAAAATTATCTATATAAAAAAATGAGCCAGAGTAGTGGGAACGAATTAATAATAAAAATTGTCCTATGAAGTAGTGGTGGTTGTTCTCTTGTCATCTTTTTTTTTTTTTTTTCCTTTCCTGGTTGGTTTTCTGGGGAAGGGGCCTGCCACGTGGGTGTTCAGTCAATGATGTTCTCTGAGTTAAGTCCTCCCGCCCCCCTCAAGAGGGTGGGCTCTGAGGAAACTGGTTTTTTCAGGCTTTTGCTCTCTGGAGCTTTTTTTTTAAAGATATTTTTTATCTACTTGACAGAGAGAGAGAGAGGTCACAAGTAGGCAGAGAGGCAGGCAGAGAGAGAGGAGGAAGCAGGCTCCCTGCCAAGCAGAGAGCCTGTCATGGGGCTCGATTCTAGGACCCTGGGATCATGACCTGAGCCAAAGGCAGAGGCTTTAACCCACTGAGCCACCCAGGTGCCCCCTCTGGAGGTTTTTATATTTATTCACTTTTGTTTTTCTCTCTCGCCTTGACCGCTTTTGATGGTTTTTGTAGGTTTAGAGGAAAGCAAACTGCACCCTGACCTCCCTCTCAGAGAGAAGCCTCTCAGTCTGGCTGCAGAGCCCAAATAAATCTCCCGTTGGCCACTGGCAGAGCAGGTTCCCAGTCGCAGTCCCTGGGGACTTAGGATTTTTTTGCTTGTACCCCAAACCAAGGCAGCGGAGGCTGTCTGGGCAGTTCCAGACCGCCAGAGAGGTTCCAAGCAGCGATCGCACACTTAGATTTTCCCGCTGGCCCAGGCTGGGAGTGCCAGGTCTTTCCGGGTCGGAGAGCACCGGGCTGGCGCCTGTGCGCACCTCTCTCAGGGGAGGGCGTGGGGCACGACTCAGACTCTGATGGCACAGCAGGGCCCTCGCTTGGGGACTGCAAAAAGGCTGTGCTTCTGTCTTCTGTTGGCTGGCGAGGCTCCCAGCCCCTCACGGGAGCCAGGCCCCACGCGCTCTCAGGCGCAATGGTGGTTCAGGGACCAAGACCTGGTTTCTCTGCCGCACTCTCTGGCTCTGCACCAGGGGTGGCTGTCCTGGGTCTGGGGACTTAAGCCCCTGTCCCTAACACCCCGATTCCCACAATTTTCCCCCGGTGATCCTTGGCTCTTTTTGAGTGCTTTTACCAGACTCCCGAGTTAATGCTGGTCCCCAGGTGCAGGGCACTCTCTTATTGGGATATTACTTTCCAATGGGTCGCCTCTGGTGGCTCCCTCCCCCTTTTGTTTATCTTCCGATATCAGTCCGACGTTCCCACTCCGCTTTACCTGCCCACTGGCGTCTTCTGCTCTGGTAGAGATCCAGATGTGTATAATTCTGATCTCAGGCTGATTTCGTGGGTGATCAGAGTTCTTTGGAAGGTAATCAGCTCACTTTAAGGTACAGGTTGAAAGGGCTCCTCCTCCTATTTCCCCACCATCTTCGAAAGTCCTCTCTACTTATTATTTTATTGTTTTCTAGTTCTCCCTCTGGATCTGTTCGTGTTTGCTTAATATATGTAGTGCTCCAGTGTTGGAAGCATATTTATAATTATTATATCCTCTGGGCGAATTGACCACTTTATCATTATATAAGGGCTTTATTTGTCTCTTTTACAGCTTTTGACTGAGGTTTATTTTGTCTTTTATAAGTATGGCTATCCCTACTTTCTTTTGGTTTCCATTTCCATGGACTATCTTTTTTAATCCTTTCACTTTCATTCTGTGTTGGTACTTAAAGCTGAGGTGAGTATCTTGTAGGCAGCATATATCTGGTCTTTTTGTTTTTATCCTTTCAGTTACTCTAAGTCTTTTGATTGGAGAGCGCAGTCCATTTACACTTAGAGAAATTATTAATCTGTAGGAATTAACTAATGCCTTCTTATTGTTTTGTGGCTGTTGTACAGTTCTCTTATTCCTTTCTTCCTTTTGCTGTCTTCCTTTGTAAACTGATGATTTTTCATAGTGGTATGATTTGACTCTTATCTTTATCTTTTGTGAATCTACTATAGGTTCTCTCTCTGTGGTTACCATGAGCTTACATAAAACACCTTAATATAAAACAGTTTACTTTAGGGGCACCTGCGTGGCTCAGTGGGTTAAGCCTCTGCCTTCGGCTCAGGTCAGGATCCTGGGGTCCTGGATCGAGCCCCAAATCTGCTCGGCAGGGAGCCTGCTTCCTACACTCTCTCTCTCCCTATCTCTCTGCCTGCTTGTGATCTCTGTCAAGTAAATAAATAAATAAAATATTAAAAAAGAAAAACAAAACCAGTCTGCTTTACACTGGTAATAATTTAACTTTAATCTCATATAGAAACTCTACCCTTTTACACTTCCTCTTTTATGTTTTTGATGTTACAACTTACATCATTTTATATTGTATATCCATTAACAAATTGTTTTAGCTAAAGTTTTTTTTTTTTTTTTTTAAGAGAGAGAGGGATTGAGGGAGAGAGATATCATGAGTGCAGAAGGGGCTGAGGGACAGGGAGAG
Source organism: Mustela putorius furo (assembly GCF_011764305.1). NCBI lineage: Eukaryota > Metazoa > Chordata > Mammalia > Carnivora > Mustelidae > Mustela > Mustela putorius. Next base: position 9,992,906 of record NW_025422127.1, on the reverse strand, counting down.
AGAGAATCTTAAGCAGGCTCCACACCCAGCCCAGAGCCTGATATTGGGCTTGATGTCACAACCCTGAGATTTTGACCTGAACCAAAATCAGGAGTCAGACATTTAACTGACTGAGCCACCCAAGCATCCTTTAGCTGTAGTTACTTTTAATACTTGTATCCTTTAATCTTAATGCTGGAGTTAAGTAGTTAATACATCACCATATTATAGTGTTTGAGTATTCGGAATCTGACTATATACTTTACCAGTGTGTTACATATTTTTATATGTTCTCATATTACTAAACAAACGTTTTTAATTTCAGCTTGAAGAATTCATTTCAGTATTTTTTTTAATACAGTTCTAGGGGTGATGAATTTTCTTAGCTTCTATTTGTTAACAAAAGTCTTTATCTTTCCATCATTTTTGAAGGACAACATGCTGGGTAAAACATTCTTTTTTTTTTTTTAAGATTTTATTTATTTATTTGAGATAGAGAGAGGCCATGAGAGGGGAGAGGTCAGAGGGAGAAGCAGACTCCCCACTGAGCAGGGAGCCTGATGTGGGACTTGATCCTGGGACTCCAGAATCATGACCTGAGCTAAAGGCGGTTGCCTAACCAACTGAGCCACCCAAGTGCCCCTGGGTAAAGCATTCTTGATTGGAAGTTTATTTTTAGCACTTTGAACATATCATATTATTCTCTCCTGGCTTGCAAGAACTCTGCTAAGAAATCTACTGGTTGTCTTATGTGGATTTCCTTGTATTGAAAATTTTTTCTCTTGATGTTTTTAAAATTCTCTCCTTATGTTTGATTTTAGGCAGTTTTATTACAGTTTGGCTCGGATGAGATGACTTTGGATTGAAATTTTGCGATGACCTGTTAGCTTTATGAACTTGGATGTCTAAATCTCTTCCCCAGTTTAGGAACTTCTTAGGCATTATTTCTCTAAATAAGCTCTCTACCCAATTCTCTCTCCCTTCTTCTTCTGTGGCTCTGGTGATTCTTTTGATGGTGTCCTGTAAATCTGATAGGCTTTCTTCATTCCTTTTTACTCTTTTTCATTTGCTCATCTGACTGGATAATTTCGAATGATTTGCCTTTTAACTCACCGATTCTTTCTTATGTTTTGTTAAGACTACTGTTGAAGGTCTTTATTGAATTCTTCATCTCAGTCATTGTATTTGTCAGCTCCAAAATTTCCGTTTGGTTCTTTTTTATGTTTTCTAGTTCTTTGTTGATATTCTCATTTTGTTTGTGTATTGGCTTCCTAATATTATTCTATTGTTTACTTATGTTTTCTTGTAGTTCCCTGAGAATCTTTAGAACATTTATTTTGAATCTTTTGTTGGGTAATTCCTGTGTCTCCATTTCTTTGGGACCATGTGGTGGAGGTTTACTGTATTCCTTTAGTGGAATCATTTCACCTTGATTCTCCTTGATTCCTGTAGCTCTGCACAGGTGTCTGTGCATTTGTAGGAGCAGAAACCTCTTCCAGATTTTATTTATTTATTTATATTATTTTTTAAAGATTTTATTTATTTATTTGACAGAGAGATCACAAGTAGGCAGAGAGCCAGGCAGAGAGAGACGGGGAAGCAGGCTCCCCAACGAGCAGAGAGCCTGTTGTGGGACTCGATCCCAGGACCCTGAGATCATGACCTGTGCCAAAGGCAGAGGCTTTAACCCACTGAGCCACCCAGGTGCCCTGAGATTCAGATTTTAAATGTGATTTTATACAAGGCATGTCTACTTCAACTGATATCCCAGCTTATTGTGGGGAATGGCTTCTATTAGATATCTCATCTGGGTATGGGTTTGGGATTTGATTTGTGCCTCCTTAAACCACCAAAGGCCATAAAAAAATGCATTTTCTTGAATAGGCTAATGCTGTCAGGCAAAGGCACATTCCATGCTCTTGTGTCTCAATGAATTCCCATTTTCCCTTCAGACTTGACTTGATTTTTCCTTCCCATCTTATCATGTCTTTAATCTTTAATGATCATTTTTACTATGTTTTATTTCACTTTTTATTTTATTTTCAGCAGAGAGATAAATTCAAATAACCAAGCTTACTACTACTAAGAAAGTCTCTTGGAACTTTTCAGAGTAATGAAATCATCTGCTTGCTTATGTCACCAACTAAATACAAACCACCTGAAGGCAAGAGAATTGTCTAGTTATTTTCTGTGTTTACAGTATTTATCACAGGACCTGCTTCTCCCATCCATTATTTTATTACTATTATTTTAAAAGATTTTATTTATTTGAGGAGGGGGAGGGGCAGAGGCAGAGGAAGAGACTCTTAAGCAGGCTCCACACCCAGCACAGAGTCTGATGTGGGGCTTGATTTCACTACCCTGAGATCATGACCTAAGCTGAAATCAAGAGTTGGACACACAGCTGATGGAACCTTTGATGATTTTATTATTATTATTATTTTGATGATTTTACTATTAATAAAAGTAGTCTCTTTTTAAAAAAGATTTTATTTATTTATTTGACAGAAAGATCCCAAGTATGCAAGGGGGGGGTGGGGTGGGAAGCAGGCTTCCTGCTGGGCAGAGAGCCTGACAAGGGGTTCGGTCCCAGGACCCTGAGACCATGACCTGAGCCGAAGGCAGAGGCTGAAAACACTGAGTCACCCAGGCGCCGCGATAATAGTAGTTTCTTACACACTTCTAGGATCCCATTTGAATCTTTTACTCTTACCTCAATGTTAGACTTAAAAAAAACTGAGGAAGCTTGGCAGGATGGCTCCCTTCTTGCACTGTACCCTTTACCTTCTTCCCACTTCTCTGTTCTGGATGAGAGAGAAGGAAACTATTCTACTGGATAAGAAACTGATATGATAAGAAAGAGGCGGTTTAGATCCCATTTCCAGGTAGGACCAAGGTCACATAACTGGCCACTTAGGAAGTAGTCTTATTTGGATGAAGTGATTAAGCCACTTATACATATATCTCTAGCATGTCCAACTTGCTCTTTTCTGACTCTGGAGGGAACCCCTAAGTTAGTAATATATTGCTGTACAATAAATTACTTCCAAACTCAGCTGCTTAAAACAACAACTATCTAGTATCTCATAGTTTCTGTGGGCCAGGAATCTTGGCGTGGTTATTGGGTCCTCTGATTCCTGATCTCTCACAAGGTTGCAATTATCTTAAGGTTCAAATGGGATTGAATACCATCCAAGCTTATTTTTTTTAAATAGACCAGTTATTTAATTAGGTTCTCTGTAAGAAATTTAGAACACTAATTTGTGAGGGTATACTCCATTTGTGAGAGAAAACACAGAGTGGAGGTAGCCTTGAAGTTGAAGAACAGCCTTGATTTTTGGCAGAATTGCAAGTCTGTAGCTTTCTGATCAACCTTGCCATGCTCTGTAATCCCATATTTCTCTTTCTTGGTATCAAAGATCTCACCCTCCTGATGTCTGGGATTATGCAGCTTCTTCTTCTTGAAGTAAGCATCAGTGAGATGTTTGGGGATTTTCACACTGCTGATATAAATTTTGGTAGAAGTACCAATGGCGAATTTCTGGTGTGTTCTATGCAGAGGAACTGGATTGAGGGACAGAGGTCCAGTCACAAGTAGCAAACCACTGTTCAGTTGCTTCAGGAAAACTACTTGCCTCTGTGGTGCCCAGTGAAGATGATCAAAATGGTCCCAGGGGTGATGTTAACTTGCAGTTTTCTCATGCGCTGAAAGGTTTTTTGCCAAGGCTCAACAGCTTTCGAGGCACATCTTCAGTAGGATAATACCTCAGCATTTTGCCAAGTTTAACCACCTGGCTACCACCGTTCTTGTCACCACCACCTGGTTTTGTGACAGTAGCAACAACCTTCTCCTTTTTCTTCTCCTTAGCTGCCGAATATTTCTTGTACATGGCCTTTCTGGAATACATAACTGACTGGGAGTATCTGCCAATTCCTCTGACAAGGACAGGGTTTCAGCTGCGGTGGGTCTTCCCCTTCTTTGGCGTTTTAGCCTTCAGGTTACCCTTCTTAGCTTTGCCACTGGCATTAGCCTCCTTGGCTTCAGGTTTCTTTTCCTTAGTATCTGCTTTCTTAGCTTTTTCATCCGCCACCTTGCAAGATGGGACCATCCAAGCTTATTTACATGGTTATTGGCAACATTCAGTCCCTAGTGGACTGTCTGAGAACCTCAGTCCCTTGCTGGCTCTTGACTAGAGGCCTACCTCAGGTTCTTATCATGTGGATTTCTCCACATGCAGCTCACAGGATGGCAGCTGGCTTCACTGGAGCAAGCAAATGAGAGAGCAAGACTGGTCAACAAGAGAAACCAGAGTTGTCTTGAAACCCAATTTCCCCCCCACATTTTAGAAATTAACATATAATGTATTATTTGTTTCAGGGGTACAGGTCTGGGATTCATCAATCTTGCACAAGTCACAGCCCTCACCACAGCACGTACCCTCCCCTATGTTTATCACCCAGCTACCCCATCCCTCCTACTCCCCTCCCCTCCAGCAACCCTCAGTTTGTTTCCAGAGATTAACACTCTCTTATGGTTTGTCTCCCTCTCTGGTTTCATCTTGTTGAAACCTGATTTTTAAAGTGACATTGCATCACTTTTACCAAATTCCATTGTTAGATGAATGTTACTAGGTTTAAGCCACATTCACGTGCAAGGAGGATTTCATGAGTGTGAATATTGGGAAGCAGGAATAATCAGGACATTTTTGAGGACGTTTACCACAGTCCTCTCTTCCAAAGCTAGATAAGAGTAGTTCCTGTGGCGGGGTGGTGGGAGGTTGGGGTACCAGGTGGTGGGTATTATAGAGGGCACGGATTACATGGAGCACTGGGTGTGGTGAAAAAATAATGAATACTGTTATGCTGAAAATAAATAAAAAATAAATAAAAAAAAGAAAAAAAAAGAGTAGTTTCTGTGGGACAGAGAAGGAATGGGAATATTCTTCCACTGACTTCATGGGCCATGAACTGTAACTGAGGTGGGGGAATTTGGGCCCTTATGAGCCTTATGCATACCTGCTGGGAAGGCAGCATCTAGAGTCATCTAAAGGCCTGTCCTTAATGGTATGCATGGAGTTGAGTCTACCTGCTTGTGAGAAATAATTGTGTGCATCTTTTCCCAACTCCATGTTCAGCGATGCCACAGCGGTAGCTTAAAATTGACCACAGTGGGAATATTTATACCACAGAAATCAACAGTTGCTATACATGAGAGGATTTTTTTTCTTTCTTTCCCAGAGACCTCATTTTTAAAGACTTACCAACATACTGCTAAGATCCTAAAATCTTTCCTGTGTCTTGTGTTCTGAGTCTGTGTCTCTCTTACAGTTACGGAGCTGAGGCTGGTGAATGGAAGCCACCGCTGTGAGGGGAGAGTGGAAGTGAAATACAAAGGAAAATGGGGCACGGTATATGATTACAGGTGGTACCTGCAGGCTGCAGATGTGGTGTGCAAACAGCTGGAATGTGGACATGCTGTTGATGCTCGCAGAGACGCTTATTTTGGACAAGGGGTTGGGCCCATTTGGCTTGTAAATACTGTTTGTAAAGGGACAAAACCAACTCTCAATGACTGTTCTCATGATATTCTTCAAGACTACCGTTTTCTAGGCTTCTCCCATAGTAGGGACGCTGGAGTAGTGTGCTCAGGTAAGGTCTGTCTGATCTGTCAAGGAAATACCCAGTAGGAATAGCCTTGGTTTCATTTTCAGAATAACTAACAGGATCACATCCTTGGGTGAAGACCCCAGTCACACAATGACTCCTAGAGTTTTAGGTGTTCAAGGCAGCCTAAGGACTTGCTTGGTCCTGGACAGTGAAGGATCTAAACCTTTGGATCACTGGGCCCTTCAGATCTCTGTGGTGTGTCATAAGAGGTAGGAAGGTGGGGTCAAGTGTTTCATACAGTTACAACTGCTGGGTTGTTCCTGTATGAAGTAAGTTTCATCATGACAGCTGTTTTTTATTCTTTTTTATTTTTTTTCTTTCATGAGATGGTCAGTCAGATGCAACCACAAGAGGGGCCACGGGAGAGATTCAGGAAAACAAAGTTTATTATACTCCTAGAGAGATAGAGTCACTTCATGTTGCCAGGGGGCCACATGGAAGAAGAGCCAAGGGAGCCGGCTCAACCAAGCAGTTAAAGATCCAAAGAAGAGAGTAAAGACTTGTGGGTAAATGACCATATTGGGGGTCAAGGGAGAGTATACAAGCAAAGGGCATAAGGGGATTTCATTGATATATTTGAATGTTAGTAGCTCATACTCAGGAGAGGGAAAGAAGGGGACTGGTGGCAAGTGTCATTGTTAACTCATTGGTACACCTGGTCACCTGGGTGGTGTGCTTACAGCCTGTTTGTGAAGACATTGAGGCAGCAGGAAAATATGAAAAAATTTGTTTTAATTATTTAATTTACTTTTAATTTTTAAAAATTATTTTATTTTCACATAATGTATTATTTGCCCCCAGGGTACAGGTCTGTGAATCATCAGGCTTGCACATTTCACATTTCATAGCACTCACCGTAGCACATACCCTCCCCAATGTCCATAACCCAACCGCCTTATCCCTACTTCCCCACCCCCCAGCAACCCTGTTTGTTTTGTGAGATTAAGAGTCTATTTTATTTATTTTTGAAAGATTCTATTTATTAGAGAAAGAGAGAGAGAGAGAGATTTTGAGCAGTGGGGAGGGGCAGAGGGAGAGGGAGAAGCAGACTCCCTGTTGAGCAGGGAACCTGACCTGAGGCTCAATCTCAGGACTCTGGGATCAAGATCTGAGCCAAGGAATACAATAGCTGGATAAAGGACAGTAAGGGCAGCGAAGCCAAGAGAACCTGAGGTGGCACATAAGAGGTGCTCGATGCCACCTAAGTGTATTTGGCGTGTGCCGAAGTGGAGGCAGTAAAGACAGCAATAAAACTAAAGTGTGAGTGGGTAGTGTCTGTATTTGTCAGAGATGTTTTCAGTAGTTATCACAATGATTGATGAAAAGTCCATCACTAATGCCATCAGAACAGTTTGATTTGGGGCACCTGGGGTGGCTCAGTCAGTTAAGCATCGCCTTCAGCTCAGGTCATGATCCCAGTGTCTTAGGATCAAGCCCTGCATTGGGTTCCCTGCTCAGTGGGGATCCTGCTTCTCCCTCTTCCTCTGCCCTTCCCCCTGCTTGTGCTCTTTCTCTCTTTGTCAAATAAGATCCTTAAAAAAAAACCAGTTTGACTTGGGAAGATATTATTAGATATCACAATGAATTCCCTAAGATAGGTATTTGGGTCTTAAAAAAGGGCCATCCCATCTGATGGAGTGGTGGGACAGGTGGAGACTTGAGAATATTTGACTACGTCTATGGCAACCTAACAGCATGATCTTATAACCAGTCAGTATTTTTGTTATCTGCATGAGGAAAATCACTGGAAAAATGATCTTTTCAAATTGTAACTTCAGTAGATCTTTGATGATACTAATTCAGGTCCCTAAAAACACAACTATTTTCTTTTTTGAGAGCTACTCTATTGAGGTGTGATTGACATCCAGAAAACTGTATGTATTTAATGTATACAACTTGATGAGTTTGGAGGTAAGTATATATTTGTGAAAATAGCATGATCGGTGTCATAAAGCTATCTATCATCTCAAAAGTTTCCTCTCATCCTCTTTATTATTATTTAAAAAAATAATTATTTTTCAAGGGGCATTTGAGTTTACTACCTTCAGTTAGGACTTTTTTTTTTTTTTAAAGAAAACTTGTTTTCTGACATTTCAAGTAATGTTCCTATTGTCAGGATTATAGTCATGGTTATTAACTGTGAAAAATATAAAGTCGTGGTAACACTACAGGGGACCTGCCTTATTTTGAAAAACCAGTATCTGAGTAAAAATGGAGTATGTGATGCTGCCACTTCTATTATTATCTTAAGAATTGATGCTTTTACATGGGGGCTTAAGTGGGTAAGAGAAGAATCAATGAAACAAGATGGGATTGGGAGGGAGACAAACCATAAGTGACTCTTAATCTCACAAAACAAACTGAGGGTTGCTGGGGGGAGGGGGGTTGGGAGAAGGGGGGTGGGGTTATGGACATTGGGGAGGGTATGTGCTTTGGTCAGTGCTGTGAAGTGTGTAAACCTGGCGATTCACAGACCTGTACCCCTGGGGATAAAAATATATGTTTATAAAAAATAAAAAATTAAAAAAAAAGAATTGATGCTTTTGATATTAATTCCAGTTAAGGTACATGTAAAGATAAAAAGAGTTTGAGAGTGGTATGGCACCTGAACTTTGGTTTTGTTTTTTACTCCCTGATTACCATTACCATTGCTTTAACTTAATTTCTCATATTTTAATGAACTGTTTCAGTTTTCTTTGACTGATCTCTTTGTCCTCAGTTTTTACTCTCTGGTCTGTTTCTATATTTTCCAGAACATGTTTTAATGATGTAAAGAAAAGTCAAAGTGGTGGTGATGTAGCATTGATAAGAATAGGAAACCACACCTTCTGCAAAATTTTATTTTATTTATTTACTTTTAAAGATTTTGTTTATTTATTTGACAGACAGAGATCGCAAGCAGGCAGAGAGGCAGGCAGAGAGAGAAGGGAAGCAGGCTCCCCGCTGAGCAGAGAGCCCGATGCGGGGCTCGATTCCAGGACTCTGAGATCATGACCTGAGCAGAAGGCAGAGGCTTTAATCCACTGAGCCACCAGGCGCCCTTCTGCAGAATTTTAAATTGGTTCTTGGAATTCCTTTCTCTCAATTTTAGGAAAGGGGTTTGAAAGAGAAATTTCAGCCTCTAGTAGATTGTTAGAAATATTGTGTTTAGCAAAAATTCAGAGGTAGAAAGAATGATCTGTGAAGAGTACAGAAGAGCTTGTTTGAAATAGAGAGGATTTCAGAGGGTTCTAGGAAAAAGATTGGGGAGGGGCTTCATAACTTGGGAAGGGCTACAGCTCTGAGGTACAAAATGGCAAGGGTAGGAAGACACAATTAACTTCAAGAGGAGAGGCTGGGGACTGGAGATCCATGTTAATTCATACATTCACTACAGCTACTGTTTTAGACTTCTTGTTCTCAATTTCTTCTTTCCTTCTCTTCCTCTGTGGGAGTGTAGGAGTTGTTTTTGAGCTCCACAGGTATTTGAAGCTTGCAATTCATTTGTGGGAAGTTTTTACAATATGAGCTCTATTTCTTTCTTTTTTTTTTTTGTTAAGATTTTATTTATTTATTTGAGGGAGAGAGAATGAGAGAGAGCGAGAGCGAGCAGGAGCAGGGTGGGGCGAGGGAGTGGAGGGCAGAGGGAGAGGAAGAAGCTGGCTCCCTGCTCATCAGGGAACCCAAGGTGCTAGATTCTAGGACCCGTGGACTACGACCTGACCCCTGAGCTGAAGATGTTTAACCAACTGAGCCACTCACCTGCCTCAATATAATATGCGTTTTACTTCTTTAACAAATATAAGAATATTTGGATTTTCCATAAATTTTTATATAGTTTTTGATAAATTTGATAAGTAATTCGTTTTCATGAACTCATACTATTATAAATAAAATTTTCAAATTAGGACAAAATTTGTTCATATCTTATTATCTTTTACATATTGATAGGATCCATAATGATAATCCCCTTTTCATTCCTGATATTGTTAATTTGTTTATTTCCTCATTTTTTGCTTGATCAGATCTACTAGAAGATGATCAGTTTTACTATTCTTTTAAAAAGAATCACCAGTGTACTCTGTTGATTTTCTTTATTTTATTTGTTTTATACCTCACTGATTTGTTTCTTAGTTTACATTCTTCTCTTTTGGTTATGATTTGCTGTTATTTTTGTAGATTCTTGAGTTGGAATCTTAGATCATTTATATTTAATTTTTCTTTTGTATTCTAATGTATGTATCAAGGAAGTGTCAAGGCTCTAGATTTTCTTCTAAGCACTGCTTTAGCGGTGTCCCACTAATTTTGGTATTAAATGATTTCTTTTGTATTTTATCATCATAAAATGTTTCTTCTTTATTTTTAAACATATTCCTTGTCTTATAGTCTTAGTTTGTCTGATGTTAACATAGATAACGACAGCTTTCTTAGATTAGTGTTTGCATGTCTTATCTTTTCTGACACTTTTAATAGGTTTCTGTGTTAATTTTTTTTTTAAATTTTTTATTTTTGATAAACATATATTTTTATCCCCAGGGGTACAGGTCTGTGAATCACCAGGTTTACACACTTCACAGCACTCACCAAATCACATACCCTCCCCAATGTCCATAATCCCACCCCCTTCTCCCAAACCCCCTGCCCCCGGCAACCCTCAGTTTGTTTTGTGAGATTAAGAGTCACTTATGGTTTGTCTCCCTCCCAATCCCATCTTGTTTCATTTATTCTTCTTCTACCCACTTAAGCCTCCATGTTGTATCACCACTTCCTCATATCAGGGAGATCATATGATAGGTTTCTGTGTTAATTTTTAAAAATTTTAATTTTATTTTAGAAAGAGAGGGAGGGGGAGGGACAGAGGGAGAGGGAGAATCTCAATTAGGCTCTATCCCCAGTATGGAGCTGGTATGGGACTTGATCTCAGGGCTCTGAGATCATGACCTGAGCTGAAATCAAGAGTCAGATGCTTCACTGACTGAGCCACCCAGACACCCCTGTTTCTGTATTTATATTTAATGTATATGTTTTTGTGGACAACATATGGTGTGTCTTACTCTTTTTCCCTAGTTTTATTGAGATATAGAGGTGATGTCTTATTTCTGTCCAGTATGGTTATCTTGTTTTTATTTGAAGTATTTAAATTATTTCAATTTAATGTAATTGTTGATATGCTTGGGTGTAAGTCTACTGACTTGCAGTTCTTAGGTATTCTTTATTACTATTTTAATCTTTGAATATTTTTAGTATTCTATTTTATTTACTCTATTGGTTTATTAGATATATTGCTTTGCTTAGAGTTTACCATAATGTTGAAATTATTACTCTGTAATCACATTTTGCCTTCAAATGATATTATATCACAACATATAATATAAGACCTTACACAGTATGCTTCCATTCTCTCATCATTTCTGCTATTGTTGTCATATGTTTTACTTATAAATATATCATAAATCTTATAACACATGATTGTTATATTTGCCTTAAATATTCTATTATTTTAGAAATGAGACAAAGTTTTTTTTATATTTACCCACAGATTTATAATTTACAGTGGTCTTTATAGCTTTGAAAACATAGATTCATGTTTTCATCTGTTACTATTTTCTTTTAGCTTGAACTTTAACATTTTTGTGTAATGCAGTTCTGGTGGCCTCAAATTCTATCACTTTTTATTTGTATGAAAATGTTTTTATTTTCATTCGGTTTTGAGATGCATTTTCATAGGTGATTTTTCTGCCTTTTCTCTCTGGACTTCAGAGAGAAAGCTTCTACTGTCCTGTGTTTAATTTCATAATTCTTTTATTCTGCAATGTCTAATCTTTTAAGTAAATTAGATAATTTTTTCATTCCAGCTATTATATTTTTTAGTTTTAGGAGCTCCATTTGTTTTTTTTCCTAGTTTTTAAAAAGCTGCTTTATGTTTCATTAAATGAATGGTTTAAAGACTTTGTCAGCTAATTCAGTCATCTAATTTCTGCGTATTTTTAATGCTTACTGTTTAATTTTTTTAAAGATTTTATTTATTTATTTGATAGAGAGAGACACAGTCAGAGAGAACACAAGCAGGAACAGTGGGAGAGAGAGAAGCAGGCTTCTCGCTGGGCAGAGAGCCCGATGCGGGGCTTGATCCCAGGACTCTGGGATCATGACCTGAGGAGAAGACAGACGCTTAATGACTGAGGCACCCAGGCACCCCTAAATGCTCACTCTTTTAAAAATTAAAAAATTTGGGCACCTGGGTGGCTCAGTGGGTTAAAGCCTCTGCCTTCGGCTCAGGTCATGATCCCAGGGTCCTGGGATCGAGCCCCATATTGGGTTCTCTGCTCAGCAATGAGCCTGCTTCCTCCTCTCTCTCTGCCTGCCTCTCTGCCTACTTGTGATCTCTGTCTGTCAAATAAATAAATAAAATCTTTAAAAAAAGATTAAAAAATTTAAGAAGAAAATGAAAGAATATACAAAAAAATCCATGAACACAAGATAACTTTTCCATTTATTTGTATAAATATGCATATCAAGGCGTCAGTCTGTCTGCAGGCTGTCATACATTCATGGATACAGATCTCATGGTTTTTCTTAATCCTCAGTCATTTGAGGTTTGGCTCCTAGGAAAGAAATTTGACCAGAATTTGAGCCCCACAAGTCTCAGGATGACTTTCTAACCTTGTCTGGCTGATAGATCTCTACCCCCTCATAGCCCATGTCCCTCTGTTGGTTCTGTTCTTTATACTTCTGTAGGCAGGTTTGAATGCCTACATATTACGCAGTTTCCCTGGGCTCATATGAGGAATTCGCTTCTCTAAACAGCCCACAAATATATTTCCCTAGTATTCAGCTACTCCAAATACTCTGCCTTCAGAAACTGACTCAGGGAGGTCCCGTTCTTGATACTAACTGTCAAGTCCTCTTCTCCTTCCCAATGCCTGGGAAAAGGAAAACTTTTAACTATGACATCTAATGGTCATATACTATTACGCATGACATGCCACTTCTAACTGCCAAACCAGAATCATGAACATTTACTTGGTTTGGTTTGGTTTTCTTTTTTCTTTTAGGATTTGTGCGTCTAGCTGGAGGGGATGGACCCTGCTTAGGGCGGGTAGAAGTGCATTCTGGAAGAGACTGGGTTCCACTGTCTGATGGGAACTTTACGCTACTCACTGCCCAGGTCATCTGTGCGGAGCTGGGGTGTGGCAGAGCTGTGTCTTTCCTGGGAGATATGTCTATCAAAGAGTCATATAGAGTCTGGCCTAAAGAATTCCAGTGTAAGGGGCATGAACCTGAGCTCTGGTTTTGCCACAACGAGTCCTGTCCAGGAGATGCATGCCACCGTGGGGCTGTTCAAGTTTTCTGTTCAGGTGAGATGCAGAGTGGGACTTCAACCTTGCCACATACTCTCCTGGGGTAAGACAGACATGAGATTTGTCTGAAATATTGTCTTCTCCCATTAGTGTACACAGAAGTCCGGCTCATGAAAAATGGTATCTCTCAGTGTGAGGGACAAGTGGAAATGCATATTTCTGGACAGTGGAAAACACTCTGTGCCTCACATTGGAATATGGCCAATGCCAATGTTGTTTGTCAACAGCTTGGCTGTGGAGTTGCTGTCTCTACTCCAAAAGGAGCATACTTTGTGGAAGGAGGTGATAAAATTTGGGAAGCTCGATTTCACTGCTCAGGGGCTGAGTCTTTTTTGTGGACTTGCCCTGTGACTGCCCTGGGCATTCCTAGTTGTACCCGTGGAAACACAGCCTCGGTGATCTGCTCAGGTAAGAGAGAGGAAATGGTTAACTGGTAATCAGGATGCTTCTTGAGTGAAATGTCCTTAAGAGCAGAGACTGTGGAGAAATTATTTTTAAAATGAGATAGTCCATGATAAAACATAGTTCTTTTCATTGTTCATTTGCCTTTCAGTTCAAGGCAAGGGATGTTAAGAGGGATATCTTTTAAAATTAACACTATTATTTAAATATATCTGAGAATTATTTACAGAGAAAGTCTGTAAGTAGTAAGCATGTACTTCAGTGAATCATAACAACACGAATACTGTGTACCCCCAACCCAGATCAACAAAGAGATCATTGGCAGCATCTCGGAAGCCACGTTCATACCCTACCAGTCCCTATGCCCACCATTTTCTTTGAAGAAAGCCAGTCTCCTCATTTCTATGCTATAGAATAGTTTTTTTTTCTATTTCGAACTTTATATAAAATCATATAGTATGTTTCATTTTGTACCTAACTTCTTTGATTCCATACTGTGTGCACGATTCATGCATGTAGTTGTTTATAGCTGTGTTTCACTCATTTTTATTATTGTGACATATCCCATTGAATGACCATGTGACCAGGTATTGATCCATCAACCAACGGTGGAGTTTTTATTTATTTCCACTTCTCAGTGATTACAAATAGTGATGTTGCAGATAACTGTGACAATGACTTGTGGTATAAATATGTATGTATTTATTTTGGGTGTTTAACTCTTGCCCTTTCATTTTTACTCTCTTAATGGTGTTCATTGATAAGCCAAGTTCTTGAATTTAACAAGGTTCCATTTATCAACTTTTTTTCCCCCACATACTGCTTCTTATGTCCTTTGAAGAGAACTTTGTCTGCCCTAAGATCCTGAAGATATTCCTCTATGGTTTAGTTATCTTTATTTCACATTTTGTTATATAGTCCTGTAATTAGTTTTCATATGTGATAGGGATCAAATTTTATATTTTTACATGAATATTTAATAGACTCAGAATCCTTCTTTCTTATAATTTATAATTTTTAATTTTTTATTAGCATACAATGTATTATTAGCCCCAGGGGTACAGGTCTGTGAATTGCCAGGTTTACACACTTCACAGCACTCACCCACTCACCATAGCACATACCTTCCCCAGTGTCCATAACCCAACCACCCTTTCCCTACCCTCCCTACCCCCAGCAACCCTCAGTTTGTTTTGTGAGATTAAGAGTCTCTTATGGTTTGTCTCCCTCCCCATCCCATCTTGTTTCATTTATTCCTTTCCTACCCCCCTGACCCCCCACTTTGCCTCTCAAAATCCTCATATCAGGGAGATCATATGATAATTGTCTTTCTCTGATTGACTTATTTCACTCAGTAATAATACCCTCTAGTTCCATCCACGTCGTGGCAATTGGCAAGATTTAATTTCTCTTGATGGCTGCATAGTATTCCATTGTGTGTGTGTGTGTGTGTGTGCGTGTGCATGTGTGTGTGTGTGTGTGTGTGTATACACCTCATCTTCTTTATCTATTCATCTGTTGATGGACATCTAGGTTCTTTCCATAGTTTGGCTATTGTGGACATTGCTGCTATAAACATTTGGGTGCACATGCCCATTCGGATCACTACATTTGTATCTTTAGGGTAAATACCCAGTAGTGCAATTGTTGGGTCGTAGGGTAGCTCTATTTTCAACTTTTTGAGGAACTTCCATGCTGTTTTTCAGAGTGGTTGCACCAGCTCATATTCCCACCAACAGTGTAGGAGGGTTCCCCGTTCTCTGCATCCTTGCCAGCATCTGTCATTCCCTGACTTGCTAATTTTAGCCATTCAGAATCCTTCCTTAAAAAGACACTTTCCCCACTACAGTGCCACCTTGGTCATAATGAGTCTACAGTATATCTGGGTCATCTTCTGGACTCCAATCTCTTTTATTATATCATTGTCTATTTTGGCATGAATGCCCCAGTTCAGTAATTATTATAACTTTGTAGTATGTATTTAAAATTTTTTTATTAACATATAATGTATTATTAGCCCCAGAGATACAGGTCTGTGAATCGTCAGGCTTACACACTTCACAGCACCCACCATAGCACATACCCTCCCCAATGTCCATGTAGTATGTCTTGATATGTGGTAAAATTGTACCTTTAACTTCATTGTTTTTCTTCTCAAGATCGTTGTTGATCAGTGTTGAACATTCTTGGCTTTTTCCATATAAATTTTATAATTAGCTTGCTATTTTTCACCAAAAAGAGCTTGATGATCTTGTCCAAGATGGTTACATAAGCGACTCTAGAGCTTACCACCTCTTACAGACACACATTTCCAACTCTTATAAGTGAGGTAGGAATTATTCTCTCTCTCTTTTTTAATTTTTTGGAAGACTGGGTGTTAATTCTTTTTTTCCTTTGCATTAAACTTCTCATTTTTAAACAAACATAAACTTACTGAAAAGTTGCAAAAATCATGTAAATATCAGAAAGGACCCATAAATATAAAAATATGACTGGGGTATTAGAAGAAAGGTGAATTACAGACCACTTTTTCTTTATGGATTCAGAATTCATGAAGTAAATGTAAGCAAATTAAATCTGGAGATGTAAAAAAATTAATACACCACAACCAGACAGAGTTTGTCCCAGAAATGCAGTTATTATAAGATGTACCAATTAACGAAACTAAACAAGAAAAAAATCACATAATCTTTTAATCAGATATGGAAAGGCATTTGGAAAGATTCAAGAATGATACATGATAACATCTCTTAGCATATTGAAAATAGAAGGGGTTTTCGTCAGTCTGTTAAAGACCATATTACAAAAATCCAGAGCAAATATCACACTAATGGTGAAATATTGAAATATTTTTCCCTGGGATGAGGGAGATGATATTAATATCTATTACCATTTTTATCCAACAATTTACCGGGGGGCAAAATTATTTAAAAGTAAAAGAACTAAAATGGAAGAAATAAAATTTACAACAGGATTGCAAAAAATGCACAAATGCATAAAACTCAAAGGAATCTGTAGTTAGATTACTAGAAGTTACAGTCTAATTATAACATTGCTGGATATAAAATCATGTGCAAAATATATACAAAATTTTTAAAATTAATATTAGCAAATAGTATCAATGAAAAGATGTACTAGTCATGATAAGATAAAAAACATAAACCACCAGGGAGAAAATCTGGTTAAAAATATAAAAGATAACAAATAGCATGGAGGACATGGGGAGTTAGAGAGGAGAAGGGAGTTGGGGGAAATTGGAAGGGGAGGTGAACCATGAAAGACTGTGGACTCTGAAAAACAATCTGAGGGTTTTGAAGGGGGCAGGGGGTAGGAGGTTGGGGTACCAGGTGGTGGGTATTATAGAGGGCATGGATTGCATGGAGCACTGGGTGTGGTGCAAAAATAATGAATACTGTTATGCTGTAAATAAATAAAAATAAATTAAAAAAAGAAAAGCAGGGGGAAATGTGTTATTAAAGGTACTGAAATAGGGGTACCTGGGTGGCTTAGTTGATTAAGCCTCTGTCTTCAGCTCAGGTCATGATCCCAGGGTCAGGGGATTGAGCCCCGCATTGGGCTCCCAGCTCAGCAGGAAGCCCGCTTCTCCCTCTCCCTCTCCCCGTGCTTGTGTTCCCTCTCTCGTCTCTTTCTGTCAAATAAATAAAGTCTTAAAAAAAAACATAAAAGATCTCCAAGAGAGATTATAGATGTTTAAAAATGAAGAGATACAGCATATAAATGAATTGAAAATATTAAATATAGTCAGCTACCTCAAAGTTCATCTGTAAATTAACTCCAATCTCAATCAAAATGGACAATTTCTTAGCAAAGTTTTTTTAAAATTTCAGCTTGATTGAGATATAACTGACAAAATTGTAAGACCGTCCAAGTGTACCATGAGGTGCCTGGATATACATATACTTTGTGACAGGATTCCCCCCATTCTAGTTAATTAACACAGCCATGGCCTCACAAATTTACCTTTCTGTGTGTGTGTGAAACATTTAAGTTAGACTCTTACAGCAAATTTCAATTATACAATATGGTGTTATCAACTATGGTCACTACGTTATGCACGAGACCCTCAGAACTGATTTATTTTATAATTGGAAGTCTGCACATTTTTACACAGCTCTCCCTACTTCCTCATCCCCCAGCCTCTGGCAATAGTTATGCTACTCCACATTTCTGTGATTTTGATTTTGTTTCTCTTTCAAATTTTTATTTAAATTCTAGTTCATAGAATTTAGTGATTCATCACTTACAACCCCCAGTGCTCATCACAGGTGCCCTCCTTAATGCCCATCATGTATTTAGCCCTTCTCCCCGCCCACCTCCCTCCATCAACCCTGTTCATTCTCTGTAGTTAAGAGTTTGCTTCTCTCTCTCTCTTTTTTCTCCTTCCCTTTTGTTCATCTGTTTTGTTTCTTAAATTCTACATATGAGTGAAAACACATGGTATTTGTCTTTCTCTGACTGACTTATTTTGCTT
This sequence comes from Mustela putorius furo, assembly GCF_011764305.1. Taxonomy (NCBI): domain Eukaryota; kingdom Metazoa; phylum Chordata; class Mammalia; order Carnivora; family Mustelidae; genus Mustela; species Mustela putorius. The sequence continues at coordinate 9,975,026 of NW_025422127.1, read as the reverse complement.
ATTAGCATCATACTGATTTTGATTTTTTTTTGGATTCTACCTAAAAATGATATCATGTAATACCGGTCTTTCTCCTTCTGGCTAATCCTATTTAGTGTAATGCCTGCACTATCCATCCCTGTTGTCCCAAGTGGCAGGGTTTCCTTCTTCCTCATGGCTGAATAATATTACATTATATATGGTACATCTTCTTTAGCTATTCATCTTCTGACTGATTACCATTGTTGTAATTCTGTTTTCTAGTTCATAAGTCTGATTCAGAATTTCCCGACTGTCCCTAATGTGAACTTCGCAACAAAAAAAGAGTTGAGGAAATATGCTGCATTCAATTGTCTTCCTTTCAGTGTTCTCTGACCAGGGACTCTTCCTGAATCTCGCTTTGTATTTAATGACATCAACTTTTTAAAGAATACAGGCCAATCATTATGTAGACTTTCCTTTCAAATTGAGTTATGGCCATAATCAGGAGAATTAAATAAGTGGAAACATGGTAAATTGGTGTTATATACCATCCTGCCTGAATGCAAATTGGGATTTGGCTGTTTTCAAAGTAGAAATTGAAAGTATTAGCAAAGTCAATCACTGAACACCAATCTTCCTTTGTTGCACAGTATAAATCCTGTGTTTCCAGCTTAATCCTATTTTGGCAAAAAATATATATATATATATATTCAAAAAATACATTTTAATGATTTTTCAAAATTGTTTTCAAAAAACAAATTTAATGATTTTTAAAATGTCATTTTGTGTGTGGGTGGGGGGAGTACAAGATGTGATCAGCCTTGCTAAATGAGCTGTATGCCCTGGCTGTGTATTCTGTGGGTTTGTAAATAAACAATATTTATTTATCAGTAAATAAATATTTACTGGGTTTGTAAATAAACAATATTTATCAGTAAATAAATATTTATTGACTGATTTTGCTGGTTGCTCTCAGTTATTGAGACTGATGGAAGTTATTTTCTGGTTACTATTGCATAATAAATTTCTTCCCAATCTAGCCACTTAAAGCAACTATATGTTAATTTACATAACATAGATCACTGCTCATTTCCCCTCCAACTTCCAGTCACATTTTCCTTACCTCCTTTAAGTCCTCATTGACAGCATCGACCCAGCCCATCCAGCTTCTGCCTGTTACTTTGTTTCAAGAATGTCACATGTTTTAGGTGGCATCACAGTTTGGGGCTATTACAGATAAAGATACTATAACCATGCCTATTCAAGTCCTTTTGAAGACAAACATTTCATTTGTCTTCAGTAAATGCTCAGTATTATGGCATGTATAAGTTTTCTGGTTCCTAACGCTGCATAACAAAAATTTGGCATTGTCAGAAGCAGAACTTTCCGTAAAGTGGTGAAATCTACAATTCTAGTAAACTTGCTGTTATGTTTCAGCTTTCATCTCAGACCCCAGTACTAGGTTACTCTTGAGTTTAATTCAGTTTCCTGTTCCTCAACACTCCTAACCCTCTGACCATGCTGTTTCTGCAGGAAACCAGACCCAGGTGCTACCCCAGTGCAACGACTCTGTGTCTGAACCCGAGGGCTCTGCAGCCTCACAGGAGAGTGCAGCCACCTGCTCAGGTGAGGGGTCCCAGGGGCAAGAAAGTCCTTTTCCTTTCCTGTGAAATGCTCCAGTGGCTTGATTTTCTCCTCAGATAGCAGACAGCTCCGCCTGGTGGACGGAGGCGGTCCCTGTGCCGGCAGAGTGGAGATCCTTCACCAGGGCTCCTGGGGCACCATCTGTGATGACAGCTGGGACCTGAGTGATGCCCACGTGGTGTGCAGACAGCTGGGCTGCGGAGAAGCCCTCAATGCCACGGTCTCTGCTCACTTCGGGGAGGGATCAGACCCTATCTGGCTGGACGACCTGGAGTGCACAGGAAAGGAGTCCCACATTTGGAGGTGTCCTTCCCGGGGCTGGGGACAGCACGACTGCAGACACAAGGAGGATGCAGGGGTCATCTGCTCAGGTCTGCCTGCACGCTGTCTACAGGCTGGGAGAGGAGGTGTGGGCTCTGGAGGATGGGAGTCTGAGCCCTGAAGGGTGTTGCTGAAAGGGCCAGAGGAGACTTCCTTCCACACTGCCTTTTTAGATATAAAGATTAGGTGCTTCTTTTCCTCCTGTGGCATCTGAGGTTCAGGTCCTTCCTTCACAGCAAGAGCTCCTGACAGAGCCATTTCCTACAGTTTCCATTTGAAAGCAGGGCTTGGTCTTCAGATCTCTTTGGTGGTAAAGTCTTGAGATCCTATTGCTGTCGAAATGCATTACTATATAATGAGTGGTAGAAACAACACAATTTATCAATGTATAGTTTTGTACATTAGAAGTCCAACAAGGGTCTCACTGGCTAAAATCAAGGTGTCAAAAGGGCTGCATTCTTTCCGGAGGCTTTGGGGGAGATTTCTTTTCCCTGTCTTCTCTAGTTTCCTAAGGCCACGCGCATTCAGTGGGTGGGAGGTAGATTCCTTTCTTTCTCTTCAGGCTGAAAACGTTGCCTTCCTCTGACCATTCTTCCTCAGTCACGTTTCCCTCTGACTGAAGTTGGGAAAGATTTTCCATTTTTAAGGATAGTAGGTCAAAGAGGTGATCGGACTTGGGCTTAACCTGGTCAACCCACACTACTCCAGGTTAATCTCACCATCCTAAGGTCCTTATCTTAATCATGTCTGAAAAGTGTCCTTTGCATGTAAAGTAACATATTTACACAACACCTTTGGGGGGCCATTATTCAGCGTATCACCCCACTTTCCACACTCAGGAAGCAGGATTCCGCTTTCCCTCTGGGTAGAGTGCCCAGGTGGCTATTCTTCTCTGTTCATATTCTACTACATCGCTGTGGGGGAAATAGAAACCCAGACACAAACACACAAAATCAGGGAAAAGGGAGGTCAGTTTCAGTCTTGCCACCTAGTGGGTCCTTCCTCAGCAGAGTCAGGGATGAGTGTTAATAGTCTCTGGTATGGAGAAAAAAAATCAAGGGCGCTGAGTGGAATGCTTACTGTGGACTCTTTCCCCCTCTCTCGCCTTCCAATTTAGACTTCCTGAAGCTCAGGATGGTGAGCGAGGACCAGGAGTGTGCTGGGTGGCTGGAAGTTTTCTACAATGGGACCTGGGGCAGTGTCTGCCACAGCCCCATGGCAGACATCACCTTGTCCATCATCTGTAGACATCTTGGCTGTGGAGACAGTGGGACGGTCAGCGACTCCATAGTTCCCAGGGAAGGTTCTAGACCTCGGTGGGTGGATCAAATCCAGTGTCGGAAAACCGATTCCTCTCTCTGGCAATGTCCTTCTGACCCCTGGAGACGCAATTCATGTTTTTTACAAGAGGAAGCTTATATCTCCTGTGCAGGTAATTTACTGTTTCCATGTGTCTGTCCCAGTCCTGTAGGATGTTGTTAGTGAGATTTTATCATCAAATCAAAGGGTGAGTTTAAGGTAAGAGTACACCATGAAGTTTGGAAGATTATTTAATTTACATGTTCCAATCTTGTTTCACAGGAAAAAATAAAGAAACCGGTATCAAGAGCAGTTTACATTAAAAATACCAAAAGGATTGCATTGAAAACAAGCAATACCCTGATAAACTTTCTAAGCAATTGCCAATTAGTTAGGAACAGTTAAGTGATATCCCAACACGTTAAAGTGAATAAGGGGCCACGTAAGAAATCAACCCTAATTGTTTTGTCTCTTAAGCTAATGGTAACTTTACCCTGGAATGTAACCACACCAATCAGACTAGCCCTCCAGTCAGCCTTTTGGTAGATAGTAACTGAGTGCCTTGTACGCACAAGTTTATGCTGCAGGTGAGAGGATGGAGAAGAGAAGAAAGTGTAGTCTCTGCCATCATGGAGCTTACAGTCCCGTTTTGAAAACTCTCATTAGGCAGAAATTTCATGAAGAGTTAGAAAGTGCTGTGGAACTGTGGAATTGGTGTAAAAGAGGAAATCATACTTAGAGTGAAAGGTGAAGGGTGAGTAAGAATTTCTCAGAGGAAAGTGGAGAGATCGCTTGGGTCAGTGTACATACTGAGGTAGGAGAAAACATGGCATCTTTGAGACACGAGAAAAACCCCATCATGGCCAGAGCAGAAAATGGTGAGGTAGAGGGGAGCAGGGTTCCCCTGGAATGATGAGCAGAGCCAGAGACCTCTCTGAGGCAGAGCCCAGGAACACATTCCTGTTAAAGAGGCATTTGTTTATCTTCTTGGTTGCCTCATCATGGAGAACTGCTGAGAAGTCAGTAGCCTCATGACCCCATGACTTTCTGCTTGAATTTCTGTCTTCTAAGAGGTCCTCAGAATCTCAGTTTTCAGGGCTGATCCTGTATCCTCTGAGCCTTTCATTAACTACCAAGTGCTTAATCTGTCCCCCTCATCTCACTCTCCCAAAATGTTCTACAGAGCCTTCTGGAAGTTGGAGCCCATTATCTTCAAACTCTCATATGTCCTCCAAGTTCCCTTCACTTTGGTGTTTGGACCAAAACCTGCTTTTTCCCTGAAGACACCGATTTCTTCCTCACTTGGAGGCTCTTTTTTTTCCTCCTCTCAACACTCTTTTCTCTAAGACTTGATAGATATACTTTTTGCTCTCAGTTGCCATTTTCAATGATTCCTCCTCTGTGTCTCTTTTAACATCCAGCTACTTGAAATTCATGCCATGAGGCAATAAATACCACCTAGTACTTCTGCTTGTTGCTATCATCATCCTAACTTTCTGGTCACTTCCCCTGTCCACTGAAGAACTGCAACACCAAGTTCCTCGTCTCTGTCTTACTCCTGGAACCATTGGTACTTCCTCCAATACCCTTAAACACAACTGACAGAGCAGCCTCACCTCTCAGCTCATTGACTTCCTCCTATCTCTGCCTATGCATACACCACTGACCTCCAACTACAGTACAGCTTGAAATCTTGATTTTTTTATTCCATTCTCTGACCAGTGTTTCCTATCATTATGGTTCCTAACCCATATGCTTCATTTCAAATAATTTCTTCTGCTCATGGAGTTGCCCGAACTTTCCCCCTATCAGTTTTTTCTTACTTTTCTACTCTCCATCCATCTGCACAATTTTTTCTTAGTCAGATTAGATAATATGATCCAACATTATAATTCTTCTCCTTTAATTTCTACAATTGCCTTGCCTCATTTTTGTCAGCCTCACCTGACAAACTCCAGACCTGGTTAAAGTCAACTACCTGAGTACTCCTTGTCTGCACTGGACTAAGGCAAAGGTGGGGAAAGAACACATAGTCAAGTGGCTACTCTACTTTTGAATTCATGGACCCAATCTCTACTGGGGGTTCCATAGTGTCTTTGAGGACTACTATACATCTTCAATATGTGTGCTTGCCCTAAATTTAAAATGGTGTTTTATGTATTTTCCGCTTTCCTCACATTGTCAACACCTGATCCCCACCATCTAGTCTCAAATCATGATCTTGCCTCTTACCTCACTGAGAAATTAGAACAGTTGGCTGCAAACTCCTCCTCTGCCTTTTACCAAATCTTCTTACTTGTGGTGTCTTCGCCCACTCTGTACTTGTTTGACCTCCTGGGTCAGTGGCCTCAGGCCTCATATTAGGCCAGCTCTTCTGCTCAGGCTGTGGATCCTAACTGCACTTGTCAAAGTCTTCACTTTTATTCCCTCTTCTAGTGCCATCAACTTTCCCCATCTCCTGGTTTATTCTCATCTATATATAGATGAGAATATATATATATATATACACATATACATATACATACATATACACATATACATACACACACACACACACACACACACACACACACACACACACATATATATATATATATACACATATATATGTGTATATATATGGGTTTGTATGACTCTCATCTTGAAAAAGACCTGAATAGTTTTCCTTGACTTCCTTGCTACTGTCCCTCTCTCTTCTCCTTTGTCCACAGCCAAGTTTCTGAAAGTATGGAAGTATGGTCAGTAACCACTCAGGGTCCTCAATAATTTCCCCTCTTCTACTATTCTAAACTCATCCAGTTAAGCGGTAGGGTCCACCATTCCTCTGAACTGGTAATGAAATGTAGCAGACTTTCCTCTCCAGTATTCAAGAATTTTCAGCAGTGTTCAGCAGGTTCGCTTCTCATTCCTTCTCATTTTTTTTTTCTCTTGGCTGTCACTCCATCTCCCTGATTGTTAGATAGAGTTGAGATCACTGGGAATATAAATGCTCCTTAAACAGACTCCAGGGAACCTAACTTTTTAAATATAGTACAGTCTGTGAACAGACATGGAGTCTCATGCAGAGCAGACAGAGAAACAAGAACCCAACCAATACTGTGTTTGGAACTAGGGTTCCTTTCAAGGAAAGGGGGATGTTTATATATATTAAATTCTACTGAGGTTTCAAGAACACTTGAGCTGAAAAGTACCCAACAGATTTTGGGCATTGTGTGTTATTGACTGGTTAATAAGAACACTTTTGAGGCAGGGTAGAAACCAGAAATAAAAGTATCAATGAGGTGATGCTTAGAAAAGCATACAGCACTTTTGAGAAACTGTGAAGGGCAAAGAGTGAGAAGTAAGGTGCTGAAGTGTAGTGTTCGGTGCAGGAAATAGATTTATTTGTTGTTGTGTAATAGAGTGATCTACTTTTATTTTTATTTATTATTATTTTTTAATTTATTTTTTACTTTCAGCATAACAGTATTCATTATTTTTGCACCACACCCCGTGCTCCATGCAATCCGTGCCCTCTATAATACCCACCACCTGGTACCCCGACCTCCCATCCCCAGCCCCTTCAAAACGTTCAGATTGTTTTTCAGAGTCCATAGTCTCTCATGGTTCACCTCCCCTTCCAATTTCCCCCAACTCCCTTCCCCTCTCTATCTCCCCATGTCCTCCATGCTATTTGTTATGCTCCACAAATAAGTGAAACCATATGATAATTGACTCTCTCTGCTTGACTTATTTCACTCAGCATAATCTCTTCCAGTCACGTCCATGTTGCCACAAAAGTTGGTATTTGTCCTTTCTGATAGAGGCATAATACTCCATGGTGTAAATGGACCATATCTTCCTTATCCATTCGTCCGTTGAAGGGCATCTTGGTTCTTTCCACAGTTTGGCGACCGTGGCCATTGCTGCTATAAACATTGGGGTACAGATGGCCCTTCTTTTCACTACATCTGTATCTTTGGGGTAAATACCCAGGAGTGCAATGGCAGGGTCATAGGGAAGTCCTATTTTTAATTTCTTGAGGAATCTCCACACTGTTCTCCAAAGTCCTGCACCAACTTGCATTCCCACCAACAGTGTAAGAGGGTTCCCCTTTCTCCACATCCTCTCCAACACATGTTGTTTCCTGTCTTGCTAATTTTGGCCATTCTAACTGGTGTAAGGTGGTATCGCAATGTGGTTTTAATTTGAATCTCCCTGATGGCTAGTGATGATGAATATTTTTTCATGTGTCTGATAGCCATTTGTATGTCTTCATTGGAGAAGTGTCTGTCTATATCTTCTGCCCATTTTTTGATATGATTGTCTGTTTTGTGTGTGTTGAGTTTGAGGAGTTCATTATAGATCCTGGATACAACAGTGATCTACTTTTAGAAGTGACACTGGCACATTTCATTTTCTGGGTTATGTGTCTCCAGTGCAAAAACAACTGGAAACCATGTCACAGGAAGTCTGTAACTAGGCTAATTAGCAAAAATGCCAGAATAGATGTAACTTGACTGTTGAACTTTGAAGGACTTTACCGTGGAAGGAGATGAATCACCATGAACTAGCTGATGCAGGGGGCAGGACACCAGGCTGATCGATGGGGCTTACAAGGAGGCAGATTTGAGTTCATTCTAAGTAAAAGTAGCATAAAAGTATCTCACCTTGTGATGGTCCCCCAGGGAATGAACAATAATGTGAGGTAAATGAACACTGGAGTCATCGTGGGATGGCCTCTTCTTCTTCCTTACTTTTTTTGCATTTTCATAGTGTTTTCCTTTCCCTTAACATTCTTTTCCAGTTCCTTCTTTCCCCCTCCTCCTTCCCTGCCAGCTCAGGTGTATCCTAGCCTGAAGTCCACAGCCAGGGGACAGCATGGTGATAGATATTTCAAAGGCTGAGCTCACTTCCTTCCTTGCTTCTCTTTCCTTACCTCCTTTTCTTGTTTCTGTGTCCCTAAAAGCCGAAGGGATATTAAACTCTAAGACCTTATATTGATGATAATTTTCTACAATCAAACATGATGAGTTGGGTGATAGTGAAGACTCCAGTGCTGAAAGTGAGCGACCACCCAAAGAGGTCCTGCCATCATTTTCTGAGATGTTCACAGGGTAGGAAGTTGGATAGGATCACATGGAAAGAATATGCCAATTCTGGTATTTTATGACAAGTACCATGTATGCTTCTGTTTTCTTGTAATTTTTTGAATTTCTGTTCTTCCTTTGGTTTCCATTTTTGGTCTTTTTTTCATCTCATGTTTGTTATCTGTGTCCTCTCTCCATGTAGTTTTTTGTCAATATATTTGAGTATCATGTAAACATTTCTGTCTCACTCCTTAGCCCTTTGTCTACCTAACTGTTTTTCTCTGAATCCTCTTTATTCCAGTTCTTTATAAAAAGTATCCTCTTAACATAGTAATCTTTGCTTGTGCACGTCATATTGAAAAATAGATAAGAAAAGTTTATAATATGTAATTTTCCATTAAAAATATAAATGGAATAGTGAATGCAAATTATCTTTGATTCAGGATTAAAAAAAATCCACTATTATTACCACAAACGATTAATATCAATTTGTATTCCCTTTATTAACTTACTTATTAGCAAGAATTTAAAGGAATTATGTTTTACTGGATTTTATTCACCAATTTATTCAATAAATATTTATCAAGCCCCTATACATAGTATTTATAAAAGGTGCTCAATGCACACTTGTTGAATGAATGAATACAATATACCATGTATACATAGCAGAAACATAGAGATGAATAAAACATGCAAAGTGTTTCCTCTCATGGAGTTTGTGTGCGTGTGTGTGTGTATGCACACATGTCTGCATTTTATTTATTGTGCAATGTGAAAAGTGAGAAACAAGTAAACAAAATAAACAGATAATGGCTATGATTTCTAGCGAATGTCTCAGTAATTCAGCCCATTAGACTAGTTAGTAAGGCTGTTATTTTCACTTGTCCTTTGGGCTGAAGGCAAGCACTTCAGATAATCTTGTTTGGGGAAGAGCACCCCCAGCTGTCCCGGATCTAGCAGTGCCCCCTTGTCTGCTTCTGCAGGAGTGAGACCCAGGAGCTGTCCAACTGCTGCCCCCTGCACAGGTACATAAAGCCCCTCCCCTGTCCCCTGTTGGCTCCCAAGGGCTCCTTCCTTCCCACCAGGGGCAGTAACAGAAGATGCTGCTGCCTTTTCAGACAAAGAGAAGCTCCGACTGAGGGGAGGAGACACGGAGTGCTCAGGGCGAGTGGAGGTTTGGCACGAGGGCTCCTGGGGCACGGTGTGTGATGACTCCTGGAGCCTGGCAGAGGCCGAGGTGGTGTGTCAGCAGCTGGGCTGTGGCTCTGCCCTTGAGGCACTGCAGAAGGCAGCGTTTGGGCCGGGAAATGGGAGCATCTGGCTGGATGAGGTGAAATGCAGGGGCAGGGAGCCTTCCCTGTGGGATTGTGCTGCGGACCCTTGGGGCCAGAACAACTGCAAGCACGAGGAGGACGCTGGGGTGCGGTGCTCTGGTGAGTGGCTCTGGCTGAGCTGGAGTGAGGGTGGGCCAGTGGGGTGAGCTCAGCTAAAATGTGAAGTTTGCGTTCGCATCTAGATGCTGTCAGCCCTGGATCTGGGAGAGGGGGAGGTCTCAACATTGAGGTTGTGGTAATTGAGGAGTAATTTCAGGGCTCAGGTAGAGAAAATGGGCTGCCCTGCACTCTGATCCAATCCTGGACCGCAAACTCCTATTTTTCTCTCTAGGTGGAAGAACAAGCTTGCAGTCTCCTACAGGAGGTACAGTGCCACAATCTGGAGGCAGGGGAGAATATTCAGATTTGGGTGACCTGTTCTGTGGAATTTGACAGAATTAGCCAAATCAGGAAAGGAAAGACCCCGGAGAGCCATCTGCTGGTGGGGAGGTCTTAGGGCATTTTCCTTGGGAAACTTCCCTTCACTTCCTTCAAATTTCCACTGCCCTTGGGCCAAGGGAGGCTGGTTCCTGTGCTTCAGAATCTAAGGTTTCCCCACTTGCCCATGAGTGTCACTCCCCTGCAGCAAGATGCTTATCCCAGGAGTTGCTTGATGCTCTGGTCTGGAGAAGCGTGAAGAAAGGGGGCTACAGTTGTGTAAGTTGGCCCAGCACTCTGTTGGACCTCAGTGGAGTAGAATTCAGTTTATCTCAGAATAAAGCCTGGGGGAGTGTCCACCAGGGTCACTGTCAATCCTGTTATGTCTGAGGCTGGGACTTGCCCAGGCTGGAAATGCTGAAGGAGTTTCCCTGGGCACTTGCCCTTCTCCAAATCCTATTGGCTTTATTCTCCTTAGGAATCAGACAAGGCCCAAATCTCGTCCGTGGTATCTTCTCCCTGTCTGAGATGCTCTGCTTCTTCCTGGGGGCCCTTCTCTTCCTGGTCCTCGTCATCCTGGTGATTCAGATATACAGATGGAGAGCAAAGCGCAGAGGTGGGCTACAGGGGTACAGGGTAACATGGAAAGTGTATGGAGGCCAGAGACAGGGCCAGGTGGGAGGGGGGAACTGTGTTTGAAAATCTCCATCTGCCCCACATGAAACTCTAAGAGCTGTCTTAGGATTGAACACACGTCAGTCATGGCTTCTCTGTGAGACAAGAAAAAATAGGGGCTGAGCTGTGGACGCAAGGCCAGACAAGGCAGAGAGGTGCAGACATGGCACATGGGGTGTGAGGAGACTCTACCGGAGTCCTGGCAGCCCTGAGGCTTTTTCCATGTTGACCACTGGGGAGAATGATTTGCTTGTTGGTTCAGGGATGAACTCAGGGACATTTCTCACTTGCTGGTGGTTTGCTCAGCCTTACCCAGTTTTGAAGATGTTCCCAACGAGGCTGTGTACGAGGAGATTGACTATCTTGTGGCAACGAAGGAAGATCTGCTGGGCAGTACTGGTGTGTATCCCTTCCTTGCCCTCCTGGGCCCTCTAGATGTCAGCCCCTGCCCCAGGCCCACTGTCTGTGAGCCAAGGCTTCTCTGCAGACCCTATACTCCCTCATGCTCACAGAAGCAGCCCCTCCAAAGGCAATGGATGGGTTTCTGCTGAGCTCCTGTGAGCTCTGAGCCTTCTCTTTATACCACAGGAGGCACATGTGCTCCAGCATTTCTTCTCACACAGGTCCCACGGGTTTGTGCTGTCTGCTTTATGATTTTTTTCGTTTTGTGTTTTTCTCCACATTAGGGGCCCTGTCAGATGACTCCGTGACTAAACTGCCATATTACACTGGGGATGGTGAGGACAACACTGACTTTCAACCTGCTCCAGGTAGTAGAGGTGAACTGTCTCAGCTGGGTATTGGGGGCAGGGGACTTCTTTTCATAGAGATGAGATTCAAGAGGGACAGTCTTCCTTTGACCGGGATTAGTGGGATCTCTTCTCTCCTTCTCTGCTTGCTCTGATGTGCCTCATGGTGAGGCTGGGTTGTCTGTGTCCAGAACAATCCTCATTCAGTTGCAACATACACACTGTTTTGAAAAATAGCATCTGGAAAGTGTAACTGACCAAATATTTTACTAAGGCATACTGGTGCAAGGGTTTCTCTGAAATATGTAGTTTTAATCAGGAAATATTGAGAGGTTTGGATTATTTTTCTGGTTTATGGACTCATCAAAATGAAATACATGACCTTGGAAAAGAACTTTTTTTTTTCTCATTACAAAGTGAGTATTTTATTTTATTTTATTTTTTTTAATATAATTTTTTATTTTTTATAAACATATATTTTTATCCCCAGGGGTACAGGTCTGTGAGAGTGAATAGTGCCTCTGGTTAGCAGCTATCAGATTCTCTGTGGCAGAAGGGATTTTAGATATTTTCCAGGCCAACCCATTTATTGTGATTCCATCTAAACCCCCAGCTCAGAAGACTGATGCCCCTAGTGAGGACTATGATAATGTTGAAGAGGTCCCAGTGCCTGAGGCTCCTTTTGCCTCCTGGGTGAATGAGGGGGAAGTGCCCCCAGGGGAGGAGAATGTGGTGAGGGCCTCTCCAACAGGTGAGTGGGGTTGATTGATCTCTTGTAATCTTTTGTCTCTGTCCTGGAAAGGGTTAATTTGAGCTCCTCATTGCTGATCCTTCTTATAGATTCAAAATTCAGATGACCTCATATCCTTTGACCATCTTCCTCTCTTTTGTGCTGTCACATTCCTTGCGGGCGGTGTTGGTGGGGGGAGAGAATCCCTCTATATTCTTGGTATCTGCATCTGCATAACTTCATCTTTGAGGTGATTGCCTTGAGACATAGGTTAGTTTACCAAGTCCAAAAACAGAATGACTGTTCTTATAACACTTTTGCACTGTCCTATCTCTGAAAGGCATTCAGAGACTTAAGAAATATTGCAATATTGGAATTTGTGAGGCATTTGATCATTTGAGAAGCACTGCAATCATGTTAGCACTAATTTGTACAAAGTCTATCATATATGATAGCTTTGAAAATTACAGCCGTGGTGGTGGATTATAGAGTCTCAATTTGTAGGCAGTTCAGCCAATCTGTTCCAGACATTTCAGTGGTCAAATGAAGACACTCATTCTCCAGAGAAGAGTATTTCTCCCTCTGAGGGCCAATGTGACCCTGAGGATGTGGCAACTATGGAAGGATGCTGTGATTGTTTTGGGGGGGTGCATTTAGGAACACAAGTCAAGGCCAGCAAGAACAGAGTGGGATTGTCAGTGAGGACCTGAGATTTTTCCAGGTCTCCTGTACCCTTCTGTTTCTGAATTCGGACCTGTCAATTGTGAAAGGAGAAGTTTGCATGTCCCTTCTTTTTTTTTTTTTTTTTTAAGATTTTATTTATTTGACAGAGAGAGAGAGAGAAATCACAAGTAGGCAGAGAGGCAGGCAGAGAGAGAGGAAGGGAAGCAGGCTCACTGCTGAGCAGAGAGCCTGATGTGGGGCTCGATCCCAGGACCCCGGGTGAGCCGAAGGCAGAGGTTTTAACCCACTGAGCCACCCAGGCACACCTGCATGTCCCTTCTTCTGATTCTTACCATTCTTGGGCCATTCTTTGCTGAGAAACATGTCTTTATAGAGCACCTGTGTTGGCCATAGATCTCCTGTGATAATAGTGTTTCTGGAGACCCACATGGACTGGATCCTGATAGGATAATCTTGATATATCTTTGCTGTAACTATATTAAATTGTCTGAGCTTTCTTGAATATTACCTGATGCTTTGTCATCATGACTTGACTTGCTTCCACCATGGGGCACTGTCCCGTCTCTTTGTCCTAATTCTAATCAAACTTCTCTTTAATGTTTCAGGATCTTCTCTACAGTTCTCCAGAGGGATAGCTGGTCCTGGGAAAGAAGAAGCTAGTCCCTGGCTGCTTCAGGGGGAAGAGGGGGATCCTGGATATGATGACGTTGAACTAAATGCCCCTCAAACATCTACTATGGTTTTCTCATGATGTTGAATTGAAAATAAGATAAGGCCTCAGATACTCTAATTGCCTGTATTTCAGTAGAATAGTGCTGACTTATAATTGTATTATGTGAAATTACTTAAAATGAAATATTCTGAATAAACTACTTTTTGCTTTGTTGATTACTTTGCAAGTTTTGTCTCAATTCAGTTTCCCTCCAAAGAAATACAAGGTGAGTATACTAACATGTTTTCTTATCTCTCCTATGGGCTACTCAAGGCCTTAGTTTGCGTGGGTTCATGAATGTTCCAGTCTCTCTTTCTTAGACAAAGGACTCTAAACTTGGTCCATATTCATACCCTCATTCTTACCAAGACTAACTCATGGGAAAAAAAAAAAAAACCAATCCCGAACATTCATGTATGCTCTTCCTTGAGATATGGTATCATCTGGATACCATATGTGGTATGTGCCTAGGAATTTAAAAAATTGAGGATAGGAGATTGGGTAGGGGAGAGAGAGAAATTCATGGATCAATTAAAAGTCCAATTTGGGGCACTTGGATGGCTCAGTTGGTTAAGCGTCTGACTCTTGGTTTTGGTCGGGTCATGATCCCACAGTTATGAGATCCAGCTCTGTCTTGGGTTTAGCATTGAGCTTGGTGTGGAGTGTGCTTAGGATTCTCTCTCCTCTCCCTCTCCCACCCTGCCCAGCATGCTCATGTGCTTGCTCACTCTCTCTCAAAAAAGAAAAAACACAAAACCTTTTTAAAATCCAATTCTTCATAACTATTTTTTCTTATTTCATCTCTTATTCCCTAGGTTATTTTTCCTATTTATTTCTCAAGCCCATACAGATTCCTTCTCATTCTTCTCTCATATTTGGTGAGTTATCATCTCCTTTTAAATTCTGTCTTTCCTCTCCATCACTTCTTATTTCTTTAGGACATTGTCATTTCCTGTCTGTCCAATTGTAAAGCCTTCTAAGTGAATTATATCAACTGGTATCTTTCTTTACTGCAAGTTGATAAAGGACAAATTGGCATTGACCCATAGACCTGTATCCAAGTGGAACAAGAAGGCAAAGAAGAGACCCAGGTAGAGGAGATCCAAAAGGAATATAGATAGATAAATCAGGAACTATTGGGTTTTATAGATGTGGGTGGAGGGACTTGTCATGATTGAAGTATTTTGATGCTCTATTAGACAATTTATATCAGAGACCTTCAGAGTGATCATGTTGAGAAAATAATAATGACTTCTCCATTAGGTCAATGTAGAACAAATGTATTAGGTTCATAAAACCTTTTCATAGCATTGTAATTGAAAACATAAATATACAACACATGGAATTAGATAAATAAGTTAAGACTCAATAATACAGGGAAGTACTGGCAACCATACAAATAACATAGATGTTCTAATAGGACAGAAAGGATTTTAAAATATATTGTTAATTTTGAAAGTGCACATAAAATGTCATACAGGAATTTTACGATCCAATTATGTGTGTGTGTGTGTGTATGCGTGCACATACATGTGTGTAGACTGAGATGTGCCCTGTATTAAAGCAGGGTTGTATGTTCAGGAAGAATCTAAAGGGAGCTGTCAGATCCTGACTTGTACTATAGGGACTCTGGAATGTATGGCAGGGCTTGGGAAATAGTTCATACTCTTTGATACCATGATAACGAGGTTGAAATTCCACAAGTAGATGGGGAAAACTCAAGTGAACTGAATGCTTTAATATGTGAACATACTCTTTAAAAACATGATTCTAAAAAAGTTATCTCTGGGAAAAAATATACTTGGTTGATGAAATGTGATTTATTCTTAGCCTAATGAGAAATGTATTCATTGTTGTCAGAGCTGGAGAGACCAACCTGGAATCAGAGCATCAATTTTATATTTCATTTTGATTCTACTTCTACCCTTAAGGGCCTGCAAAGTCTAAAAAAGGACAACTGTCATAAGCATATGGCCCAAAGTCAAGCAACTGGAAGTTCCAAGAAATATAACAAGGAAATGAAGAGTGGAACCTCTTACTCCTGTTGGAGGCATAGAATTTTCCATCCAAGAGAGACAAAGGCTCATGGTTGGAGGGGTTTGAAACAGGAGGAACTGTAGGTCAGAGAGATCAGGAACCAAGGTCCACACCTGGGCCTGGCTTGCCAGCCATGTGACTAGATTGTTCTCCTCTCAGGAGCTTAAGTCCTGATAC
Organism: Mustela putorius furo; assembly: GCF_011764305.1. NCBI lineage: Eukaryota > Metazoa > Chordata > Mammalia > Carnivora > Mustelidae > Mustela > Mustela putorius. The sequence goes on along the minus strand of NW_025422127.1, from coordinate 9,959,217 downwards.
CTTGCATTCTCCTGAGTCAGGGGCCCAACAGAGACAAGATTTCTTATAAGATCTGAGGATGTTACAAGGGAGAAAATTTGCCAAAGTACATTAATAAGCACAGAGTTCTTCCTAAATAGAAGATCCATTAGGATGTCACAAAATAAGCTTGTATACCTCACTAGGGCAGGGGAAAATTGACCAAAGAGGCACATCCTGAAGTCTCCAAGGCTAGATCCCTCTTCTGCCTTCTATGCTAATATCAGTCCATCTAAGAACACCTGCATTCAGCATCACTTTTCTCTGGTGCACAATGAGGTTGAGGGATGATCAGTCCAAGATGTCAGAAGGGAAAACATACAGGCAGGAAGAGAAGAGTTCTAGAAAGAATCCAGTGCCGGGGAAAGATCACCGTAAATCAGAAAAACATCTGAGCTATAGGTTTGTGGAGAAGAAAAAGAAAGTAAAAAGCAGGCTTATATTACAAATGCAGGGTTATCTGGAAGTTTAGTTATAGTTCCTATTGGAAGGACTTTCTTTATAGACAGAAAGGTTTCCATATCTGTGGTACCATATACACATACACACATATTATCATCACTACTACTACCTCCATCACCAAATCCAGCAATCTGGTTTAGAGAATGTGAGTTCTATGGCCTTGTTTCTAAGAAAATTGACTTTCACCAGGTAGACATATTCCTGCTTACCACGTTTAGCCTTCACATACTCTTAAGACTCCATTTCATCTGATTCCTCCACTCTACCCCCAACCCTCTCTCTCATGCACATGCCCTATACTCTATAATAGAGTATAGAAAGGACAGATCAGTGGTCCAGCCTGATGTAGTCTTTCAGCCATAATCCAGTATGAGAAGCCCTTGGAAATGATCTGAGGTTTTAGGTGATTGAGGCTGATTTAGAAAACAAACTTTATATGTCTGCAACATCTCACTGCTGAACTTGAAAAACAGAGTCCCTTCTCACAAAAGAAAAAATCAACATTCATCATCACTAAAGATCACATTTGGTCAAAACCAAATGGTCAATTAAAAGGCATTGAATTTACAATCCCAGGGATCATCTCCCCAGAGTCTTTGAGCTAATCCAATATCTCTGCTGATATTTTAGAAGTGAGGCTGTCCTTACCTTGAGCTTTGTGAGTTCAGTGAGGACACTGAGAAAAGCAAGTCCTTGGAGAAAGCAGCATTCATTGTTGTTCAGAGCTTCACGCCTTCAGGAAACAGCATCAGCTTCTTCAAACCATACTAGGGACTCTCCTGCCCTCCTGTTCCTCAGTGGGGCTTATACAGAAGGAAGGGAATTATATAGTCCCACCCTGGTATCACTATTTTCTGGAAACCAAGAGAAACCCTGTTTACTATCTTCTCTTCCATAAGAGACAACATAAAAAGAAAGCTTTTTGAAATACAAGCACCAATTGCATGCTGAATCTTTTTTTTTTTTTTTTTATTTTTTTTTATTTTAATTTTTTATTTTTTATAAACATATATTTTTATCCCCAGGGATACAGGTCTGTGAATCACCAGGTTTACACACTTCACAGCACTCACCAAATCACATACCCTCCCCAATGTCCATAATCCCACCCCCTTCTCCCAAACCCCCTCCCCCCGGCAACCCTCAGTTTGTTTTGTGAGATTAAGAGTCACTTATGGTTTGTCTCCCTCCCAATCCCATCTTGTTTCATTTATTCTTCTTCTACCCACTTAAGCCTCCATGTTGCATCACCACTTCCTCATATCAGGGAGATCATATGATAGTTGTCTTTCTCTGCTTGACTTATTTCGCTAAGCATGATACGCTCTAGTTCCATCCATGTTGTTGCAAATGGCAAGATTTCATTTCTTTTGATGGCTGCATAGTATTCCATTGTGTATATATACCACATCTTCTTGATCCATTCATCTGTTGATGGACATCTAGGTTCTTTCCATAGTTTGGCTATTGTGGACATTGCTGCTATAAACATTCGGGTGCATGTGTCCCTTTGGATCACTACATTTGTATCTTTAGGGTAAATACCCAATAGTGCAATTGCTGGGTCATAGGGCAGTTCTATTTTCAACATTTTGAGGAACCTCCATGCTGTTTTCCAGAGTGGCTGCACCAGCTTGCATTCCCACCAACAGTGTAGGAGGGTTCCCCTTTCTCCGCATCCTCGCCAGCATCTGTCATTTCCTGACTTGTTGATTTTAGCCATTCTGACTGGTGTGAGGTGATATCTCATTGTGGTTTTGATTTGTATTTCCCTGATGCCGAGTGATATGGAGCACTTTTTCATGTGTCTGTTGGCCATCTGGATGTCTTCTTTGCAGAAATGTCTGTTCATGTCTTCTGCCCATTTCTTGATTGGATTATTTGTTCTTTGGGTGTTGAGTTTGCTAAGTTCTTTATAGATTCTGGACACTAGTCCTTTATCTGATATGTCGTTTGCAAATATCTTCTCCCATTCTGTCAGTTGTCTTTTGATTTTGTTAACTGTTTCCTTTGCTGTGCAAAAGCTTTTGATCTTGATGAAATCCCAGTAGTTCATTTTTTCCCTTGCTTCCCTTGCCTTTTGCGTTGTTCCTAGGAAGATGTTGCTGCGGCAGAGGTCGAAGAGGTTGCTGCCCGTGTTCTCCTCAAGGATTTTGATGGATTCCTTTCGTACATTGAGGTCCTTCATCCATTTTGAGTCTATTTTTGTGTGTGGTGTAAGGAAATGGTCCAATTTCATTTTTCTGCATGTGGCTGTCCAATTTTTCCCAGCACCATTTATTGAAAAGGCTGTCTTTTTTCCATTGGACATTCTTTCCTGCTTTGTCGAAGATTAGTTGACCATAGATTTGAGGGTCTATTTCTGGGCTCTCTATTCTGTTCCATTGATCTATGTGTCTGTTTTTGTGCCAGTACCATGCTGTCTTGATGATGACAGCTTTGTAATAGAGCTTGAAGTCCGGAATTGTGATGCCACCAACGTTGGCTTTCTTTTTCAATATCCCTTTGGCTATTCGAGGTCTTTTCTGGTTCCATATAAATTTTAGAATTATTTGTTCCATTTCTTTGAAAAAGATGGATGGTACTTTGATAGGAATTGCATTAAATGTGTAGATTGCTTTAGGTAGCATAGACATTTTCACAATATTTATTCTTCCAATCCAGGAGCATGGAAACATTTTTCCATTTCTTTGTGTCTTCCTCAATTTCTTTCATGAGTACTTTATAGTTTTTTTCTGAGTATAGATTCTGTGTCTCTTTGGTTAGGTTTATTCCTAGGTATCTTATGGTTTTGGATGCAATTGTAAATGGGATTGACTCCTTAATATCTCTTTCTTCTGTCTTGCTGTTGGTGTAGAGAAATGCAACTGATTTCTGTGCATTGATTTTATATCCTGACACTTTACTGAATTCCTGTATAAGTTCTAGCAGTTTTGGAGTGGAGTCTTTTGGGGTTTTCCACATATAGTATCATATCATCTGCGAAGAGTGATAATTTGACTTCTTCTTTGCCGATTTGGATGCCTTTAATTTCCTTTTGTTGTCTGATTGCTGAGGCTAGGACCTCTAGTACGATGTTGAATAGCAGTGGTGATAATGGACATCCCTGCCGTGTTCCTGACCTTAGCGGAAAAGCTTTCAGTTTTTCTCCATTGAGAATGATATTTGCGGTGGGTTTTTCATAGATGGCCTTGATGATATTGAGGTATGTGCCCTCTATCCCTACACTTTGAAGAGTTTTGATCAGGAAGGGATGTTGTACTTTGTCAAATGCTTTTTCAGCATCTATTGAGAGTATCATATGGTTCTTGTTCTTTCTTTTATTGATGTGTTGTATCACATTGACTGATTTGCGGATGTTGAACCAACCTTGCAGCCCTGGAATAAATCCCACTTGGTCGTGGTGAATAATCTTTTTAATGTACTGTTGAATCCTATTGGCTAGTATTTTGTTGAGTATTTTCGCATCTGTGTTCATCAAGGATATCGGTCTATAGCTCTCTTTTTTGGTGGGATCCTTGTCTGGTTTTGGGATCAAGGTGATGCTGGCCTCATAAAATGAGTTTGGAAGTTTTCCTTCCATTTCTATTTTTTGGAACAGTTTCAGGAGAATAGGAATTAGTTCTTCTTTAAATGTTTGGTAGAATTCCCCCGGGAAGCCGTCTGGCCCTGGGCTTTTGTTTGTTTGGAGATTTTTAATGACTGTTTCAATCTCCTTACTGGTTATGGGTCTGTTCAGGCTTTCTATTTCTTCCTGGTTCAGTTGCGGTAGTTTATATGTTTCTAGGAATGCATCCATTTCTTCCAGATTGTCAAATTTATTGCCGTAGAGTTGCTCATAGTATGTTCTTATAATAGTTTGTATTTCTTTGGTGTTAGTTGTGATCTCTCCTCTTTCATTCATGATTTTATTTATTTGGGTCCTTTCTCTTTTCTTTTTGATAAGTCGGGCCAGGGGTTTATCAATTTTATTAATTCTTTCAAAGAACCAGCTCCTAGTTTCGTTGATTTGTTCTATTGTTTTTTTTTGGTTTCTATTTCATTGATTTCTGCTCTGATCTTTATGATTTCTCTTCTCCTGCTGGGCTTAGGGTTTCTTTCTTGTTCTTTCTCCAGCTCCTTTAGGTGTAGGGTTAGGTTGTGTACCTGAGACCTTTCTTGTTTCTTGAGAGAAAGGCTTGTACCGCTATATATTTTCCTCTCAGGACTGCCTTTGTTGTGTCCCACAGATTTTGAACCGTTGTATTTTCATTATCATTTGTTTCCATGATTTTTTTCAATTCTTCTTTAATTTCCCGGTTGACCCATTCATTCTTTAGAAGGATACTGTTTAGTCTCCATGTATTTGGGTTCTTTCCAAACTTCCTTTTGTGGTTGAGTTCTAGCTTTAGAGCATTGTGGTCTGAAAATATGCAGGGAATGATCCCAATCTTTTGATACCGGTTGAGTCCTGATTTAGGACCGAGGATGTGATCTATTCTGGAGAATGTTCCATGTGCACTAGAGAAGAATGTGTATTCTGTTGCTTTGGGATGAAATATTCTGAATATATCTGTGATGTCCATATGGTCCAGTGTGTCATTTAAGGCCTTTATTTCCTTGCTGATCTTTTGCTTGGATGACCTGTCCATTTCAGTGAGGGGAGTGTTAAAGTCCCCTACTATCATTGTATTATTGCTGATGTGTTTTCTTTGATTTTGTTATTAATTGATTTATATAGTTGGCTGCTCCCACATTGGGGGCATAGATATTTAAAATTGTTAAATCTTCTTGTTGGACAGACCCTTTGAGTATGATATAGTGTCCTTCCTCATCTCTTATTATAGTCTTTGGCTTAAAATCTAATTGATCTGATATAAGGATTGCCACTCCTGCTTTCTTCTGATGTCCATTAGCATGGTAAATTCTTTTCCACCCCTTCACTTTAAATCTGGAGGTGTCTTCGGGCTTAAAATGTGTTTCTTGGAGGCAACATATAGATGGGTTTTGTTTTTTTTATCCATTCTGATACCCTGTATCTTTTGACAGGGGCATTTAGCCCATTCACATTCAGGGTAACTATTGAAAGATATGAATTTAGTGCCATTGTATTGCCTGTAAGGTGACTGTTACTGTATATGGTCTCTGTTCCTTTCTGATCTACCACTTGTAGGCTCTCTCTTTGCTTAGAGGACCCCTTTCAATATTTCCTGTAGAGCTGGTTTGGTATTTGCAAATTCTTTCAGTTGTTGTTTGTCCTGGAAGCTTTTAATCTCTCCTTCTATTTTCATTGATAGCCTAGCTGGATATAGTATTCTTGGCTGCATGTTTTTCTCGTTTAGTGCTCTGAAAATATCATGCCAGCTCTTTCTGGCCTGCCAGGTCTCTGTGGATAAGTCAGCTGCCAATCTAATATTTTTACCTTTGTATGTTACAGACTTCTTTTCCCGGGCTGCTTTCAGGATTTTCTCTTTGTCATTGAGACTTGTAAATTTTACTATTAGGTGACGGGGTGTGGTCCTATTCTTATTGATTTTGAGGGGCATTCTCTGAACCTCCTGAATTTTGATGCTCGTTCCCTTTGCCATATTGGGGAAATTCTCCCCAATAATTCTCTCCAGTATACCTTCTGCTCCCCTCTCACTTTCTTCTTCTTCTGGAATCCCAATTATTCTAATGTTGTTTCGTCTTATGGGTGTCACTTATCTCTCGAATTCTCCCCTCGTGGTCCAGTAGCTGTTTGTCCCTCTTTTGCTCAGCTTCTTTATTCTCTGTCATTTGGTCTTCTATATCACTAATTCTTTCTTCTGCCTCATTTTATCCTAGCAGTTAGAGCCTCCATTTTTGATTGCACCTCATTAATAGCTTTTTTGATTTCACCTTGGTTAGATTTTAGTTCTTTTATTTCTCCAGAAAGGGCTTTTTATATCTCTCGAGAGGGTTTCTCTAATATCTTCCATGCCTTTTTCGAGCCCGGCTAGAACCTTGAGAATTGTCATTCTGAACTCTAGATCTGACAAATTACCGATGTCTGTATTGATTAGGTCCCTAGCCTTCGGTACTGCCTCTTGTTCTTTTTTTTGTGTTGAATTTTTACGTCTTGTCATTTTGTCCAGATAAGAGTAAATGAAGGGGCAAGTAAAATACTAAAAGGGTGGCAACAACCCCAGGAAAATATGCTTTAACCAAATTAGAAGAGATCCAAAATCGTGAGTGGGGAGAAAGGGGATAAAAAGAGGTTCAAAAAGGAAGAAAAAAAAAAAAACAAAAAGAAAAGAAAAAGAAAAAAAAGAAAAGAAAAGAAAAGAATTTTTAAAAAAAGAAAACACCTAAGAAAAATGTAAAAAAAAATATATATATATATATTAGATAAACTAGTAAAAAATCGTTAAAAAAGAAAAAGGTAACAGTTAAAAAAAAATTTTACCCGAAGGCGAGAAAAAAAAAAAAAAATGAAAAAGAAAAAATTAAATTAACTGCAAGACTAAAAAAAATCACAGGAAAAAAGCCATGAGTTCCGTGCTTGGCTTTCTCCTCCTCTGGAATTCTGCTGCTCTCCTTGGTATTGAAACCGCACTCCTTGGTAGGTGAACTTGGTCTCGGCTGGATTTCTTGTTGATCTTCTGGGGGAGGGGCCTGTTGTAGTGATTCTCAAGTGTCTTTGCCCCAGGCGGAATTACACCGCCCTTACCCGGGGTCGGGGTGAGTAATCCGCTCGGGTTTGCTTTCAGGAGCTTTTGTTCCCTGAGCGCTTTCCGTAGAGTTCCAGAGGACGGGAATACAAATGGCGGCCTCCTGGTCTCCGGCCCGGAGGAGCCGAGAGCCCAGGGCCCCACTCCTCAGTGCGCGCTCAGAGAACAGCGCCCAGTTACTCCCGTCTGCCTGACCTCCGGCCGCGCTCCGAGCTCACCGAGCCTGCCACCGGTTCAAGGTAACACGGAGCTGCGAGCTTACTGTCGGCTCTGTCTCTGTAGCCGGCTTTCCCGTTCCAGTACCCGCAAGCTCTGCGACACTCAGACACCCCCGATCCTTCTGTGACCCTGCGGGACCTGAGGCCACGCTGACCCCGCGTGGGCTTCGCCCCGGTTTAGCCTCTGGAGCGATGTCCCTCAGCGGAACAGACTTTTAAAAGTCCTGATTTTGTGCGCGGTTGCTCTGCCGCTTGCCGGGAGCCGGCCCCTCCCCCCCGGGGTCTATCTTCCCGTCGCTTTGGATTCACTTCTCTGCCGGTCCTACCTTTCAGAAAGTGGTTGTTTTTCTGTTTCCAGAATTGCTGTTCTTCTTCTCTTCGATCTGCCGATGGATTTTCAGGTGTTGCAATCTTTAGATAAGCTATCTAGCTGATCTCCGGCTAGCTGAAGCAGTCTCAGCTTGCTACTTCTCCGCCATCTTCTCCTCTGCATGCTGAATCTTTAAAATATCTCCTTATATGAGATACAAGGTTTCCCAATATTAGGTGCTATTTTGTCTCCAAAGCTGCTCAGAAAAGCTCTATCAAAAATATATATTTCTTTCTTTCTTTTCTCCATCGCAGGGGTCTGGCTCAATGGCTGGTTCAGCTCAGCTGGTGAACTTGACAGTCAGATGCATTGTTTTGGGGTCAGTTTTACCACATATAACCCAAGAAAAGATGTTTTTATTGTTGTTGTTGTTTAATTAAGCCTAGGTCTCTAATGTCAAGTGACCAACGTATTGTGGCTCCAAAGAAATGAGAAGTATCCAACAGAACAAAAGGTCAGGTGAGTAAAAAATTGGGATTAGATGGATACAAAAATTCATGGTCATCAAAGAAACGTGATTATTTGGTCTGAACATGGGTTTCCTCTCATTTATGTTTGTAAGTGAATGCCTTGTAAAGGTTACCTGAGCAGAAAAAATACAAATTATGTCTTTCCTTTCCATCAATCACAGAGAACTTTTTGCTCGCAAGACTACCATGACCCATGTAGACATGTCACCTAGGAATTAGTTGTGTTCCCCAGGACATGGTGGACCTACAGTTAAAATCTGTTACAAAATGAATCTCTAGCAACAGTGTAGGAGGGTTCCCCTTTCTCCACATCCTCGCCAGCATCTGTCACTTCCTGACTTGTTAATTTTAGCCATTCTGACTAGTGTGAGGTGATATCTCATTGTGGTTTTGATTTGTATCTCCCTGATGCCGAGTGATATGGAGCACTTTTTCATGTGTCTGTTGGCCATCTGGATGTCTTCTTTGAAGAAATGTCTGTTCATGTCTTCTGCCCATTTCTTGATTGGATTATTTGTTCTTTGGGTGTTGAGTTTGCTAAGTTCCTTATAGATTTTGGACACTAGCCCTTTATCTGATATATCGTTTGCAAATATCTTCTCCCATTCTGTCAGTTGTCTTTTGGTTTTGTTAACTGTTTCCTTTGCTGTGCAAAAGCTTTTGATCTTGATGAAATCCCAATAGTTCATTTTTGCCCTTGTTTCCCTTGCTTTTGGTGATGTTCCTAGGAAGATGTTGCTGCGGCTGAGGTCGAAGAGGTTGTTGCCTGCGTTCTCCTCAAGGATTTTGATGGATATTGGTGGGAATGCAAGCTGGTGCAACCACTCTGGAAAACAGCATGGAGGTTCCTCATGTTGAAAATAGAACTACCCTATGACCCAGCAATTGCATTACTGAGTATTTACCCTAAAGATACAAACATAGTGATCCGAAGGGGCACGTGCCCCCAAATGTTTATAGCATCAATGTCTACAATAGCCAAACTATGGAAAGAACCTAAATGTCCATCAACAGATGAATGGATAAAGAAGAGGTGGTATATATACACAATGGAATACTATGCAGCCATCAAAAGAAATGAAATCTTGCCCTTTGCAATGACATGGATGGAACTAGAGGGTATCATGCTTAGCGAAATAAGTCAATCAGAGAAAGACAACTATCATATGATCTCCCTGATATGAGGAAATGGAGATGCAACATGGGGGGTTAAGGGGGTAGGAGAAGAATAAATGAAACAGGATGGGATTGGGAGGGGGACAAACCATAAGTGACTCTTAATCTCACAAAACAAACTGAGGGTTGCTGGGCGGAGGGGGGTTAGGGGAAGGGGGGTCGGGTTATGGACATCGGGGAGGGTATGTGCTATGGTGAGTGCTGTGAAGTGTGTAAACCTGGCGATTCACAGACCTGTATCCCTGGGGATAAAAATACATTATATGTTTACTAAAAAAAAATAAATAAAAAAAGAATCTCTATTTTACACTCTGGCACTCTGTTCCTAACAATCTAGTCTTCAGTGGTTAGAAGGTGGTTGCCCTCCTACTCATAGGTCCTCTTTTCAACATTTCTGTCCCTATGCCTCCTCTCCCCTTCTTCTGTTCATTTTCATATAAACCAGTGAGTCTACTTTCACATTCTTTCCAGGTCTCTGAGTATATAAATCAGAGGGCTGTCATTATGGTGTTTGGAAATGAAGTGAGTTTTATACAACTTGCTTATTACACCCTTGTTATAAAAAAAACAAGAACTCACCGTGCTGTCATTTTTTTAAAGTTATTTTTTGAGATATAATTGAAATATAATATTGTGTACATTTAACACGCAATGTGTTGATTTAATACATTTATATATTGCAGTAGGATCACTATCTTAACATTAGGTGACATCTCTATCATATCACATAATTTCATTTATTTTTTATGGTGGAAACAATTAAGATCTAATCCTTAGCAATTTTGAAGTTTATAACACAGTATAGTTATCTATAATCACTATGCTATGCACGAATTCTCCAGGATTTACCTGCTGGTTACAAGTTTATACCTTTAAATTATATCTTCCCAATTCTCCCAACTCACAGCCTCTGGTAGGCACCACTGTATTCTCTGCTTTTAGGAATTTGCTTTTTTTTTTTTTTAACTCCACATAAAGTGATATCATACAATATTTGTCTTTCTCTCTGACTTATCTCATTTAGCATAATGTGTTCTTACCATGTAGTTTCACTGGTTGATTTTTGCTTTTGATGTCATATTTTTAAAAAATCATTCATTGCCAAAATCAATGTCAAGGAACTTCTTTCCCATTCTCCACCTCCCCCAGGGGTTTCACTCTATCAGCCTGTGTCAAAATTTTTAATTTATTTTGAATTAATTTTTGATTGATATAAGACAGAGGTCCAAGTTCACTTTTCTGCATGTATCCAGCATTCCCAGCACCACTGTGGAAGAGATGATCCTTTCCCCATTGAGTGTTCTTAGATCTCTTGTCAAATATTAGTTGCCCATGTATGTAGAAATGTATTTCTGGGTTCTATATTCTGTTCCATTGGTCTGTGTGTCTATTTTTTTCAAAGATTTTCTTTATTTATTTGAGAGAGAGAGAGAGAACTTGAGCCAGAGAGATAGAGAAAGAGATAGAGAGAGAGAGAGAGTGCACAAGGTGGGGCCAGCAGAGGGAGAAGAAAAAGCAGACTCCATGCTGAGCAGGACCCTGGAATCATGACCTGAGCTGAAGGCAGATGCTTAACTTACTGAATCACGTAGGTGCCCTTGTGTCTATTTTTATATAGTACCATACTGTTTAAATTACTATAGCATTGTGACATAGTTTTAAATAAGGAACTGTAATATGCTTTGTTCTTTCTCATAATTGTTTTGTCTATTGGAGTCTTTTGTGGTTTCACATAAGATTCTTGTGAAATTTAGGATTGTTTTTTCTATTTCTGTGAATATGCCATTGGGATTTTTTTAAGGATTGTGTTTAATTGAAAGATGGCTTTGAGTAATATGAATATTTTAACACTAATTCTTCCAATTCATGATCACAGATCTTTTCACTTGTTTGTGTTTTCTTCATTTCTTTTATCAATATCCTATAGTTTTCAGAGAAGAGAAAAATAGAATAGAATAGAAACAGAAAATAAATAGGACCCATTTCTTCATTTTTTAAAAAAGAAACGTACTGTTAGTGTACAGGGATTTTGAGTTTTAGCACGTTAATTTTGGATATTACAACTTTGCTGAACTCATTGATTAGATGTAACCATTTTTCAGTTGAGTCTTTAGGATTTTCTTTATAAAACTCATGTCATCTGCAAAAAGAGATAATTTAATTTTTCCTTTCAGATTTGGATATCTTTTATATCCTTTCCTTGCTTGGATTGCTCTAGACAGGGCTTACAATATTATGTTGGAGTGTTGAGAGTGGGCACCCATGTCTTGTTCCTGATCTTAGAGATTCACCATTGAGTATGATATTAGCTGTGGGCTTGTCATATATGGTTTTTATTATGTTGAGCTATGTTCTTTCTATGCTTCATTTGTTAAAGATTTTTATTATGAATGGGTGTTAAATTTTGTCAAATGCCTTTTCTGCATCCATTGAGATGATCATGATTCATTTCTCTCATTCAATTAATATGATGCTTCATATTGGCTGAATTGAGGGTGTTGACCACCCTTGCATCCCAAGGATAAATCTCCCTTGTTCATGGTGAGTGATCCTTTTAATGTGCTGCTGAATTTGGTTTGCCAATATATTTTTTGAAATTTATTTTTTATTTATTTTCCGCATAACATTATTCATTATTTTTGCACCACACCTAGTGCTCCATGCAATCCGTGCCCTCTATAATACACACCACCTGGTACCCCAACCTCCCATCCCCCCACCACTTCAAACCCCTCAGATTGTTTTTCAGAGTCCATAGTCTCTCACGGTTCACCTCCCCTTCCAATTTCCCCCAACTCCCTTCTCCTCTCTAACTTCCCATGTCCTCCATACTATTTGTTATGCTCCACAAATAAGTAAAACCATATGATAATTGACTCTCTCTGCTTGACTTATTTCACTCAGCATAATCTCTTCCAGTTCCGTCCATGTTGCTACAAAAGTTGGGTATTCATCCTTTCTGATGGAGGCATAATACTCCATAGTGTATATGGACCACATCTTCCTTATCCATTCACCCGTTGAAGGGCATCTTGGTTCTTTCCACAGTTTGGCGACCGTGGCCATTGGTGCTATAAACATTGGGGTACAGATGGCCCTTCTTTTCACGACATCTGTATCTTTGGGGTAAATACCCAGGAGTGCAATGGCAGGGTCATAGGGAAGTTCTATTTTTAATTTCTTGAGGAATCTCCACACTGTTCTCCAAAGAGGCTGCACCAACTTGCATTCCCACCAACAGTGTAAGAGGGTTCCCCTTTCTCCACATCCCCTCCAACACAAGTTGTTTCCTGTCTTGTTAATTTTGGCCATTCTAACTGGTGTAAGGTGATATCTCAATGTGGTTTTAATTTGAATCTCCCTGAGGGCTAGTGATGATGAACATTTTTTCACGTGTCTGATAGCCATCAAAATCAAAAGCTTCTGCACAGCAAAGGAAACAGTCAAGAAAACAAAAAGGCAACCCATGGAATGGGAGAAGATATTTTCAAATGACAGTACAGACAAAAGGTTGATATCCAGGATCTATAAAGAACTCTTCAAACTCAACACACACAAAACAGACAATCATATCAAAAAATGGGCAGAAGATATGAACAGACACTTCTCCAATGAAGACATACAAATGGCTATCAGACACATGGTTTGCCAATATTTTGTTGAGAATTTTTCTATATTCATCAGGCACATTGGCCTATAGTTCTTTCCTAGTAATGTCCTTTTCTATTTAGGGTATCAAGAAATCCTGCAGGATTTCAGCCAGTATAGGACCCCACTTTGGGGTCCTATAAAGTGTTTAACTCATTAATGTCAGATCTTGCACCACAATGCTTCAGATCAGGGCTTCATTTTATGGCAAAAAAGACTTGTCAGGGGTTATGTGACTGTGGGATCCAAAGTTCCTATCACCTATCCACTGACAGAGAGATGGAAATGCCTATTGAAGGTATAGCTGAAACCAGCTTGAAGTTGATACCCTCCAAGAATGGGCCCACCAGCCACACCACAATACATATTCTCAAAATCAGTTTCATTATATGGTTATCCACGATATAACCAACAGGTAAGAATACATGGATCCCAGAATTAGTGGAAACAGGAGTGACAATGCTTACTTTCATTCCCAGTGGTCCCCTTGAGATATTTGGGAATTCTATCTTCCAAGTCTTGGCTTTGTGGATTTAGAAGCTCTGGTTCCTAGAAGGAAAAATGATTTCATCAGGGGTCACAGTACGCATCGCATTAAACTTTAAGCTATGACTGCTTTCCAATCACATCAGGATATTCAGGACAAATTATCATTAAGTAAGAAAAAAATAACCTCATTACTGGGGTAAATGATCCCAATCATCAGGGAGAGGAGAACTGCTGCACAACAGGTGGAGACAAGAATATACTTGGCACCTATATTTGGATATCTCTTGGTATTCTCTTGCCTCATTTTGATAACAAATATACCAGTGCAGCAGCCACGGTCTGAGAAGTATATGGTGGCCAGGGTTTTAGATCCCTCAGGATGAGTGTCAAGATCACCCCACTAGCTAAACTACCTAGACCAGCAGAGGTGCTAACAAAGGATGAAGAAAATCTAGAATGTGGTAGAGAAGGGAGATGATTGGATTTATAGTTGTGGACTCGAGACCCAGTTGTGGGTCTGTGCCTTGTCCTAACTAATCTTTCTCTTGCAAATTATCCCATGAAAGGAAGCATACAAGAATCCAACAAGAATAAGCTCTCATAACTTAATGTAAAATGTGTAATTAATTCTTAAAGTAAATGAACTGGAGAGGTTCCAAGGTAGCTGTGGTGTGGCCCTCTTTCTGACTAAGGCCCTAATTTCCTAGTTGCTGTAGGTGTTGGTAGCTGTCCCGTCCTTGGTGACAGTCCTTATCCAGAGGCTCTTCAGTGCATGGGTTCTTTTGTCTCTACTTGGGATGACAATGAAGGGCATCTCCCTGTGATATCAACTGAGCCTCTGCATGACTACGTTATAGTTCTGCCTCCCTCGTTCTCCCAAGAGAGTATTCCTCAATAAAATTCCTATTCTCAAATCTTCATCCCAAGCCTATTTTCTGGGGGTACTCAGCTTGTAACATAGTTACTATTTGAAGTATTAGCTCTTGGTTCTTATTTTGGTACCAGGTATGAAGCATTGGAGGACTTGGCTCAGGGTTTACTAATGTGTACATTTCTGTAAGCTCTAAAGTATATTGATACCCTGCAGATCACAGGCCCCTGGTTTCGATTCTGTTGGGAATCCAAAAAGGATTGGACAGTTTGATTTTATTATACAACTCATGATGCTATCTAGGATGTGTTCATGCAAATCAGTGGATTCCTGCAGATGTGGTTTCTCTTCTCTGTGCTTTCTACCATGGTGTGCATATACCTGCTCTGGTTATTTGGGGAGGCTGTGTTTGGTCTGGGGAATGGAAATCTCTGGCAGGTTGAGGTGCAGTGCAAAGCTAGACAATCCTTCCCCACGAGTCAGTGCTTGCCATCACTGTAAGACAAAACATAAGGGCAAAGAGAATCCTAGAGTGAGGTTGTCTGATGAGTGAAGATGTCTGGGCTGTAGACTGAAACTCTTTAAAGAAAAACTGGTTTTGACAATTTTTGGGATGAGATCTATAGTGGATTGAATAGTATTCTCCAAAAATTCATGCCAAAAACTTCAGAATGTGTCTTGATTTAGAAATAGCATCTTTGTAGATGTAATTGAGTTAAGATGAGGTCATGTTGGATTAGGGTGATCTGTAATCCAATGACTGGTGCCCTTATAAGAAAAGTGGCATGTAGTTGCAGCACTGTGTAAAGATCAGAGGCACATGAAGAAAATGCCATGTGACAAAGGAGGCTGGGATTGGAGTGATGAATTTACAAGCCAAAAAATGTCAAGAATTGCCAAAAAACACAAGAAACTAGACAAGGCAGGATCCTCTCCTAATACCTCCTGAGAGAGCATAGCCCTGCTGATATCTTCATTTTGGGCTCTTAGTCTCCAGAACTGGGAGAGAGTAAGTTTCTGTTGTTACCCAGTTTGCGGCAATTTGTCATGGCAGCCTTAGGAAACAGGGCGGGGAGGTAAAAATGTTCTTTCAGAAAGTGCCTCAGTGGGACTATAAAGGTTCTTATATCAGGTGAGGCTCTGTGCCTAAATTGATGGATTTCTCTAGGTACTTTTGGAAGAAGGGAATCCTAGGGCATCCCAGGAACAGGGTGAAGGAGTGAGGTGGTCTTCCTGGTGATAACTGGACAACCTTAAGCTCTTTCTTTACTATCCAGACAATAGGGGAATCTGCCTCATTCACATAGGTAGAGTGTTCCCTTCTTTTTTTCCCATGATCAGAGCTATTCTAAATTCTCTTTGGTGCACACATTTTTTGAGAAGATTAGATGTGCCCTGAGGAAATCGGACCCTTCAGAAAATGATCAGGAGTCTCTTTTTGGGAAAATTTTCCCTTCCTTGGGTTGACTTAGGACAGAAAATTTGGGAAAATAAACCACTTGCCATGCATGTGGGTCTTATTTGCTTTGGGAATATTCTCATCCTAAGCAAGAATGTTCTGAGCTTTCTCCCCCCTGCTCTGACATGGGTGAGCTCTATCCATGAAAAGGGGGTTAGATATAGTGTTTCTGAGCCTATGAATCTGTGGTAATGTGTGAAGCTTCCTGAGATACCTTAGCTTTCTCTCATGTAACTTCACAGGGGAGTATTGGATGGGGTTGAGCTTCCCCAAGGACAAAGGCTGGGCCAGTACCTGCCAGGCTCTCACAATCTCCCATTGTGCCTCAGCTATGACTTCACCCTCCTGAAAACTCAACAGGTGACAGTAGGGACAGGATTTCCCCATGTCTTTTCCCATCCCGAAGATATGTTTTTTTCAGAGTCCAATTCAGGATCAGATCCTGGCCCTGGAATCTTCTTTGTGACAGGTATCCTCAGTTTCATCTTTGGACCCTGCATCTTCCTTTTTCTCATTTTCCTGGTGATTCAGCAATGCAGAAAGAAAATGAAGTGCCGAGGTAAGCTTTAAAAAGGAGATAGGGTTGAGAAAAGCTTGTGGGCAGTGGACAAGAAGGGACCCATTGTGATGTGAGATACTGAGCTGCCTCTTGTCCTTATTACATTTTTCTGAAAAATGATATCTGTACTGCTCTGGACTCTAAGCTTCAATGACCTTGGACTAGCAGGGCCAAGGAAATACGGTATCATATATGACAGCAATGAGTTCAGCACCAGGGATAGGGACACAAGTTATGACTGGACTAGGATGTGCCCATAAAGCATGAAAAGCAAAGGGGCTCTGATGAGCTGAGAGCAGACTCAGAGACTTCAAAGATGGTTTTATATGAGTTTCTGACTCAAACTTTTGTATCAATCTTGCCTGCTTGTGAATATTATCTATGTGAGGCTGCACGTGAGGACATCAATGACCATGAAACTACAGAGGAGAAACAGTGGATTTAGGCAGATGTCCCTGCCTTCTCTAACATGTTATGACCATAAACCACCTTCTGGGGGGATTAACAGGATCTTTGGGTGCAGCTTCTACACATGGCATTCCTGTATCCCTCCTCAGAACCATACCTTTCTCCATGCTCTAAGGCTATCAACAAAAATCTCTGGTCCTCAGTGAATACTAAGTCTTCTCTCTGGAAAGAAATTATTTCAAGCCTGAGGTTTGGTTCTGGGCCCTTACTTAGTTTTCACAGATGCAAATTTATCTTTTCATGTCTATTCTTGGGAAGTTTCTTACCTGGCAGATAATCCTGTAACCAAGCTGCCACCATGTGCCTAAGAGTATGAAGACAAAGTTAGTTTGTGACATACTGCAGGCAAGGCAGGCCAATCTGATCTTGGGATTGGGGTGAGGGTAGGAAGGCCTGTTTGGAAGAGACACTGAAGAGGGAATAGAGCTTTGGGAGATTGTAACCTCAGTCCTCTGAGAGGGGAAGTCTGGTTTTCTGGGGAACATTTTCTGAATGGTTTAAAGTGCTTTTTCCACAATACCTCAGTAACTGCCTCATGATCTTAGAGAGCTATGTGTACCTAGCTGCTGTAAGAGTTTTAGGCATATGTTCATGTATTGGTAATGTGACTGTATTTCCCAAACCAAGATATCTGGTTCAATAAAACATTGTAATACCTTAGGGTGGGAGACAACTGAGAAACATCATTTTAATGAAATATATTGGGATTTGGTGAACATTTTGGTGTTTTATGGGAATAATGCTGCCAAATTTTTAAGATTGTAGATCCACTAATTATCCAGAATGCCTTTAATTATAGGCTCTGGATTATTGGTACTTGAAAGGATCATAGGAATTGTATAGTCAAATACTGTTGTATAAATAAAGTAACTGAAAGTAGATAAGATGTGACTGTCTCAAAGTCATGCACAAGTCACTCTTAGATCCAGAATGACTCTATCCTGATTCCTGGGGGTAGGTCCACTCCACCTATATCTCCACCAGAAGCCTTAGCCTGCTCTTAGATGATAAGAGACAGATGGTCTAGAATACAATCACAAAAATGAAAGGTTTTCTGTGCCTGAAATTCTTCCCGAGACTTACTTATGTGGAATGGATGAGATGGACCTGCTCAGGGCCATCTTTATGGGTAATTGCCCAGCTCCCTGCACTAAAAAGGACCGCACACTTGGTTTGTTGCCCTCCAGTTGCCATCTTGAACTTCTTGATAGTGTTTGAACAAGAAGATCGGTATTTTGTTTTGCACCTGGCCCCACAAATTACATAACCCAAAGAATAGTCCCTCCTAGACAAGTAAAAAAGTAGTCCCTTATAGACAAGTAAAAGAAGATTTCTTATTTAGAGCCAGAATTAGCTTTTCAAGTAATTGGCATCTTTAGGGAGGATAGGAATAGATAGGATTCCATGAAAGAAACTTTCTGCAGTTCCAACCACGCATGTATTTTTTGATGTTGTGATCCTATTTTCCCAAGCACAACCACCATATAGATGACCAAAATATTTGGGGGGGGGGTAATTCAAAATGTGACAAAGTGAAATTGTCTTTAAAAGGTCAAAACACTCTCTCCACTCTTTTTTTAAAATATATTAATAAAAAAATCTGATTAGTTCTAATATTGAATAAAAAAAAAAGGTCAAAACACTGATGTGAGACTCTCTTTTGGTAGTCTAAGGTTACTAATAAGATTACTCTAAAAAGTTATGTGTTTTCATGGAGGCAGGTTTTGGATAAAGGGCAGGAATTATTCCATATTTCCTCAAGACCCATGGCAGGACTGGTTTCATAATTTTCAGGCCCAATGGGAAATGAAAATGTGGGATTCCTTGTTCAAAAATTACTAAGACTTTGAAGATGGTGAGAGCAGGCCAAACATAGGGCTTTCCTGAGCATGAAGTTACATGCCCATGAAGCTGGATCCACACAATTCAGAGTTGGTAGTCCCAATGGGATCATCTTTTACCACAGCCTACGTGAAGGTGGTGGGGTTCCTTGGGAGGAGAAAAACAGTAGAAGCTGAAAGAGCTATACCAATCTGAGGACTTTCAAAAAAGATTGGGATTATTCTTATGGACATTTGGGAAATCAGGATCTGGTGCCCAAGTGAACTCCGGGGGTAGGTGGTAATAGAGTTGTACCTTGCTGTCACCAAATTCCCATGATTCAGCCCAATCTAATTGGGAAATGTAGGATACTTACCATTCCTTTCTTCAGTTTCCTGTATCTGCGGTTGATATCGACTGAGTTTATATTGACTGACTCTTCAGACAGAAGAGTCTACTGACAGACTCTACTGACAGAGTTCTTTAGTCTCTACTACAGATATTTCCTATTTACTGATTTGAAATCAGTCTGTATCTGATGATTTCCCTGATATGTTTTATATTGTGCAGAAATTGCCTCAATCTGGGTCCCCAGGGTTGCTGTTTTCTTCTTGCCCATCATTCTGATGCCCTCTGGGGGACTCTGTTTAATCTCTAAGTCAAAATAATTATAACCAGGCCCTAAATTTGCTCTTGCAGGTTGGTTTTCACAATCTTCATTGGGTGACTCTCTGGGAAAGGAGAAACTCCTGAATGAAGATGAGCTTCAATGTGAAAATGCTGAGCTTAGAGCCACTGCGATGACATTTGAAGAACAAATATGCCTGTACTGAAACTCCTGTTACATTTTGGTCCAGACTAGAGGTCCAGAAAATATCACTATCTCTATCCAGATAGGATAGTGCCAGCTTGTGTTCCATTTCCACATAAATTGTCCTTTCAGACCAGTTCTGTGTTATCAAGAGATCTTTGTGAATATCTAGAGACTTTAAGACAAACTGCTTTTATAGAATTCATACCCCAACTGCTTTAATCCAAATACATTTTCTCCTGAGTGAAATCCCAGGTGATTGATCTAGGATCAGACTGAGGGAGATGATGAATCCAGCTCCAGATCTGAGGTATTGTTCCTCAAGATGACACCATAGTAAAAACATGTGAATATTCCAGAAAGGTTCCATCCTACTTTTCTTGCATAATTTCAGTCCCTACCCTGTGGACTCTGGAATTTGATTTCATGTAGGTGTTTCAGAAATTTCTTAGTAAAAATAAATAAATCTAAAAACTTCTCAGAAGCATAATTGGAATAGTAGAGTACAAAAGTCACTCGGAAGCTGAATATTTTTACGTTAGTTTTGTGACTTTGGCTGTGAACACACTTAAAATTCAACTTGCTTCCAAACACAATATACCTTTTCATGGTTGAATTACTGGGTATAGCACATACACATTTAGCTAAAATAGATGTTATTTCTTGTGTTCTTGAGTACCTTGATTTTGAAAACACAAATTGGTTTTAGTTACCTCACAGGTGGGATATCTTCTAGGATATGAATTGAGAAGACTATCCACATTCACCATGGCTGTAACATGCTGAGGCAATCAGACTGGCCCAGCACCTAATCAACCATCACAAAACCTGACCCTAATCCAGCTCCTGACATTCCCAATATTCACCAAGAAATATGTAATTTCTGATCTTTTTCAATAGCTTGCGGATGTGAGAACAGATGCATGATGTCTTGGAAAATAGTTGTTGTAGGTAGTATACTCTTTATACCACTATCTTTGAATTACTTGTTTTGAAGAAACAAGGATCCTAGGGTCCTGGGATAGAGCCCTGCATCAGACTGCTTGCTCAGCAGGGAGCCTGCTTCTCTCTCTGTCTCTGCCTGTCACTCTGCCTGCTTGTGCTCTCTGACAAATAAATAAACAAATAAAATATTTAAAAGAATATGCACTGTACTTGGAATGGAAAGAACACCACTGAAAGAGGGGAATAGGAGGGGTTCTGGTCTGGCTTATCCCACCCCAGTTCAACCCCTCATACCTGGCAGTGCTATCTACTCTAGCCAACATGAATGGTTTGTACAACCAAGTCATGTTTCTTTTTTTTTTTTTTAATATTTATTTATTTATTTGACAGAGATCACAAGTAGGCAGAGAGACTGGCAGAGAGAAGAGGAAGCAGGCTCCCTGCAGAGCAGAGAGCCTGATGCGGGGCTCGATCCCAGGACCCTGAGATCATGACCTGAGTCAAAGGCAGAGGCTTTAACTCACTGAGCCACCCAGGTGCCCCCCCCCCACTCGAGTCACGTTTCTAAAGCTGCTAACCTCCCTCTTCTCAGGGCAAGGGGTAACATTTTGTTATTCCACTGGTGTGATTATTTCGCTGTGTCTTTGTTCCTTCCGTTGGCCTATAGAATGTTATAATGCACATAGAGGCCCCTTGAATGAGAACCAACAAAGCCTGTCCCTACTGAACACTGAAACGTCTCTGACGAGAAAAGCTATCCGAAGGCTCATGAGGCTTTCTGTGTGGGAACATCAACACAAACAAAATAACATAATCATGTAGATATTAGTGTGGTTAACAATAAAATGGGACTGATGCTGTTTTTGGTTTCCGTTTCTAGACATTCATTTTAACTCTGATAAGTTCTCATAAAGCTTGGGTTGAAGGATTTTAGTTTCTGAGACCCAACCAGAAACAAAGCCAATAAAGACCCACAGGTATTTTTCATTCCCTGTTGATGTTCCTTGAAACCAGGAAGCTATTTTGACTCTCAGGTGATCATCTCCTGTTAGTTCCATTTGTTTAATAGATATTTTTCTTCTCTCATGTGCTATAAAGAATGCCCCAATTTCCCCAGCCCCTAATGACACTTGCCTTTTTGGCCTGAGGTTTTATTTCCTCAGTTGGGTGAGAAGACCCCTAGAGGGCAGTATTAAGGCTTCGTATTCCTTGTCCAAGCCAGCACTGGCTGCTGTTTCTGTTCTTAGGCAGTGTCATAATACTCCATAGTGTATATGGATCACATTTTCCTTATCCATTCGTCCATTGAAGGGCATCTTGATTCTTTCCACAGTTTGGCAACCGTGGCCATTGCTGCTATAAACATTGGGGTACAGATGGCCCTTCTTTTCACGACATCTGTATCTTTGGGGTAAATACCCAGGAGTGCAATTACAGGGTCATAGGGAAGTTCTATTTTTAATTTCTTGAGGAATCTCCACACTGTTCTCCAAAGAGGCTGCACCAACTTGCATTCTTGCTGTGGCTGATATCGAAGAGATTATCGCCTATGTTCTCCTCTAGGATTCTGATAGATTCCTGTCTCACATTGAGGTCTTTTATCCATTTTGAGTTTATCTTTGTGTACAGTGTGAGAATGGTCGAGTTTCATTCTTCTACATATAGCTATCCAGTTTTCCCAGCACCATTTATTGAAGAGACTTTTTTCCACTGTATATTTTTTCCTGTTTTGTCGAAGCTTAGGCAGTGTCATTGTGTCAATAACTTCTTTTTGTTGTTCTGGGTGAGCAAGAGGGAGTTTGTGGACCTTAAGAGGAAGTACATACAGATGGCAGGTAGAGATTAGGCATGAAGGCTCCTGGAGATGGTCCAGAACAGGTCTTGGGAGCTGGCAAAGACTGTGGAGACACACCAGCATCTCATGACTGGGTGTGCACTGGTCACGTTAGAGATAGAGAAGGGAAGTTCAAGGATCTGAGATCCTTGTGTGCAGGGGGAGTTGTGCCGGGATGGGGTGTTGCCTGGGCAGGGGGCTGGGAATCTTTGGAGAGAGTGGTTTGAAGCATGAGACAACTTTTGTTTTTATGTGCTCTTTTGAATGGGGGAGAATTGATTGATCTAAGTTCTTTGAAGCACGTTTGATGGGTTTATGTAGTAGCTTAGGAATTAGCAGATATTTAAAGGACAGTGATAATCAGAGAAACCCTGCTGCCTGATATTCTGTTTAATTTAGAAGAACATAACCCCCATCTTAGAAGATAAACTCTTCCCTCCCCGATGACACAGAGAGAGGTTTCCATGATCCGTGTGACACACAGTCCTGTCATGATGAGCACACAAAGACAGAGATTTCAGAGCTTCTAGGGAAGGATCTGAAATCTCTCCTTAGGAAAATGTGGTCTTTCGACTGGACATCATTCTGCTGACAAAGACTAACTTTAGGGCTATGAAGTCTAGGGAAGCGATTCCTTCATTTTGTGAATGGATGTGGTTCCCATGCAGCGAACCACACATCTGAGTATCTGTGTAGCAATCTACCTTCCTTTTGGTCTGGCTGGATAGTCTAGTAGTTTTGGTTCAACAGAGCTGCAGTAGAAGTGAAACTTCCCGAGAGTCCTTGTTTCTATATAGGATGTATAGAATGAGGCTTGGCCAATCCCCATCCAAATCCTCAACCCTCCTATTGTTCCCTAAGCTGTGACTTCATCATCCTGATCACCTGGGAGGTGAGAGAGTTGGGGCAGGGAATTCCGTGTACACTCTCAGATCTCAAATGGCGGAGGTTGAACCAGGATCCAGTTTATTCCCAAATGGTGTTCCTTGGCTCTATGCCCTGTTTGCTATGCTTTTTGTATTTTTTCTCTTTGTCATGTTCTCTCCCTTTTTACTTGAGATAGATCAACATATAAAGAAATGTAAGTACCATGGAGGGCCTTGGTGCACAGGGGAATGAGAAGTATGAGTGTGTATGGCGGGAGGAGAAGTTATACATTATAAAGCGGGGAACAAGGAAACAATGTCTGCTCTGCTCTGATCTTCAAGGTCTTAATGACCCAGGGCTAAAGGATTTAGAAATAATAATCTTGGGGTACCTGGGTTGCTCGGTTCATTGAGCCTCTGCCTTCAGCTCAGGTCATGATCTCAGGGTCCTGGGATCGAGCACTGGATCCAGCTCTCTCCTCAGCGGGGAGCCTGCTTCCCCCTCTCTCTACCTGCCTCTCTGCCTACCTGTGATCTCTATCTTTCTGTCAAATAAATAAAATCTTTTAAAAAAAAGAAATAATAATCTTATATATGATGGAAGTACCCAAGGGACATAGGTCAGGACTGGTCTGGACAGCCTGTTTGTGATACATCTGTGGAGTGTGGGGAGGTATCTAGGCCCCTGCCTGAGTTGAAGTAAGGCCCAGGCATAAGGATATAGGAAAGCCTGGGGGAATCTCAGGATATGTGAGGAATTTCCAGATGACGCTCTCTGACTCACCTTGCTTCGTCTTAGTCTTGCTCAGATGCAGGTATTCTCTGCATAATGCTCTGCGTAAGAATAAAGAAAATGAGATAAAGATGGACCATCTGGGAAGGCCAGGTGAGTATTGTTTGCCTTTCACCTCTGGGCTTATTATGTCCATAAGCTGGGCGGTTCTAGTTACTTCAATGTCCACATGTTAGATGGCTGGGAACTCTCCAACCTAGTCTTTGTGAGGCAGCCCCCTCACATTCGGTTTAGCTCAAGAATTCTGTCTTCTTTCCAGGGAGAACATTTTTCAAGTGGCAGTTTCGTTTTGAGCCCTCACTAACTTCATAATCTAAGGTCTCCTTAGATTGAAAAGGAGGTAGAAAATTCCTCCTTAGGTGGAAAAGTTTCTCTTTTCTCATCTACACTTATGATGTTTCTCTTATCAGGGTTTTCTCTCAAATGATTCAGGGACAAAGCTACCATTTTCTCATGCCCATGAAAAAAATTAGGTGACTCTTCTCCAGGAACTTGTTATAAAGTTTGTTTTTCTGATAGGGATATTTGCAGAAGGACTTTGTAGGGATAGAATCTTACCAACAGTCTGAGGAGACTGAAAGTCCATTGTTCTGGGGAACATTCTGACCACCAGGTGACTATAATCCCTGCAAATTGTGTACTTGCTTCTCCAGGCAAGGTTAGTTCTTCCCTCCTTTGTACTGTTCTGTTAGTTCTTTGTGTCCACCATAACACTCCCTCAATATGAATGCTTCATGTTAAACTTTTGTTTTCTTTCTGGTTAAAGAGGTGGGCTATATGATGAGGATTGACTCTTATAGCTCATGTAGCATATCCCATTATATAGTTATTATAATAATTATTACATAATACAACTATTATATAATATTATGTTACATAATATATATAAAATATTAGATATTATATAATGATATTATATAGCTCTCTTCACAGATATTTTGAGAATCAGGCCAAAGCACAAGAAAAGATTGGTCACTGAGGAACAAATCTTTCGAGCTTAAAACATTTCTTATATACTTAAGAAACGGTAATCTCTCATGACAAGTATTTCCCAGACAATAAGTCAAGAATCATATATATAGTCTTGTCCTGCCAGGATTTTTTCTGAGTGTTTAATGATGTAAAGAAAATTTTATAATCTGCATCTCTTTCATTGCTCTGCTGTCCAAAATGGCAGTTACAATCTGCTGGGTCACAGGTATAACCAAATAATTTTCCTCTTGTTCCAGGCTGTCCTCTGGAGTCACCAAGGAGAGAAGTTCTGGGAAGGAAGGAAGATGGGATGGGAAGAGATCCCTCGCTACTTGTGAGGGTAGCAAGGGAGCCCAGGAGTTCTGAGGTTGAGATTTGTACCCCTGGACCATCTGTTTGAGAGTGGCTGAGGCTCTAAGGAATCACCTGTGACATCATATCCCAGACATGAGAGGGCTTCTTAGACCCTCATTATGTATGTTTATATGAAAAAAAAAAGATAATAAATATTTTGAGACTCTCAGAAAAGTCCTACATTTCCAGGAATTTTTTGTTGAACTTCCAGCTTCTAACATTCAGTTGCTTGTAGTCAGTCCAAATCCCAAACAAATTTCCCACTTCCAGGTGAAATGCTAGGTGAATGACTTATGCTATCTTACTCTTCTAAAGCAACAGGTAGAGTCATTCTTTCAGGGGAAGAAAAGCTCATAGTGCCTGTTAGACTAAGAAACATTTAATCCAGGACCATGGCTGAATCCTTCCTCTCAATTCATCTGAACACTGTCAATATGTTCTGTCCCAGATTGTTTTCTTATATAAGTGCCATGCTCCTTTCATATCTTATAGTACAATATAGATGCATAGGAAGGAATTGGTGTAGATTTTCTCTTTCTACCTAAACCATCATGGCTGCCCCAAATTGCTTTATTATCAAATGAAACTATTTTTGTCTAAGTTTCTCCACATAATTCATTCTTACCTACTTATCTGCTCTTCCTCTCTGTTCTCCTCTTTTCTTTTTTTTAAAGATTATATTTATTTGACAGACAGAGATCACAAGCAGTCAGAGAGGCAGGCAGAGAAAAAAGGAAGCAGGCTCCCTGCTGAACAGAGAGCCTGATGTGGGGCTCAATTTCAGGATTCTGGAATCATGACCAGAGCCGAAGGCAGAGGCCTTAACCCACTGAGCCACCCAGGCGCCCCTGTTCTCCTCTTTTAATAATGTTGGTCATAATGGGTCATTAAAGCATCCATGTGGAACCCTCTAGTTAGGTGTATAAGGGACAGTGGAGAGAGAAAGAGGAGGAGGAGGAGGAAGGAGGAGGTGAAGGAAGGAGAGAGGGGGAGGAGGAGGGGAGAAGAGAGAGAGAGAGAGGGAAGGCAAAAGGAGGGGAGTGATATCCAAGTTGGAGACACTGGATAGGTTGTTTTGAGTTGAAAGGAATTCCTATCAGTGGAAATCAGTTTGGCAGTGTCAGAACTGTTATGTGAGGGATTTCTACACTGGATAGGAAGTTAAAACTGTCTGGAAAAGTCCCTTCATTGTCTAATACGGTAACTTTTGATACAGAACTGTTAAATACCAATTCACTTTGATGTCGATAAAACCATATGGGTATCTATTAAGCAACAATTCAGTCTGGTTTTTGGGTCTGCATCTGTTTCTTCGAAGGGGGAGTCTCTTGGTTTGTTCTTTTTTTCTTCACAAATCCTCCTGCAGTTTCTGCAGGCACATTCTTTTTTCCCATTTTCTGTTTTATTCTCTTTTTATATATTATTTATTAACATATTGATTCTTTCTAATATCCTGATTGTTTAAAAAGTTTTAAATCATTTTTCTGGCCTTCATTTCTGGGCTTATGCATGTCTTTCCTATTTCTGATTATCTCCTACTGAGTGTAATTTCTTTCACTTTCTCTTTTTTTCTATCTGCCCAACAAATTTCTTGCAGATGTTTCCTCCTTCATGTTTCACTACTTTAGAGTAAGAGAATAAAAAGCTCCAAGGCCTTATTGCTCTGCTCCCCAAAATGTAATCCTTCCCAGGGTTAAATGAGTTTAAGGAGACCCAGGGCTCTAAAATTAGACATCAAACAGAAAACCCTCTAGGTATTCAAAGCAGGAAGTGGTTTACTACAGGAAATTGTGTGCTTACAAAATCTTCAACATGAAGTTTCAAAAACCCTAGGAAACCACTGCTAAAGGTCACCCTGCTGCAAAAACCAAGACTAGCAACTTCCAGGGCAAGTGGAAAGGGCCCTACAAAATGAAATCTCCCATACATGGGAGAACCTAGCCTGGTTCTGGAATCTGGAATCGAGCCCAGATTCCACCTGTCCATTCTTGTGGGAAATGTAGTACTCAGTCTTCCAGCTCCTGCTGTTCAGAGAGAGTATAACCAGAGGGCAGGAACCGCGAGGAATTGGTAGGAGGTCATGCAGCTGGGTTGCCTATCCAGGGCAAAAGAAGCTCTCTGCTTTATCTTCAGCAGAAAACGTACTTCTTACATGACAATACTCTTTCTGATCTTTTACGTTTCTCCACGGGGATTCTTCAGGCTGCTGGGTCAGGAGGGCTTAATAATTGCCCAAGATGACATCTCACCCTTTTGATATTAGTCCCAAGGAGCAAAACCCTTGTCTTTCTCACCTTTCTAGAAGCACACCATGATTACAATAGCTTTCCATTTATTTTCCCCAAATCTTGATTATTTAAACCTATATATCTTCATGTGCACTGCACCAAGTTGTAGTCTTAATATCCTTCCCAGGAAACTATTGCTCTTCCAAAATGTTCCCTACGTGGTGATAGGCCTGAAGTATTTATTAACAGATACCCATTATCACTCAACCTCTGGGACTTAAATTGAGATTTAAGCTAGCCCAAGAGTTTTCTTCCTAAACAAAGGTTGTTACTTGCCTTGTATTTGTATAAACAAAGAGTTTATCATGGTTCATTTTCAAAGCCATAAGGAGTAATCTCTTCTGCTAAAGATACACTGGAATGATGCTTCCAGAATGTTGTTCACTCCTCAATTACCACTCCATTGAAAAAATAATCCTTAATATCAAAGTAAAAAGAGGTTCCATTGAACTATTATTACTGTCTTTCTACATAATCCTGATATACATTTAAATGTCAACAACCCCACATTTTTCTCCTTTAGTATCTTAGCTCATTATGCAACATTGTATTTATTTATTTTTAGAGAAGGAGAGAGATGGGGAGGGGCAGAGGGAAAGGGAGAGAGAGAATCTTAAGCCAACTCCCTGCCAGGCTCAATCTCACAACCCTGAGATCAAGACCTGAGCCAAAATCAAGAGTCGGACACCCAACCGACAGAGCCACCCAGGCGCCCCTCAAACACTGTTTTTAAATAGAAAGGCAAATATTTGTTTTTTAACTATCTAATTCATGATTATAAATGGTGATTTCCCCCCCAAATTTGTCTATAGGTGGGAACACAGACTTTATATGAAAAATAATAAAAATATTGAAGAATTCTGCATCAGGATAAAAGGGCTTTTTGGAGAAGAAAGGGGTGTTGGAGTCACTGACTGTCTTTAGGCCCAAGACACTTCACCAACAGTGGTGGCCTTTTTGTCAAAAGCATTTAAAACAAAACAAAACACAGTAGATAACAATTTTTCTACTGGTTATTAGTTATAATAAGTAAAGTACAATCACTAATAGGTTGTTTTATTTCAGTTTCCAAACTTCTTTTTTTTTCTTTTTTAATTACTTATTTTTTAAATTTATTTTTTATTTTCAGCATAACAATATTCATTATTTTTGCACCACACCCCGTGCTCCATGCAATCCGTGCCCTCTATAATACACACCACCTGGTACCCCAACCTCCCACCCTCCGCCCCTTCAAAACCCTCAGATTGTTTTTCAGAGTCCATAGTCTCTCATGGTTCACCTCTCCTTCCAATTTCCCCCAACTCCCTTCTCCTCTCTAACTTCCCATGTCCTCCATGCTATTTGTTATGCTCCACAAATAAGTGAAACCATATGATAATTGACTCTCTCTGCTTGACTTATTTCACTCAGCATCATCTCTTCCAGTCCCATCCATGTTGCTACAAAAGTTGGGTATTCGTCCTTTATGATGGAGGCATAATACTCCATAGTGTATATGGATCACATCTTCCTTATCCATTCGTCCATTGAAGGGCATCTTTGTTCTTTCCACAGTTTGGCAACCATGGCCATTGCTGCTATAAACATTGGGGTATAGATGGCCCTTCTTTTCACTACATCTGTATCTTTGGGGCAAATACCCAGGATTGCAATGGCAGGGTCCTAGGGAAGCTCTATTTTTAATTTCTTGAGGAATCTCCACACTGTTCTCCAAAGTGGCTGCATCAACTTGCATTCCCACCAACAGTGGAAGAGGGTTCCCCTTTCTCTACATCCCCTCCAACACATGTTGTTTCCTGTCTTGCTAATTTTGGCCAAACATGTATTTTTATGTCAATATATCTTTTAAAAATCTAGGTGAAGGGGCACCTGGGTGGCTCAGTGGGTTAAGCCTCTGCCTCCAGCTGAGGTCATGATCTCAGGGTCCTGGGATCGAGCCCCACATCGGGTTCTCTGCTCATCAGGGAGCCTGCTTCCCTCCCTCTCTCTGCCTGTCTCTCTGCCTACTTGTGATCTCTCTCTCTGTCAAATAAATAAAATCTTTTTAAAAAAATTTTTTCTTTTTTTTATTAATTTTTTATTTTTTATAAACATATATTTTTATCCCCAGGGGGTAAAATCTTTTTTAAAAAAATATAGGTGAGGACATCCAGATGCCCAACAGACACATGAAAAAGTGCTCCATATCACTCGGCATCAGGGAAACACAAATCAAAACCACAATGAGATATCACCTCACACCAGTCAGAATGGCTAAAATTAACAAGTCAGGAAATGACAGATGCTGGCGAGGATGCGGAGAAAGGGGAACCCTCCTACACTGTTGGCGGGAATGCAAGCTGGTGCAACCACTCTGGAAAACAGCATGGAGGTTCCTCAAAATGTTGAAAATAGAACTGCCCTATGACCCAGCAATTGCACTACTGGGTATTTACCCTAAAGATACAAACATAGTGATCCGGAGGGGCACATGCACCCAAATGTTTAGAGCAGCAATGTCCACAATAGCCAAACTATGGAAAGAACCTAGATGTCCATCAACAGATGAATGGATAAAGAAGATGTGGTATATATATACAATGGAATACTATGCAGCCATCAAAAGAAATGAAATCTTGCCATTTGCGACAACGTGGATGGAACTAGAGCATATCATGCTTAGCGAAATAAGTCAATCAGAGAAAGACAACTATCATATGATCTCCCTGATATGAGGAAGTGGTGATGCAACATGGGGGCTTCAGGGGGTACGAGAAGAATAAATGAAAGAAGATGGGATTGGGAGGGAGACAAACCATAAGTGACTCTTAATCTCACAAAACAAACTGAGGGTTGCTGGGGGGAGGGGAGTTGGGAGAAGGGGAGTGGGGTTATGAACATTGGGGAGTGTATGTGCTTTGGTGAGTGCTGTGAAGTGTGTTAACCTGGCAATTCACAGACCTGGGGATAAAAATATATGTTTATATAAAAAAAATCTAGGTGAAGATATCTTCAGTTTCTGAGAGTATTCTCAAAATAAAGCCAATGAAGCACGCAGGCATCTTATTTCTGTTTCCATCCCCTGTAATCAGGGAGCCACTCCGGCTCTCAGGAGAGCATCTCCTGTTAGTTCCATTTGTTTAATAGCTATTTTTCTTCTCTAATGTTCTATGAAGAATTCCCCAACTTTCTCAACCCATAATGATCCTTGCCTTCTCAGCCTGGGGTTTTAGTTCCTCAGCGGGGTGAGAAGCCCCCAGAGGGCACTAATTAAGGCTCCATATTTCGTGTCCAAGCCAGTACTGGACACTGTTTCTGTGTAATAAGTTAAAACTGAGAGGAGGTAGTGTTTCAGAGAAATTCCATCTGTGATCAAGTCCGCGTTCATGAAGCAGGTCCCTTGGTGCGATCCCTTGACTCTCTCCCCAGCATTTCCAGAGCTGCTGCCAAGGAGCAAGAGAACATATTCTGGTGCTATTCAGAGCAACGCCTCTGCCTAATATTCTGTTCAGTTTGGAAGAAAACATTATAACTATCTCAGAAAATAAAGTTCCTTCCCCTGATGTCTGTGACTGGGGAGATAACCTACAGTCGATGGGACACCCAGTCCTGATGGGAGTAAGTACACTGAGACAGGGAATTCTGGAGCTTCTAGGGAAAGATATGGATTTTCTGTTCAGGAAAAGTTGATCTTTCTTCCCCCTCCAACTTAGATAGCTTATTCTCTAGATAAAGCTGGTCCTAAAGCTGAAGAATCTGAGGCCACTCCCTTCATCTACAGACATGATTCCAATGCAGGAGCACATCCGTTCTGAGAGTTTGTGTACGAGTCCTCCCTCCTCCTTGCTGTGTTTAAAGAGACGAGTCTCAGAGGGGTCACTGAGGCTTTGGCAGAGTGAAGCTATCTGATTTTCCTCAGTGTTTGGTTTTTGGAAGGCTTGGCCAATCCCCACTGAGACATTCATGACTCCCATTGTTTCTGAAATTGTGACTTCATCACCCTGTCACTTAGGAGGTGACAGGGCTGGGACAGAGAATCCTATATTCTTATTTGTGTCTTCATGGGTGGGTTTGAATCAGGGAGCAGCTTACACGTCAACGTGGCCTTCTGGCTATACATCCTCTTTACCATGACCATTCTTTCTGTAATTTTTTTCTCATTTTTCCCCATTTTCAGCAAGGTTGATGAACCCATAAGGAAATGTAAGTCTTACGTGGGGCCTAGAAGGGGGTGGGGAATCCATTAAAATGTGAGGTGCTTGAAAATATATTCCTTACTACATGTTCTGGGAAAACACTTCTTCATCTCTGAGCTTTAAAGTCTTTCCATGACCCTGGGCTAAGAGTTCTTAGACACTGTACTTTCATGTATGATGGAAATTCCTGGCGGACAGAGGTCAGGACTGACTAGGAAGCCCGTTCCTGGTACAAGTATAGAGCCTAAGGAAATATTTGGGACCATGACTGAATTGAGGTTAATGCCCAGGTTTAGGAATAGGAAAAACCTCATAGACTCTGGGGATCTATAATAGAGTTTCCAGCTATTTGTCTCTGATCCAGGGAACTTTTTTCTTAGTCTTGTTCAGATTCAGATTGTTCCTGTATAATGCTGTATGTAAGAATAAAGAGGACAACATTATAAAAATGGACAGTCTAGGGAGGCCAGGTGAGTATTCTTTGCCTTTAACCTCTAAGTTTTTCTGCACAAAAAGCTGGAAGCTCTGGAGAGTTCCAAAGCCCACATGCTAGATAGTTTAGACATGTAAATATTTGGTCTGAGATAGTCCCCTCATGTTCTGCAAATGACCTCCCCTTCCTCTCAGAGACTTCTTTCTTGTGAGAACATTTAGCAAACTGAGTTTTCGTTCTGAGCTGTCATTAATTCTTGTGAGTGGAAGCATTTCGCCTTTTTATTTCTTTTTTTTTTTTAAAGATTTTTTATTTATTCATTTGAGACAGAGATCACAAGCAGGCAGAGAGAGAGGAAGGTAAGCAGGCCCCCTGGTGAGCAGAGAGCCCTATGGGGAGCTCGATCCCAGGACCCTGGGATCATGACCTGAGCCGAAGGCAGAGGCTTCAACCCACTGAGCCACCCAGGCGCCCCACCTTTTTGTTTATTTCTGTGGATGTTTCTCTTTCTATTAAAGGTCTCTTTTAATTGACTCAGAGATGAAATTTCCATATTATGTGCTAGCCAGTGAAAGGAAATAAGAGATTTATAACCAGACAGTGGTTATAAATTTGATTTTTGAAATAGGAATAAAGACAGAAGGATCCCGGCATCTGTGGAGATGAGACCTTTAGAGAAAATAGAAAATCATTCTGATCTTCTGTTGACCACGGTTCCCATAGACTGTGTATGTGAGGTGGCCTCCCTCCCCAGGTGGGGTCAGTTCTTCTCTTCTTTGTGCTGTTCTATGACTCTTCATGGCATCACAGGGAGAGAACACACCAGATTCTTGGGTTCTCGGGATCCACCATATTGTACCCTCCAAATGAATATTACATGTTCTACGATGCCCTTACCAAGGCTATTGTGTTGCTTTAAGGTAAGTCAAACAAGAAGGAGATAAATTTTTGCCTGGATGAATGATAAAACTTGAGAACTTTTTTTTTAATCAACTCAAGGGAAGAATGGTAGACTGTGTATTTGTATTTGTCACATCCTCAACATAACCAAAGTATATGGTTGTTTTAATTGTAAGCAACCACAGTATCTATCCCAACATTGCCACTGTATAGATGAGAATACACAATTTATTATAGCAGTTGGAGAAGTTAAGTGAATGGCCCCAAATTTCACATGAAATCACTGTAACTCTCAGTCATTTGTATAAATGCCTCCATGTTCCCAATTTGCGTTCTACTTCATCACTCTGCTACTCTTCTGGAGATTGCTGCTTGCCTGGAGAGCCCAAAGTAGAATGATAATATCCCAAGTGATAATTTCAAAAGAGTCAAATGAGTGATAATTTCAGAAGAGTCAAATGAGTGGTTTTGTCTAGAACTTTTCTTGTTACAGCAATGGGAGAGGGGTTATTACCCTCATGATGAACAGACAAAGCTTTATCACCCAGGACCTCTTGTAAGTGCTCATAGAAAGTGTAAGTTAGTACAACTATCCCATCTGGGGGTTCAGAATCCGAGTGGGCTCCTATCTCTCTTAAACATCAGCTTTGCCCTTTGCAAAGTGTTACTGTCATTCCCCTTTATCCTCACAGAGGCTGGGTAAAGGTTAGGTTAGATGGTTATCCCTCTCTCCTTACCCACATTTTTGCTCACTTATGCACACATTCCTAAATTCAAATGTTAGTTCCTTGGACTGTCATGATTTTTTGTGCTAACTCAAGATATGATTAAGTGTGGGTAACCAGTGTAGATTTTAAAATATTGGCACATTTGTGATATGTTCGACCCTTGTAATTTTGATTGAGACTTTCTTATATATATAGTTTCAATAGTCAGACATCAGATTTTAGGAGAACAATATCACAAATTTTCTTATTCACATATAGAAAATTAGAGGTAGGAGGAACCACAGAATATATAAGCCTCAATCTTTCCAATTACAGATTTGAAAATTCTCTTCCTCCTAGCTGTATGGAAAAAATAAGAGTTGCATGGTTTTTGGTGACTTTTGATTATGAGTGTCAAGTAATCACTCCTATCTGGGGATAAGCAAGGTTGGGGTTATCCATATGGACGTTTTGGTAAATCAGGACAGGAATGAGGGATCTGGAGCTGTGTTTTCCTACCTTCCATTTCTTGTGAATTTATTCATACTTTGCAAACTGAAATGTTTGCATCTTCACACTCATGTTCTTACTGATTATGTAGATGGAGAGATAGTTTTATAGCGGTTGTCTGGCTATAATCTCTTATGGGATTATGTACCATCCTATGGTCCATGAGCCACATAATCCCATCCTGATATAAATGCTGCGAAATATTTGTTGATGTCCTGAAATATCTGCAATCTGAGTCTCTTGAAATTATGTCTGCCTAAATAGGGTTCTGTCATTTTGCTGCATTAAGTCTTAGCCAAGGAGCATTCCTTCTGTTTCAGGCCATCCTCTTCAGAATCCTGGGAGAGAAACTCTGAGAGAGGAAGAAGCTGGGATGAGACAAGATCACTCACTCACTGTGAAAGTGGTGGGAGACCGAACCCAGGAAATCTGCCCCGTAACATCAGTTTAACTGTGGCTGAGCCTGTATGGAATCCTCTGTGACCTCACGTCTCAGACAGGAGAGGACTTCTCAGACCCTCATTATCTGTTTGTTCTGAAATGAAATTGATAATAAATACTTTGATACTCTCAGAAAAGTGCTATGTTATAAGGAATTCCTTACTGAACATCTGCCCTCTTTTATCTCATTTCTTTTAAGAAATCAAAATCCAAGCACACTTCTGTTGTCCTATGTGAGTGACCTGTGTTATTTGTTTTCTCAAAGCAGCATGTGATTTCACTCTCATTGGAGAAGTAACACTCATTGATATTAAGACTAGACAGACTAGGGTTAAAGACGTTGGGTAGGGTATGTGCTATGGTGAGTGCTGTGAAGTGTGTAAACCTGGTGATTCACAGACCTGTACCCCTGGGGCTAATAATACATTATATGTTTATAAAAAATAAAAAATTATATTTTTATATATTTATATTATATATATATTTATTTTTTATAAACATATAATGTATTTTATATATATATAAAATATATATATACATATATGAATAGACAGACACTGAATCCAGGACCAGAGCTGAGCCCTTCTTCCCTCCACCCAAAATGATTTCACAGCCAAATCTCATAAATATTCTAAAGCGCTCCGCCCAGATACATCAGTCTCTTGCACAAGTGCCCTTCCTACAGTGGAATACTATTTCATGGGGAGCTCTCTGGCTCCCCAGATGAGACTCTTCTACTACTGAATTAGACTAGTTTTATCTGTCTTCCATAAAAGCACACAAGTCTCCTTCATCCTCACCTACCACATACATCATCTGTCTACCAGATCCTGCTTTGCTCTTCCTCTCTGTCCACCTCTCCTCACCACAGGCGATATCTCTGTCATAGTCCTGAGACATATATCGTGTGCCTGTGCCATTCTAACCGCCCCACAGTTCAGATTATGGAACTAATCTGTCCCCTTTTCATGTTATGTCCCGCATTTCATCATATGTAGCCTAACAGTCATGTTCCAACATGTCCTTTCTTTGTATAAAGGTCTTCAGAGGCTCTTCATCAACTATATTAGTGCCTTTATACTGTGGCATTCATTGGGTCAACTTCCAAACTGAAAAAGAATAGTGATTCCCTGGTGTAATCTCTGTGATTTTGAAGAAGCACATTTTAAGAAGCATGTAAGACAGAGACTCTTGGCTTCCTCCCCAAATCTGTGCTTTTCTTCTGCACATGGCTTTTCAGCAAGAGGCTATGTTTCTTAACTTCCCCTGCAGCAAGGAGTAGCTACGTGACTGTTAACCAGAAGAATGCTAACAAACGATCCATGCTAAATCCATGTCATTGGCTAAAAGGAAAATGTTTTCTCTGTTCTTGAATTGGAAATGGAACCAATTGAGGTCACCTCAGAAGCCCTGTTTAGAGTAAGGAGAACAGCTTTTCTAGCTGGGATTCTTGGGGGTAATTTGCAGAGTAGAGGCCAACTCTTGCTGCTGTATATTTCCCTCAGAGAGAATAAACTTATTTGTTCATTAATCACCGTATTTTTTGGTGTCTTTGTTAGAGTTGCCTGGCCTTTACTATAACTCTACATTCTTCTGTTCATGGTATTTAGTGTATCACAAGAACCATTGACCCAGTGTTTAAAACACCACAGTTTTTTAACATAACAGACAAGGACCACCACAATCAGACTCAATGTATCTAACAGGTAGCTTTTTTACCATTATCTGGGCACTGGAATCCTTTACTCAATTTCTCTCCCCCCACCCCAATTCATACCAGTGTTCACTATTCCTTTCCCTGAATAATATTCCCCTATAAATGTCCTGTACCTCTCTTCTTCCTCAGATACTCCTTTTTCACTTAACAGTTTACCTCAAAACTGTTGCGTCAAAGAGAATAAAAAATGCATAAGGTCTAAAAACGCAATTTGTTTTTCACTCACATAGCAGACTTATTTGGTGCTGCTGCTAATGGGACTTCTTCCCACCCTGTGACTCCTCCACTCATTGGATGGCCAGTTATCCGGCTCCACTCTGTGGAAAGGGGAAAGAGCATGGACAATGCGTGGAAGTGGCCCACATTCCATTGGTGAGACTCGGTCACATAATCACACCTACTTGTAAGAAATGCTGAGAAATATAGCTGATGCATATACTAAAAATCATATTACTTTTAAGAAGGGGATGGAGTATGGTGTGTCACTAAGGATCCTGTTAAGGAGAAAGAAGGAATTGCATAAAGAACTCCTCACCTCGACGTATCACAATCAAACTGCTAAAAAAATAAAGAGAAACATCTCAAAAACAGCAAGAGAAATATGACTTAGCATGCACAAGAACGCCATATGATTTATGCTAGAAATAATGAACGTTCAAAGAAAAATTATGTGGTAAGAGTGAAGAATCTTTATCTTACATAAATGAACGATATACTATTCACTTATATTCCAGACATAGATAAAAACATTCTAAAACATTAACAGCAGTTTTCTCAGAATAATAAAACTATTAGTATTTATTATTGTACTTTTAATATTTTCCATATTTTTAATGTAGTCATTTTCTAATAAAAGAACTGAAGTTTCCATAAATAGAAATAGGGATATCTCAGCAATTTTATATGGGAAATATTTTAGTGAAGAACAAAATATTAACTAAACATATCTTAATAGGTCAGGGTTAAACTTTAATATTTAAACTCTCTATTACATTTCTGCATAACATTTACTGCAAACATAATGCATGGTTAGGTCCTGGGATTTACATCAAGCCTACAGGACTAGGATCTCGCTCTCTCTTGATAAGAAGCTTTCAAAACAAGATTCTCTTACAGCTGGGTTAATTACTCTTTCTGATCAAATTCATGGACCAAAGTGTCCTGATTTATAATATCCCCAAAAGCTGTTTGGAGACTTAAAGATTTAAAATTTTCCTTATCAGAACACATGGCTCTCTCAGTCGGACGAGCAAAGGACTCCTGATGTCCAGGTCATGAGTTCGGGATTGTGAGATCAAACCCCACATTGGGCATATATAGATTCCTAAAAATAAATAAACTTAAAAAAATAAAAAATAAAAATTTCCCTATCATATCCTTGTCTTCCTTTTCTCTATTACATTCCTTATTAGAGTTCCATGAAGCCTATTGCTTTTTCCATTATTTCACTCTTGAGATTGTCATTTACTACAGTTCCTGTGGGAAGAACAGTATGCTCAAAATCCAAAGAAGCTGAACTAGAAGCAAGAGCAATTGACCAAAGCCATCATGAATAAACCCAATAGGGATAAAAATAAAAATGACGATTCTGATACTCAGTTTTGAAAATGGTGCTTTCTACAGTCAAGTCTCTATGGAACTAAACACACTTGAACCATAAGAACAGCCATTAGTTGGCCTCAAATAATGGTTTTCGTTGTATTATTGTAGTAGAAGTTCAGTTTATTGTAGTAGAAGTAGTAGTTCAGGCTACTCTCTCAGAATACCATAGACTGACTGGCTTATAAAAAGAGAAATTTATTTCTCAAGTTCTGGAGGCTGCTAGTCTGAGATCTGGGTGGCAATGTGGTCGGGTTTTGGTGAAGGCCTTATTTCAGGTCGTTGACTGCTAATCTCTCACTGTATCCTCACGTGGTGAAGAGTGAGAGCGCTCTCCAGTCTCTTTTAGAAGAACGCCAATTCAGGTCATCTGGGTGGCTCAGTCATTAAGTGTCTGCCTTCAGCTCGGGTCATGATCCCAGGATCCTGGAATCGAGCCCCTCATCGGTCTCCCTGCTCAGTGGGAAGCCTGCTTCTCCCTCTCCCACTCCCCCTCTTTATGTTCCCCCTCTTGCTATCTCTCCCTCTCGGTCAAATAAATAAATAAAATTAAAAAAAAAAGCACTAATTCCTTGCCAAAGGCCCTACTTCCTAATACTACCATGTTGGGAGTTAAGATTTCAATATATTAATATAGTGGGGTGGGGGGAAGTGTAACAAATATTTAGTCCATAACAGTGATGTAACATGTAACTTAGCTTTTATTATCACCTGTTGTTATAATTTAGCTGTTCTTTTTTTTTTTTTTTTCTCTCTGTAAATATTGTTGGGGCCAGGTTTCTATAGGGTAAATTGATTTCTTCCACAAAAGTTACAATCTCTTTCAAAGACACTTGGAGGTTGACGTGAAATTATAAAAGAAGAAACAGTAAGTTCCTATTCTAAAAGATTTTGTTTATTTATAAGAGAGAGAGCAAGAGCTGGGGGAGGGGCAGAGGGAAAGGGAGAAGCAGACTCCCCGCTGAGCACAGGGACCATGAGGTACTTGATCCCAGGACCCTGAGATCATGAGCTAAGCTGAAGTCAGATGCTTAACTGACTGAGGCACCCAGGAGCCCAGGTAAGTTCTTATTCTAAGTAAAGCTGCTAAATATATGAAGATAAACACACACACACACACCTACACACACCTCACAAAGAACTGATCACTGGACACATTTAGCTCATGTTGTATCCTAAAGTTACCTTCTATGCTCAGACCTTAAACAATTTTCTTCTTGCCTCAAAAGTTAATCTAGAATTTGGAGTCTCAGAATGTGAAAATAATTTATTTGACAAGGAAACAGTTGAATAACATCAGAGTGAAAGAGGAAGGTGAAACTGAATATGGTTTTGTTTTTTAAATGCTTTTGGAAATTAATCTTCAAAAAGTCTTTAGTTTGGGCTCTAATAATTCTGAATTTATGATTTACTGAGGTTTAGACAGGGCAAAGATGTTCCTTTGCTTCATACAGTAACTAATGTGCCAAGTGTTATAGGCTGAATGGTGTCCCCCAAAACTCATATGTTGAAGTCTTAACCCCCAGTACCTCAGAATATGCCTGTATTTGGAGGTAGGGATTTTAAAGAGGTAGTTGGGGGAAATGAGGTCATTTGGGTAAGTCCTAATGCAATATGACTTATATCTTTACAAGGAAAGATTAGGGCATAAACACACACAGTTCAAGGGGTGAACATGTAAGGACACAGAGAGCTGGTGGTCATCTGCGAGCCAAAGAGAAGCTTCAAAATGAACTAAACGTGCTGATGCCTTAATCTTGGACTTCTAGCATACAAAATGGTGAGAAAATACATTCCTGTTGTTTAAATCACTGGGTCTGTGGTATATTTTAATAGCTGCCTTAGCACATTGATAGACTAAGTACAATGCTAAACTAAACAGAACTGTTGAGGGAAAATGTTTTCTAACATAGAAACTTAATTTTACGTGCGTTAACAGTTATACTTGTAGTATCTATTTGCAAAGGATAATTGTTCTAATTCAAATTGCTGGTTATTAAAATTGGTTTAGAATAACCTAGACTTAATCCTTTGTCCTTCACATCATATGGATGGAAACATAAGGCACACATTTAAAGAATACATTTTTAGGGGCACCTGGGTGGCTCAGTGGGTTAAGGCTCTGCCTTCAGCTCAGGTCCTGGGATGGAGCCCTGAATCAGGTTCTCTGCTCAGCAGGGAGCCTGCTTCCCCTCTCTTTCTCTGCCTGCCTCTCTGCCTACTTGTGATATCTGTCTGTCAAATAAATAAATAAAATCTTAAAAAAAAGAAAATATATTTTTGTTTAAGCTTTTCACTGACCTTTTCCAGATAGATAAATTAATATCATCAATAACTAAGGAATGGTGTATGAGTAGGAAGGAGGTGAAATCATACATACTGTTAAGTCTTGGGATGACTTATAATGATAACTACTACATCCTGTCTGAGCTAGTTACCATCTAAATGGTCTTCATGTACTTCTCTACTAATTTTTCTTCTTTTTTTTTCCAAAGATTTATTCATTTATTTTAGGAGGGGTAGGGGAGGGGCAAAAGGAGAGGGAGAGAGAAACCAGAGCAGACCCCAGGCTCAGTGTGGAATCTGATGCAGGGCTCAATCCCAAGACCCCAGGATCATGACCTGAGCCAAAACTGAGTCAGATGCCCAACCGACTGAGCCACCCAGACACCCCTTGCCTCTGATCCTTTTTTTCCTTACATTTTTCTCTTAGTTTTGTAATTTTAATATATTTTTGGGAGAAAAAAAAGAGAAACTCAAGCTTAGTCACTGGAATGCTTGGTCAAATCTGGAGTAATTTTGTGCTGACACTGCCTGAATGTCCTATAATGAAAATCAGGAGGTGTGATATATGCTTGCCCCCAGGTATTTATTTACTCCCATAAACACTTTCAGAATTGACTCTGGATGACATAGGAATGGCATTTTCCATATTGCTAGTTTACCCATGTTGGGAATTAGAACATCTTCTCCATGCTATTTATAAAGCATTGTGCTTTCTAGTGTGCACCTTCCACAATTTCAAGTTCTTTCTCCATCATGCCTGGATCATCCACTCTATCCTGGGTACAGGCCATGAGTGATCAGATCTTGTTAAACTTTCTGATTCCTTGACACTTAAACAAAAATCATCAGCAAACTGAATTCTAGTAAGTGATGATCTTGGAACTTGAGAGAAAACACTGCTCTTTTGATGCCAGAACTCCAGGTTGACTTAGACTTTTTTTTCTCATCTCAGTACTGGTAGGTGTTTTAGAATTGCCCTTTGAATATATATGTGTATATATTTATTTTAAAATATATATGATTATAAATGTAATACATGACATCATTGTATAATGAGTGCTTATTTTTCTAAATCTTTAGAGCTTGTTTATTATGCTAATGTTTTCCTACCAGAAAAAGCCACCTACATTCAACAAATATTGAGCATGTATCTTGTGTTAGGCAATGGAGATTAAAAAAATAAAGGGTAATTTCGATGCACTGAATCTGGGTCACACTTAAGAGAATGAAGTGTGAATATCCTACTCTGTATAATAAAAATAAACAGAAATCCTAGGAATGGAAGTTATTAATGAGCAGTGTTCAAAGCTGAGATCTAATTATCCTCTACCTTACTGATACACTCTCCACAACTTTAGCCAATGCTCAGTCCTGATAAATTCTGTAAGCTTTCTATAAGAACAACT
Organism: Mustela putorius furo; assembly: GCF_011764305.1. NCBI lineage: Eukaryota > Metazoa > Chordata > Mammalia > Carnivora > Mustelidae > Mustela > Mustela putorius. Next base: position 9,917,477 of record NW_025422127.1, on the reverse strand, counting down.
TCCTCGGGATGCCTGGGTGGCTCAGTCATTTAGTGTCTGTCTTTGGCTAAGGTCATGATCCCAGGGTCCTGGGCTCAAGCCCCGCATCAGGCTCTGTGCTTCATGGGAAGCCTGCTTCTCCCTCTCCACTCTCCCTGCTTGTGTTCCCTCTCTTGCTGTGTCTACCTCTGTCAAATAAAAAAATAAAATCTTAAAAAAAAAGAACAACTTCCTCATCATCCATACTCTTTTCCAGAAGGAAACTGAATGTTTAGCAGACTGAGGAAGCCAGTCCCATAATATACATGGTAATGTCAAGATAGGGAAAAAAACAGATGCTGAACTCTGTGACAGTAGGAGATCTGTGTTGTTGAGTTTCCGTGACTGAGTAATGCTTCTCAAATTACCTAGTGGGCTTTGGAAACCCCAAGTCATCTGGCAGCTTCCAAGGGAAAGCGGGAACTTCCAGCCAGCAGAGCGATGTGGCCAGCATCTTCACAATCTTGGGTGTGAGTATCATCTAAAAGAAAGACAAAACCATCCGTATTACCTTGTAGGAAAATACCTCCCTGCAGAAGGAGGAGCTGTGAGGTGCAGTCTTTGAGCAGCTGGGAAAATACAATAGAGCAAGGAATGCTTATCACATAACTGAAGGGCATGCTCAGATACTGTTTCGAAGTAAATCACTGAATTATCAAATTTAAAAGGGTAAACTGTTAAGCCAGTAGCATCCATATAAAAGCACAGTGAAAATTAGATGATCAGATTTACTCTCAATGTCTTGAAGACCTAGGACTGTAATCTACATTTACATAAATATCATAGTCCCATTCAGAGCAGAATCAAGAGTGATGGAGAATTGTCCATGAATGGAGAAATTTAGGTACCTAAAAATTAATAACGTTGACTAGGATTGGATCTATTAAGAGCGATTGTCTGAACGTCTTCCTTCCCATCTGCTATGTAAGAAGCTTGGAGTTCATCATTCCTAGCCATACAAGAAAAAAGCTGAACAAATTGAAAACCACCACCATCTCCTGGATTTGCCAGAGCATTGAGGTCGCAGGGCAAACTGTGCCCCCCACCCCCAAAATTAGAGACTGGCAGGTAGAGACAGAGTACAAGACACTGGAACAGAAGCCCACGAGCAGAAAGCTCTGTGGGAACCGGTCATGATGGAGGAACGTCTACACTGCTCTTGACAAATGGCCAGAGGCTCAGTGTGGATGAACTCAGGGGTCCCACACTTCTGCGGCCTTTACCTCCAGGAGTCATACCAGCTTCTCATGGTGAGGATGAGAGAAAAATCCCCTTGTGATTCCAGCAGGAAAAAAAAAAGTAACCATTTGGAAACATACTGGAACATTCAGGATTTATTTTGCTTTGTTCTTTTTTAATTAAGAAAAAAAATTTTTAAACAAGATCTGCCCTTAAAGGAAACTATTTAATCAGAACCTAAGAGACTGGAATTTTCCCAGAGCCTAAAAGACCTGTGGGCAGGGGAAGAGTCAACTTCAGCCCCTTTTGGCCTTCCTCTCTCACCTAAGTGGGGGGAAGGATACCTGAGGGGCACACCTGAAGGTCTCAGCCCGGGGTCCCAGGATCACTAGGCAGTTGAGACCAGATAACAGACCTGCAGAAGGCTTCCCCTCCCCCGCCCCACATTACCACTCCATACTGGGCTGACAGATAGTAACGGGATTACAACAGAAAGAACTGCACATCTGAGACACTACTGATGAAGTCATGAAGGAACCCAAAGACACAAGTCACAGAAGACACCACCACCAATGGAAATTTTAGCCTCTGACACCTATAGTCCATAGTTAACACTAAACACAGTTCCAGCCCTAGCCAGATAAACGTAAAACTTAACCGAAGTCTTACTTAGCTCAATTCCTTTTACCCAGCACATCATGTCTGGCTTTCAGGAAAAGATCACAAGGCACAATGAAAGATTAAAAATACAGTTTGAAAAGACAGAGCAAGCGTCAGAATGAGACTCAAATTATGGCAGAGGGATTACAATGATCAGACCAGGAATTTAAAATAACTATGATTGGGGTGCTTGGGTGACTTGGGTAAGCATCCAACTCTTGTCTTCTGCTCAGGTCATGATCTCAGGGTCCTGTGGTCGTCCCTGAGGCCACAGGGAGTCTGCTTGAGGATTCTCTCCCTCTGCCCCTCCCCCCATTCATGCTAGCTCTCAGTCTCTCTAAAAATAAATAAATAAATCCCTTTCCCCTATTATTTTTTTTTACTGTGTTGCGTTAGTCACTGTACGATATATCATTAGTTTGTTGTTTTTTTATCTATTTTTTTTTCAATTTATTTATTTTCAGAAAAACAGTATTCATTATTTTTTCACTGCACCCAGTGCTCCATGCAATCCATGCCCTCTATAATACACACCACCTGGTACCACAACCTCCCACACCCCCACCACTTCAAACCCCTCAGATTGTTTTTCAGAGTCCATAGTCTCTCATGATTCACCTCCCCTTCCAATTTACCCCAACTCCCTTCTCCTCTCTAACACCCCTTGTCCTCCATGATATTCGTTATGCTCCACAAATAAGTGAAACCATATGATAATTGACTCTCTCTGCTTGACTTATTTCACTCAGCATAATCTCTTCCAGTCCCGTTCATGTTGCTACAAAAGTTGGGTATTCATCCTTTCTGATGGAGGCATAATACTCCATAGTGTATATGGACCACATCTTCCTTATCCATTCGTCCATTGAAGGGCATCTTGGTTCTTTCCGTAGTTTGGCGACCATGACCATTGCTGCTATAAACATTGGGGTACAGATGGCCCTTCTTTTCACAACATCTGTATCTTTGGGGTAAATACCCAGGAGTGCAGTTGCAGGGTCAAAGGGAAGCTCTATTTTTAATTTCTTGAGGAATCTCCACACTGTTCTCCAAAGAGGCTGTACCAACTTGCATTCCCACCAACAGTGTAAGAGGGTTCCCCTTTCTCCACATCCTCTCCAATACATGTTGTTTCGTGTTTTGTTAATTTTGGCCATTCTAACTGGTGTAAGGTGATATCTCAATGTGGTTTTAATTTGAATCTCCCTGAGGGCTAATGATGATGAACATTTTTTCATGTGTCTGATAGCCATTTGTATGTCTTGATTGGAGAAGTGTCTGTTCATATGTTCTGCCCATTTTTTGATATGTTTGCCTGTTTTGTGTGTGTTGAGTTTGAGGAGTTCATTATAGATCCTGGATATCAACCTTTTGTCTGTACTGTCATTTGCAAATATCTTCTCCCATTCCGTGAGTTGCCTCTTTGTTTTTTTGACTGTTTCCTTTGCTGTGCAGAAGCTTTTGATTTTGATGAAGTCCCAAAAGTTTATTTTCGCTTTTGTTTCCTTTGCCTTTGGAGACATATCTTGAAAGAAGTTGCTGTGGCTGATATTGAAGAGATTCCTGTCTATGTTCTCCTCTAGGATTCTGATGAATTCCTGTCTCACGTTGAGGTCTTTTATCCATTTTGAGTTTATCTTTGTGTATGGTGTAAGAGAATGGTCGAGTTTCATTCTTCTACATATAGCTGTCCATTTTTCCCAGCACCATTTATTGAAGAGACTGTCTTTTTTTCACTGTATATTTTTTCCTGTTTTGTTGAAGATTCAACAATGTGGTAGGATACGAAGTCAATGTGCAGAAATCAGTGGTTTTCTTATACACTAACAATGAAAATACAGAAAGGGAAATTGGAGAATCGATTCCATTTACTATAGCACCAAGAACCATAAGATACCTGGGAATAGACCTAACCAAAGAGGTAAAGGATCTGTACTTGAGGAACTACAGAACACTCATGAAAGAAATTGAAGAAGACACAAAAAGATGGAAGACCATTCCATGCTCTTGGATCAGAAGAATAAACATTGTTAAAATGTCTATACTGCCTAGAGCTATTTATACTTTTAATGCCATTCTGATCAAAATTCCACTGGTATTCTTCAAAGAGCTGGAGCAAATAATCCTAAAATTTGTATGGAATCAGAAGAGACCCCGAATCGCTAAGGAAATGTTGAAAAACAAAATTAAAGCTGGGGGCATCACGTTACCTGTTTTCAAGCTTTATTACAAAGCTGTGATCACCAAGACAGCATGGTACTGGCATAAAAACAGACACATAGACCAGTGGAACAGAGTAGAGAGCCCAGATATGGACCCTCAACTCTATGGTCAATTAATCTTCTACAAAACAGGAGAAAACATCATTAATTTTTGATGTAGTATTCCATGATTCATTGTTTGCATATAAATGAATCTTTAAAAAAATAAAACAACTATGATTAATATGTTAATGTCTCAAATGGAAAAAGTGGACAACCTACAAGAGCATAAGGATAATGTAAGTAGAATGGAATTCTAAGAAAAAGTAAAAAGGAAACACTAGAAATTAACATTGTCACAGATATGCCTTTGAAGCTGGCCTAGAGGCAGAGCCAGGAGCGCAAAAACTTAAAATAACCAAAGGAGGCTCCCATGTTCCCTGATATTCCTTCCCGTTCATCTGGCCAGAAAGATGGGTTAGAAGTAGGAAGAAAAGAAAAACAAACAAACAAACAAAAAAATTCACCACAACAAACATTATACTCTGTCTTTGGTTTTGAAAATCCTTCCCAATCTATTATTTATAGAGACCTAAAGGGTTTTTCTTTTTCCTTCCCTCCCTTTCTTCCTCTCTCCCTCCCTCCTTTCTTTCTCTTTTTCTTTCTTTCTCTTTCTTTCGACATCTTTACCATTTTTATTTATTTTTTAATTTAATATTTTTAAAATTTCTTTTCAGTGTTCCAGAATTCATTGTTTATGCATCACACCCAAGTGCTCCATGCAATATGTTCCCTCCTTAATACCCACCACCAGGCTCACCCAACCCCCCACCTCCCCTCTCCTCCAAACCCTCAGTTTGCTTCTCAGAGTCCACAATCTCTTATGGTTCATCTCCCCCTCCAGTTTCCCCTAACTCCCGTCTCCTTTCCATCTCTCATGTCCTCCGTGTTATTCCTCATGCTACACAAGTAAGTGAAACCATATGATACTTGATTCTTTCTGCTTGACTTTAAGTGTACAGTTTGGTGACAGTAAGTGATGAGGAAGGAGAAAGCAAGCTGAGAGCACAGGACCCCCATCCCCCCAAGGTGGGATATATGTGACATTCCTCAGCCACTCCTGGTGCCCAAGAATAAAGGAAAGGCAAGAACAAATAGTTAGCTGATAGAGATCTTGGTCTTGAGGGACAGGAGTCTCCATCAGTTTGCAACTGTCTTAATGATTTATGAGACAAAAGCAATCTCCCGAAACCTAGAGACTCAATTTCCTGAAGCCATAACATCATCACCCTCCTCTCCATACAACAGAAAATCTTATATAATTCCTCACTCCTCACAACCCCAGGGCAGCTCTTTATGCCCATGGGACCTGTCCCTGTGCTTTAATAAAACAACATTTTTTGCACCAAAGATGTCTCAAGAATTTTTTCTTGGCCATTGACTCTGAACCCTATCACTCCAAACCACATGATTCATGGAGAGAACTTGCTACATGGTAGGTAAAAACGAAATTCATCAGCTCCATTAAGGCTGTTATGAAAAATCAACAGCTAACATCATAATCTATTGGGGTGGGGGCAAAAGGGGAAACTTTGCCTCTAAGATTTAGAAGAAGGCAGGGTATTCATTCTCCCCACTTCTGGTCAACACAGTACTGAAAGTACAGCAAGATAAATGAAAGATATTCAACTTGGAAAAGATATAAACAAAAGATATTCAGCTTGGAAAAGAGGAATTAAAATAATCTCTGTGTAGATGACATGATCTTTTATGTAGAAATCCCTATAGACTCCACAAAAAAACCCTTCTGTCCTGAGTTGTCTCTCCCTCACTTATTTGTGTTTTTATTCTTTCAAAACAAAAATTAAAGACTACATTAAAATTTAGCATACTGAATTCAGCAAAAATATTTAAAAAGTCAATAAACCTTAGGTTTACCCAGAGTTAAGTTTGGTTTGAAATAGAAAAATCTATAACTATCATGAACCACATAATAGATTCATGGCCAAAAAATCCATATAATCAGGGTGCCTGGGTGGCTTAGTCATTAACTGGCTGCCTTCCACTCAGGTCATGATACCAGGGTCCTGGGATCAAGCCCTGCATCAGGCTCCCTGCACAGCGGGGAGTCTGCCTCTCCCTCTACCACTCCCCCTGCTTGTGTTCACTTTCTCACTGTGTCTCTCTCTGTCAAATAAATAAATCTTTAAAAAAATTCCATATAATAATTTCAATGACATAGTAAAATATTTGATAAAAACTTTTCATAAGCTGGGAATAGAAATAAACTCCCTCTTTCTAAGTGATATTTGACAAAAGCACATAGCAATAATAATCCTAAAAAGGCAATGTTGGAAGCATTCCCTTTAACGCAAAGAGGAGGAGTGCCTGGGTGGTTCGGTCTGTTATGCATCTGCCTTTGGCTCAGGTCACAACCTCAGGGTCTTGGGATCGAGCCCCACATCAGTGTTTCTTGCTCAGCAGAGATCCTTCTCCCTTTCCCTGTGCCTGCCACTTTCCTGCCTGTGCTCTCTCTGTCAAATAATAAAGAAAACCTTTTATTAAAAAAATCACAAACAGGAAAAAAATGTTTGTTTTCATTGTTTCTATATAACAGTATAATGGAAATTCTGGCCAGAGAAATAAACCAAGAAAAATAAATTAAAAGCTTAAAAATTGTAGAGAAAGACACTGTTGGTGGGAATGCAAGCTAGTGCAACCACTCTGGAAAACAGCTTGGAGGTTCCTCAAAATGTTGAAAACAGAGCTACCCTATGACCCAGTAATTGCAGTACTGGGTATTTACCCTAAAGATACAAACATAGTGATCCAAAGGATCACATGCACCTGAATGTTTATAGCAGCAATGTCCACAATAGCCAAACTATGGAAAGAACCTAGATGTCCATCAACAGATGAATGGATAAAGAAGATGTGGTATATTTATACAATGGAATACTATGCAGCCATCAAAAGAAATGAAATCTTACCATTTGCGACGATGTGGATGGCACTAGAGGGTATTATGCTTAGTAAAAATAAGTCAATTGGAGAAAGACAACTACCATATGATCTCCCTGATATGAGGAAGTGGAGATGCAACGTGGGGGGTTTGGGGGGTAGGAAAAGAATAAGTGAAACAAGATGGGATTGGGAGGGAGACAAACCATAAGTGACTCTTAATCTCACAAAAGAAACTGAGAGTTGCTGGGGGGTGGGGGGTCTGTAGAGGGGGGTGGGGTTATGGACATTGGGGAAGGTATGTGCTATGGTGAGTGCTGTGAAGTGTGTAAACCTGGCGATTCACAGACTTGTACCCCTGGGGCTAATAATGCATTATTTGTTTATAAAAAAATTAAAAATTGTAGAGAAATTGAATTATCTTTGTTTCAGTTACAATTTTTTACTTGAAAATATATGTCCAATATATTTTAAAATATGATAAGAAAGGCTGTGTGTGCAGTTGGCTAGAATCAATATGCCAAAATAATAACAACAACAATTGCATTTCTCTGACATATCAGTCAGCGAATATAACTGAATATAAATACCATTTATAATAGCAATGCAATTATTAATACCAAAGAATTAATCTAACAAAAGTAAGGAAGATCCATATCCAAAGAATTACATATTATTCAGAGACAAAAACACTTGAATGGGCCATACATGACATATTCAGTGACAAAAAATATCCATATTGTAAAATTTGTAATTCTTCCCCAGCTAGCCTATAAATTCATTATCAATGAAAATACCAACATGTGATTTTGGAATTTGTCAAGCACATTTCAACACTTCTGTGGAAAAGTGAAAGAGTAAGTATTGGCAAGACCTCTAAATAAAAAGGAGGGCATGGATTGCATGGAGCACTGGGTGTGGTGAAAAAATAATGACTACTGTTATGCTGAAAATAGATACATTTAATTTTAAAAAAAGAAAAAAAAGAATTAATTTGATGTACCTATCCTAGTATATATGAAAACTTTTTAAAAAGCAAGAGTAATTAAAACAATGGAGTATTGGTGAAGGGATAGACAACTGGCTAATTGGAAGAAAATGGACTGCCTCTAATAGTCTCATGCTATATGAAACTACAATATACAATATAGATAGCATTTCAAATTAACATGAAAAGGATTCTGTACAATAAATTATGTGGAAGAAAATTGATTCCTTATTTGAAAAAAATGAAATTCAATCAGTATCTTATTTCATAAGTTAAAAAATCTTAATTTGGGGGGCATCTGGATGGCAGAGTCAAATGTCAGGCTTGGTTTCAGCCCAGGTTGTGATCTCACAGTCATGTACTGGAATGTACAAGCAACCCAAACTTAGTAGTTCACTGTTAATGATAACTGCTGATGGAGGTCATGATTATTCACCAAAGCTAGCCACTTCACTTGTATCTCACTATTTCTTTTTTACTTAATAGCTGCTGTTTCTTTTTTCCATTCTTCCTTCCTTTCCCTCCCTCCTTCCTTTTCTCTCCTTCCATCTTCCTTCCTTCTTTTGTTCCTTTTTTCGTTCCTTCCTTCCCTCTCTCCCTTCTCCGTCTCTCCCTCCTTTTGTCTCACTCTCCCTTTCCCCCTCTTTCTCTCTCTCTCCCTCCCTTCCTTTTCTTTTTCTTTCTTTCCCCCAGGTTTTTTCTAGATGAATAAATTCAGGTCTAACTAGTTAATACTATACTATGTATTTGAAATTGGGAAGAGAGTACATCTTAAATGTTCTCACCCCCAAAAAGAAATGGTAACTATGTGACATGAGGGAAGTGTTAGGTAATGTTATGGTGATAATCATTTTGCCATAAAAAATTGTATCAAATCAGCATTTGTATACCTTTAACTTAAGGATATGTCAATTGTATCTCAAAGGAGCATCTCACTATTTCATCTACAGAATCTGTCACTTTCCTCACTTCTCTCTCCCTTTCCAGTTTGTTCTCACCTCTGCAACTAGTAAAGTTTGCATCAGTGTGTGGGAAAAGAACAAGTTGAAATAGGCAGAAACAACATACAGCTAAAGGGGTCAAGACCTTATTCTGTACATCATTTGGAGACTTCAAATAATTTAATCAGGTATGCTCTATAAAACTAGCATTTTTAGAAAGATTATTTTAGATGCAGATGGGAGGCACACCGGGTGGCTCAGTCAGTTAAAAATCTGCTTTTGAGGGTTGCTGGGGGGAGGGGGTTTGGGAGAAGGGGGTGGGATTGTGGACATTGGGGAGGGTATGTGCTTTGGTGAGTGCTGTGAAGTGTGTAAACCTGGTGATTCACAGACCTGTACCCCTGGGGATAAAAATATATGTTTATAAAAAATAAAAAATTAATTAAAAAAAATCTGCTTTGGGCTCAGATCATGATCCCAGGGTCCTGGGATAGAGCTTGGTGTTGGGTTCCCTGCCTAACAGGGAGTCTGGTTCTCCCTCTCACTTGGCTGTTCACCGCCTCCTCTCACTCACTGTTGCCCTCTCATAAATAAATAAATAAAATCTTTTTTTTAATATATAAATTTTTAAAAATTTACTTATTTTCAGCATAACAGTATCATTATTTTTTCACCACACCCTGTGCTCCATGCAATCCATGCCCTCTATAATACCCACCACTTGGTACCCCGACCTCCCACCCCCCCGCCACTTCAAACCCCTCAGATTGTTTTTCAGAGGCATGGAGGACATGGGGAGTTAGAGAGAAAGAGGTTGGGGTAAATAAATAAAATCTTAAAAAAATAAAATCCAGATGGTAGAATTAATCATTGAAATGTATAGGATTATGTGTAAATTTATAAGGGTAATGCACAGCATTGGAAAAGGAGGCTACTTAGTGAGCTGATACCAACATGCAAGAACCGAGGAGAGGTGAAAAAATGGTAATGAAGACTGGACCTTCTGGACAGAACCATGCTATTTGTTCACCTCTCCTCGGTTCTTGCAATTGTTCTTTACAATTTGTAAAGTATTGTAAACAGAACTCATAAACCTCCCTAGACCTAATACCATCCTACCAAATTCAACATTTTCAGCTTCCTTGTTCGTTTTCTAATTAAAGGCATGTCATGCAATATGTAAAAGGTTAAATAAAATAATCTTTTAAGTAATACACATAAATTGTGAAGAACCGTAATTCATTAGGTCCAACTTTGCTGCATGGGAGCTTGCTGTGGCTCTTGACCTATAGTAAGTCTTTCCCAAAAAGATGTCTTCTTCTTCTTCTTCTTCTTTTTTTTTTTTGTTAAAGATTTTATTGACAGAGAGAGACACAGTGAGAGAGGGAGCACAAGCAGGAGCTGAGGGAGAGGGAGGCTTCCCGCCAAGCAGGGAGCCCAATGCGGGGCTGGAACCCAGGACCCTAGGATCACGATCCGAGCTGAAGGCAGATGTCCAACTGACTGAGTCACCAAGGCACCCCAAGATATCTTTTTTAAAAGTCAGACATTCTGCTGATTCTGGTCTTCAGGCATAAGCAAAATAGTCATAAAATATTTATAATTTGACTTGTAGCAACAGCACACTGCACCAATAGAAATAGCATTGCATTTTCAAAAGCCTTACACTTAAGGCTCAAGTCTCAGATACAACAGAAAACTCACTCCAGCCTCGTGATCCTTTGCCATTCCTTCTTTCCACTAAATGTCGATGTCATGTAAGTTTAAAGGTCACCTTTAATTTCATATGTGCTCTGAACTACTTCCTAGCCATATTTTCCTTGGTCCATTCTTAGTCTTCAGAGTCCATTAAAGACTTGGTCTTTGTTTTCCACCTTAGAATGTCTTTTTATTTTTCCTTACTAAAATTTATAGCAGGAAGATCAAGAGTTCAGACTTAGCTGGTCCTAGGTTTAAATTACATTTTGGAATTTACTATATGACCTTACATCAACTAGATAATCTTTATAAACATTCATTTTCTATTTAACAATGGGAATGATAATACCTACATCTTATGAGTTATTTATGAGAATTACTTATGAGAATTAAACTGAAATGATGTAAAGTATTTACTGTTATACTTAGCATTTGGTAACAATAAATATACGTTTCTCATTCAAACCTTATTTTCCTTTTTATAACTTCATATCCTTGTGTGACTCCTAATCCATGGCTCTATCATTTATTTTTCTTGACTTTATTAGTGATTTTCTCTTTTCTTGGATTTAAATTCTGCCTCCAATATTGCTGCTTCACTAAGCCCCATAAAGCTTCCAATATTTTCTATATTTCTTTTTTTTTTTTAAGTGGGTAGGAGAAGAATAAATGAAACAAGATGGGATTGGGAGGGAGACAAACCATAAGTGACTCTTAATCTCACAAAACAAACTGAGGGTTGCTGGGGGGAGGGGGTTAGGGAGAAGGGGGTGGGATTATGGACATTGGGGAGGGTATGTGCTTTGGTGAGTGCTGTGAAGTGTGTAAACCTGGTGATTCACAGACCTGTACCCCTGGGGATAAAAATATATGTTTATAAAAAATAAAAAATTAAAAAAATATATTTTCTATATTTCTTATTTCCTCTCTATTTTTATCCTTACTGCACAATATTTATAGCTGTCTGTTGATGTACGCACTCGTACCATACCCACTCTCTTCCAAATGGCAGAGCAAATAAAAGCAAATCCTTACCAATATGCCAAGAGTTCTGAGGTTGCATCATTACGAGGTTATCTGTTCCTGAGTCTTAAGTAATAATTCCTGGGGCACCTGGTTGGTTTAGTCAGTTAAGCCTCCAACTCTTGATTTGGGCTCAGGTCATGACCTCAGGGTCATGGGAGCAGGCCCTTCATCAGGCTCTGTTCTCAGTGTGGAGTATGCTTTCCCCATCCCCTGCACCACCACTCCCGCCCCTGTTCTATCTTCCAAATAAATACACAAAATCTTTAAAAATTTAAATATATATATATATGTATACATATATATATATGTGGAAACCAGCAGAAGTCGTGTCTCAGCTCATAGTGATTATTGTTCTAATGGGCTTATACATCCTACCCTGCTTCTTGGGGAAAATTTCTTTTTCTCCCTCATGTTCAATATGTTAATAGTTAGAGCTCACATCTTCTTATAAGCTCATGTCTCCCTGATTATAGTGACAGATCCAAGGAAAAACCAACAAGACCATCAGTGTACTTGTTAGGGTTTTTCATACCATACTTCTATACAGAGTAGGCTGATTAAGAAAAACAAAGCTATGGGTGCCTAGGTGGCACAGTTGGTTAAGCGTATGACTCTTGGTTTCAGCTCAGGTCATGATCTCCAAGTCCTGGGATAGAGCCTTGTATCAGGCTCCACACTCAGCACAGAGTCTGCTTGAGATTCTCTCTCTTTCTCCCTCTGCCCCTCCCAATCATGCTCTCTCTCTCTCTCTCAAAATAAAATAAATAAATCTTTTTAAAAAGCGGAGCTAACATAAATTAAAATGAGACATAAGGAAATAAAGATTTTAAATAACTTAGCCCTTATAAATTTCCATTGCTAAATTCAAAAGCTTTGTCCTTCCTTGTCAACTTTGATACACGGCAGACCATATAACAAAGGTTAAATAAAATTATGCTACAATGTGTTGCCTGTGTTTTAGTCAGTTAGGCATCTGATTCTTTTTTAAAAAGATTTTATTTATTTATTTGAGAGAGAGAGTGAGGGAGAGAAAGCATGAGCAGGGTGAGGGGCAGAGGGAGAAGCTGACTCCCCACTGAGCAGGGAGCACCCTTCAAGGTTAGATGTCAGGATTCTGGGATGATGACCTGAGTAGGAGGCAGATGCTTGACTGAATGAGCCACCCAGCACCCACCCTCTTCCCTCCCCCAAGCATCTGACTCTTTTTTAAAAAAAATATTTTGTTTATTTATTTGACAGAGAGAGATCACAAGTAGGCAGAGAGGGAAGCAGTGGGGGTGGGGAAGCAGGCTCCCTGCTGAGCAGAGAGCCTGATGCAGGGCTCAATCCCAGGACCCTGGGATCATGACATGAGCCGAAGGCAGTGGCTTTAATCCACTGAGCCACCCAGGTGCCCCCGCATCTGACTCTTTATCTCAGCTCAGGTCTTGGCCTCAGGGCTGTGAATTCAAGTCTTCCATTGGGCTCCAGGCTGCGCATGGCAAGTACCTAAAAAAAAAAGAAGAAGAAGAAGAAGAAGAAGAAAAGAGGAAGTCTAACTAAATCTCAGTGCTTGCTAGGTAGAAGATAGCTATGCCTCTGACATTGTCTCTTTTTCTATTCTCAGAAGAGCAGAGGCAAATGCCCAAGCCAGAAACAATCAGAAGAAAAACAGAGAGACTCTTTTCTAGAAAAGCTGGAAATGAAACAAGTATTGGAGAAATATAATTTATGATCCAGCCCAAGGTCATATGATCAAGAGAATGGAGGATACAAGGGAGGGTACTGAAACTTGGTCTGGTACCTTGTTTCTCAGCCACAACTTCCTGAAATTTTCAAAATACAGGGTAGCTGGAAACATTTTCCCTTCTTTGACATTTTCATGCTGACACACTCTAGAGTAAACTATTGCTGGTAAATGAGTAAACTTTGATCTTACAGAAGTGAGAACTAAAAACATAGAAAAATGAAAACCTGGTTATTAATATTCTTTGACAGTACATATGTACTGATACTTGCCTTCACAACAAACCTGCTTCTGTTTTGGATTTCCTCCATTTCCCATCTCCCAAAGTTATCTCCCTGACATGCTTGGTAGCAGTTTCCAATCTAAAGGTTTGAGTCTCTTTCTCACCTTTACAACGAACAGGTACAACAAAAGTGACAACCTTCTCCTTTGGCAATAGCTGCTTTAAGGTTTCTCATAAGTTGTCAAATGGAGCTGTGGTTTCACTTAAAGATTCGACTGAGGAAAGATCTGCTTCCATGGTCACTGTTATGGACTGAATTGTGTCCCCCCAAAATTTATAGGTTGAAGCCCTAACCCTCAGCATGACTACATTTGGAGGGCCTTTAGGGAGATATAGGGTTAAATGAGTTTATAAGGGTGGGGCCCCAAACCAGTAAGTTGGTGTGTCTATATGAAAAGGAGGATACACCAGAGAGATCTCTCTTCTGGGTGCACACAGAGGAAAGACTGTACGAGAACTTGTTGAGAAGGTAGCGATCTGCAAGGAAGGAAGAGCTTTCACTATACACCGAATTTGCCTACACCTTGATCGTGGAATTCATTCTCCCGAAATGTGAGAAAATAAATTATATTTGTTTAAGGCACTCAATCTATGGTATTTTGTTACACAGCCCAAGCAGACTAAAATGGAACAAATAAGGTTGTCAGCAGGATTCAGTGTGTTATGGGATGTTGTATTTGAGGCATACTGTTTCTTGCTCTGACAGAGGCTGCATTTAGTTCCTTGCCATATTGACCTCTCTCTAGAGAGAGAGAGAGTCTGAACTCACAACAAGAAAGAGAATAATAAAAAGATGGAATCATGGTTATTTATAACCTAATCTTCAAAATGACATCTAAGCATTTTTGCCATACTTTATTCATTAAAGCAAGTCATTAAGTCCAGTCCACCCACAAGGGGAGGGGATTACATAGGGCACCTGAAGACTTAACTGGGAAACATTTTGGGAAGAATCTACAACAAAGACTGAATAAAGATAAATAGGACATCCAAAAACTGTGGGACGATATGTAACAGTGGAATAATGGAATGGAGCAGAAGAAATGATGGTCAAGAATTAATGATTAATAACTGGGTGGCTCAGTCATCAAGCATCTGCCTTAGGCTTGGGTCATGATCCCAGGGTCCTGGGATCAAGCCCTGTGTCAGGCTCCCTGCTCCATGGGAGGCCTACTTCTCCCTCTGCTTGTGGTCTCCCTCTCTTGCTGTCTCTCCATCTCTGTTAAATAAATGAATAAAATCTTAAAAAAAAAAGAAAATATCACATCTTCCTTATCCATTCATCCGTTGAAGGGCATCTTGGTTCTTCCCATAGTTTGGCGACCATGGCCATTGCTGCTATAAACATTGGGGTACAGATGGCCCTTCTTTTCACGACATCTGTATCTTTGGGGTAAATACCCAGGAGTGCTATGGCAGGGTCATAGGGAAGTTCTATTTTTAATTTCTTGAGGAATCTCCACACTGTTCTCCAAAGAGGCTGCACCAACTTGCATTCCCACCAACAGTGGAAGAGGGTTCCCCTTTCTCAGAAGGGATGAATACCCAACTTTTGTAGCAACATGGACAGGACTGGAAGAGATTATGCTGAGTGAAATAGTCAAGCAGAGAGAGTCAATTATCATATGGTTTCACTTATTTGTGGAGCATAACAAATATCATGGAGGATAAGGGGTGTTAGAGAGGAGAAGGGAGTTGGGGTAAATTGGAAGGGGAGGTGAATCATGAGAGACTATGGACTCTGAAAAACAGTCTGAGGGGTTTGAAGTGACAGGGGGGGGTGGGAGGTTGGGGTACCAGGTGGTGGGTATTAGAGAGGGCACAGATTGCATGGAGCACTGAGTGTGGTGAAAAAAGAATGAATACTATTTTTTCTGAAAAATAAATAAATTAATTAAAAAAAAACCCACATTGAGATATCACCTTACACCTGTTAGAATGGCTAAAATTAACAAGACAGGAAACAAAATGTGTTGGAGGGGATGTGGAGAAAGGGGAACCCTCTTCCACTGTTGGTGGGAATGCAAGTTGGTGCAGCCTCTTTGGAGAACAGTGTGGAGATTCCTCAAGAAATTAAAAATAGAACTTCCCTATGACCCTGCAATTGCACTCCTGGGTATTTACCCCAAAGATACAGATGTCGTGAAAAGAAGGGCTATCTGTACCCCAATGTTTATAGCAGCAATGGCCATAGTCGCCAAACTGTGGAAAGAAACAAGATGCCCTTCAACAGACGAATGGATAAGGAAAATGTGGTCCATGTACACTATGGAGTAATGCCTCCATCAGAAAGGATGAATACCCAACTTTTCTAGCAACATGGACGGGACTGGAAGAGATTATGCTGAGTGAAATAAGTCAAGCAGAGAGAGTCAATTATCATATGGTTTCACTTATTTGTGGAGGATAACAAATAGCATGGAGGACATGGGGAGATAGAGAGGAGAAGGGAGTTGGGGGAAATTGGAAGAGGAGGTGAACCATGAGAGACTATGGACTCTGAAAAACAATCTGAGGGGTTTGAAGGGGCGGGGGGTGGGAGGTCGGGGTACCAGGTAGTGGGTATTATAGAGGACACAGATTGCATGGAGCACTAGGTGTGGTGCAAAAATAATGAATACTGTTATTCAGAAAATAAAAAATAAATTTAATAGGAATCAAGATGGCGGAGAAGTAGCAGGCTGAGACTACTTCAGCTAGCAGGAGATCAGCTAGATAGCTTATCTAAAGATTGCAAACACCTGCAAATCCATCGGCAGATCGAAGAGAAGAAGAACAGCAATTCTGGAAATAGAAAAACAACCACTTTCTGAAAGGTAGGACTGGGGGAGAAGTGAATCCAAAGCCATGGGAAGATAGACCCCGGGGGAGGGACCGGCTCCCTGCAAGTGGCGGAGCAACCATTGGGACTTTTAAAAGTCTGTTCCGCTGAGGGACATTGCTCCAGAGGCTAAACTGGGGGCAAAGCCCACGTGGGGTTAGTGTGGCCTCAGGTCCCGCAGGGTCACAGAAGGATCGGGGGTGTCTGAGTGTCGCAGAGCTTGTGGGTATTGGAACGGGAAAGCCGGCCACAGAGACAGAGCCGACAGTAAGCTCCCAGCTCGGGGGTTACCTTGAACCAGTCGCAGGCTCGGTGAACTCGGAACGCGGCCGGAGGTCAGGCAGACAGAAGTAACTGGGCGCTGTTCTCTGAGGGCACACTGAGGAGTGGGGCCCTGGGCTCTCGGCTCCTCCAGGCCGGAGACCAGGAGGCCTCCATTTGTATTCCTGTCCTCAGGAACTCTACGGAAAGCGCTCAGGGATCAAAAGCTCCTGAAAGCAAGCCCTAGCGGACTACTCAGCCCGGGCCCCTGGTAAGGGCGGTGCAATTCCGCCTGGGGCAAAGACACTTGAGACTCACTACAACAGGCCCCTCCCCCAGAAGATCAACAAGAAATCCAGCCAAGACAAAGTTCACCTACCAAGGAGTGCAGTTTCAATACCAAGGAGAGCAGCAGAATTCCAGAGGAGGATATGCAAAGCATGGAACTCATGGCTTTCTCCCTGTGATTTTTTTATTCTTGCAGTTAATTTAATTTTTTTCTTTTTCATTTTTTTTCTCTTCTGCTAAAATTTTTTTTAACTTTTACCCTTTATTTTTTTAACGTTTTCTAACTAGTTTATCTAATATATATATTTTTTCTTTTTTTATATTTTTCTTAATTCGTTTTCTTTTTTTAAATTCTTTTCATTTTTTTTTCTTTCTTTCTTTTTGAACCTCTTTTTATCCCCTTTCTCCCCCCTCACGATTTGGGATCTCTTCTGATTTGGTTAAAGCATATTTTCCTGGGGTTGTTGCCACCCTTTTAGTATTTTACTTGCTCCTTCATATACTCTTATCTAGACAAAATGACAAGGCGGAAAAATTCACCACAAAAAAAAAGAACAAGAGGCAGTACCAAAGGCTAGGGACCTATTCAATACAGACATTGGTAATATGTCAGATCTAGAGTTCAGAATGACAATTCTCAAGGTTCTAGCTGGGCTCGAAAAAGGCATGGAAGATATTAGAGAATCCCTCTCGGGAGATATAAAAGCCCTTTCTGGAGAAATAAAAGAACTAAAATCTAACCAAGTTGAAATAAAAAAAGCTATTAATGAGGTGCAATCAAAAATGGAGGCTCTTACTGCTAGGATAAATGAGGCAGAAGAAAGAATTAGTGATATAGAAGACCAAATGAGAGAGAATAAAGAAGCTGAGCAAAAGAGGGACAAACAGCTACTGGATCACGAGGGGAGAATTTGAGAGATAAGTAACACCATAAGACGAAACAACATTAGAATAATTGGGATTCTAGAAGAAGAAGAAAGAGAGAGGGGAGCAGAAGGTATACTGGAGAGAATTATTGGGGAGAATTTCCCCAATATGGCAAAGGGAACGAGCATCAAAATTCAGGAGGTTCAGAGAACGCCCCTCAAAATCAATAAGAATAGGCCCACACCCCATCACCTAATAGTAAAATTTTCAAGTCTCAGTGACAAAGAGAAAATCCTGAAAGCAGCCCGGGAAAAGAAGTCTGTAACATACAATGGTAAAAATATTAGATTGGCAGCTGACTTATCCACAGAGACCTGGCAGGCCAGAAAGAGCTGGCATGATATTTTCAGAGCACTAAACGAGAAAAACATGCAGCCAAGAATACTATATCCAGCTAGGCTATCATTGAAAATAGAAGGAGAGATTAAAAGCTTCCAGGACAAACAAAAACTGAAAGAATTTGCAAACACCAAACCAGCTCTACAGGAAATATTGAAAGGGGTCCTCTAAGCAAAGAGAGAGCCTACAAGTGGTAGATCAGAAAGGAACAGAGACCATATACAGTAACAGTCACCTTACACGCAATACAATGGCACTAAATTCATATCTCTCAATAGTTACCCTAAATGTTAATGGGCTAAATTCCCCAATCAAAAGACACAGGGTATCAGAATGGATAAAAAAACAAAACCCATCTATATGTTGCCTCCAAGACACTCATTTTAAGCCCGAAGACACCTCCATATTTAAAGTGAGGGGGTGGAAAAGAATTTACCATGCTAATGGACATCAGAAGAAAGTAGGAGTGGCAATCCTTATATCAGATCAATTAGATTTTAAGCCAAAGACTATAATAAGAGATGAGGAAGGACACTTTATCATACTCAAAGGGTCTGTCCAACAAGAAGATCTAACAATTTTAAATATCTATGCCCCCAACGTGGGAGCAGCCAACTATATAAACCAATTAATAACAAAATCAAAGAAACACATAAACAATAATACAATAATAGTAGGGGACTTTAACACTCCCCTCATTGAAATGGACAGATCATCCAAGCAAAAGGTCAGCAAGGAAATAAAGGCCTTAAACGACACACTGGATCAGATGGACATCACAGATATATTCAGAACATTTCATCCCAAAGCAACAGAATACACATTCTTCTCTAGTGCACATGGAACATTCTCCAGAATAGATCACATCCTCGGTCCTAAATCAGGACTCAACCGGTATCAAAAGATTGGGATCATTCCCTGCATATTTTCAGACCACAATGCTCTGAAGCTAGAGCTCAACCACAGGAGGAAGTTTGGAAAGAACCCAAATACATGGAGACTAAACAGCATCCTTCTAAAGAATGAATGGGTCAACCGGGAAATTAAAGAAGAATTGAAAAAAAATCATGGAAACAAATGATAATGAAAATACAACGGTTCAAAATCAGTGGGACACAATAAAGGCAGTCCTGAGAGGAAAATATATAGCAGTACAAGCCTTTCTCAAGAAACAAGAAAGGTCTCAGGTACACAACCTAACCCTACACCTAAAGGAGCTCGAGAAAGAACAAGAAAGAAACCCTAAGCCCAGCAGGAGAAGAGAAATCATAAAGTTCAGAGCAGAAATCAATGAAGTAGAAACAAACAAACAAAAAACAATAGAACGAATCAACGAAACTAGGAGCTGGTTCTTTGAAAGAATTAATAAAATTGATAAACCCCTGGCCAGACTTATCAAAAAGAAAAGAGAAAGGACCCACATAAATAAAATCATGAATGAAAGAGGAGAGATCACAACTAACACCAAAGAAATACAAACTATTATAAGAACATACTATGAGCAACTCTACGCCAACAATTTTGACAATCTGGAAGAAATGGATGCATTCCTAGAAACATATAAACTACCACAACTGAACCAGGAAGAAATAGAAAGCCTGAACAGACCCATAACCAGTAAGGAGATTGAAACAGTCATTAAAAATTTCCAAACAAACAAAAGCCCAGGGCCCAACGGCTTCCTGGGGGAATTCTACCAAACATTTAAAGAAGAATTAATTCCTATTCTCCTGAAACTGTTCTAAAAAATAGAAATGGAAGGAAAACTTCCAAACTCATTTTATGTGGCTAGCATCACCTTGATCCTAAAACCAGACAAGGATCCCATCAAAAAAGAGAGCTATAGACCAATGTCCTTGATGAACACATATGCAAAAATTCTCACCAAAATACTAGCCAATAGGATTCAACAGTACATTAAAAGGATTATTCACCACGACCAAGTGGGATTTATTCCAGGGCTGCAAGGTTGGTTCAATATCCACAAATCAGTCAGTGTGATACAACACATCAATAAAAGAAAGAACAAGAACCATATGATACTCTCAATAGATGCTGAAAAAGCATTTGACAAAGTACAGCATCTCTGCCTGATCAAAACTCTTCAAAGTGTAGGGAGAGAGGGCACATACCTCAATATCATCAAAGCCATCTATGAGAAACCCACCGCAAATATCATTCTCAATGGAGAGAAACTGAAAGCTTTTCCGCTAAGGTCAGGAACACAGCAGGGATGTCCATTATCACCACTGCTATTGAACATAGTACTAGAAGTCCTAGCCTCAGCAATCAGACAACAAAAGGAAATTAAAGGCATCCAAATCAGCAAAGAAGAAGTCAAATTATCACTCTTCGCAGATGATATGATACTATATGTGGAAAACCCAAAAGACTCCACTCCAAAACTGATAGAACTTGTATAGGAATTCAGAAAAGTGTCAGGATATAAAATCAATGCACAGAAATCAGTTGCATTTCCCTACACCAACAACAAGACAGAAGAGAGAGAAATTAAGGAGTCAATCCCATTTACAATTGCACCCAAAACCATAAGATACCTAGGAATAAACCTAACCAAAGAGGCACAGAATCTATACTCAGAAAACTATAAAGTACTCATGAAAGAAATTGTGGAAGACACAAAGAAATGGAAAAATGTTCCATGCTCCTGGATTGGAAGAATAAATATTGTGAAAATGTCTATGCTACCTAAAGCAATCTACACATTTAATGCAATTCCTATCAAAGTACCATCCATCTTTTTCAAAGAAATGGAACAAATAATTCTAAAATTTATATGGAACCAGAAAAGACCTCGAATAGCCAAAGGGATATTGAAAAAGAAAGCCAAAGTTGGTGGCATCACAATTCTGGACTTCAAGCTCTATTACAAAGCTGTCATCATCAAGACAGCATGGTACTGGCACAAAAACAGACACAGAGATCAATGGAACAGAATAGAGAGCCCAGAAATAGACCCTCAACTCTACGGTCATCTAATCTTCGACAAAGCAGGAAAGAATGTCCAGTGGAAAAAAGACAGCCTCTTCAATAAATGGTGTTGGGAAAATTGGACAGCCACATGCAGAAAAATGAAATTGGACCATTCCTTACACCACACACGAAAATAGACTCAAAATGGATGAAGGACCTCAATGTGAGACAGGAATCCATCAAAATCCTTGAGGAGAACACAGGCAGCAACCTCTTCAACCTCAGCCGCAGCAACATCTTCCTAGGAATATCGCCAAAGGCAAGGGAAGCAAGGGCAAAAATGAACTATTGGGATTTCATCAAGATCAAAAGCTTTTGCACAGCAAAGGAAACAGTTAACAAAATCAAAAGACAACTGACAGAATGGGAGAAGATATTTGCAAACGACATATCAGATAAAGGACTAGTGTCCAAAATCTATAAAGAACTTAGGAAACTCAACACCCAAAGAACAAATAATCCAATCAAGAAATGGGCAGAGGACATGAACAGACATTTCTGCAAAGAAGACATCCAGATGGCCAACAGACACATGAAAAAGTGCTCCATATCATTTGGCATCAGGGAAATACAAATCAAAACCACAATGAGATATCACCTCACACCAGTCAGAATGGCTAAAATCAACAAGTCAGGAAATGACAGATGCTGGCGAGGATGCGGCGAAAGGGGAACCCTCCTCCACTGTTGGTGGGAATGCAGGCTGGTGCAGCCACTCTGGAAAACAGCATGGAGGTTCCTCAAAATGTTGAAAATAAACTGCCCTATGACCCAGCAATTGCACTACTGGGTATTTACCCTAAAGATACAAACGTAGTGATCCAAAGGGCACATGCACCCGAATGTTTAGAGCAGCAATGTCTACAATAGCCAAACTATGGAAAGAACCTAGATGTCCATCAACAGATGAATGGATCAAGAAGATGTGGTACATATACACAATGGAATACTATGCAGCCATCAAAAGAAATGAAATTTTGCCATTTGCGACAACATGGATGGAACTAGAGCCTATCATGCTTAGCGAAATAAGTCAAGGAGAGAAAGACAACTATCACATTATCTCCCTGATATGAGGAAGTGGAGATGCAATGTGGGGGGTTAGGGGGTAGGAGAAGTATCAATGAAACAAGATGGGATTGGGAGGGAGACAAACCATAAGTGACTCTTAATCTCACAAAACAAACTGAGGGTTGCTGGGGGCAGGGGGGTTGGGAGAAGGGGGGTGGGGTTATGGACATTGGGGAAGGTATGTGCTTTGGTGAGTGCTGTGAAGTGTGTAAACCTGGCGATTCACAGACCTGTACCCCTGGGGATAAAAATACATGTTTATAAAAAATAAAAAATATAAATAAATAAATAGAATAAATTTTTAAAAAATTATAAGAAAAATATGGATACATGATTTTGACAAAATATCAAATTTCATTATGATAACTTACATTTATATAGAAAAGATGTAATTTACACATTAAGTTCAGTTTTAGTTACACTGTCTTAAGGAACAAGGAAGTGAGCCTTTGAGTCTTTGTACCTTTACCAGGCATTGCTGTGCATATTTTGTCAGTGACAAGAATCACAATAACAAAAAGCAATTAAGAACTGATGATATTCATCCCTTGTAGAGGTAACAATATATTATTAACCTTTCAATAATCATTAACTTTCCCTTTCTTAAAAAAAACTGAAAAATAAAACAAATTTGTTTTGATTTTGTAATAAGAAGAAAATTATTATTTAAACCAAAGTAGAAAACATATATATTATATGCAAATGGAAACACAAACAAAAAGACATCATGTTATATTTATGAAACCCTTAAAAAGTAAGAAAGCCTACTCAGAAATTCATAAAATCAAGAGCAGGAAGTTAAGACAAATTCAAATCAGCAATATTCCTTTTTATTTAATCCCCTTGAAAGTCTTATAAACAGTTTCTAGTCACATTCACCAATTTAATTTTTATAAATTCAGCAGCAGTCTTCAGGACACTAGGAGACAAAGAAAGTATTGGAATCCTCAGTGAACCAGGTGGATTCTTGCTCCATTCCATTGTTCAGGTCTTCATCATGGGGTCTTCAAGGCTGAACTAAAACCATAAATAGAAAAACTGTTATTTTCCTCTTTGTGCAGGCTTACATAGAATTATGTTGAAATATGATGTGTTATATTACAGCACACACAGATTCACCCACCAAACACACACACAAACTCACATGTATTAAAAAGCTTACTACTTCCCTGAACAGAAAACTTGAAAGCAATGATTTGCAGATTTCACCTTGCATGAGAATAATTTCTAGCTCATAGAATGAAGAAGGCACCCCAAAATGCCATTTTTAAAAGTACCCCCATCTGATTCTGAAGCAGTGACTCAGCCGTGATTCCTCTTCAAGGAAAAAGTAGTTTAATCCTTATTCATTACATCAGAATAATATTCATATGTCCAAGATTATAAATCACAAGTCTATTGTAGTCCTAATCTAGCAAAGTTTGATATTTAATGTTTCCATATACATATACACACATATACTCTTATAGGTATAAACATTTAATTATATCTGATAACATGAGCCCATAAATGGAATGATGCTGCATTTTTTTTTACATTTTAAATCATTTTTATTAACATATAACTTATTATTTACCCCAGGGGCACAAGTCTGTGAATCATCAGGCTTACACATGTCACAGCACTCACCATAGCACATACCTTCCCAACCACCCAATCCTTACCCCCCAACCCCCAGCAACCTTCAGTTTGTTTTGTGAGATTAAGAGTATCCTATGATTTGTCTCCTTCCTAATCCCATTTTGTTTCCTTTTTTACTTTCTAACCTCTCACAACCCTCCTCCCTGTCTCTCAAATTCCTCATATCAGAGAGAGCATATGAAAATTGTCTTTCCCTGACTGATTTATTTCACTCAGCATAATACCCTCTAGTTCTGTCCCTGATGCTGCATTTTTGAGGATGATTCTTCCTTTTTCAGTTGGCCATACCATAATTTTCTAGCCATCAGCTCACTGATACTCATTCTGTTTCCAGTTTTTTGCCACTACTTACAATGATGTAAATAGGAATCCTTACATATAAGTTCTTACACACTAGTGGCTTTATTTGTATGGAAGAAATTCTCAGGGGTAGAATTTTGCACGAAAGGATTTGTGGAACATTTAAAAAAATGTTTCCTAGACATTTACAGATTGCTTTCTGCAAAGGCTACCACACCTCCAATTTCCAATAACAATTTTTTGAAATTACGATTTTCCCTGTATCCCCACCAGCAATAAATAGTGGTGCTGTTTTAAATGTTTGGCAGTCTGATTTACTCAAAGTGACACCTCTGTGTTAATGGTAACTTGAATTGCCCGGATATAGTGGTGAATTTGAGCATTTATAAAGGTCTATTTGTCACTGAAATTCATTCTGTGTGAGTTGTCTTTTCATAGCTTTGCCCAGTGATGATCCATCATCAGATGTTATCCTTTAATAATTGCTAAGATATATATTAAGATGCATGTATATGTATATTTATCCCTTTCATGCTATATACCATTTATTACCTTCTATGTGTGTATGTGTATATGTATAATTTAACACTTTGCATTTATATACTTTTAAGAGTTCCAACTTTTTTTTTTTAGCATAACATTATTCATTGTTTTTGCACCACACCCAGTGCTCCATGCAATCTGTGCCCTCCCTAATACCCACCACCTGGTTCCCCCAACCTCCCACCCCACCGCCCCTTGAAACCCCTTAGATTGTTTTTCAGAGTCCATAGTCTCTCATGGTTCACCAACTTTAATCCTGTGTCTCAATTCATATTTATTATACCCACCAAAAAATGCCAAAACAAAACCCATACCTCGGTATATATCATTTGTAAATATATAGTCCTCCCCAAATTGTTTTTATTTTAATGGAAAATATATCCACTACCTCATTTCACCATCTTTTCTTTTTGATGTGTAACTTAACAAATTCCTCGTCTATTCACTATTTTCTTCTGTTATACTTTCCACATGAAAGCAAATTATAAAATGCGAATCTGATTTTGTCTTGCCCCAGCTTAATCGTTCAAAGCTCACTGCCTCTCTAACAGTCCCTTAAATAAAACATGAATGTGAACTACAATACAAGGCCATTCATGATGGAGCTCTATGTGGCCTTTTCAAGCTTAGATTCTCACTATTTCCTCTCTCTTGGGATTTACTTTAAACAATCATGTCTTTGTCAGTAGTATCTTTTATTTATGTGTCTGCGGTGCTCAGAAAACCACTTGTTACTGTAAATATGATCAATACATATCTTTTAAGATTTTTATTTTTAAGTAATCTTTACACCCCATGCGGGGCTCAAACTTACAGACCTGAGAGCAAGAAGTGCCTGTTCTGCTGACAAAGCCATCCAGGCACCCCAATTCAATACATGTTTTTGAAAGAAAAACTTCTTACTGTTCCCCAAAGATGTGGTTCTTTCCTATGCCTCCATAGTTTGTACATGCTATGTCCTTGCCCTGAAATTGTCTTTCAGTCATTTGATGCTTGTCTTGAATATCACACCTTCAGAATCTCCCCCAATTTCTTAGGAAAACTTTCTATGTTCTTATGACATCTTGTACTACCTTTACCATTAACATGCATTACACAAGTGTTGACATAAGTCTTTTCTCTTTCACAAAATGACCAATACAATATCTTCAAAAGATTTAATCCTATAAATGTACCCAGTTTCTCCTTAATTCCACGATGTACCATTGTTATTGCTTAGGATATATAACTAAGAGTTGGGGCACCTGGGTGCCACAGTCTGTTGAGCACCTGACTCTTGATTTCAACTCAGATCTCGGACTCTTGATTTCAACTCAGGTCATGATCTCAGGGTCGTGGGATCAAGCCCAAGTTGGGATCTCTGCTCAATCAGGAGTCTGCTTGGGATTCTCTCCCTCTCCCTACTCCTTCTGTCTCTCCCCCCTTTCTCTCTCAAATAAGTAAATAAATCTTTAAAAATAATAATATATAACAAAGAGTTGGATAAGAGTCACATTTATAAAGAGCTGTTATGTATTCTGAATATAGATATACACACATAAATATATACACATATGTATGGAAATATATGTATATAGATTCTTTTTTTATAATACCAGAGGAGTTCTCAATTTTCAAAAACATGTACCTATTTTGAACAACATTGAATAATTTCTCCTCACTCACCTTCTTGAGTTTAATTCCCATTTTTCTTTTCAGTGTACCTCAGAATGGTCTTCTTTTTCATCCGGAAACAGGAAGAGATTTAGACACAGAAATTAGCTCAGCATCACTAAAATCATCTGACTCATTGGGATTTTCTGAAAAGAAGAAAATAATTACTGGGAAATAAATCAGACCTCCCCGCAAGTGTCGTAACACCTCTTTGAACATTTAAGCCCATTGCTCACAATTAGGAAGACAAACGTGTGATTTACGGGGCACAGGAAGTCTTTTCCATGAAGTAAATATGTTTTCCTAACATAGTTGCAGCAAATACCAAGTCCCTGGGATTGAAGAAGGGAGGCAGGGCCTTCCCAGAAGGTAAGGAATACAGAGAAGGTGTTGAGCCTTCATAGAGTAAGTGGGTGTTGGACTATTTCTTCCAACCCAGCAGAATTAGGCTGCCCAGAGGCAGAATTAGTCCTTTGGTGCTAAACAGAAGTTGGAGGACAAAGAAACCTGTATAATGTAATCGGAAATAGTGCTGGCTTCTATGGGAAAAAGATATAGGAAGTTTAAGCTTTTAGATTTTTAGGGGAAAATATCATAAATATCAAGTTAGAGCAGGAAGTGAGAATGGAAGGAAGTGTGAAAGAGAAGTGAAAAGTGAAACCTTTTAGATTAATTTGTTCAGTAAGATGAAGTCTGAGTCATAATATTCTACTTGCATTGCTCTCTGTACCTCCACCAGAAATAATCATAGACCTCTAAGCCATATCGCATGATTGCAGCTTTTATGTAGTTAGTTCCTGCCTTTCTTCCTTATATGCATCATAAGCTTCCTATGACATGTTTGAGATTTCTTTCCATTGCTATGCAAAGTACAATGGCTCAGCTGCAATTGTAGCTACTGGTCTGAACCCCAGGGCTATAGACCCTCAAAGAACCCACAGACCTGAGGAAGTCAGCACGTCTAGATCATCTGCTTTCAGGCAAGAATTCATCTCCCGGTATTGAACTTGGTGAACTGAATTCTCTCCTCTCAAGGAAACTGACAACAGAGGTCCTAGGTTAGGGATCAACAGATCATAATAAAACTTGCCCTCCCTACCAGGGCTTTTTCCCAGCAGTGCACACATACTCAATCTTTATCCATGCCCTTGTCTTTTTTCCATCCCTTCTAAGGCCAAACTTTTCTCTTATAATGTTACAAACTCAAAGGCAGCAGGGTGAGACCAAACCACCCCTACTGTCATCATATGCCACTCCAGTTTCTTCCCCCAACCAGGTGGCAGTCTTCTCTAACTTGGAGCTTTAAAAAAAAAAAAAATCTCTAGGAAACCTATCCATCCTCTCTTCTCCATGCTCACTATCAAGTCCTTCTCATCTTTCATGCCAACTATTTCAAAATGCTACCCCTACAGCCCCTCACACATCCTGTCATCAAAAAGAATGTTCTAGGGGCACCTGGGTGGCTCAGTGGGTTAAAGCCTCTGCTTTCAGCTCAGGTCATGATCCCAGGGTCTTGGGATCAAGCCCCACATTGGGCTCTCTGCTCAGCAGGGAGCCTGCTTCCTCCTCTCTCTCTGCCTGCCTCTCTGCCTGCTTGTGGTCTCTATCTGTCAAATAAATAAATAAAATCTTTAAAAAAAAAAGAATGTTCTAAAAAACAGCTGGACTATTTCACCCCCTCTACCACATAATACTATTTGACTAGTCATCTTCTTACCATAAAGTACATGATTCATCCGTTGTTCCCCATCTTTCTACAGTCTTATTGTAGCTTCTCTCCTTGAACTCAACTTTTACTTCCCCTCAAAATGGCAGGTGGCTTCTCTACATTTGTATGTATTTTTCTCTTTCCCTTCACCCAGTTCTTTGAACTGAATTATCAAAATGTCTCAAAGCCTCCTAGAAGCCTCCAATTCTCTCCATGCCCTAGTTAATTACTGTCTTCTCTGTGCCACTTGTGTTCCTTATTCCCATGAATAAATAATACTACAAGGTGCCTTATTGTTTGCATATGTATCTCTTCTGCTAGACTTGAAATCCCATGACTACTCAAACACTTGACTATTGATGTCTATACCTTCAGAGCCTAGTACATTGCTTAAACAAACAGTAAAATGAGTACTAAGTATATAGTAAGAGCAAATAAATATTTGGGAAATAAAGGATTCCTCCTAAACCATATAAGCATATTCATCTGAAACTACAAATTCTATAATGGCCTACTTAAACATACAGCTAGAGCTCAGGAATCAACCACCCCAAACCCCTTTCTCCTCTGAAATCTTGTTTCCTTTTTTGGAGAAACTACTTGAACCTCTTCTAGGTTTCATCCTTTTGGCTGTTGATGCTTGAGTCTAATATGTGTACACTTGCTTTTAATAGGTGTATCTATTGCTGATAATATGTATTTTATCCCAAGAATCTTCTTATCCCATTGAGACATTAGAAAGACCATAGCTTGGCTCAGACCTGTAAGCAGCTGTTGCTGTCTTCGCCTCTGAATCCACAAGAGGAGAGCAATGAGAAAAGCCAACACAATGACGCCAAGGATCCCCAATGCAACAACGGATGAGCGACCTAAGTGCAAGAAAGCATCACGAGAAATGACCTCTTAGCTGAGAGACTGAGGTCCCTGGTACCATCCCTCTCTTAGATACAGGATGGCTGAAGTAAGCTTCTTCCCAATCCTCAGAAAGACTTCTGATCCAAAGTCTCTTAACAAAAAAGATTCTAAATAATGCAGACAATTGGACCCGTGTTCATAAACCCCACGATTATACCTCCAGCATTTGATGATCTTTGGGCCATCGCAATTTCTGTAGGAGAAAAGAGAAGGAGACTCAGTCTGGGGAGTAATGTGTAGAACAAATATTTCTATTTTTTGGTGTGAGACTTTGGTGTCTCTCAACCAAGTAACCTACTCCTTCCCACCTCAAACTAGGGTCCCCTTATCCTTTACTCCTTCTGCACCGAGAGACATGTAAGTCATATGCTTTTCCTTGGCGAAAGCCAACGAGTAAGAACAAATACTCTCATGGTTCCTTGGATTGAAACATCATCACTCTTTCCCCACCAGAACCCTGTGTTGAGGTGTCCAGTCTTGCCCACCCCCTTATTGCTGCCTGAGATTCCAAGCTTACTCCAGACTCCTGGCACTCACCTGAGCACCTCACAGCAGCATCTTCCTTGTGCCCACAGTCACTGTGCCCCCAGGGTCTAGCAGGACAATCCCACAAGGAAGATTCATTTCCTTTGCATGCCAATTCATTGAGCCAGATGGGCCCAGTCCCCTGACCGAACGCTGCTTCTTTTAGTGCCTCTAAGGCTGGGCCACAGCCCAGCTGTCGACACACCACCTGCGCGTCTTCAAGGTCCCAGGAGTCATCACACACTGTTCCCCAGGAACCTCCGTGCCAGAGCTCTACACGTCCAGAACAATTAGAGTTTCCTTCTTGAAGTCTTATTTTGTCTGAAAAATCACAGACACCTAGATCATTTCTGAGAATATAAAAACTTTTAAGAGGTCACAGAAGAAAAGACAGATTTGAAAAATCTTTTTAAATCTTTTTTATTTTAAGAGGCACCTGGGTGGCTCAGTCTTTAAGTGTCTGCAGGATTCTGGGATCATGACCCTCATCGGGCTCCCTGCTCAGTGGGAAGCCTGCCTCTCCCTCTCCCACTCCCCCTGTTCCCTCTCTTGCTGTGACTCTTTCTGTCAAATAAATAAATAAATAAATAAATAAAATCTTTTTAAAAATCTCTATTTTAATACTTTGCTTTTAAAAATAATATACTTTTAACAAAATTTGTCCTTTATGAAAGCCTATGTTCTTTCAGCAAGCTAGGTGTATTTCATCCTGGACATAAGAACATTAGTTTGGGGGCATCCGTGGTTAGGTGTAGCTCCGTTGGTTAGGTGTCTGCTTTCAGCTCAGGTCATGATCCCAGAGTCTTGTGACCGAGCCCCGAGTTGGGCTCCTTAACCAGTAGGGAAACTGCTTCTCCCTCTTCCTCTGCCTCTCCCCACCTGGTGTGTACTCTCTCTCTTTTCCCTCTCTTTCTCTCCTGCTTGCTCTCCCCCTTTCTCTCAAATAAATAAATAATTTTTTTTAAGAAAAGAAAATTAGTGTGACTCAGGAAATGTGAAATAAATGAAGTTAACATGGTATAATGTTAATTTTCTCAAAAAGAAAATGATTTAGGAGACTGCCAGGTATGTAAAAAACCTCTTCCAGTGTAAGAAGATGGAGAATGGCAAAATACTTCAGGACTGATCTTTTTGACTGCTTCTCTTCTTCCATTAGTAAAGCAAGATAATATTTGAAAGAAAAGTGAGAATGGTAAGGTAGACCGTTTAATATTCAACTACTGAATTATTTATTTTCTGCTCCTCATGTGTTCTCTGAGAAAGCAATTAGATAAAAACTTTCAAGAAGACCATGGGAAGTGTAATGCTTTTTGGACAACTAATCCATGATCCTGAATACCTATAAGCTGAATTAAATGAAAAGAATTACGCCAACTGGGTAGAATACATAGCAGATGTTATTCATTCCTAGTAAACGAGATCAGAAGATGATCGTGGAATTACAAAATGGAATTCTCATATCAGCCAGAGGATATTCACCGGCACATGTGATCCAGGTCTCCTCTGAAGGTCTGGCCACTCTCTGTTTCCATGGAGCAGATGGGCACTGCCATAGCATGTCCGGTCCTTTCGGACATTGGACATTGTCCACCCACATGTGCCTGGATGTTGGCTTGTCTAAAGATGCAGGAATGAGGTCTCCTCTGTCCGCGCAGCCCAGCTGCCTGCATACCACCTCCATGGTGGTTGCAGACATCCCACTCTTACCAACGCTGCCCCAAGCTCCATTATAAAAAACTTCCAGACGCCCTGCACAGCTGTGTCTGTTGGTTTCATCGATCAGTCGCAGAGACATGAACTCTGGGGTGAAATACAGAGTTAGTGGTTTCACATCTTCTCTGAAGATTCACAGGGCTCCCTCCCTTTAAGGTGAGAATGGCTTTAAAATTAGGTACAACATGTCAATTATTAGTAATTCTTTAGTAACTTCTAGATTTAGTAGATTTTGGTGAAAAGTAGTATGTTCTACACTAAATATATAGTATGGTTCTATAAATAGCTTATGGTGTTCTGGTATTGGGTTTTGTGCTTAGGGACCTCTTTAGAAGGCCACCAATGATTCTAAATTGATTTCTAAATCTTAACCAAGGGCTCGGAGCCTTTTATATCAATTGCATAGCTTGGATTTTTCTCCCTAAATTATTGCAGTTTTAGCCTCAAGAAACTTATTTCATTAATCTTTTTGTAGGTCTCTTGATAGTTAAAATTTAGTAAGATACTCAGACACTAAAACCAATGTTGTGCACATCACCTTAAAATGAAACATTTCCTTTTCTGACTCTTTGTAGTTGGCTGCATATGTCCTCTGCCAGTTTATGTCATTAAATGTGAATGATATCAAATCACTTCTGGCATATAGAATTTTTCACTTCCTTAAGTAACAAAGTCATATTTCTGTTTGTCCCAATATATCACCACTGAGTACAGTTTTCAACTTCACAATAGTTTTTAAGCCTTGCCACGTATACAGAATAAAAGCAGTGGGCTCTTTTGATAATTTTTGCTCCTATAACAAGTAAGTTTCATTTGCTTATCATGGAAAATTACTTGGGAATGGTGATTATCTTTTGCCCTATAGAAGTAGTGCTGGATTTATTCTTGTTCCTTCTAATCTACATTATACAGTGATACAAGTGGTGTGCTGAATATAGTTCCATATATATTCATAAAAGTTCTTGATTTTGGTTTTGTTGTCATGTTCACGATAGGCAAGCCTAGTTCTGTATTTTTCTCTTTCTGATGTTATACTGCCTTGCACTTGGGGTAGCATTAATTAATTAATCAAATCTACACTTTGGGACCCTGACTCAAGAAATAGTTCCCTCTAAACCTGCTTTTTAGGAAATATTCTCAGTCCAGTATCCCTTACTCCCCTTGGCTCCTCCTCGGTCCTTCTTGAGTCATTGTGACCAGAGCTTCGGCATAGAACTCACCCGAGCAGATGACTCCTGCATCCTCCTTATGCCTGCAGTTGTGCCGTCCCCAGCCATGTGATCGGCATTGCCAAATGCGAGATTCTTTTCCGTTGCAGTCCATCTCATCCAGCCAGATGGGCCCTGCTCCTTCCCCAAAATGGGCAGAGCCAGTGGCATTAATGGCCATTCCGCAGCCCAACTGTCTGCACACCACGTGGGCATCACTCAGGTCCCAGCTGTCATCACAGATGGTGCCCCAGGAGCCCTCGTGGTAGACCTCTATTCTCCCAGCACAGCGACCGCCTCCGTTTACCAGGCGAAGCTGACCACTCCCTGGAAAGAGAAAATAAAATGTTAATGAAACACCTTCATAAGGATGGAGATCATTTTTACAGATTGGTCACTGATTCTCACCTATGCAAGTGACACCACTTTCTTCTGGAGTGATAGATCTCGTTGTGTCCGGAGATGAGGAGTTGCACGGGGATAGGGTCTGACTCTGATTTCCTGAAAACACCAAACTGCTCAGTCACACAAGATATAAAGAAGTTAGGGTGTGGAAGGGAGACCCAATAGAGTGTAAGACAGATGAGCTGAGAACAAAGAGCTCTAGAGAGAGGGGATGGTGGTGGGTCAACCAGGTTGGGAATGCTTTGAGAAGGGCAGGTACATGGTAAGCACCAGATAGGTAATTATGAGTTTTGTGAAAACTAAGTGTACTTTTCCTCTAAAAAGACACATGAGGTTACTGTTCTGGCACATTTCTCATGATCTCTTAAAATAGATCATGCCTTTTCTCTTTTGTTCTTTGTCCCTATAAGTACACTGGCTCTGATGGCTGACCACCACGAGAAAGGTTCGTCACCAGAGGTCCGTCATCCTCTTACCTGAGCAGATTACAGAGGCCACTTGCCCAACAGAACACAGCGACGCACCCAGAGCAGTGACAGGACAATCTCCCATGTGCTGCTCAGTCCCCGTGCAGTGAAACATGTGCCTCCAGATCTGCCCACTTCCTTTCCCAAAATGCGCTCCTCCCGGGGTAGAAAGGGCAACTCCACATTTGAGCTGCTGGCACAAAACATAGGCATCTTCCATGTCCCAGTGAGAGTTGCAGAGGGATCCCCAGTTTCCAAGTATCTTGAGTTCCACTCTTCCCTCACATTGGGACTTGCCATTCACCAAGCGGACTTCTGTGTATCCTGGAAGGACAATAGGGCTTTTAAAAAGATGTCTGCAATTACCTAACCCTGCCCTCCTCACAGCACAGGAACAACTGTAACATGTTCTCTGGGTCTCACTTGAGCAGACGACTCCAACATCCCTGCTGTGGCTACAAGTCCCATCGGGCCTGGAGGCTACTGGGCAGAGCGAAAGGTGGGACTCCTGGCCCTCACACTGGAATTCTTCAGTCCAGATCTGTCCATTTCCTTCTCCAAAATGAGCTCCCCCTAGGATGGAGATGACTGTGCCGCACTGTAACTCTCTGCACAGCACACTGGCAGCTTCCAGAGAGAAGTCAGAGTCGCAGACGGTGCCCCACCTGTCACCATGTTTCACTTCCACACGCCCGGAGCAGGGAACTTCTCCTCCAACCAGTCTGGGTTCCCTGTGGGCTGAAGAATGAGAAATGACATGATTCTTCGATTTTCCTTCATGATGGGAGTGGAAAGGGGATGCTGGGGTGTTTAATGATTTTTCATACTTGTTTGCCTTGGCTTTTCTGCCTGGAATTGTCCTAGCAGATTCTAGATATCTTCATTCCTCACTGGACCAATTCATCTGAGAGAATTTTAGAACTTTGGTTCTTGGCATCAGCCATTCCTAGAAACATGATAACTCTTTCTTTTTAATATTTTGTGTACATTATTCATAACACTGGAGACCATAGATTATATATATATATATATATATACATATATATATAATTATTATTTTTTTTTTAGCCTATATTCATTTCTCTACCTACTGCTATCTGGTGTTGGCCCCAACCTTTTTGAATGGTTTTAAATATAGTGTTGCAATATACTTCCTGTTTTCAAATTGAACATGGGATTTCTTCTTCTCTTTGATATGTGTTAACTTGATACATGAGATATTCCTTTCTCCCATTTTCTCCTCCTTCCCCTCTGAAAGTACTTTACCAGAACCTTTCATGAATTCCCTAACCAAAATGTTGTCCTCAACTCCCTCACTTTCTCTTAACTGCCAATAAATATTTTTCATTTATATGTTTCTCTTTAAATTTATATTCATAAACATATCTACTTGGACATTTGGCACATAAGGTGTTCAAAATTGAATGAATTATTTTACTGACAGGACCACAATATTCTTTACTCAATTAATGATATCCAGACCAAGTTAGAATCACTTAAAAATCGAACCACTTCTTTATCTCAGAAATGATAATGATAATGACAGTGAGAACATTAAATGAGCACCTAATTTATTTATGGCACTTTACTAAATGTTGAACAAACATTATTTCACCTAATCCTTACAATCTCCTCAGGGGAGAATTTTTTAGTATCATTCCAATTTTACAAACAGGGAAATGGAAACAGAGAGGTGTAGTAACTTGCTGAGATCACACAGGGAGTTCCTGAAGGGCCAGGATTTGAAGGCAGACAGTATGTTCCAGAGCCTAGAATCCTGACCCTCTCAATACACAGCTCATGTGGAATATCACCAAGGTCTGGCAGTCCTCCAGTATATTTCTCCTCCTTATTTGTGGCTACTGCTTTTTCTTTTAAGATTCATTTATTCATTTTAGAGAGAGGGAGGGAGAGAAAGCACGAGCCAGGGGCATGACAGAAGGAGGAGAGAGAGAATCTCAAGCTGACCTCCCGCTGAGCACAGCTCACGTCATAGTGAGCTTCTCGTGATGGTGAGATCATGACCTGAGTCAAAAGTCGGACCATTAACTGACTGAGCCACCCAGGTAGATGCTCCTTTTGCTACTACTTTCATATAATTTGTCTTTTTTCTTTTTTGTCTTCATATATCATGTAGACCCTTGTAATGGTGTCCTAAGCAATCCTGTTATCTTGTCTCTAAGCCATCTTTCTAATGAATCTATGTCATGCCTGCACATGTTATTATGTTCAAGTATTTCACATGATTTCTTTGTCTTCAAGGCAATTCATCATTTCTTTACTATTTATGCAATAATTTACCCTTTCACCAAATAGTATTAAGGACCTACAATGTTTTAGGCATTTATGTGGGCTAAAAATTCTGTCACAGTTTAGTCTATCAGTAAAAATAGATACTACTATTACTACTACTACTAATAGTAATCATAACCATAGCAATGAACATGTATTGATCACTTGCTGTGTGATTCCTATGGAGCAGGAATTATAATCACCACTTTTCTTTTGAGGAAATTGAAGCAGAGAGAGCTTTGGGAGATTCTCCAATGTCACCTGTCTATTAAAATTAGAGATGATAAACATTATTTTCTTAGCATGCTTTAAAATACTTTATGCTGTCACTTTTAAAGCACTTTTAAGCTCTCACTTATCAATCATACCTGACGCTCCAACCTTAAAGAGGCCTGGTCATGCCATGTTTGCGTGGCTCTATACTTACAGTGTATTTCCTAACCTATGTACCTGGGAAAAAGCTACTTCTTTCCAGGGCTGCTCAATTTCTCACTGATCATCCTCTCCCTCAAAAACACACAAGTGAGCAGAAGATATACATGTTCAAATAATGATGAGTCCAGGGGTGCCTGGGTGGCTCCTTAGATTAACATCTGCCTGTGGCTCAGGTCATGATCTCAGGGTTCTGGGTTTGAGTCCTACATCAGGTTCCCTGCTCACAAGAAGTCTGCTTCTCCCTCTTCCCCTCCCCCCACCTCATGCTATCTCTCTTTTCCTCTCTCAAATAAAATATTTTTAAAAAATGATGAGTCCAAAACTAAAACTATATGTTAGATATGAAACTAGTAAATGAAGGAGTCATCAGCTCTGTTTGAGGCTTTGCAGGAAAACTATAGAGAAAGCTATAAATTTGAGCTGAGTTTGGAAATAAAAAGATCAGGAGTTTGCCAAGTAAGCGATTGTAGATCCACATTTAAAGGACATAGTCATAGGGGCACCCGGATGGCTCAGTTGGTTAAGTGTCCTACTCTTGACTTTAGCTCAGGTCATGATCTCAGGGTCATGAAATGAGCCCTGTGTGGGGTTCTGTGCTCAGTGGGGAATCTGCTTGGGATTCTCTCTCTCTCTCTCTCTCTCCCTCTGCCCCTCCCCTGCTCTCCGTCTCTCAAATAAATAAACAAACAAACAAACAAATAAATAAATAAATAAAATGTTAAAAAATAAAGGCTATAGTCCTGAAATACGGCATAATTGAGGAATTATGAATAATCTGGTATGGATGGGATAAAATGTAAAGAAAAGGCACACCAGAAATAAAGCTAGGGGCACCTGGGTGCTCAGTGGGTCAAGCCTCTGCCTTCAGCTCAAATCATGATCTCAGGTCGAGCCCTGCATCAGGCTCTCTGCTTAGCAGAGAGCCTGCTTTTCCCTCTCCCTCTGCCTGCCTCTCTGCGTACTTGTGATCTCTCTCTCTCTTTGTCAAATAAGTAAATAAAATCTTAAAAAAGAGAAGAAATAAAGCTAAAGAAATGGGGCTCAGGTTTTAAGAACACTCTTTGCCAAGTACAATTCTAAGATAAATAGGAGTTTCTTTTGATATTCTCAGAGATGATTCAAACTATTTGGGAGATATAAACTATTTCCTTTAATTAATTTTTAAAGGAAGGAAGTGCATTTGAAGGACCATCTGAAAGACATACGTCTTTTAGAAATGCCTGCTGTCAAACAGCACTAATTCCCTTGATGTTAGTCTCAGCATGACACAGATATCCTATCAGCACTTGCCAGTTTCTGAAAACGTTTCAGATCTGACTATATGCTGTACTGCAGCAGTATAAAATACCCCAGCACGTGAAGATTTTGCCACTTATCATTAAATTTGAACAAAGCAAGCTTCTACTCAAATGTAGGTCGAAGAACACATCGCTTTCTAAACACAGCTCCAAGTGTAAAGCAGATATGATTCTTCTACCCCACAAATAATGAAAGACTCTTGAGTTGAATCCTTAATTTCTTCTTGTTAAACCATCATCTGGGCATGAAATTCCTCTAAGATATCATTAGCTAGCATGCATATGATCCCCTTCCACTTTGGAAGAGATATAAACCTTTAAATAAAGGAAGTTTCTTTCTTTCCTTTTAGGGGCTCGATCTCAGGACCTTGGGATCATGACCTGAGCTGAAGGAAGATGCTTAAGGATTGAGCCATCCAAGCACCCCATAAAGGCAGTTTCTTAGGCTGAGCCAAAGTCATCTTTCTTGTGAACTCTTGTTCTCTCATCTGGCTTCATCTCAAACAAAATAAAACATAGCTGGTGCCAAAACAAACCAAAAAATGAAATCAAACCGATAATCTCTTTTGTGGTGAAAACTTATTAAGCACTTGAAAAGAGATCCTTTCTATAAATATCCTCTTCTTTCATTTTTCCTAAAGTGTTTGAACCCTGGGCAAAGGGAAATTCTTCCATGCAGAAGTGACTTCAAGATTCCATTCTAGCTTTTCTTTATTCATGAATCTGTTAGTAACACATTAATCTACACCATAAATGGCTTCCTCATATCGCTTACTCTGTGTACATGATTAGACTATCCAAAATTTACTCCTTTAAGAGATTTCTTTCCAGCTAAACCTGTGACTGCATTTTAACATAGAAGCTATTCATTTGATTTTTGTACCTGGATTTAGTAGTTCCTTTGATCAATAATTTAAACTTCCCCTGTGGCATAAGTAACTGAATTTGTCTTTCTTTCTTTCTCTAGAAGTAAATAAATGAAGACATGAAGAACAAATGTGAGAAAGAATTCCTTAGAATTATTTCCTTTTGTTTAGTAATAAACTACACAGTATGATTTAAAGAAACATTAACATATTATCATTTATTTCTTTCCAGACTCTGAAGAAGTATAAAGCATTCTAGTATCAAAACTATTTCTCGGGGCACCTGGGTGGCTCAGTGGGTTAAGCCTCTGCCTTTGGCTCAGGTCATGATCCCAGAGTCCTGGGATCGAGCCCGGCATCGGGGGGGTCTCTGCTCAGCAGGGAGCCTGCTTCCCTTCCTCTTTTTGCCTGCCTCTCTGCCTGCTTGTGATCTCTGTCTGTCAAATAAATAAATAAAATCTTAAAAAAGAAACTATTTCTCAAACCTTAGTAAATACAAGGGTGGCACAGTTGGTTAAGCAACCAACTCTTGGTTTCGGCTGAGGTCGTGATCTCAGGGTCTTGAAATCAAGCCCCACATCAGGCTCTGTGTTCAGTGCTTAGTCTGCTTGGGATTCTCTCTCCCTCCTCCTCTGCCCCTCTCCCACCCTGTGCTCTCTTTCTCTAAAAATTAAAAATAGGTTTAAAAAAAACTGATTCTTAAGTTCAGATGTTCTCTGTGGTCCATACTCAGACATCACAAATAAAATGTCTGGGAGTCAAAGTAATTTTGTAGCAAATTTTCTTAGACCAGTTTGTGACTGGTTGATTGAAACTGCACATCAGAGATAAATTTTTGCTTTATCTTTCTAGTCTTCCAGCTTTTTTGAGTTCTTTGGCCCCTTTTAGCCTTAAAACCCTGTGCTGTACACAACTAAAAACTCTAATTATTTAAACAGATAATGGAATTTGTAGTTTGCATTTGGCAGGCACAGAGACAGTATTTCCATGATTTTCTCCCCTGGAAGCCTTCTAAAGTACCAAGAAATCAAGACATAAAATTACAGGGGCGACTAGGTGGCTCAGTCCATTAAGTGACCAACCCTTGGTTTTGGCTCAGGTCATGAGCTCATGGTTAATGGGATTAAGCTCCATTTCTACTTCCAGCTTTCAGCTCAGTGGGAAGTCTGCTTGGGATCCTCTCCCTATGCCCCTCCCCCTAATTGTGGGCACTCCCATACTCTCTCTCATAAATACATAAATCCTTCAAAAAAGAAACAATATTACAAATTCTATTTCTAGCAAAACAAGAAGAGTGCTAAAACCTAAGTACCCACGTAAGTAGAAGAGCTTCTAAAAGCTACACAAATATAACAAAAGAGTTTACAAAAGAAGGCAAATAGCATGCATGACATGCTTAGCAAACAAAAATAAAGCTCTGTAAACAGAGGGCCCACTTTCAGCTGCAAATTTACGATATTTGGGATTTCTATTCGATGCAGTTGAATAGAATCCTAAATAATTCAGAATGTTACCCAACTGAAGTGCTCTAGTAATAAAACCTAAATTCTGGATGCAGTTGAACAGAATGGGTGGAAAAAATACATAATAATTCAGATATTGTAGGTTGGAAAGCTGATGCCTTGTTATCCCTGATAAGATATTTGAATAAATGTCACCTTGAAAAGAAAACCATGTGCTCTCTGAAGCTGAAAAATCAGAGGATATACTTGGAGAACAAAAAGACTGGAAAAAAAATTGGAATGCTGGCACGGCATAAATCCTCCTTGCCACTTCTAGTACTTACAAGAGAGAGCTGAACTCAGACTTGAAGTAGCCAGACTACAAGAAAAAAACCACCCAGACCACATCTGGGTGGCTCAGTGGTTGACCATCTGCCTTTGGCTCAGGTCATGATCCCAGTGCCCTTGGACTGAGCCCCATATTGGGCTCCCTGCTTGGCAGGAAATCTGCTTCTCCCTCTCCCCTGCTTGTATTCCCTCTCTTGCTGTCAAATAAATAAATAAAATATTTTTTAAAAAATTGAAGGAAAAATACCAATTTTGTAAGGAAGACATGTTCTGCCTACAACTACTACATAATGTAATGAGAGATCTGTAATTTGGAACTTGCAGGACTGAAAAAAAACAAAAACAAAAAACAAAACCCTAAGTATCCTACACCCCAAACTGAGGTGGTGATAAAACTGTAGGCTTAGCAGAACATAGAACCGACACTCCACATACAAAGTTCATAGCCTACCAGCAAGACCGGGGCTGTGGTCTTGTTTTTCCTCCCAAACCCTAGGTTTTAAATGACCTTAGGGGAGCAGCCAATAAATTCAGAGGAAGGGGCTGGTCATAGCAAAGATCAGAGTTTGTAAATACATTTCTTGACTCTGGTTACTTTCATGTGGCATTAGATGAAAGAAAATTGTCTAGAAGGGCACTAAGTTTGGGGAGAATTGTTTTTGCTGACTTTGAGGACAGTGGATATCGGCCAATGATGAGTCAACCTGTAAAGCAATCCAAAGGTCTCTAAACCGATGTCAGCAGAAAGTGGGTTGTGAAAGGTGTGCAGCCTCCAAACCACACTCAGATATGACTGTGGAGAGCATGCAGTAGTAGGAACTGCCCCGAGAATAGCACTTGGGCCCATGAAGGACATGGACAGAGGACTGCTTCTCAGAGGGCAGAGCCTGGCCTATCAGACTGGTTTACTGTGAGCTCCCTCGGTCGCCTCTCAACTTATCATTCTTGACCAACAGGATTTGATAATTACTGCAGAAAAACAACTCCAGGTACTTCTTGGTGACCACAGAATCACACAAACAGCTTTAAACTGCTTATCTATTTGGCTTATTTTAGTAAGAAAAATAAACTTTTTTTTATCCACTCTTACTTGGCTTTCTTTTGGTTGCTGTTAAACTTCATGCTAACTAATATAAAATACAATTCATAGGAAAACATTTAGAAGAAAATGATCAGTCTGACATACAATAATGCTTACACATGCCCAAATACAGGCAAAGTCCCCCCAGAAAAGTTATGTAGAGATAATATAGTCCATAGTTAGTTGTAGCCTGATATATGATGACAAAATATTATGGAGACATAATATGACAACATAAAGTTGCATAATATGACTAAGTTAAGGTCAGATATGTCTCTCATCTCTAAAAAGTAATCCAATCAGAGTTCTTTTTAAAATAAATCTGAATTCTAGGATGACTACAAGTGATGTGCCTAGAACAAAATGATACAGAAAGATTGAAAATAAGAGAATAGAAAATAAATAAAGCAATTGTGTTATTAACATCAGACAATTTGATTCAGAACAAGAATCATTAAACCATAAAAAATGGGAAAGTCTGCAATACTAAAAAGCACAA
Organism: Mustela putorius furo; assembly: GCF_011764305.1. Taxonomy (NCBI): domain Eukaryota; kingdom Metazoa; phylum Chordata; class Mammalia; order Carnivora; family Mustelidae; genus Mustela; species Mustela putorius. Next base: position 9,875,756 of record NW_025422127.1, on the reverse strand, counting down.
TTCATAATGACCACATAAAGGTCATAGGAAGATCTATGTCTGAGATGCACAGAGCATCAATTCATCAATTATATGATAGTCACTGGTATACTCAGTGGAAAACCTATAAGGTTTTCCTTATGAATTTATGAACTAGGAAAGAATCAACATTAATTAGGCACTGAACTCAAGAAGTTAAATCAGTCAGAAATAAGAAAGGAATTAAAAGAAAGAAAAATTATAATGAATTAGAAAATGAAAATAGTATTAATCTTCAAAAATCCAAATGCTGGTTCATTAAAAAAAAGCAAAACCAAACTAATTTTATCTAATAAAAGAAATTAAAAGTATAAATAAAATCACACATAATAAAAGATAAGAGAAATGTTATTGATAGAGAAGTAATTTCAGAAAGGTCTTTAAATATTGATATGAAATTATGGTCAAGATATTGTACTAAGTGAATATAAGGTACAGAACAATTTACAAAATATGCCATCACTTGAACAACAAAATGACATGAAACTTATATATAGATTTGTTTGTATTTACATTTATACATATAAATACATTTATTATATTTATTATACATATAAATACATTTATACATATTAATGTAAATACAATATATACTATATATATGTTATATGTATATAAAATATATGTATTTTTTTCTTTTGGAGATATATTGTGTAAATACAAACATATATATATATATATATATGCGCCATGGAAGTTGCCCGTGAAGAGCAGAACTAGACAGTTGGGGATATCTTTCAGAAAGAGCTTACACTTTCGTTTCAAAGTGTGAACCATTAAACACACACACACACACACAAAGTGTGAACCATGTGACTATATTGTCTAATCAAGAAATCTCTTTTAAAAGGTAAAGAAGAATGGTTGAAAAGCAGATATGTATATTCAGATTTGTACCTTAGAAGACTGTCATTTTCCAATCAGAGGATAATTTCTATGTAACTAGAGGTAGACACCATTTACAACATCAGGTAATGCACATAGGAGCACGTGTAGATCAGGATGTATCTGAAGTAAAGCCTTCGGTTACTGGACACAGAGCATCACATGACCACATCTCTACATGGTGAATGGTTTTGCTGTTAGGTGGCTTTCCCTAGAGTCTTTCTTTTACCATATTGGTAATCGTTACGTCAATATGTTACCTGACAGTTGTTAAAGAAGGCATCACTTTTCAACGTTAGCATTTGTGTAAATGTGATTAATATAAAATATTAGAGATTTTCCTTAAACCTGGCCAACTCACAGCTCACTTTGGAACTGCTAACAGAGGTTGCAGTGAAATACACAAAAGCATTCAGAAAAAAGAAGTTCTTACATAGAAAGATGGAGCCCAAGGGTTAGTCATGCATGTTAATCCAACATATTTTTAAAATCATTTGGAGACATTCCCATGAAACACATTTAAGTTCTATCTTCAAAATTTTAATCCTTAATCTTTCAATACTTTCATGGATTTAAAAATGACTCAATTGTTTTGTTTCTTAATGAACAAGCATAGGGAAAAGAAGAGAGAGAGGCAAACCAAGAAACAGACTCTTTACGGAGAACAAACTGATGGTTACCAGAGGGAAGGTGGGGCCGATGAGATGGAAGGGGGCGCTTGTGAAGAGCACTGGGTGTTCTTTGTAAGTGTCCAATCACTTATTTGTACATCAGAAACTAATATTACACTGTATGTTAACTAGCATATTTTTAAGATTTTATTTATTCATTTAGGGAGAGAGAGAAGGAAAGGTGAGGGAGGGGCTGAGGGAGAGACAATCCCAAGCAGACTCATTTCCCTAACGAGCGCAATGCAGGGCTGACATGAACGTGAGATCATGACCTGCGCCGAAATCAAGCAGTGATCACTCAACCAACTAAGCCATCCAGGTGCCCCTTAACTAATTGTTATTTAAATAAAAACAAAAACAGGGCACCTGGGTGGTGCAGTTGGTTAAGCATCCAATTCTTGGTTTCAGCTCAGGTCATGACCTCAGGGTTGTGAGAATGAGCTCCGCACTCAGTGGGGAGTCTGCTTGGGTTTCTCTCTTTCTCTCCCACTGCCCCTCCCTCTGCTCAGTCTCTTTCTTTCTCCCAAATAAATAATTAAATCTTTTTAAAAAATTACTGAAAAACTAAAGTGAACAAACACAAAATAAAACAAGTCATACCTTTGACCAAGTCACAAAATGCATTATAAAGATATAATTCATCTGAAACACATGATGAAATAGACATTTTCTGGTTTCCTTCCTGAGAGCTAGTCATAAGGACCAATGTTTCTCATCAGTTTCAAGGATCTTACTGGAAATTTACATTCCTGGAATTCGACATCTTCACACGTTGACTGAAAGTCTTACCTGAGCAGGTAACTTTAGCTTCTTCATAGTGATCACAGCTAAGGCCGCCCCACTGCCAGTTCTGGCAGTCCCAAAGAGAAGATTCATTTCCAACACAGCTGCTTAAAAATAGCCAGGTATCTGTTGCCTTAACTTTGGAATAACTCTGATAGGACGTTTTGAGAGCAGATCCACATCCCAAATGCCTGCAAACCACATCGGCTTCTTTCAGTCCCCAGCTTCTGTCACATACTTTCCCTAGCAGCTTCTGAATTTCCACCTCCACTGTCCCGGCACAGCGGCTGCCTCCACCAACAAGTCTCAGCTCCAGATCGGATCCATCTGCAAAAGAAACAAAAACTTAGTCCATAGAGACATATGGAGTTAGCAACCAAAGGATAGAGTTGTTTGTTTGTTTTTATCTTGCTCCTTCCCAGATACTGAGGCATTGGAAATGATGACATATCCATCTCCTGACTTTTTTTTAATAGCCAGTATAGGCCATGAGTTTGGTTATAAACAGGATTATAGTTGCAAGGGTTAATAAAAACTGTTGATGGCAGAAAAATATGAGCAAGTCAGAGATTTGTTAAAAAGACATAACATTCTGTGTCTCGGACTTAGAATCTGAAATGTGGTCCCTAAGAGCACCCTGAATAATTACTACAGAAAATAATCAGACGACCCTCCAAACTAGTCAAATAAAGAATGGGGACATCTGAGTGGCTGAGTAGGTTGAGTATCCAACTCTTGGTTTCAGTTCAGGTTGTGATCTCAGATCTGCGATCTTGGGATCCTGATCTTGGGGTTGTGGGATCAAGCCCCAGCATGGAGTCTGCTTGTGGATTCTCTCTCTCCCTTTCCCTCTGCCCATATTCTCCAAATGATGATAGATAGATACATAAACTCTTTTTAAAAAGAAAGGAAAAAAAAGAATGTGTTTACGATTCCTTACAACAAGGAAATAATTAGTTATTTCTATCTCTCCCATCTTGCCCATTCCTACTCCTAAAGAACACAGGTCTTTCCTTCTCTGTTTTTCTTTTTATTTTAACTTACCAGAACATGTCACACCAGCATCTTCATTATGATTGCAATAATGCTTTCCCCATTCGTGGTGTCTACACTGCCAGAGAGCAGATTCGTGTCCATGGCAGGAAACACTGTCAAGCCAAATGTGTCCCGTTCCCTCACTGGTGTTAACTCGACCAGTGGCGGTGATGGCAGTTGGGCATCCCAGTTGCTTACATACGACAGCGGCATCATGACTATCCCAGCCATCATCACACACTGTCCCCCATTCCCCTTGGAATTTTACTTCTAATCTTCCTGAACATTCAGTGACTCCATCTACCAATCTCAGGCTGAGATCTGCTCCATCTGTAAGAGAGGCACAAAACAAATCATGATTAAAAAAACAAAAATAAGGGAGGACTCTAAGTAGGGACAGAGAAACATATAATAACACTGGAAATCATTAAAGGTGGAGAAAAGGGTAGCTTGGGCAAGAAGATAGGACTTTTCAGAATGGCTAGTATCAAAAAGATAAGAAATAACAAGTCTGGCCAGGATGCGGATAAAGGAGAACCTTCTTGTACTATTGGTGGGAAAGAAAACTAGAGCAGCCACCATGGAAAACAGTATGGAGGTTCCTCAAAAAATTACAAATAGAACTACCTTATGATCCAGGAATTGCACTACTGGTTATTTTCCAAAGAAATATAAAAACACTAATTTGAATGGATCTATGAACCTCTATATTTATAGCAACATTATTTATGATCGGCAAATTATGGAAGCAGCCCATGTCCATCGATAGATAAACAGATAAAGAAGGTATGGTGTGTGTGTAGTGGAATATTATATTATATATTATAATATATTATATTATAATGGAATATTATTCAGCTATAAAAAGAATAAAATCTTGCCATTTGCAATAACATGGATGGAGCTAGACAGTATAATGCTAAGTAAAATAAGTTAGTCAGAGAAAGACAAATATCATATGATTTCATTTATATATGGAATTTAAGAAACAAAACAAATGAGCAAAGGGGAAAAAAGAGAGAGGCAAACCAAGAAGCAGACTCTTAACTACAGAGAAGTGTCAGTCACCAGAGGGGAGGTGGGAGAGAGGATGGGTGAAACAGATGAAGTACACTTATCAACATGAGCACTGAGTAATGCATAGGATTGTTGAATCACCAGTTTGTACACTTAAAACTAATATAACACTGTATGTTAACTATACTGGAATTTAAATAAAACACTTAATAAAAAAATTAAAAAGATAAATACCATATAATCCCATAATTCCACTAATGGCTATTTACCCAAAGAAAATGCAAATGCTAATTTGAAAAAATACATGTACTTCTATGTTTACTGAAGCATTATTTACAATAGTCAGGATTTGGAAGCAGCCCAAATGTCCATCTATAGATGAATGGATAAAGAAGATGTGGTGTATATATACGATAGAATGTTACTCAGCCATCAAAAAGAATGGGATCTTGCCATTTGTAACAACATGGATGGACCTATAGGGTATAATACTAAGTGAAATAATACAAACAAAGAAAGACAAATATCATAGGATTTCATTTATATGTGGAATCTAAAAAACAAAACAAATGAATAGACTCTTAACTGTAAAGAACAAACTGGTAGTTGCCAGAAGAGAGGTGGGGGGGATCAAGAGATACAAACTTCTGGTTATAAAATAAGTCAGAGAGATAAAACGTAAAGCATAGGGAATACAGTCAATGACGCTGTAATAACTCTGTATGGTGACAGATGGTGACCACACTTATTGTATGAACAGCGAGTAATTTATAGAGTCATTGAACCAATATGCTGTACGCGTGAAACTAATGTAGCATTTATGTCAATGATGCTTCAATAATAACTTTTTTGGAAGAAGAAGACAGGACTTTTCAGTACAGAGAACATGTACTATAAAAAGAATTCCTGGGGCACCTGGGTGGCTCCATCAGTGAAGCGTCTGACTTTGGCTCAGGTCATGTCTTGAGGTCCTGGGATCAAACCTTATGTCAGGTATTGCGCTCACTGGAGAGTCTGCTTCTCTCCTCTCCCTTTGCCGCTCCCCCTACTCTCAATCCCTCTATCAAATAAATAAATGAAATCTTAAAAAAAAAAAAAAAGGAAAGTAAAAATTTCCTAATGAGATCCAGGGGCTACATTTTATCTAGAGATTTGTTTGACTATCACAGAGTTTTTATTGGAATTATTTGTTTTTTCTTGCTAAATCCATATTTGCATGCATTCAGGCGGTATGCCTGGTTGCCCAGGACAACCTGGGCATACTCCTGGTTGCCCAGGACTCAACAATGACTTCTGCCTCTGACTCCTTAAGTATCTGTAACTACCTAGTTTGCATCAAATGCCTGGTCCCTTTGTGACCACTTCCTAAGTCTAAAAGCAAGCAAAGAGAAAAGGGGACCTCAGCATTACCACTTTCACCTCCCCCAATCAATATTCCTCAGAGAACAGAGCTTGATCTTGAGCAATGTCTTATAATAAATAAGTTGCCTTTTCCTTCTGGCAATTTTAGCATTTGCTGCCCCAGTACTGTTTACTGTGAGTGCTAAGCATTGAGAAGAAATGTGCTGACTGGGGACCTGGAAAGATTTTGGTGGAGAAAGGAGAATGAAAGGTAAGTCCTGTGCTCTTTTCAATCCCCAGTCTCTCTTGCTTTCTTCAGCTAACAAATTCCATCTCTTCCTTAGGAATTTCATTCTTTGTAGTTTAAATAATAGATGGTCATGTTGTCCAACAACAACAAAGGCCAATGTAAGAAACAGAAAAAGAGCCAGAATCCCCATGACACTGTGTAAGTGTTTGAGTGCCCCCATGCCTGCAGCCAAGCGTACCCTCTCAATTTCCCAGTTTTCTGAGTCAGTATCCTCTTTCCTTAAAGTCAGCTAGTTAGTTAAAGTTTGAATCAAGTTTTCTTGATTAGAACAAAAAAAGATATCTGGTGAATACAGAGACATTTTTACTCTATTATATTTTTCTGAATGTTCTCTGGGGTTCAGGACCTACTAGGTCAGCTTCAGACTAAGAACTCAGGTGAAAAAGGGGTGTCATCCCTGCACACACAAATTCAATGTCCCTGTCCCCTGAGCAAGCATGAAACACGGAAGTCTCTAGACACAGAGTCTGTTCCTATCATAACACTAGCTTAAATGAGATTTTAATAGAAAACCAAACTATTTTTTATCATTTGATTCTGTAAATTTGAACTAATATTTTTGGGAAGGTGTCGGTTAAGCTTTTTGCAGGGAGAGGATGGTAAGGAGTGTGATTCATTTTTAAAACTCATCCCAAAAGTACAATTTGCTAGTTAGGCTGTTTTTTTTCCCTTTTTCTTTTTCTTTCTTCTCTTTTTTGGGGGGCTTGGGGTGAAGGAGGAGGACTGGGGTATTCTCCAAACACCTCCCTCTTTCCTCATGACTGGAATCTCAGTTTCACTGCTCATCCTTCCTCCCTAACCTAGTTATTCTCCTTTCAGTTAAGGTAAAATCTCCACAGGTATCAGGTGGGGAACCTGAAATGGGTCATAATAAGATGATGGAGGATGCACGTCTCAATCTGTTTTTAAGAGTTCAGGCTTTTCAGACCCTCACCCCCATTCTTTTGTCCTCTCAGGAAGAACAGAACAAACCCAGACCAGTCCTTACCCATGCAAATCACTCCAACGTCCTCAGAGTGATCACAGTTATGCTTTCCCCATCCTTCGTGTTTGCAGTTCCAGAGAGCTGACTCATTTCCACTGCATATAAGATCATCAAACCAGATTGGTCCAGAACCTTCTCCAAAATTAGCTGAACCAGAGAAACTGACAGCACTTCCACATTCGAGCTGTTTACAAGCCACAGACGCATGATCTATGTTGAAGTTATCATCACACACTGTTCCCCACTGTCCTTCGAACTTGACCTCTATTCTTCCAGAACACCGGTTTCCTCCATTCACCAGCCTCATCTCCAAATTGGATCCATCTAGAGCAGAGAAAAGACCAGAGTTCAGAAGTCATATTCATTCAGAAGTGACTGTAGGAAACAAGATTGCTCTGTGTGTTTGAGATTTGATGCTGTCCTTAAAAATGGTGCCTCATTTTGGATGTTGCCCATCTTTACATATTGGAAAATTGTAATTGTTTAAAGACCAGCTAACAACTAGCACTTTCATCTACACCTACTCACCAAGGAAAATGTTTTACAGATTAAAATTTTCTTTCTGCTTTGTTTTATTTCCTTCCATTATTAAGACAAAGTAAGCACCCTTTTATATAGAAATTGGTCAATTTGACTTAAAGCACTTATTTTAAAAACTAGAGAAAGTAAAATTAGCTCCTCCAACAAAGAAGCAAAAATGGCAAACTGAGGTCAAGTATAAAATTAGAAAACAGGAAAAAGGGAAAAATAAAAATGCCTAAGCATGCACAATAGTTTGCAAATCATCCTATGGTATACCAAATTAATAAAAATTAAGGAAAAATAAATCAAAATAATTCATTTCTTACCCATCTCCTGTTTGAATCAAAGCTTCCCCTACCCCCAAAGCATCTGGTACCATTTTTAGCAAAGAACAGCTTTTTCATAAAGGAAAATCTCTCTATACACTCTTCCCTAGATTTTCTATGAGGACTAAAATACCCAAGAAAAGGAGATGTGGGATGAAATCTGGGGACACTTGAAAAGCAAAAACTATTTGGGCTTGAACAAAATTTTAGAGGCTCTCTTTTTGAGAAAGGGAGTTGCTTTTAAAAGCTCTAAATACCAGGCAAAGATCTCTTACTTAACAGGATTTCTTTTTTACTCTGGACAATTAATAATCATAAAAGCAATAGTTCACAATTAAAATATGTATCTGGCACTCCAGTGTATCACCTATGCTATCAATCTTCACAGCACTGCACATTTTGGGTTATTCCCATTAACTCTACTTCACAGATAAGTATTCTTGATACGCCTCATCATCACAGTGTCACCCACCCAGAAAAGAGCAAAGCTCGGAGGTGAAAAGAAAAAGCAGTCTAACACCAGCGTTTATTTTCCTGACTGCTATGCTCTATTGTCCCTGTGTGTGTGGTAATAGCAAAACCTCCTGAGAGACAGAGGTTCTGAGCATTAAGCATTAGATACAGCCTCTGAAATCTCATGAAACTAGGGAGTCCTTGGGTGGCTAGGCATGCACCAGTTGACGCATTCACTGTATAAACTTCAAAAAGAAAATTTGATAAAATCTATCCTTAAGTATGAAAAAACAGAAAACAAGAGTTTAAAGTGCTACACTGATGGCTTAGCTTAAACCGTTGGCTCTGTAGGCTGCAATAATACTAGTAAGAGCCTGGCAAGAGTTGTTTGTTTGCTTATTTGTTTTAAGATTTTATGTATTCATTTATTTGGGAAAGAGAGTGTGGAGAGGAGGAGCAGATGGAGGGGAATGAGCAGACTCTGTGCTGAGTGTGGAGCCAGACCACGGGCTCCATCCCACCACCCCAAGATCATGACCTGAGCCAAAACCAAGAGTCTGATGCTCAACCAACTGAGCCACCTAGGTTCCCTGAGCCTGGCAAGACTTATGATTTTTAAATTTGCTGCAGATGTTACTATTGTTCTTCCCTATCTTTCTGGTGTAATGATTAACAATAAAAAATTAGAAGAGGGAGGAGGGGGAAGAGGAGGAGTGGGGAGTGCAGGGATGGAAGGAAGGAAGAAGAAAAAGGTAGAGCTCTACATGTATTAAAGCACCGAGTTTTCAGAAACTGAAGTTTAAAAAATTTTAAGAACTTTGCTCAAAATAACATTCATGAGTGGCTGAGCTGGAATTCAGTTCCACATTTTTCTAGATATTAGCCTGTGCTGTTCCCAATATACCCCAATGCTTGGGGAGAGATGAGTCCTTTCTAAAAATCAATCCCGTAGAGGAGACGGTTTCTGAGAAGGGGGATAGGAGAGAGAGGCCAGAGAAATGAACAAGGAGAAATGGGAAGCCCAAGATTCTGAACTAGGTCATAAATATGACCTTGGGATTTATAGAAGAAAGGTCTGACACAGAACTTTCTGAGTTATTGTAAGGTCAACTGAGGTGAAATTTTTGAAATGTTTTATAAATCAAAACCACCATGGGGCACCTGGGTGGCTCAGTCAGTTAAGCATCTGACTCTTGATTTTGGCTCAGGTCGTGATCTCAGGGTCCTGGGATCAAGCCCTGTGTTGAGCTCTGCCCTCAGGGAGGGGGGCTGTTTGAGAATTCTCTCTATATTCTCTCTCCTTCTCCCTCTGTGCTCCCCAGCTCTCTCACTTCTCACAAATAAAGAAATCTTAACCCCCCCCACATACAACAATTCACCATTAAATGAAATGAATAGAATTATATACTGAAAAAAGTAATTATACTTAGCAAAACATCCTTCCTTCAACAAAGGATTAGTGCTAGGAATATTTATTTCTCAATTTAGTAAGTTGATTATCAGGGAATGGACAAAAAGTTCAAAGTCCAAAAGCAATACTGAGAAAGAGGACAAAGAATTCACTTAGATATGATATTTTTAAGTAGGAGTAGAGACTTACAGTAAGATTCCTAACTGTAAAATGAGGCTGGTCACTTCCTCATCGATTGTGGTACTCATAATCTCTTTTGATTTCTTTTCAATGATTTCTTTTCATCCGCTCTTTTGGTAACCGTTTGGGTGATTTTATATAGGAAACAGACGACTTATGAAAACTGGCTCCTTTTCATTTTTAACCCATCTACATATTTCTCCCCCACAAAGCATTTCATGTCGAGGCTTTGACTTTCGCAAGTCCTACCTGAGCAGGTTATTACAACATCCTGCTGATGAGTGCAGTTATGCTTTCCCCATCCATCATGTTTGCAGTCCCAGAGAGCAGACTCATTCCCTCGACAAGAGACATGATCCATCCAGATGCGTCCAGAGCCCGCCCAGGAATTAGTCCATCCAGTGGCTTTGACAGCAGTGGGACATCCCAGCTGCCTGCAAATCACAGAGACCTCATCCATGCCCCAGCCATTATTGCACACAGTTCCCCATTCCTCCTGGACTTTCACCTCCAATCTCCCGGTGCACTTGTCTTCACCATCCTTGAGCCTCAGCTCCTTCTCTTCTCCCCCTGCAACAATGCATAAAGACAGCCATTTGTCAGGATCCAAAGAGCACGTGGAGAATTATCATTCTTAGATTATTTATTTATTTTTTCAAAGCCAGATTTGAGAAGCATTCCCAGACTCATCCATGGTATAATAGGAGAATGCTATTTCATGGGTACCCAAGTACAAATATCAGCATCACAGGCTTCAGATGAAGCAAGGACATAAAACCAGCTAAGCTAAGTAATGCAATAATGCTGATTTATATAATCTCCACAGAGAGTTTACTATGTAAATAATATATTACAAAATTTTATAGGTACCAGCCATGTAAGTTTCTCCAAATTCCTAAGATGGATAGAAAGAAGGCTCCTGATGAAGATGAAAAAACCAGTCTTAAGTAATTTAATGCCCATTATACACATATAGGGAAAACATCAAGAATTTTTTAAAATACTAGTTGAAATCTGGCTGAAACTTTTCTACTTAAATGGAAGTCGAGATGGAGGTATTTTCCTATTACCTCCTATCTTGAAAAAAATCCCTCACCCTCCCCCAAACTACCCCCCTCAAATGTCCCAGCTACCATCCTATGATTACTTTAACATAGGAACCTGTGCCCTCACTGATGTCTATCTGGCCACCCTCAATACATTTTAAGGTAAATTTTGGCACTGAATTTATTAAAGTGTTCCTCAAATTCCATTTCATCCCAATAATTCTGAGTTTTTTCCTCCTCTGTATTGTTCCCTATTTTTTAGGTAGACATATTTTAAATCTCTAAGCGAAGTGAACATTTTTTTCCTGTGAAAGTTTATTTTATTTTGGGGGAAACCATGCTATTTTGTTCATATTTTAGTGTCACATGGTTAGGACCTATTTTCTGCTTTTAATATCTGATCCCTTGAAATCATGAAGCATGTTTTCATGAAGCATTATTTGCATTTGACAAAGCACTCACCGATAGAACTGGTGATCAAACAGGTACCAAGGATGGAGACCACAGCCATAGTGGAGGGACTCAAGAGGGTGAAACATCTTCTACAGTCTGTGAAAAAAAAAAAAAAAAGGAAGAAAAGGACAAAAGTATTGCCTTCCCAAAAAGAGGCTTTGGAGAAGACAGATGGTTTCAGAGATTCAAGGTTAGCAAGAAAAGTCAAAATGGCAAGTTGGACAGGAAATATTCATAGGATCAGGATCCTATAGTCTCAGTGAAATAGCTTTGGACATGTTCATGTTTACAGGCGACCTAGGGATGAGGAGTTAGGAGCAAGTTGCGTATGGAAAAGAATTTCAAGAGCAGACCTTAAAACCTGGAAAATCAAAAAAGCACCGATGAAGATTAGCAGGGGCACAGAATGATAGCCAACTACTGAGATCTCCAAGCCCACTGGATCCAGATGGTTAAGTTCCAGAAGGGAACAGATTCTTTGTATCAAGTTCAGCTCTGCTTCACCAGTACTGACACCATGTCTGTTAAACAGTAGCTGAACACTGATGGACTAAAGTGACAATGTTTATATGTGAAAAACTAAATTACTGGATCTTATCCCTAGATAGAGCATAAAGCTCTAAAGCTTTTATTACTCTCACTTACTCTAACCTGACATAAAAGCTAGCACGCGTTGGTGGCCACACAGGAGCACACACTTTGGGATAAGTCACTGAAGTGTGCCCTTTGGACACACTTTCATGTGGTACGCTATACTGCGATTAAAAAGTTTAGAAAAATGGGCCTCTTGGTGGTTCAGTTGGTTAAGCACTGGCCTTCGGCTCAGGCTGCGATCCTGGCGTCCTGGGATCGAGTCCCCAATCAGCCAGCTCCCTGCTCAGCAGACAGTCTGCTTTCTCCCTCTCCCTCTCCCACTGCTCATGCTCTCTCTCTTTCAAATAAAGAAATAAAATCTTCTTTTAAAAGAAAAGCTCTGAAAAAATTTTAAATGCTAAACAAGTCTATCATATCCATAAAAATCACAATGCAGATTTTAACACTCAGGGATGCTATTTAAATTTCCCTAAGTGATCAACTTGTAATCAGTATTCATTCTTGTATGGTCTGTCCATGTTTTCTAACAATTGTTGCTTTCCTACTCAATCTGGTTCAGTTCATTTCAACTCCTTTCTTAATTTTGCCTCAGCAATTTTACAAAACTGATGCCAAGTAATCTTTTTTGGTGCCAAGTCTAATCTTTATCCCCCATTTTCAATTTTGAATCTATGGCAGATACAAGTTACTGCCATAAAAGCTTAATGCCCACTTTCCATTCCTTACTTTCCCAATGCCAATCACTATTAAATAAGATTCACTGACTGTTAACTTCATACTACATTTAAAGGTAAATGTAGAATAAATGAGAAGAGTTTACCAGCAGATCCAGAGTTTCCATGTGGGACCATTCTGAGTTTGTCCAGTCCAAAGTTCTAATGATTTCTAAATCTTCTTGTATTTTTCTTTAGAAATGTTCTGCTAAAGAGGAGGACCACTAAGACTTCTAAAAATCATCTCACTTCCACAAAACAAAACAAAAAACCAGAAAGGCTACATAATGGAGGTGGAGTCAGTCAATAAAAAAAGGGAAGTCATTCATAAACTGAGGTTCCCTTTCATACTCACGTTTTCTTCAATATGGGATATGAAATAACCAAAATAAATTGAGAAACATTTACTACAGATTTATAGAAATTAAGGCGAAATATTAACTCATGTACTATTGTTATTGAAATGAATATTTAGATTTCAGTACTGTGTTTTGGACTAATAGAAACAAAAATGGCAATCATTATGTAGTTATGTCAAAAAACTAAAGTGAAATAAGCAAAGCATAATTAAATAATATTATAAATCATTTGTAATACTATTACTATAATCAAATGTACCAAATGAATAATTTTCTATAGACTATGTACAGAACTTGCTTTTTCTTTGCTAATGAGATGAAGAGCAGCAATAAAATTAGCCATGACCATTATGGAGTCTGAAAATGGTGCAATACAAATTTATAAGACATAATTTAAGCTCTAAATATCTCAAATTCAAGTGACAGGAATACATACATTAGCAATAATAAGCAGAAGTTCAAAGCAAAAGGTGAAAAATAGAGAAAAAAATGGTTATATCAACTGGGAGACAGGAATGAACAGTCAGAAAACTCTTTTCTGTGAGAAGATGCTTAAATTACGTCCTGAAATATGAGAAGGGCTTTGCCTCAAAGAAAAAAGATAAAGGGATTTAAGGCATAAGAAAAAACACATACAAAACAACACAACCATGTGAAAACATGGAAATTTGATGGTCCATGGTGGCATAAATATTCTCAGGTATTAGTGGTGGGCCAGAAGAGGGAAGTTTAAGAAGCATCACCAGTTTTACAAGGAGATATTCCCTACAATCTGGTCAACAAGGGCATGCTGGAGTCTTTCCATTTCTTGGACACAACTAACCTCTTACTTACATTTCCTTCTGTATGTATTGCTTCCCACCACTGTCTTCTTGCATGAGCTAACCCTTACTCATCCAGCTTTTATTTCTTAGTTAAAAACCACTTTGCTAGGAAAAAGAACCTTAACCTTGAATTATTCAGGAAAATGTGTTCTCCATGGTAACCTGTGCTTTGGAGATCATAACTTACAGTTTTTATAATTATTTATTGTTCATCTTACTTGTTGGTCTTAAAACACTAAGGAGAGGAAGTGTGTCTTCTTTTTCAGCAAGACATCCATCAGCCCTTGCCAAAGGGTAGGCACTTGATAATACTTATTTTTTTGTTATTGTGAAAAATGATAATGCTGCTACTGTTGCAGAGATAAACTGCAACATGAAGTTTACATGAAGAAAGGCATCCTGTATCCTATGTTATAAAGTCCTATGCCTTGGCATGGAACTCTCTCGAGGCAGTAAACTAGAGCAACCATGGGACTTATCTTGTTAGTTTCTCATCTCTCATGGATCACTGTCTCTTGTTGCCTATTTCATCTGTTTTTCAGTTATTTCTGGTGGGAGAATAAATGCACTTCCTTTTTCTTCCTTCTTAATGGAAGCAGAAATTTTTTGCTCACTAAGATTTTTATCTTTTGAATTTTGCACTGGTCTAGTCCTTCCACTCTGCTACTACATTTTTTTTTCCAATTAGGCTTTTCTTATAATCTTAACAAATTTAATAAATAACATTCTACTTTCACTGCATTTTATTCTTGCCCTCATTTCTATTACCATCCATGCCTCCAATCATCTTCAATATTGCTACCAAGGTAAAATGTAAAACACGATGCTTAGGATGCTTGGGTAGTGTCGTTGGGTAAGCATCCAATTCTTGGTTTCAGCTCAGGTCACGATCTCAGGGTGGTAAGATTGAGCCCACATTGGGCTCTGTGATCAGTAGGGAGTCTGGTTGAAGATCCCCACCTTCAGCTCCTCCCCTCACTTGCTCTCTCTCTCTCTAAAATAAATAAATAAAACTTTAAATACACACGCCAAAAACATCTTTTTTATTTCAATTTTTTCAATTTATTTATTTTCAGAAAAACAGTATTCATTATTTTTTCACCACACCCAGTGCTCCATGCAATCCGTGCCCCCTGTAATACCCAACACCTGGTACCCCAACCTCCCACCCCCCCACCCCTTCAAAACCAGAAAAACTCTGTTTTTTCAGAGTCCATAGTCTCTCATGGTTCACCTCCCCTTCCAATTTCCCCCAACTTCCTTCTCCTCTCTATCTCCCCATGTCCTCCATGCTATTTGTTATGCTCCACAAATAAGTGAAACCATGTGATAATTGACTCTCTCTGCTTGACTTATTTCACTCAGCATAATCTCTTCCAGTCCCATCCATGTTGCTACAAAAGTTGGGTATTCATCCTGTCTGATGGAGGCATAATACTCCATAGTGTATATGGACCACATCTTCCTTATCTATTCGTCCATTGAAGAGCATCTTGGTTCTTTCCACAGTTTGGCGACCATGGCCATTGCTGCTATAAACATTGGGGTACAGATGGCCCTTCTTTTCACGACATCTGTATCCTTGGGGTAAATACCCAGGAGTGCAATGGCAGGGTCATAGGGAAGCTCTATTTTTAATTTCTTGAGGAATCTCCACACTGTTCTCCAAAGTGGCTGTACCAACTTGCATTCCCACCAACAGTGTAAGAGGGTTCCCCTTTTTCCACATCCTCTCCAATACATGTTGTTTCCTGTTTTGTTAATTTTGGCCATTCTAACTGGTGTAAGGTGATATCTCAATGTGGTTTTAATTTGAATCTCCCTGAGGGCTAATGATGATGAACATTTTTTCATGTGTCTGATAGCCATTTGTATGTCTTGATTGGAGAAGTGTCTGTTCATATGTTCTGCCCATTTTTTGATATGTTTGCCTGTTTCCTGTGTGTTGAGTTTGAGGAGTTCATTATAGATCCTGGATATCAACCTTTTGTCTGTACTGTCATTTGCAAATATCTTCTCCCAAAAAACATCTTTTTGATACTATAATTTTGAAAAACATTTACTGTCATTATTTATTTATATATAACCTGTACTTTGAAAATGGTAACTCATACTTTATATAATTATTGTTCATCTTACATTAGTCAATATACCAAGGATAAGAAGAGTGTCTTATTTTTCAACAAGTTGAATATATGACTCCTCTATTTATTATTTCTTGTCACTTTGATTTTTTCCCTTTGCCCTTCAATCCTGCTGCCTGCACGTTTTTCTCTCACCAGTCCTTGTCATGGACCAACACTCCAGTATTTGATGCAGATCCTCAAATACACATATACACAGACTTGTAAAATGAGTTTTGCCTGCTTGTGTTTTTAAATTACATAAATGGTATGTTATAATTAAAAAGTAAAAGGGGAACCTGGTTAGCTCAGTCAGTTAATCATCTGACTCTTGATGTTGGCTCAGGTCATAATCTCAAGGTCATGAGACTGAGTCCCATGTTCAAGCGTGGAGCCTGGTTGAGATTCTCTTTATCCTCTGCTCCCCCTCGCTCCCTCTCTAAAAAAAATAAATAAGAAAAGACAATAGTAATAGTAACAATAATAACACAAAGAATAAGTAGATAAATGGAAGAATATTATTATAAAATTTAGGTACTATACTTATAAATTGGCAAAATATCTTTCGAAGGTAGACTATAATGAGCTACATTGTATACTATAAACCTAAAAGAGCCACTAAAATAACAAAACAAAGAGTCGTAGCTAATAAGCCAAAAAAGTAGATTAAGTGGAATCAAAGGTATTTAATCCAAAAGAAGCCATAAATAGAGAAAAGGAATAAGAATTGATTGGACAAATAGAAAACAGAGGCAAGATAATAGATTTGGACTCAAATATATTTATAATTGCATTAACTATAAATGATCTAGGCACACCCAATTAAAAGGCAGAAATTAGCAGCTTGTATTAAAAATCACAATTCAACTATACAATGCCTGAGTAAAATAAAAAATAAAATAGGCTAAAAGTAAAATTATGAAAAAAGATATGCCATGCTAACATCAATGAAAAGAAAGGCAGAATAGCTATATTAGAATCAGTGAATGTGCATTTCAGAGCAAAAAATATTTCTAGTAACAAAGAAAACCATTTCATAATAGTAAATGAGTCCATTTATCAAGAGTGCATAACAATCCTAAATGTTTATGAAATTAACATGAAAGCTTCAAAACCCACTAAGCAAAAATTTATAGAACTGCAAGGAGAAATAGCAGATCCATAATTATGGTAGGAGATTTCCATCTCTCTCTGTCAATAATTGATAGAAAATCAGACAGAAAATCAGTAAGAAGACAGTAGAATTAAAATTATCAATCAAATTAATCATGTAGAGGACAGTTTATTCAATAACTAGAGAATATAGGTTCTTTTCAAGTGCAAGCAAAACATTTGCCTAGAAGATATTTCTGGACATATAAAATTTCTCAACACATTTAAAGTAATTCAAAACATACAAAATATCTTCTCTGATCACAATGGAATGAAATTAGGGGCTCCTGGGTGGCTCAGTCAGTTAAGTGTCCGACTCTTGATTTTGGCCCAAGTCATAATTTCAGGGTCCTGCATAGGCTCCCCTCTCAGTAGTGAGTCTGCCTGTCTCCTTCTCACTACACACCCCTCCCTAACTCCACCCTCTGCTCTCACTCTTTCTCTAAAATAAATAAGTAAATCTTTAAAAGATCCAACAGACTGAAATTAAAAATCAATAATGAAAATATTTTGGAAAACTTTATTTATTTATTTATTTATTTTTAATTTTCTTTTCAGCATAACAGTATTCATTTTTTAAAATTTATTTTTTATTTATTTTCAGCATAACAGTATTCATTATCTTTGCACCATACCCACTGCTCCATGCAATCCGTGCCCTCTGTAATACCCAACACCTGGTACCCCAACCTCCCACCCCCCCACCCCTTCAAAACCAGAAAAACTCTGTTTTTTCAGAGTCCATAGTCTCTCATGGTTCACCTCCCCTTCCAATTTCCCCCAACTTCCTTCTCCTCTCTATCTCCCCATGTCCTCCATGCTATTTGTTATGCTCCACAAATAAGTGAAACCATGTGATAATTGACTCTCTCTGCTTGACTTATTTCACTCAGCATAATCTCTTCCAGTCCCGTCCATGTTGCTACAAAAGTTGGGTATTCATCCTTTCTGATGGAGGCATAATACTCCATAGTGTATATGGACCACATCTTGCTTATCCATTTGTCCCTTGAAGGGCATCTTGGTTCTTTCCACAGTTTGGCGACTGTGGCCATTGCTGCTGTAAACATTGGGGTACAGATAGCCCTTCTTTTCACTACATCTGTATCTTTGGAGTCAATACCCCGTAGTGTAATTGCAGGGTCCTAGGGAAGCTCTATTTTTAATTTCTTGAGGAATCTCCACACTGTTCTCCAAAGTGGCTGCACCAACTTGCATTCCCACACCTGGTGGAAGAGGGTTCCCCTTTCTCCACATCCTCTCCAACACATGTTGTTTCCCGTCTTGCTAATTTTGGCCATTCTAACTGGTGTAAGGTGATATCTCAATGTGGTTTTAAGTTGAATCTCCCTGATGGCTAGTGATGATGAACAGTTTTGCATGTGTCTGATAGCCATTTGTATGTCTTCACTGGAGAAGTGTCTGTTCATATCTTCTGCCCATTTTTAATATGATTGTCTGTTTTGTGTCTGTTGAGTTTGAGGAGTTCTTTATAGATCCTGGATATCAACCTTTTGTCTGTACTGTCATTTGCAAATATCTTCTCCCATTCCATGGGTGGCCTACTGCTTTTTCAGAAGAGTTTTCAGGGTAAGTTGTTAGGTTTTCAGTAATTATTGTTCTTTGGGTTTTTAGAGCATTGAGATTTAGGAATTTTAAGGGGATGAGAAGGGTTGTTCAGGGTCTGACTTACAGATAAAATATTTTCTCTTGTGAATTTATTTTTTTTCTTTACCCCATCATTTCTTTCCCTGTACCTTCTTACTAGCCAAATGTAGGCCCCTTGCTTTGTTTCTGGTTTTGCTTTGCTTTATCATTGGTTGATTCCAGCTCCCAATTAGTCATGTAAGATGAATTTCAATCCTTACCTCTTATGATACAAAAATTAACTCAAAATGGATCAGAAACATAAACTGAAGACCTAAAATGGGAAAGCTTTTAAAAGAAAAGAGAGGAGAAAAATCTCTGTGACCTTAAGTTCTATAAAATGTTCTAATACCAAAAGCATGAGTCATAAAATGGTAATTTGATAAATTGGATAGCATCAAAATTTTAAAACTCTGCTCTTCAAAGTCACAAAAGGATGAAAGGCAAGCCACAGACTAAGAGAGAAAAGATTTACAAATCATGTATTTGATAAAGGACTTATATTCAAAATTTATAAAGAATTCTCAAAACTCAATACTATGAAAACAACCAGCCTTATTAAAAAAATAATACAAGAATTTTGTACAGACCCCTCACCAACGAATGTGTAAGATGGCAAATAAGCACATGGAGTGATTCTCAACAGGAGAAATGCAAGTTGAGAAATCACAATGAAATACAACTTATATACCTTTTAAAACATCTAAAACTACAAAGATTGACTATACCACGTGTCGAGAATGCTGAGGAACTGGAACTGTCATATAGTTTTAAAGAGCATTTAAATGATGCAACCAGTTTTAAAAAACAGTTTGACAGTTTTTAAAAAAAAGTTTAAGCAAATTCTTCAGTTTTTACTTAAGGCAAATGGTAACATATGTCCCTTTAATGACTTGTGCATGAATATTTATGCCAGTTTTATTTGTAATAGACAAAAACTAGAAACAAACCAAAGGTCTTTCAACCAGTGAATGGGTGAGCAAGCAGGGGAATGAACTATTGCAACAGGCTACAGCAGGAATGAATCATACTTTGTGATTATATTTCTAAAGAATTATGGAAAATGCAAAGCAATCTCTTGTGACTGGAAGCAGTGGTCACTTAGACATGGATTGGGAAGGGTGGGAAGGAGGGATTACAATAGGAGGTAATTATGATGAAACTTTTTAGAGCAAATGATATGCTCATTGTCTTCATTGTGTTGATGGCTTTAGGTGTACACCTATAACAAAAGTAAAAAAATTGAATCCTATAAGCATGTACAGCTTGGTGTCTATCATTTATACCCTTATACAGCTGTTTGGAAAATTTCAGTGAGCAATTATTAGTGGAAGGTAAAGGAAAGGGAGAAGTCAGCCCCATCTTTACAACACATTATGGGGCAGGGCAAACCCTGCAGTGAGAATCATGTTTGCGGGAACTAGATATGTACAAAGATGTAGGAGGATCTGGAAATTAGAACCTAATTTGGTAGGAAATCTGTGACATATTTATATCAGTGTGTGCGTGGCATATGGAAGAAGGAAGAGAAATAAAGAAGGAGGGTGGTACCAGATTTTGGAACTTCTTTGAATTTTAATTTTTTATTTTTTTTAGATTTTATTTATTTATTTGACAGAGAGAGAGATCACAAGTAAGCAGAGAGGCAGACAAAGAGAGAGGGGGAAGTGTCTGCTCATATCTTCTGCCGATTTTTTGATATAATTGTCTGTTTTGTGTGTGTTGAGTTTGAGGAGTTCATTATAGATCCTGGATATCAACCTTTTGTCTATACTGTCATTTGAAAATATCTTCTCCCATTCCGTGGGTTGCCTCTTTGTTTTCTTGACTGTTTCCTTTGCTGTGCAGAAGCTTTTGATTTTGATGAAGTCCCAAAACTTCATCTTCGCTTTTGTTTCCTTTGCCTTTGGAGACATATCTTGAAAGAAGTTGCTGTGGCTGATATCGAAGAGATTACTGCCTATGTTCTCCTCTAGGATTCTGATGGATTCCTGTCTCACGTTGAGGTCTTTAATCCATTTTGAGTTTATCTTTGTGTACGGTGTAAGAGAATGGTCAAGTTTCATTCTTCTACATATAGCTGTCCAGTTTTCCCAGCACCATTTATTGAAGAGACTGTCTTTTTTCCACTGTATATTTTTTCCTGTTTTGTTGAAGATTCAAAAATGTGGTAGGATACGAAGTCAATGTGCAGAAATCAGTGGTTTTCTTATACACTTCTCCAATAAAGACATACAAATGGCTATCAGACACATGAAAAAATGTTCATCATCACTAGCCATCAGGGAGATTCAAATTAAAACTACATTGAGATATCACCTTACACCAGTTAGAATGGCCAAAATTAGCAAGACGGGAAACAACATGTGTTGGAGAGGATGTGGAGAAAGGGGAACCCTCTTACACTGTTGGTGGGAATGCAAGTTGGTGCAGCCACTTTGCAGAACAGTGTGGAGATTCCTCAAGAAATTAAAAATAGAACTTCCCTATGACCCTGCCATTGCACTCCTGGGTATTTACCCCAAGGATACAGATGTAGTGAAAAGAAGGGCCATCTGTACCCCAATGTTTATAGCACCAATGGCCACAGTCGCCAGACTGTGGAAAGAACCAAGATACCCTTCAACGGATGAATGGATAAGGAAGATGTGGTCCATATACACTTGGAGTATTATGCCTCTATCAGAAAGGACGAATACCCAACTTTTGTAGCAACATGGACGGGACTGGAAGAGATTATGCTGAGTGAAATAAGTCAAGCAGAGAGAGTCAATTATCATATGGTTTCACTCATTTGTGGAGCATAACAAAAAGCATGGAGGACATGGGGAGTTAGAGAGAAGGGGGGTGAGGTAAATAGGAATGGGAGGTGAATCATGAGAGACTATGGACTCTGAAAAACAATCTGAGGGGTTTGAAGTGGTGGGGGTGGGGAGGTCGGGGTACCAGGTGGTGGGTATTAAGAGGGCACGGATTGCATGGAGAACTGGGTGTGATCAAAAAATAATGATACTGTTATGCTGAAAAGAAGAAAGAAAGAAAGAAAGAAAGAAAGGAGTCAAGATGGCGGAGAAGTAGCAGGCTGAGACTATTTCAGCTAGCTGGAGATCAACTAGATAGCTTATCTAAAGATTGCAAACACCTGAAAATCCATCAGCAGATCGAAGAGAAGAAGAACAGCAATTCTGGAAACAGGAAAACAACCACTTTCTGAAAGGTAGGACTGGCGGAGAAGTGAATCCAAAGCGACGGGAAGATAGACCCCGGGGGGAGGGGCCG
Source organism: Mustela putorius furo (assembly GCF_011764305.1). Taxonomy (NCBI): domain Eukaryota; kingdom Metazoa; phylum Chordata; class Mammalia; order Carnivora; family Mustelidae; genus Mustela; species Mustela putorius. The sequence goes on along the minus strand of NW_025422127.1, from coordinate 9,853,629 downwards.
GCTCCCGGCAAGCGGCGGAGCAACCGCGCACAAAATCAGGACTTTTAAAAGCCTGTTCCGCTGAGGGACATCGCTCCAGAGACTAAACCAGGGCGAAGCCCACGCGGGGTTAGTGTGGCCTCAGGTTCCGCAGGGTCACAGAAGGATCGGGGGTGTCTGAGTGTCGTAGAGCTTGCGGGTATTGTAACGGGAAAGCCGGCTAGAGAGACAGGCTGACAGTAAGCTCGCAGCTCGGGGTGACCTTGAACCGGTCACAGGCTTGGTGATCTCGGAGCGCGCCCAGAGGTCAGGCAGACAGGAGTAACTGGGCACTGTTCTCTGAGGACACTGAGGAGTGGGGCCCTGGGCTCTCGGCTCCTCCGGGCCGGAGACCTGGAGGCCACCATTTGTATTCCTGTCCTCCGGAACTCTACGGAAAGCGCTCAGGGACAAAAGCTCCTAAAAGCAACCCCGAGAGGATTACTCACCCCAGCCCCTGATAAGGGCGGTGCAATTCCCCCTGGGGCAAAGACACTTGAGAATCACTACACCAGGCCCCTCCCCCAGAAGATCAACAAGAAATCCAGCCAATACCAAGTTCACCTACCAAGGAGTGCGGTTTCAATACCAACGAGAGCAGCAGAATTCCAGAGGAGGAGAAAGCAAAGCACGGAACTCATGGCTTTTTCCCTGTGATTTTTTTTAGTCTTGCAGTTAATTTAATTTTTTTCTTTTTCATTTTTTGTTTTTTTTCTCACCTTCTAGTTAAATTTTTTTAACTTTTCCTTTTTCTTTTTTAACGTTTTTTAACTAGTTTATCTAATATATATATATTTTTTCTTTTTTTATATTTTTCTTATTTGTTTTCTATTTTTAATTCTTTTCTTTTCTTTTTAATCTTTTTTCTTTTTTTTTTCTTTCTTCCTTTCTGAACCTCTTTTTATCCCCTTTCTCCCCCTTCACGATTTGGGATCTCTTGTAATTTGGTTAAAGCATATTTTCCTGGGGTTGTTGCCACCCTTTTAGTATTTTACTTGCTCCTTCATATACTCTTATCTGGACAAAATAACAAGACGGAAAAATTCAACACAAAAAAAAGAACAAGAGGAAGTACCGAAGGCTAGGGACCTAATCAATACAGACATTGGTAATATGTCAGATCTAGAGTTCAGAATGACAATTCTCAAGGTTCTAGCTGGGCTCGAAAAAGGCATGGAAGATATTAGAGAAACACTCTCGAGAGATATAAAAGCCCTTTATGGAGAAATAAAAGAACTAAAATCTAACCAAGTTGAAATCAAAAAAGCTATTAATGAGGTGCAATCAAAAATGGAGGCTCTCACTGCTAGGATAAATGAGGCAGAAGAAAGAATTAGTGATATAGAAGACCAAATGAGAGAGAATAAAGAAGCTGAGCAAAAGAGGGACAAACAGCTACTGGACCACAAGGAGAGAATTCGAGAGATAAGTGACACCATAAGATGAAACAACATTAGAATAATTGGGATACCAGAAGAAGAAGAAAGAGAGAGGGGAGCAGAAGGTATACTGGAGAGAATTATTGGGGAGAATTTCCCCAATATGGCAAAGGGAACGAGCATCAAAATTCAGGAGGTTCAGAGAACGCCCCTCAAAATCAATAAGAATAGGCCCACACCCCGTCACTTAATAGTAAAATTTACAAGTCTCAGTGACAAAGAGAAAATCCTGAAAGCAGCCCGGGAAAAGAAGTCTGTAACATACAATGGTAAAAATATTAGATTGGCAGCTGACTTATCCACAGAGACCTGGCAGGCCAGAAAGAGCTGGCATGATATTTTCAGAGCACTAAACGAGAAAAACATGTAGCCAAGAATACTATATCCAGCTAGGCTATCATTGAAAATAGAAGGAGAGATTAAAAGCTTCCAGGACAAACAAAAACTGAAAGAATTTGCAAACACCAAACCAGCTCTACAGGAAATATTGAAAGGGGACCTCTAAGCAAAGAGAGAGCCTACAAGTGGTAGATCAGAAAGGAACAGAGACCATATACAGTAACAGTCACCTTACAGGCAATACAATGGCACTAAATTCATATCTCTCAATAGTTACCCTGAATGTTAATGGGCTAAATGCCCAAAAGACACAGGGTATCAGAATGGATAAAAACAACAACAAGAAATCCAGCCAATACCAAGTTCACCTACCAAGGAGTGCGGTACAAACTATTATAAGAACATACTATAAGCAACTCATCAATATGTTGCCTCCAAGAAACTCATTTTAAGCCCGAAGACACCTCCAGATTTAAAGTGAGGGGGTGGAAAAGAATTTACCATGCTAATGGACATCAGAAGAAAGCAGGCGTGGCAATCCTTATATCAGATCAATTAGATTTTAAGCCAAAGACTATAATAAGAGATGAGGAAGGACACTATATCATACTCAAAGGGTCTGTCCAACAAGAAGACTTAATAATTTTAAATATCTATACCCCCAATGTGGGAGCAGCCAACTATATAAACCAATTAATAACAAAATCAAAGAAACACATAAACAATAATACAATAATAGTAGGGGACTTTAACACTCCCCTCACTGAAATGGACAGATCATCCAAGCAAAAGATCAGCAAGGAAATAAAGGCCTTAAAGGACACACTGGACCAGATGGACATCACAGATATATTCAAAACATTTCATCCCAAAGCAACAGAATACACATTTTTCTCTAGTGCACATGGAACATTCTCCAGAATAGATCACATCCTCGGTCCTAAATCAGGACTCAACCGGTATCAAAAGATTGGGATCATTCCCTGCATATTTTCAGACCACAATGCTCTGAAGCTAGAGCTCAACCACAGGAGGGTGTTTGGAAAGAACCCCAATACATGGAGACTAAACAGCATCCTTCTAAAGAATGAATGGGTCAACCAGGAAATTAAAGAAGAATTGAAAAAAATCATGGAAACAAATGATAATGAAAATACAACGGTTCAAAATCTGTGGGACACAACAAAGGCAGCCCTGAGAGGAAAATATATAGCAGTACAAGCCTTTCTCAAGAAACAAGAAAGGTCTCAGGTACACAACCTAACCCTACACCTAAAGGAGCTCGAGAAAGAACAAGAAAGAAACCCTAAGCCCAGCAGGAGAAGAGAAATCATAAAGATCAGAGCAGAAATCAATGAAATAGAAACCAAAATAACAATAGAACGAATCAACGAAACTAGGAGCTGGTTCTTTGAAAGAATTAATAAAATTGATAAACCCCTGGTCCGACTTATCAAAAAGAAAAGAGAAAGGACCCAAATAAATAAAATCATGAATGAAAGAGGAGAGATCACAACTAACACCAAAGAAATACAAACTATTATAAGAACATACTATAAGCAACTCTACACCAATAAATTTGACAATCTGGAAGAAATGGATGCATTCCTAGAAACATATAAACTACCACAACTGAACCAGGAAGAAATAGAAAGCCTGAACAGACCCATAACCAGTAAGGAGATTGAAACAGTCATTAAAAATCTCCAAACAAACAAAAGCCCAGGGCCAGATGGCTTCCTGGGGGAATTCTACCAAACATTTAAAGAAGAACTAATTCCTATTCTCCTGAAACTGTTCCAAAAAATAGAAATGGAAGGGAAACTTCCAAACTCATTTTATGAGGCCAGCATCACCTTGATCCCAAAACCAGACAAGGATCCCATCAAAAAAGAGAGCTATAGACCGATATCCTTGATGAACACAGATGCGAAAATACTCAACAAAATACTAGCCAATAGGATTCAACAGTACATTAAAAGGATTATTCACCACAACCACGTGGGATTTATTCCAGGGCTGCAAGGTTGGTTCAACATCCACAAATCAGTCAGTGTGATACAACACATCAATAAAAGAAAGAACAAGAACCATATGATACTCTCAATAGATGCTGAAAAAGCATTTGACAAAGTACAGCATCCCTTCCTGATCAAAACTCTTCAAAGTGTAGGGATAGAGGGCACATACCTCAATATCATCAAAGCCATCTATGAGAAACCCACCGCAAATATCATTCTCAATGGAGAGAAACTGAAAGCTTTTCCGCTAAGGTCAGGAACACAGCAGGGATGTCCATTATCACCACTGCTATTGAACATAGTACTAGAAGTCCTAGCCTCAGCAATCAGACAACAAAAGGAAATTAAAGGCATCCAAATCAGCAAAGAAGAAGTCAAATTATCACTCTTCGCAGATGATATGATTCTATATGTGGAAAACCCAAAAGACCCCACTCCAAAACTGCTAGAACTTGTACAGGAATTCAGTAAAGTGTCAGGATATAAAATCAATGCACAGAAATCAGTTGCATTTCTCTACACCAACAGCAAGACAGAAGAAAGAGAAATTAAGGAGTCAATCCCATTTACAATTGCACCCAAAACCATAAGATACCTAGGAATAAACCTAACCAAAGAGGCACAGAATCTATATTCAGAGAACTATAAAGTACTCATGAAAGAAATTGAGGAAGACACAAAGAAATGGAAAAATGTTCCATGCTCCTGGATTGGAAGAATAAATATTGTGAAAATGTCTATGCTACCTAAAGCAATCTACACATTTAATGCAATTCCTATCAAAGTACCATCCATCTTTTTCAAAGAAATGGAACAAATAATTCTAAAATTTATATGGAACCAGAAAAGACCTCGAATGGCCAAAGGGATATTGAAAAAGAAAGCCAACGTTGGTGGCATCACAATTCCGGACTTCAAGCTCTATTACAAAGCTGTCATCATCAAGACAGCATGGTACTGGCACAAAAACAGACACATAGATCAATGGAACAGAATAGAGAGCCCAGAAATAGACCCTCAACTCTACAGTCAACTAATCTTCGACAAAGCAGGAAAGAATGTCCAATGGAAAAAAGACAGCCTCTTCAATAAGTGGTGCTGGGAAAATTGGACAGCCACATGCAGAAAAATGAAATTGGACCATTTCCTTACACAACACACGAAAATAGACTAAAAATGGATGAAGGACCTCAATGTGCGAAAGGAATCCATCAAAATCCTTGAGGAGAACACAGGCAGCAACCTCTTCGACCTCAGCCGCAGCAACATCTATCTAGGAACAACGCCAAAGGCAAGGGAAGCAAGGGCAAAAATGAACTATTGGGATTTCATCAAGATCAAAAGCTTTTGCACAGCAAAGGAAACAGTTAACAAAATCAAAAGACAACTGACAGAATGGGAGAAGATATTTGCAAACGACATATCAGATAAAGGACTAGTGTCCAGAATCTATAAAGAACTTAGCAAACTCAACACCCAAAGAACAAATAATCCAATCAAGAAATGGGCAGAGGACATGAACAGACATTTCTGTAAAGAAGACATTCAGATGGCCAACAGACACATGAAAAAGTGCTCCATATCACTCGGTATCAGGGAAATACAAATCAAAACCACAATGCGATATCACCTCACACCAGTCAGAATGGCTAAAATCAACAAGTCAGGAAATGACAGATGCTGGCGAGGATGCGGCGAAAGGGGAACCCTCCTACACTGTTGGTGGGAATGCAAGCTGGTGCAGCCACTCTGGAAAACAGCATGGAGGTTCCTCAAAATGTTGAAAATAGAACTGCCCTATGACCCAGCAATTGCACTATTGGGTATTTACCCTAAAGATACAAACGTAGTGATCCAAAGGGGCACGTTCACCCGAATGTTTATAGCAATAGCCAAATTATGGAAAGAACCTAGATGTCCATCAACAGATGAATGGATCAAGAAGATGTGGTATATATACACAATGGAATACTATGCAGCCATCAAAATAAATGAAATCTTGCCATTTACAACAACATGGATGGAACTAGAGCGTATCATGCTTAGTGAAATAAGTCAAGCAGAGAAAGACAACTATCTTATGATCTCCCTGATATGAGGAAGTGGTGATGCAACATGGGGGCTTAAGTGGGTAGAAGAATAAATGAAACAAGATAGGATTGGGAGGGAGACAAACCATAAGTGACTCTCACAAAACAAACTGAGGGTTGCTGGGGGGAGGGGGTTTGGGAGAAGGGGGTGGGATTATGGATATTGGGGAGGGTATGTGCTTTGGTGAGTGCTGTGAAGTGTGTAAACCTGGTGATTCACAGACCTGTACCCCTGGGGATAAAAATATATGTTTATAAAAAATAAAAATGTAATATTCTTGTAAAAAAAAAAAAGAAAGAAAGAAAGAAAGAAGGAGAGAGGAGGAAGCAGGCTCCTTGCTGAGCAGAGAGCCTGATGGCAGGGCTCCATCCCAGGGCCCTGAGATCATGACCAAGGCTGAAGGCAGAGGCTTAACCCACTGAGCCACCCAGGCACCCCCTTCTTTCGAATTTTTAAACAGATTTGGGGCTTATTAGTAAAGCCACTGTGCCCATATTCTCATTGTGTCCCTTCTATAAATAAAGTCATTAGCTTCACCTAATGGCTTATAATGAAATAAACTTTATTATTGTGTTTAAAATCTCTACATATAAATTGCAGATTGATAGCATGATTATACAAGTCAGGAACAAATTAATGCTTTTTCCTTTGTCTTCCATCACCCACCCATAGAGAATATCTGGGTTCTCTTCCTAATGTGTCTAAGATACAGCCTCCATAGAGCTGAGCAAGCTCAAGTTCAACTTTTCCTTTCTTTAGGTTCTGCCATTCACTGAATAAGCAGTTACATTAATTGTCCAATCTTTGTTGCAGTTAATGGAGAATAGTCACTTATACCTGATTATCCTTTGTGACAGAATGCGAAAACTCTTTTGGTCCCAGGTTCTTCAATTATCATTTTTTTTTTTTTAGCCTTTCTGGAAAGTTCTTCACCCCTTGTATCTGATTTTATTTTTCCCCCTCAAAACCCCAATGTTCAATGTCTTCTGACTCCTCTGTCCTCTTGGCCCTTAGTCAATATTGCCCTTGTTCTCAGATTATTTTTAACACTCTACCACACTGAGCACAAATTTAAACTACAGAAACTCTTCATTTACATTGAACATAAAAAATGTGCATGTTGCATATGAGTAATACATCACAGGCTGCTTATTGCCTAATAGCTGGCTGTGATTCCATCATTCTCTGGTATTTTTTCCCCAATTCTAGTAATTGGACTTCTGCTTTGCTCCAGCCTTGCAACAGCCTTTGTCATGTACCAAAGTAATTCCAGTAATTTTTTCAGATGTCTATTTATGCTTCACTTACTATCTTGATTACCTCTCCAGATCAAGGAGTGCCTCAAGCAATATGTAGGAAACAGAAACAAGATACTGTCTTCATGCTGTTTTACTACCAGACAGAGGCTGGATATCTTTCTCTTTATTCCAGCAGTTGCCATCGCTAAGCTAACCTAATATCACAGTTTTATGGTTTATAAATAGAATATATTACTCCCATATTGAGTCTAAATTGTTTTTCTCTACAAAGTAACATTATAAATGCTGCTATGCATTTATGGCTTCCTGAAAATTATTATTTTCTTAGCTTTTATTTTGTTTTTTAAGCTAGTCAAACACAACTGCACCCTATGTACGGAACAGCTTTTGAATTACATGTGATGGATAATCCCATACTGACCTTTCTCCTTGTTCAAAATCTTTTCTTGCTCTTTCTCCACATCTCCTGGAATAGAAACTTTTTGCTCTCCATCTGGTCTCTGATTTTATCCCTGGGAGCTTAGATTTAATGTTGCACCCAATACTTTCAGAATTTGATATTTGAATTTCCCAGTGTTCCTCAGCATAGACTTGCAACTCAAGCTTTCCCCTTTTATAATTTATTTGTAAATAAGCAATTCATACTCATAATTTGCTTTCCTTTCATCCAACTGAACTCAGTTCAATATGGTTTCTACTCCCTATTTTATGTTTTTGCATTTAATAAACAAATACATTTAAGTGATATTTGTGTCAAGTACTCTGTTAGTTTCTTGGAATGCATTAGAAATTAATTCCTTCAAGACTTCTGATCTCATTGAGCATTTAGTCTAGGAGGAATGGTGGGAAGAGACATAATACTAATAAAGTATTCTATGTAAGATAGAGGGCAGGAGCATAGATAGCAAGGGGATTTATAATCCTGCAAACAACTTTAAAAGGATTTGTATGACACCCAAGAACAGCGTCCTTTAAGTTGAGCAGCCTGATTCTCACTCTCCCTCTGCCTACTGCTCTGCCTACTTATGCTCCCTCTCTGTCAAATAAATAAATAAAATCTTTTTTTTAAATGACTGAATAAATAAGATGTGTATGGGTACCAATAATGACAATGTGCCATAGCTCAAGGATTATCACTGATTTGACTTTATCTACCTGAAATCCAAGAAAAGAGGAAGAAGAAAACAAGTGGATGTGGGCAAAATGCATATTGGTAGTCTAAAAGATAAACTTTGATGGTTGATGATGAGGGGTGAGAGGATTTAAAGTTTGAAGGATTGAACAGATTAGTTTGTCATTAACTATGGTAAGGAATCCTGGAGGAAGACTGGAACAAAAGGCAGTGGGTTAGAAGTGGGCATGCGACAGTTGAAGTTTCTTTCAAACATCCAGGAGGAAACAATGAGAAAGTTATATACATGCAATTAAGAATTGCAAAGGATTGGGGTGCCTGGGTGGCTCAGTGGGTTAAGCCTCTGCCTTCGGCTCAGGTCATGATGTCAGGGTCCTGGGATTGAGCCCTACATTGGGCTCTCCACTCAGTAGGGAGTCTGCTTTCCTCTCTCTGCCTACTTGTGATCTCTATCAAATAAATAATAAAATTAAATTGCAAAAATTAAAAAAAAAGAATCACAAAAGATTACCTTGAGCGAAATAAGTCAAGCAGAGAGTCAATTATCATATGGTTTCACTTACTTGTGGAGCATAAGGAATAACACAGAAGACATCGGGAGATGGAGAGAAGTAAGTTGGGGGAAATTGGAGGGGGAGACAAACCATGAGAGACTGTGGACTCTGAGAAACAAATTGAGATTTTTGGAGGGAAGGGAAGTGGGGGGGTTGGATGAGCCTGGTGGTGGGTATTAAGGAGGGCACATATTGCATGGAGCACTGGGTGTGGTGGATAAACAATGAATTTTGGAACACTGGAAAGAAATAAAACTAAATTAAAAATTTTTTTTAAAATTGCAAAGGAGCAGATGAGACTGGAGATGTAAGTTTTAAAGTGTTTAGCTATCAATTAAAGATGTAAAAATTAATGAGATCACTTTCCCTGAGAGCATGGGTAGTGATGAATATCCAAGAAACTCCAACATGGAATGATGGGACAGAGAAGAAACAGTTTTTCCAGAGAAACAGAGAAGGAACGCTCGGATGCCTTGAGAAAAATCTTGGAGAGTGAGGCTGTATAGTCAAGAAAAGAAAATATTAGGAACAAAAACAAAACAATCCATGTGTCAAATGATTTGACATATTGAATGAGATGAGGACTCTAAAGAATTTTTTGGATTTGTGATGTAGAGCTCAATAATGAATTGGTGTAGAATGTCAGCGAAGAAATTTCATTTTATTTTATTTTAAAGATTTTATTTGTTTATTTGACAGAGATCACAAGTAGACAGAGAGGCAGGTGGGGGTGTGGGGGGTGAGAACAGGCTCCCTGCTGAGTAGAGAGCCCGATGTGGGACTTGATCCCTGAGATCATGACCTGAGCCGAAGGCAGAGGCTTAACCCACTGAGCCACCCAGGTGCCCAGTAATTTTATTTTTATGTGTGAAGTATGAACACATGACATAGCACAGATTGTGGGATAGTGAGGCCATAACCAAACAGAAGGCCCAGAGGAGGATTGATATTATTATTTAAAGTGATTCTACCTGCTCATTTTTTTTTCCAGCAGTGATCACAGCCAGGGGAGGTAAACAAGAAGAGCAATGGGGGCAGAATAAAATCTAGACTCAGTATCTCTCTGGGTCACTTCCCCATCATTGTGTAACAATTCGTCATTACTAATTCCAGAAGCAGTGACACTGCAATTTTACCAAGAAAAGGCTACTTCCCATTCTTTCCATTCCACTATTTTTTTTTTAAACAGCCTATTGCATAAATAATTTCTAGCTCCTGTGAGACATTCTAAAGAAACGCTAGGGATGACAAGTTCTCATCTCATTCTCAACTGGCCACTGCAATTTCCAGCAACATGCACAGTGTGGCTGAAAGGAAACTCAAGGGTTAGTGGTTTCAGTAATGGGAATATAGTGTGTCTTGAAGGAATGTCCAAGAGTTCAACTTGTGTGGTCTCAGTTACAGGAAGATAATTTTTAACTTCTCATCAGTTGAGTGAGGAGAAAAACCACCACCTGGAGTGGATGAAAGGCCCCAGGTAGTTGCGCTGATTTGAGTCCTAACACTATAGCATGTGTGGAACTCCAATGGGATCTTGCAGAAAGGAGAAAGTGTTTATAGATGTAACCAGTGCTGAGATGTAAATGGAATCACCATGAACAGGAGTTTGAATTCTTGGTGTGCTAGGTTGAACTGGTAAGAGGAGGAGGGAGAAGCTCGAGTTCTATTATTTGCCAGAGCTCTGAAAGATCATTCAAGCCACTTGCTTCCTAAAAAGACACCTTTAAAATCTGCATGTGTATCTGAGGTTTATACTTAGTGCTATGACACTCTATAGCTTACAGAACATTGTATTTGTACAGAAACATTATATTTTAGAATCTTTTGCCTGGAGCACTGGGTGTGGTGAAAAAATAATAAATACTGTTTTTCTGAAAATAAATAAATTGAAAAAATTTTAAAAAAAGAATCTTTTGCTTATCTACTATTTTTAATTCAGAAAAATATTTCCACAGATTTTTAAATTTTCTTTTTCTCTTCTTTGACCCACTTTCAAAAGTTGTCCAATCAAACATGACTTTTACCTTCTAGTTATTTTTTGGCCAAAATTTTCCTACAACTTACTTTATGTCTATATTTTTTAAAAAGTTGGATGGAACTAGAGGGTATTATGCTAAGCAAAATAAGTCAATCAGAGAAAGACAATTATCATATGATCTCACTCATATGTAGAATTTAAGAAACAAAACAGAGAAGCATAGGGGAAGGGAGGGAAAAATAAAACAACGTGAAATCAAAGATGGAGACAAATCATAAGAAACTCTCAATCAGGGACACCTGAGTGCTTCAGATGGTTAAGCATCTGTCTTCGGCTCGGGTCATGATCTCAGGGTCCTGGGATAGAGACTGGCATCAGGCTCCCTGCTCAGCATGGAGCCTGTTTCCCCCATCTCTCTGCCAGCCTCTCTGCCTACTTGTGATCTCTCTCTCTATCCAATAAATAGATAAAAATCTTAAAAAGAGAGAGAGAGAGAGACTCATAATAATGGGAAACAAACTATAGGGTTGCTGGAGGGGAGGTGGGTAGAGGGAAGATGTAACTGGGTGATGGGCATTAGGGAGGGCACTTGATGTAATGAGGACTGGGTGTTATATGCAGTGATGAATCGCTGAATTTATCTCTGAAACCATAGTGTAATAATACAATATAATGTTAATTAATTGAATTTAAATTTTTTAAAAAGTCCTTGTTTTGTTAAGGAAAAAATAAAATAATATAAAAATTTTTTTAAAAGTCAATAGTTTTTACGAGGATATTTTCAGATAGTAAAAACTTCACCTTTGGGTGACAATTTATAACATTAAACTATCTGGATAAAACAATTTTTGAAATACATGTCAAATTTTACCTTTTCATACACAAGGCTAAGATGTGTACAAAGCAATTTTACTTGGGGAAAAACTATCTGAATCAGGGAATATTATGGGGGAAAATATAATGAGCTGATTCTGAGATAAAAATGTAAATATTATGTCACAAAGTAATAACATATAAACTCATTGGTATCTACTACTAATCTAACAGAAATTTCTTTACCAAATAAGTAGCTAACAGCAAGTGAAACTCAGGGGAGGTAAAGAAAAGCTCAGTTCTAAAAAGTTAAGATCTTGGAATAAAATATAGAGGATAGTAGAACTGTGTCATCAAGAGCTGTAAGGAAAATTGCAAGAGATAGAAAATAGCAATAGACATGTAGAATGTAAACCCCAGAACAAAATTATCTAAAACAAAATTTAGGGGCACCCGGGTGGCTCAGTCAGTTAAACTCTGGGTTTCAGCCCAGGTTATGATCTGGGTTGTGAGATCCAGCCCTAAATCTGGCTCCATGCTCAGAAGTGAGTCCGCTTGAGATTCTCTCTCTCCCTCCCCACTGTGCACCCGTGTGTGTCCGTGCGTGCGTGCACGTACATGCATGTGTGCTCTTTCTCTCTCTCAAATAAATAAATCTTTTAAAAAAAATTTTAGTTCTACAAAACTGGCCATAGGATAGAGTTAAGAGCCACTCATATATCACTAATTTGTTTGAGCCTGGCACATAATATTAAGCACTAAATGAAAATGTGTTTAATATTTAATAAATTAATAAATAATAAAATAATATATTGTAGTTTCAAAGTATCTTGTTCAACATTTTTTTATAATATACCTCATTTGAGTCTTATTCTAAGATAATGTCTGAGTATGCCATGGAGAAACTTTTCACTTAATGGATTTGTTAGCACATTCATTCTGTAATTTAGTTCATGCAGCTTGGTGTATGCCAGCAGCTCTGGTGAGTGCAAGGAATAAAATAAGCATAATCCTTACCTTCAAAGAATTCACAATCTAATCTAGAGCTTAGTCAATTACAATGTCTTAAGATTTATTTTTTTATTTTTATTTTTTTAAGATTTTATTTATTTATTTGACAGAGAGAGACACAGCAAGAGAGGAAACACAAGCAGGGGGCAGTGAGAGAGGGAGAAGCAGGCTTCCCTCTGAGCGGGAAACCCCATGTAGGGCTGGATCCCAAGACCCTGGGATCATGACCTGAGCCGAAGGCAGATGCTTAACACCTGTGCCACTAAGGCATCCAAGATTTATTTTCCTTTCTTAAAGATTTATTTATTTTAGAGAGAGGGAGAGAGAGGGAGTGCATGGTTGGGGGACAAGGGGGAGAATCTCAAGTAGACTTCCTGCAGAGTGTGGAGGCCAACCCAGGCCTCAGTTGATACCCCTGACCTCACAACCAGAGCCCAAATCAAAAGTTGGCTGCTCACTGACCAAGTCACTCAGACACTCCACAATGTCATTAGGTTTATATACAAATCATATAAGAGCATGTTTTTTAAAAAGAGTCTATTAACTCTGTTCTTATTACTTAAGTCTTCAAAACAAATTCTGATTCAATAATGTGAGATGACCCCATCTTAAATAATGATATGAGTAAATAAGTAATAAAATGAAAGAAAACTAAAAAATATTTAAGCTGAGCATATTATTACATTAGAAGTTGCCCCTGGAGACCGTCCCAAATGGTGGAGTTTCACTGCATTTCCAAATATGTCTTTGGAGCTAGATGCTTTGGCTTTTCGGCCTCATTATTTCATGGCCAACCTTGCACACATTAATAAGTTAATTCTCAATGATTTAAAGTTAAAAGAAAAAAAAAGCAGGATCTAAAGTAAGTCATTTCAAAATTAGGTCCAGTAAATAGTGAAAGAGCAGGAATAAGTAAGTGGGGGGAAAAAAAAGGGCAGTCTGACCAAGTAAGAGAGACTGCCTTGGATGTAGGGCCGAGCAAGCGTTCCTTTGAGTGCTAATACCCGAAACAGAATCTGAGGCGGGGCGGAAACCAGTTGTAGCTGTCCGTCAGGCAAGACTGCAGGAATGAGGGCACTTCTCTTGGTTCATTAGAATACGCTGATGTTATACACATGTGAGAAAGCAGGAGTGCCAGTGAGTGGGTTGCAGAATAGGATATACAGAAGAGAAAAAAGACATTGCAGAAGTCTTTATACTTCCTGCAAAATGATAAGGTCTGGAAAATGGATATTAAAATTGGAAAGCATGAGACCTTTTCTATTAAAATTAAGAAAAAGTCACTTCAAAAATCAGATATTGAGGGTTTCCTGAGTGGTGTGGTTGGTTAAGCCACCAACTCTTGGTTTCTGCTCAGGTCGTGATCTCAGGGTCATGAGATCCATTCCCATGTGAGGCTTCATGCTCAGCTGGGAGTCTGCTCAAGATTCTCTCTCCCTCTCCTTTTGCCCCTCCTGCTTGTGCTCTGTCTCTCTGTCTCTCTCTCTCTCTAAAATAAGCGAGTAAATCTTTTAAAAAATCAGATATTGAACACGAGAAAACAAAACATTCCCAGGGACAAATGGGAATAGCAAATACTGAATTCTGGCGTGTAATGAACAAAGAGAAGGAAACTAAGGTTTAGTGAAAATCAAGCCAATCTTGTCTGCTAACAATTGCAGATGACCCGTTCTTACTCAGGTGATCTGTTGTTCAGTTTCAGGCAGGTTGCCTCATTTAATCTTGCCAACTACCTTGTGAAACAGTAATTTCTTCATCTTGCAGATAAGAATACCAAGGTTTATAAACTAAATGGCTTGCCCAACTTGCTTATTATGTAGAAGAATAAGGATTGAAACTGACATTTTGACTTCAAGCCCATTTTCCTTTCCATTTAAATATATCCTCCTCAGATTTAAAATACCTTTGGAACTCTATAATAAAGATCCCCAGGGGCGCCTGGGTGGCTCAGTTGGTTAAGTGTCTGCCTTCAGCTCAGGTCATAATCCCAGGGTCCTGGAATGGAGCCCCAAGTTGGGCTCCCTGACCTCTTCTCTCTCTCCCTCTGCCTGACACTCTGCTACTTGTGTTCTCTCTATATCTCTCCATCAAATAAATAGTTAAATATCTTTTTAGGGGCACCTGGGATCTTTTTAGGGTCCTGGGATCGAGTCCCGCATCTGGCTCCCTGCTCAGCAGGAAGCCTGCTTCTCCCTCTCCCACTCCCCCTGCCTGTGTTCCCTCTCTCACTGTCTCTCTCTCTGTGTCAAATAAATAAATAAATTAAATATTTTTAAAAAATATTTTTAAAAAATTAAAATTAAAAATATTTTAAAAATTTAAAAGATTCCCAATCCTTAGAGCAAGGAGAAAGAAAATTGCACAATGGCTTTCCATTGTGAAGACCACATTTCCCAAAACTGGAAACTCATTTAGGCTGAAAGAGTGGAAAGAAGGGAAAATCCACATCCCTAGCAAAACTTAAATCCTGAGAAAAGTGCCAGTACAAATGGGCAAATTATAACTTCGTGGGTTTCTGAGGTATTTGTGATTTTTCTTATTGTTAATAATCTTGGTATAAAGGTGTTGTTACTTATTTTTGGTAAAATGAATCTTTTCTCTAATTCTCTCTAGAAAAAAAAAAGCAATAAATTAGGTGAGAACCACACTTAGTCTTCCTATTGAGTTCCAACAGTGGTATGTGGGCTCTAGCTTCATCCTTGTACAATTAATTGCCTTATATTTTGTCAGCATAGAGTTGAATGTTTTCATACACTGATTTTTTTAGGAGTGTAATGTTCTTCCCTTTTTGAAAGCAGCTGTTTGTGAAAACCAGGAACATCACATCCAGTTATTTGCTGAAAACCTCACTCTTTTATTCCATAATAAGAATTGAGTACAAAATGTACACAACACAGATTCCCCCCCCCCCATGCGTTTACTATTAAATCTTACGTCCACGAAATTTAAGATTTTACCCACAGACTTAGATTTTAGGGAAGCAAGTGGACAAGTATACCAATAAATTTACTCAAAATTATTTAGCATAGCGTGATTTTGAAACAAGCATGTTTCCAGTAAGAGAAGAAAGTTGTCAGCAAAATTTAGGACATCTAAAGATGCCTGAATGGCTTAGTCAGTTAAGCATCCAACTTGATTTTGGCTCAGGTCATGATTTCAGGGTTGTGGGATTGAGCCCTGTGTTGGGCTCTGTGCTGAGTACCGAGCCTGCTTGAGATTCTCTCTCCTCCCTCTGCCTGTCCCCACTCACACTCTCTTAAAAAAAAAAAATCCATTCAGTGGAATACCATGCAGTTGTTAAGAATAATATGGCATTTTGGGGGGGCACCTAGGTGGCTCAGTCATTAGGCAGCTGCCTTCGGCTCAGGTCATGATCGAGCCCCATAATGTGCTCCCTGTTCAGCAGGAAGCCTGCTTCTCCCTCTCCCACTCACCTTGCTTGTGCTCTTTCTATGTCAAATAAATAAAATCTTAAAAAAATATATGACACATTTTTATGTACGAACTTGTAAAAACCATGCCATTTTATAAGTGAGAAAATCAGGATACAGAACATTATAGTATGATTACATTTTACAAATGTCTGAAAATATTTGCACAGACACATCCATGCACATACTAAAAGTTCTAAAGTAATCAGTTGAACTGTACTTTATTTATAACTGATATATATTTTATTTGTATATCAAAAGTAAAAGAGTATCTTTTAAAAATAGTATGTGGCTCCCTAATTTATTTATCTCTTCAGTCACTTACTTAGGAAATATTTACTGATCATCCCATAGAGGCTAGTCTCTGAGATAAATGGTATGAATTCATAGATGAAAAAAGTGCCATAAAAAGAAAATCAACAACTACAACAGAGTGTGGCTTAGATTTGGATGGCCAGTGTAGAAGGGTACTTAAAGCGCACTGTTAAGCATCCCTTAACATCAATGGGGTCAAGAAAACTCTGTCCTCTGCTAAATCTGAAACTGCATCAATAGTAGTCAGGAAGATAAAGGAGCCTGCTTGGGATTCTCTCTCTCTTCCTCTCCCTCTCCCCCACCTCACATGCTCCTTCTCTCTCTCTCTTAGGGAAAAATATCAATAAAAAGCAAATATGTGATTGATATGTCATTAGAAGATATGTCAATACCATATGATTTCATTCATATGTGGCATTTAAGAAACAAAGCAAATAAGCAAAGTAAAAAAGAGAGTGCGAGAGCAGCAAACCAAGAAACAGACTCTTACCTACAGAAAACAAACTGATGGTTACCAGAGGGGAGGTGGTTGGGAGGATGGCTGAAACAGGTGATGGGGATGAAGGAGGGCACTCATTGTCAAGAGCACTGGATGCTCTATGGAAGTGTGGAATGACTATATTATACACTTGAAACTAATATTACAATGTATGTGAACTAACTGGAATTTAAATAAAAACTTCTAAAAAAGGAAAAAAAGTAATAGAAAGCTCAAAGAGACGTTATGTTGAACAAAAGTAAATCATTGTAATTATCCGACATTGTAATTAAAAGACAGCTTTTCTGATCAAGATAAATGACATCCATCATGTGGACTACCAAATAAAGAATTTGACTTAGATGTTAGAAAAGACTTGTTAGAGAACTAGGATGAATGGTCATTTAGGAAATGTGCCAATGGATTGCTGTGTAAATCTGAATAGAGTATTTCTTGGAGCTGGTTCTGATTCAGATTCAAACTTAGTTCTAATTCTTTGTGCATAGCTAACTCCATATATGAAATTAAAAGAACAATCTGAAATAGGCATTATGATCTTTCAGTGGAGCTCTTCTAATCTAAGTACTATTTAGACATTACAGGATGTAAATAGGAGAAAGCCATGGGTTAGCATATGGCTCCTAAGTTTTTACTGTCACATGAAAGGCAGGCATGTTGATGGCAACACCACACTTTTTCAGTTCTTTTGGTCAAAATTCTTGGGGTCATCATTGATTCCTCCTTTTCTCCCATACTGCATATCCAATTCTTTGGGAAATCCTATTTGCATCATTTTATTTTTCTAAGATTTATTTATTTATTTTAGAAAGAGAGAAAGAGAGAGAGAGCATGAGCAGGAGAGGGATAGAGGGCAGGAATCTTCAAGAAGACTCCCAGCTGAGC
This sequence comes from Mustela putorius furo, assembly GCF_011764305.1. Taxonomy (NCBI): domain Eukaryota; kingdom Metazoa; phylum Chordata; class Mammalia; order Carnivora; family Mustelidae; genus Mustela; species Mustela putorius. The sequence continues at coordinate 9,835,847 of NW_025422127.1, read as the reverse complement.
ACAGAGGCCTTCATGGAGCTTGATCCCACAAATCTTGACATAACAACCTGAGCCAAAACCAAGAGTTGGATGTCTAACTGACAGAGACATCCAGGAGCCCCTGTTAGTATCACTTTAAAAGTAGGTATACATCTGTTAACAATCATCCTGATCATCTCATGACTATCCTGCCTTAGCCTCCTAACTCCCTTCACCTGTCCCAAGTATCTATTCTCAACTAGGTGACTAGGGTAAATCTTTTAATTCTAAGTCATATGATAACATTCATTTATTCAAAAATCCTCCAAGGGCTCCCTTTCTCACTCAGAGTAAGACCTGAACCATTTACAGTAGTCTATAGAAGGCTAACCATCTCCCACCACTGCCACCACTCTCCTTACCTCTCTGAATTGACTTTGACCCTTTCCCTACTTTTTAATCTCCTCCCATGCTGACTATGCTGCTGTCTCTCAAGCACACCAAGTGTAGTCCTGTCTTGGGCCAGTTGCACCTAGTGGCTTCCTTTGTCTACATTAAATTCCTTCACCTTCTTCAAATCTCAGCTGACCTTCTTAGTAAGTCTTTCCCCTAATAATTCAAAAAAATAATTTCTCTCATATCTCCACTGTTGTATCTATTTTTCTTTTTGTCTATAAAATTTGTACTTTCTTACAACACAATATTATTTATTTATTTGGCAATTTCTTTTTTCCTGGATATCAGTCTTTCCCCTTTCCAACAAGCCACATATGTATATATGCTCTATATGAATAGGGAATTAATTCTCTGATATATTCCAAGTACTTAATAAACCACTTATTATAATTTTTGAGTGGACTAATATGAGTCAAGTATGACTTTTTATTAATCAGTTAGTGCCAGATATTATAATTAGTATATAATTCATTACAGTCTGCTCACTTCATTGAACAACTAATGGTATTTATTAATACTAACATTTGGTTGGGAGTGACAAGAAAAGCCATGTAGCACTGCACCTTAAACCACTTTTTAGACATCATCAATTTAATTTTGAAATTAGTGACATCAATTATATCCTTTGGGACCTCCTTTCAAAAGTATTTACTAAAGAACCATTATTAGTTGAGATATTTTAGGCCCTGCACTCTTATAGGAATTGTCCTCGATGTAGTTAAATAACTATTTCATTAATGGATAGAATGTGAATTGAATGAAGAATTGTTTCCATAAAGATGGAATATTTGGAGAAAGTGAGTTGCTAATAAGAATTTTAAAAGATTAGCAAAAATCCTAAAAATCTAGGCAGCTCCTACATACAAATTACTTGAAAAAAATGTGTTCAAGCTCTGACTCTATTTAAAATAAATAAACAAATAAAATAATAAATAATATTATAAATAATAATATATAATAAATAACATATAACAATATATAATTAAATGAATAAATATAAATAAAATAATAAATAAATAAAAATTAAACTGGTAATCTTAGACAATGCTTTATAGATGTAAGATTACTCAAGAATAAGGAGGCACAACTACAGTCAGTCAGTAAAACCAACTGAAAAAAGAGTAACGTTGGCCTTATCAGAAGATTGGAGAATTAATCTATATTTACATGTTTTCAATTATATATAGTCTCTCACACAGATTTTATTTTCTCAACCACCTGAGAGTTAATACATGATGTTCATTTTCTCCTAAATAGTTCCTTAAAACAGACAAGTATTTCCTGTTTCTTTGCATTTTCTAAAAATAATGACATTCTCTTCCATAACCACAGTACAATTATGAAAATAGGGAGAAATTTACAGTGCCAAGACATTAACATGAGAACAATACTCATATTTAATCTATAAACCTTAATCATATTTTGCTAACTTCCTCAATAATATCTTCTACAGCACAAGAAAAGCCCAGATCATGTGTTGTTTTGGTCATCTGGTTAAGTAATGCCTACAGGTTTCTCCATTGTATAAATTTATGATTTTTTCCTTTTGTGCTTAAGTAGTTTATAGAAAAATACTTTGAGAATATGTAAATATTCTCTTCTCCCCACCATGCCCCTGACTACCACCTGGTCTACTATCCAGTATTATTTTATATAGTTACCATGTCTTTTTGGTCTTCTTTGATTTGAAATAGTCCAGCAAGATTTCTTTGTCTTTGAATTTATTAACAGTTTTGAAAAGTGCATGGCAGTTATTTTAGAAAAGACCTCACAGTTCAGGTTTTTCTGATATTTAATAATTAACAACCAATTATGAATACATGCTATAGTTTTTTTTAAATTTTTTTATTATTTTTTTTTTGATTTATATTTAAAGCTTTATTTTTTTTTTAATTTTTTATTTTTTATAAACATATATTTTTATCCCCAGGGGTACAGGTTACATGCTATAGTTTTTAAAGTCCAATCCATTTAATGGAGAAGCTCTTTCCAATAAAATTGTACTGTTTGTGTTTAATAATTATTTACCAGGATTTTATTATGATTATTTTGTGTTTGTGCACTAATAAAAATTCTAATAACAATGAATTTGGAGGAATCAAAGTTAGACATTTAAAAAAATTCTCCTCAGTGCATTGTATCTTGGATGAGGAATGTAAATTTTCCCCTATTCATGGGTCAACACTGATCTTTTGTTGTATTGTATTCTGGAATCAAGCAAATGTACAGATTTTCCACTATAAGAGTAGAGAATTATAACTATGGAATGAGAGAAGTTAGAATGAATCCTCGGCTGTTGGATTAGAAATGGAGAGATCCTGTATTGCCTAGAACACTGAGTGTTACATGTAAACAATGAATCTTGGAACACTACATCAAAAAATAATGATGTGGGGTGCCTGGGTGGCTCAGTTGGTTAAGCAACTGCCTTCGGCTCAGGTCACAGTCCCAGAGTCTAGGGATTGAGTCCCGCATCAGGCTCCCAGCTCCATGGGGAGTCTGCTTCTCCCTCTGACCTTCTCACCTCCCATGCTCTCTCTCACTGTCTCTCTCTCAAATAAATAAATAAAAATCTTCAAAAAAACACGAATGATGTACTGTATGGTGACTAACATAACACAATAAAAATTTCATAAAATAACAAATAGCATGGAGGACATGGGAGTTAGAGAGGATAAGGGAGTTGGGGGAAATTGGAAGGGGAGGTGAACCATGAGAGACTATGGACTCTGAAAAACAATCTGAGGGTTTTGAAGGGGCGGGGGGTGAGAGGTCCGGGTACCAGGTGGTGGGTATTATAGAGGGCACGGATTGCATGGAGCACTGGGTGTGGTGCAAAAATAATGAATACTGTTATGCTGAAAATAAAAAATAAATTTTAAAAAATCTAAAAAAGAAAAAAAAGAAATGGAAAGATCAGTATAAATTCATAGTTTTTAAGAGAAAAAAATAGGATATGGGTATAGGGGAGCATGTCTGTGTATGTGTGTTTGTGTGCATGTAAGTAGCTCTGAGTGCTTAGACAGCTTAAAAGCAGTGACATCCTAGAAGCAATAACCTCACTGAGGGTTGAGATCTTGGTCTCTAAATACCATCCTCCACAAAAAGAACCTGGGCACTTTAGGTAAATTGTTGATTCCAGCCTAGGGGAGAAAAGTCTGTAATTTTTATAAACTTCCATTTACTATTTTATCTTAATTTTTTTATCTAGATGGCAAAAATTCTTGTGAATTCAGTTTTCCTTACAATTTTTATTAGTGTAGAAATAACCAAAACAATGTAATTACATCGGATGGTTGGTGTATAATTATTAAACAAAAAATACAATTTTATAAAAAACCTTCTCTTAATGACTTAAAAAAATTTAGACTTCAAAAAATTTAAAAAGTTTAGACTTTTAAAAGTTATAGCATGTATTCATAATTAATGTTATAAGTTACTGCAATCTACAAGATTCAGCATAAATTCTTTCATAATTTTTTATAGATTGAAATACCAAGAAATCTTGTTCAGATAAATATGGAAATAGGAATAGAAAACAAAAAGTTTTGTTAATACAATACTATCTGATTTGTTGAATTTTTTGAGTTATGTACCCAAAATTATACAAGGAACTAGCATCATTTCTTATTAATGATGACTCAGCTAACCTCTCTTATTAACATCTCTTCAATTTTATTGAAATTGGGACACCTGTGTGGCTTGGTCATTAAGTGTCTGCCTTTGGCTCAGGTCATGATCCCAGGGTCCTGGGATTGAACCCCACATTGGGCTTCCTGCTGGGTGGGAAGCCTGATTCTTCCTCTCCCATTCCTTCTGCTTGTGTTTCCTTTCTCGCTGTGTCTCTCTCTGTCAAGTAAATGAATAGAATCTTCTAAAACAATTTATTGAAAGCAAAGAAATGGAAATATTCTAACTTTCAAATGTATTTGTCATCTATAAGTAGAGTAATTTTTTTTCTAAACATATATCAGTATGTCATTTTATGTTAATTGACACACTGGGGTTTATAACACTCCAGGCAAGTGCTTATCAATAAAGAGAAAAAAAAAACATATATCTTTCTTTTACAGAGAAAAGTAATTATGATAGGGGAGTTTGGAAAAGGGAAATTTTAGCCAGTTACATATGAAATTGGATCTAGACAATGATTCCCTTTATACTATCTTTGTCAGCACAACCTTTAGAAATATCACCAAAGATCCAGGTACTCAAGTCTAAAAACTACTGTACTTAAACTTATATAAGGTCTTTTTTATTTCTAACATTTTATGAAATATAAACTTCAGGAAATTTGGCATAGCACAATATTTGCCAACCTCTGGTTAACAAGTCACTTGGGTTTGTTACAGTAGCAAAAAAGTTCACATCAGTAAATGCAGTAACAGGATATTTAAATTCTGTTATGGAAAAAGTAAATTTTCTTAAACTATTTTACACTTTAAAAGGAATGGTTTGGAAGCCTTCAAGATTGGAGCAAAGGGCCTCTAATGGATTTGACCTGGCACATAGTTAACAATGATGAATTATGAATTATTTGGAGATGGTCAGAATCATTCTAGGTACTGAAAATTTTAAATTATAACCATTAGTGATTGGAAAATTTTAGCTATGGATTTGTGTAAGGATGCCATAATCAGTCTGCTCTTTTTTTCTCTTAATGTTTCTGTTTTTGTCCTGGTGATGGGAGGTGAAATACACTGAAAATTGGGAGCATGCATCACAGGGAGCACTGGGTGTTATGTACAAATAATGAATCATGGAACACTATATCAAAAACTAATGATGTATTGTATGATGACTAACATAACATAATTAAAATAAAATAAATAGCAAAGTAAGATAAATGAATAAATATTATTTATGCATTAAAAAAGAAATTTTAAAAAATGTAGATACTGGGGGTACCTGGGTGGCTCAGTGGGTTAAGCTCAGGTCATGATCTCAGGATCATGGGATTGAGTCCTGCATTCGGCTCTCTGCTCATCAGGGAGCCTAATTCCCACCCCACCCCCCACCTGCCTCCCTGCCTACTTATGATCTCTCTCTCTCTGTCAAATAAATAAATAAAATCTTTTTGAAAAAAGTAGATGCTGGCCAAAGGATTTTATTTATATAAATATTTGTCAAGATCCAAAGCTCAAGAGGTATTCATATTGGAAAGGAAAAAGTAAAACTTCTATGTAACTATTTGGAGATGACATACTACTGTATATAGAGAACACCCTCAATCACCAAAAAGCCAGTAGAACTTAAAAATGCACTCAGTAAAGTCACAGGATATGAATTAACATACAGATATGCAGAAGTAAACAAGAGTGACATATATTTGTATCTTTTATATTGAATGAACAAAAAAAATCAGCCTTATGTTATGAAGGATTATTGGGTAAGACAAGGAGTATCAACGTGAAGGAACAGTATCCTGAGAAGTTAGATATTTTGTCATCCTCAGTAGGTTTCCACATGTTGCGGCCTTTATGAACTATGAACAAACATGGAAGAGAGCATGATGGCATCAGATTATAATAGGAAGAGATGAAATGACGTTTGGTGAGAGTAGGGAGGCTTGTAGAACATTAAAAATTTTACATTGTAATTAAAATCTATATGGCAGGAAGTAAATAATATAATTGATAGCATAGAAAAATAAATTTATAAGAGGAAGCTAAATCTGAGAAACTCTAGTAGATGACTGAGGAGATGGACAAAAATGGTCTATAGAGGATGGAGTGTAGAAATACAATCTAGGAAATAGAGGTCTTTTCTAAGTATCAACCATAATAAATAGAATAAAAGAAAATATGTGTCAAATACGTGATTGGAGTAACAAATGTTTTTAAAGAGAGAAAGATAATGAAATATGTAGATTAAAATGGATCACTGTATTTTAGGAAGTAAATAATAAAAAGAGAATCACACATACTATTTCAGCAACACGTTTTAACTAGGAAGGGAAGGATAGGTAACCTATACACTAAAGGAACAGAACAACACTGACCCCAGACTTATTTTCTGAAACAGGTGACAATGGATATAGAATAATATACTGTTAAAATATTTATGACCCAATAATTCTACTCAATCAACTCATCTGTCATGTGCAATGACAGCAGAATGTTTTAGTTATTTAATGCGTTAAGAAATGTATACTCACACACAATGCCCCAAATTATTTCAGAAATAAACAACAAAAGTGACTAATTAAGAAAGATATGGGAAAGCAGAACAGGAGGAAAGCAAGGGGAGACAGAAGAATATGTGTGTCAGCAGGACTACTGGGTAAGTCCTTCTGGAATCAGCGAAACTAAGCGTGAGAGGAAATGCTGAGTTTATTACTTAGGAGAATTTGTGGTTGAATTTTTCACCTCTTGCCATGCTCTTCTTCCTTCCACAGTCCTCCTTCCCTGGCTACTGTCTCTAGGGTTAGCAAGGGAAGGAGAAAGTAAGCTTGAAGAGGAAGTAAATTTGGAAGGAATGAGGAAATGTAGTCAATGTGAGGACTATGACCTCTTCCTAAAGAGGGAAAGGAAGTAAAAGTGGGTAGCTCTGAATTACAGCAATCAAAATGAGGGTTACAATGTGTTCATAAGGGCTCCTATGATTTGGAAAGCTATGACTTTGGGTTAAAGGACTGTTAATTTTCCATGTCAGTTTTCACTCTTTAGACTATGTTGCAGAACACTATTCAACTGACCTGACTTGAACATTACTGGTCCTTACCCAGACATGGTGGGAAGAAAAGGGATTGTAGCGAGAGTTGTGCAGGATATAGAGCCAAGAGTAAGACCTTCAGGCTGTTCTAAGTTCTGAAGACATTATGGTGCTATTTCATATACATAGTTCAAAGTAAAATTTTGAACTAGAGTAAGGAAACCAGGAAAGATGCTAGATTATTCCCCAACAATTACTACTTCAATGATTTGTTCTATATTTAGAAAAATTTCCCCCGATTGCATTAATTTGATGGTACCCTTAGCACATGCTTGGTCTTTCTGTTAGGTAAGATTTTACTGAGATTGTAGTCTAAATACTTTGTGTGTGTCTCTGTGTGTGTGCGTGTTCATGTGCGTGTGTGCACCTTTATCTCTTGATTCCTATCAATGAAATTCACACATCCTTATTTAGCAAATCCCTGTTGCTTCTTACCTTTCTCCTCTGTAGGATTTCCTTGTAATTTTTTTAGGGTCTTTTTATTCTTTTATGTTCTCATTTGATGCATCCTTTCCTCTTATGTACTTCCCACAATCTCTTTCTTTCAAATAGATCAGATTCCTGTTAGTTCATAACACATTTTTTTTGATGTTTCACTTTCTTTTATTAATTTTTTATTTTTTATAAACATATATTTTTATCCCCAGGGGTACAGGTCTGTGAATCTCCAGGTTTACACACTTCACAGCACTCACCAAAGCACATACCCTCCCCAATGTCCATAATCCCACCCCCTTCTCCCCAACCCCCTCCCCCCAGCAACCCTCAGTTTGTTTTGTGAGATTAAGAGTCACTTATGATTTGTCTCCCTCCCAATTCCATCTTGTTTCATTGATTCTTCTCCTACCCACTTAAGCCCCCATGTTGCATCACCACTTCCTCATATCAGGGAGATCATATGATAGTTGTCTTTCTCTGCTTGACTTATTTCGCTAAGCATGATACGCTCTAGTTCCATCCATGTTGTAGCAAATGGCAAGATTTCATTTCTTTTGATGGCTGCATAGTATTCCATTGTGTATATATACCACATCTTCTTGATCCATTCATCAGCAATGTCCACAATAGCCAAACTATGGAAAGAACCTAGATGTCCATCAACAGATGAATGGATCATAACACATCTTGAATTAGTTTATTCAGCTTGCTTACTTCTTTCTTTACTCCTCTAGACCTACAAAAACTTGATTTACCAGAAAGTGTAACTCGTTTCCTTTCTCCTCTCTCTCTAGCCTTAGACTGTTCCATATCCATGTCTCAATGAGAGAGATGACAGTGAGTTGGCCTTATCCCATATTGATGTCCCTCCATATTATTTCTGCCTTATAGAAATGTGTTAAGGTTAAATGAGGCAATTATTATAAAGTGCTTACCACACTGACTGAGACAAATTAGATGAACATCAAAGTGTAGCTTTGGTTTGGGACACCTGAATGGCTTAGTTGATTAAGCATCTGCCTTCTGCTCAGGTCATGATCCTAGGGTCCTGAGATCAAGTGCCACATAGGGATCCTTGCTTGGTGAGGAGCCTGCTTCTCCCCCTGCCTGTCTCTCCCCCTGCTTGTGCTCCCTTTCTCTCTCTGACAAATAAGTAAATAACATCTTTTCTGGAAAAAAAAAAAAGTGTAGCTTTGGTTGTGTGCCATAAAGTGAGTTGGGAGAGACTGAGCTGAATATGAGCATTTCAGGCCACTGATTCTCATCCCAATTTTGTCTTATGCTCACTGTACACATTGGGTTTAAGGCTCTATGGCAAAATGATAAAAAAGGAAAAATGTTACTTCTCTTTTGCAACATTGATTATGAAAAAAATAGTCCAACCATTTAAAAAATTTGAATATTTTGCTTCTTCACTTTCTTCTTTATCTTGTTGCATATTTGGTGTCTAAAATATAAATTTTAGGATCATATTGTTATTGCTGTTATGATTGCTAATTTTTCTTTAGGTTTTTCAATTTCTATTTCAAGGATTATTTATTACATTCACGTAGTTTCATAACCCTAGTTAAAGCAATTCTTCAGACTTAATTCCCATGTTTAGTTGGTTTTACTACTAATAACCCCTTTAATATTTTTCCTAGATTCTTTCAACTTTTTTCTTTTTATTGTGGCAAAATATATATAACATGAGGCGTCCCATTTTAATGACTTTTTAAGGGTACAATTCAGTGCACAATTCAGTTAAGTGTCTCACAGTGTTATGTAACCATCATCTCTATTTCAAAAAACTTTTCATCATTCCAGACAGAAACTCTGCCCTATTTGAGCCATGGCTCCCAGCACCCTGCTGCCCAAGTCACTTATAACTTCCATTCTGCTTTCTATCTCTGTGAATTTGCCTAGTCTAGGTACCTCATATAAGTAAAATCATACAATATTGTTCATTTATTTTTGGCCTATTTCACTTAGCATCATCATGCTTGGAATCTTTTCTTTAAAAAAAGCAAAAGAAGGGGTGCCTGGATGGCTCAGTGGGTTAAGCCTCTGCCTTTAGCTCTGCCTTTAGCTCAAGGCTCATCCATATCACAACTTCCTTTTTGTGGCTGAATAATATTCCACTGTATCTATATACCACAGTATTTTGATATACATGTTTTTTTTTTCATTTATATCTTTTTTTAAAATTTTTTATTTTTTATAAACATATATTTTTATCCCCAGGGGTACAGGTCTGTGAATCGCCAGGTTTACACACTTCACAGCACTCACCATAGCACATACCCTCCCCAATGTCCATAACCCCACTCCCCTTCTCCCAACCCCCCTCCCCCCAGCAACCCTCAGTTTGTTTTGTGAGATTAAGAGTCACGTATGGTTTGTCTCCCTCTCAATCCCATCTTGTTTCATTGATTCTTCTCTTACCCACTTAAGCCCCCATGTTGCATCACCACTTCCTCATATCAGGGAGATCATATGATAGTTGTCTTTCTCTGCTTGACTTATTTCGCTAAGCATGATATGCTCTAGTTCCATCCATGTTGTCGCAAATTTTTTTAATTTAGCATTTGGATGGACAATGTATATCACTTGGCTTAACTTTATCTATACTTAACTTAAAGACATCATATTCTTTTATTCCTATGTCAAATTTGGATTTTCATGTGTCAGTCAAAGAGTTTGAGGTATTTCATTATTTTGTTCCCCACTAAGTACAAGTCATCTTGTTTCCACCATCTTTGGCTATAGCTTTGTTTGTACACTTATTTGAACATTTTAAAACAGATTCCGTTTTTGCATTTAAATGTGTAGAAACTGGAACATTTGATACCATTGTTAAGACATGAAGGTTTCATGAAATTATAAGGAAATACACACACTAATTATACTGAAATAATGACACTCAAGCCTCAGCTGGATATTTATTGCAATTAAACCACTTGATTCTGTGTGTGAAAGAAAACATATGATTTAAAGGGATTATTCCCCCTCTCCCAATTTTCCCTGTTCTTTCCTTGAGAATTCTCTTTAAATAATATATGAGCCTTGGAGAAGTAATCCTCTTGCAACCATGAGGGCAAGGTCAAGAATATAGCAGGAATTCAAATTAAATGTCTTCATCCTACTGAACCATTTAATAATTCTGGATTTGTCCATTTCTAGAGTTCCTATTATATGTGAAAATTAAATGTCCTGGGGCGCCTGGGTGGCTCAGTGGGTTAAAGCCTCTGCCTTCAGTTCTTCTTCTCTTCAATTTCCTGTTGGGTTTGTGGGTGTTCAGAATGGTTTGATAACTATCTAGCCGAACTCTTGCGACCTGATGTCATCTCATTCTGCTACTCCTCTGGCATCTTGGTTCCTCCACCCCTACTTAAGCAAGATTTTACAGTTGCAGACATACCTACATATATGGGTTCTGGTAAACATGGTAGTTCAACAACTTTACCCCTCTGGACCATTCTGCTTAGTAAATACACCCAGTAAGATGAATTATATGTAATGGGCCCACTGTTTTCTGGATATAAAATGTTAGTTCCTTATATATACTTTGCTTGGAATCTTTTCTTTAAAAAAAGCAAAAGAAGGGGTGCCTGGATGGCTCAGTGGGTTAAGCCTCTGCCTTTAGCTCAGGTCATGATCTCAGGTCCTGGGATCAAGCCCCACATTGGGCTCTCTGCTGGGTGGGGAGCCTGCTTCCCCCCTATATCTCTGCCTGTCTCTCTGCCTGCTTGTGATCTCTCTCTGTGTCAAATAAATAAATAAAATCTTTTAAAAAATAAAAAAAAAAATAAACACAAAAGAGAATCATTAATGAAGGTAACTTTCAAACCAGGAGAGTTGCAGACTTTGCTAGTGGTATCACACTGTTCTTCCTATATTGTTAATTCATAACTGCTTGAACAACCTTATAATGTTATCAAAAAGCAAACAATTTCTCTAAGATACTAAGTGCTGAACTCCTCAAAGCCAGTGTAGAATGAGCTGCCAGGATAATTTACCTCCTGGTTCTCTTAGTATAGGTCAGTGTTTCCATAGGGCAGAACTAACACCACTGGTGGCCCACAAGGGGACTTTGGGTGGCATACAACACAGAAATAAATAATACAGAGTCACAGGGAAAATGTCATTCCCTTTACAATTTTTTCCTTCTGATAATTCCACAGAGAGAGCCTCATTTTGTTGTTGGCTAAGATCTCTCTCACTGCAACAAAGAGCAGGCTTCTTGGGTTCAGAGCCTCAGGGGGCATTAGTATCTAGTTAGTATTTAATAACATTTTTTGTTTCATTTTGTAGTTACTCATGGTAAATTGATGCTGGTTTTCTTCTTGGAGTAGAGCTTAGTTTGTTTTTAAACTACTTTAAATTTTAAAAGGTAAATACCAAGAAATAATAGTATATTTAATACTCAAGTGATTGAAGTCTGGGGAACAATGGCTATAATCTAACAAATCACATGTCTAAAAAGTGATTTTGAGGGGTGCCTGGGAGGCTCAGTGGGTTAAAGCCTCTGCCTTAAGCTCAGGTCATGATCTCAGGGTCCTAGGATCGAGCCCTGCATTGGTCTCTCTGTTCCTCGGGGAACCAGCTTCCTCCTCTCTCTCTCTCTACCTGCCTCTCTGCTTACTTGTGATTTCTGTCAAATAAAAGAAATAAAATCTTTTTTAAAAAGCGTTTCAAAAGAAACTACAAACATGGTCTAGAAAGGAAACACATTACTTTGTTCTCAATACTTGTAATGTTCTAGAGATAAGCTCAAAAAAGTCTTCTCCTAGATCAAGTGATTTCCAGAGTTAAGATTCGAGTAAAGATATAACAGGAAAAAATAACCAATTCTACACCATCCTGGACTTCATAAACTCATGATACTATAAGAGTGCAAGTAATCTGATATTTAGCAAGTTATTTTAAACATAAACTCCATGGCATCTTTTTGTCTGGGCTATACTTATGCCTCACAAAGTCGAATCCAGGCTATAGAGTCCCCACTTGGTCCTCAGAGCATGTACCACACACGTTTTTTGATTGAACTCTTCAGAAGGACTCAGGACCACTGTCCAAGTCTCCAAATGGCTTCTGATTGTTCTTCCATGGTCATGGCCCAGGAGCGAGACTTCTCCTCCTCCTCTGAATACTTTCCAAACTGAAAAATAGAAAAACATGAAACAAAAATTTTAAAATATCTATAGTTCATGTTCATGGATAGGTAAACTTTCAAGACTAATGTGAGGAGCTTGCCTAGCAGGAACTGCACACTCCCAGGCATGACATGCTGATTTAAAATTAAAAGGATAATTGGAGAGAAAGAAAGCAGAGCTTCTCGATTATGGAGAGCGGTTTCTTCATCACAGTGGCAGTTAGGATATGCTCCCTCCTTTTTCCCCGGATGCCAGGGCAGTGTGTCTGAAGGATGGAGTCAGACATCGTAATTAGGAGCCTTGTTCTGGGCTTGCCTTAGTCAGATCTGCAGTGTGGAACAAACGCTCCCACAGTCACATGAAAGAAAAGCTGCCACAGGTTGAGCAATTCATAGAGATACATGTTGCACAGACAGATTAAACCAAAAGTCAAAAAAGATTTGACATTCGGCCAGCCAGGGTAATAGGCAAGTAAATAACACTGGGAAAGACAGGCTGCTGCTCCAAGGAAAAAAAATGCAATGATGTAATTAAAATCTTCACCATCACTCCGCAAAAGACTTTTCTATGGCATGAAAACCTCAAATTAAATTCAGAGCTGCATATAAGACTGAGGATAAATGCCACAGTCTCTGACAGAGCCACTGGTTCCAGTCACAGGTGAGCAGAAGAAACCTTACCAGCACCTTTAGAGTCAAAAGAAAATGCAGATGTGACTCCATGGGCCAACGCCAGTTCACACACAGAATTTGATAAGGGGGCCTCAGCTTGATTTCCATCTGCATGTCTGATAGATTTATCTCTGTTGAAAGAGAACCAGGATGATTATATTGCTGCTTGGTCCTCTGAATGAAGTTATCAAGCTCAATGAAACAGTATGGTCTGACAGCAGGGTTTGTCTTCATCATGTTATAAGTAGTAGTGAACTCCTTCTGAAGCTCATCCAGGATAGAGAAGACCAGAGCATTTGGGTAATTTTCAGGGCACAACATCATGTAACTCATTCCCAGGGAGCTAATAAAATGAATATTATAATGTCCAGTTTTCAGGGTACATCCATTAGGAAGCTGAGCAAGTTTCTTTGAAAGTGTTTTAAAATGTTTTCTGCACTCCTGCAGAAAGTGGCAGCCCATCACGAATGACTGACGCAGATCAAATTATACACATTCCAACCAGTGAGGAGACCTGTTCAGCCAGGACCCACTGCTCCAAGAGATGTGAGCCGCAGTCTATTTGTACCTGTTTAAATTGTTTTCATCCAAGTTTTATGGTTCTGGGTGTACATGTCTTTCACCAACTTTGTTAAGTTTATTCCTAAGCATTTTGTTCTTTTTGATGTTAATGTAAATTGGATTTTTAAATTTCTTTTCAGACAGCTCATTGTCAGTGAATAAAAAACTACTGATTTTTGTGTGTTGAAGTGGTGAGAATGGTTATCCTTGTTTTACTCCAGATCTCAATAGCTTTTAGCTTTTCACCATTGACTATGATGTTAGATATAGGTTTTTTCTATATGGCCTTTATTGTTTTAGGTAAGTACTTTTTGTATCAATTTGCTGGGAGTTTTTATCACAAAAGGGTGTTAAATTTTGTCAAAAGCCTTTTTGGCATCTGGGAGGATGATTGTGTGATATTTATCCTTTATTCTGTTATTTGGTGTAACACATTGACTGATCTGCATATATTGAAACAACTTTGCAACCTATGGATAAATTCTACAAGGTCATGATCCTTTCAGTGTGCTGTTGAATTTGTTTGCTAGCATTTTGTTGAGAGCTTTTACATATGTTCATTATAAATATTGCCCTGTGGTCTTTTTTTGTTATAGTGTCTTTGTCTGTATTAGGGTGATGCTGGCCTTATAAAATGAATTTGGAAGCTTGAATAGTTTATGACATAGTTGTATTAATTCTTTAAATATGTGGTCAAATTCACCTGTGGAGTTTTTGCTTTTTGTCCTTGGCCTTTTTTGTTATTGGGAGGTTTTTGATTACTGAGTCAATCTTTGTTATCGGTCTTTCAAATTGTCTATTTCTTCTTAACACAGTCTTGGTAGGTTGCACATTTCTGACTTTGTTCTTCTTCACTATGTGCTGACCATTCTGGAGCTTTTGGTTTTTCATATACACTGTAGAATCAGTTAGTTAATATTCACAAAGTTACTTGCTGGGATGATATTTGGGACTGCATTGAATTTATAGATCAATTTTTGAAGAATCAATATCTTAACAATATTGAGTTTACCTATCCATGAAGATGAACTATAGATATTTTAAAATTTTTGTTTCATGTTTTTCTTTTTTTCAGTTCTTACCGTCGGAAGTTCTTACCGACATATTTTCAAGCTCAATGATTATTTCCTTGGCCATATCTGGTACTGATGAACCCGCCAAAGGGTTTTTTCATTTCTGTTACAGTGTTTTTGATTTCTAACAGTCCCTTCTGAGTTTTTCTTAGAATTTCCATCTTGTGTCTTACATTATTTTTTTTGTCTTATATTACACATCCATTCTTGATGTTGTCCACTTTTTCATTATAGCCTTTGCATCTTTTTCCTAGTTATTTTAATTCTCAGTCTAATGATTCTGAAATTTCTGCCATAGCTGACTCTGGCTTGAGAACTGTCTTTGTCTCTCAGACTTTTTGCTTTTTAAATTGACTTGTAATTTTTGTTGTTGTTGAAAGCTCGATAAGATGTGTTGCATAAAAGGAACTGAAGTACATAGACCTTTACAGTGAAGCTTTAAATTTATCTGGTTAGGTGTTATGTCGTGTTTGCTGTAGTGTTAGAGGCTAAGATTTCCCCTAGTGTCCTTATCATTGTCTTCCCTGTTGCCTTTGGATTTTCTTAGAAACTTCTAACCTAGGGTGTGAGACTTGCAGTTTTTTTTTAAAGATATATTTCTTTGTTTCTAGTGAAATAGTGGTAGGGAGGGGCAATGGGAAAGGAAGAGTCTTAAGAAGACTCTGCACTGAGCATGTAGCCTGATGTGGGGCTCCATCTCATGACCCTGAGATCATGACCTGAGCTGAAACTGAGAGTTGGACTCTTAACTGTTTTTGCCATCTGGGCTTCTGAGGGTTGTAATTATTTCAGCAGTAATCCCCAATTATTCTACAGGAGCCCTATTGATGTGCTGGTGAGGTGTGGGGAGAAGGGGAGCATTCTACAGTCTTATGACTAGGTCTTAGTGTTTTAGTGAGCTTGAGTTGGTATTTCCCTTTCCCAGCATCGAAGACGGAGGGAGCTAGAGTTGAATATTTCTTTTGACTTAGTCTACTTGGTCTTTTTCTTTCTTTCTTTCTTTCTATCTTTCTTTCTTTCTTTCTTTTCTTTTTTTTTTTAATTTGACACAGAGACAGAGATCACAAGCAGGCAGGGCAGCAGGCTGTGGGGGGAAAGCAGGCTCTCCGCTGACCAGAGAGTCCCATGCAGGGCTTGATCCCAGGACCCTAAGATCATGACCTGAGCCGAATGCGGACGCTTAACCCACTGAGCCACCCAGGCACCCCACCTACTTGGTCTTTAATAAAATTCTAGTAGATTAGGCTTGAGTTAAAATAGTTCTCCTCAAAGTGCAGGCTTTCTTAATGACAATAGAGAGTTCTGTGCATATTGCAAAATGGTTATTTTCCCCTCCCCTTGTCATGACCACAAGATGATTTTTCTTTGATCTTTAAGGTAAGATTCCAACAGGGGTCCTTAAGTTTAAATTCAAGAAAGCTCCTTTAAAACATGATTCTCAAGGGTGCCTGGGTGGCTCAGTGGGTTAAATAAAGCCTCTGCCTTCAGTTCAGGTCATGATCCCAGGGTCCTGGGATCCAGCCCCGCATTGGGCTCTCTGCTCAGCAGGGAGCCTGCTTCCTCCTCTCTCTTTTCCTGCTTCTCTGCCTACTTGTGATTTCTCTGTCAAATAAATAAATAAAATCTTTTTAAAAATAATAAAACGTGATTCTCAGACTTTTAAAATTATTTATTTATTTTTTATTTATTTGCAGCATAACAGTATTCATTATTTTTGCACCACAGCCAGTGCTCCATGCAATCCATGCCCTCTCTAATACCCACCACCTGGTACCCCAACCTCCCACCCCCCCCCCGCCACTTCAAACCCCTCAGATTGTTTTTCAGAGTCCATAGTCTCTCTTGGTTCACCTCCCCTTCCAAATTCCCTCAACTCCCTTCTCCTCTCCATCTTCCCTTGTGCTCCATGTTATTTGTTATGCTCCACAAATAAGTGAAACCATATGATAATTGACTCCTTCTGCTTGACTTATTTCACTCAGCATAATCTCTTCCAGTCCCGTCCATGTTGCCACAAAAGTTGGGTATTCATCCTTTCTGATGGAGGCATAATACTCTATAGTGTATATGGACCACATCTTGCTTATCCATTTGTCCCTTGAAGGGCATCTTGGTTCTTTCCACAGTTTGGTGACTGTGGCCATTGCTGCTATAAACATTGGGGTATAGATGGCCCTTCTTTTCACTACATCTGTATCTTTGGGGTAAATACCCAGTAGTGCAATGGCAGGGTCATAGGGAAGTTCTATTTCTAATTTCTTGAGGAATCTCCACACTGTTCTCCAAAGTGGCTGCACCAACTTGCATTCCCAACAACAGTGGAAGAGAGTTCCCCTTTCTCCACATCTTCTCCAACACACGTTGTTTCCTGTCTTGCTAATTTTGGCCATTCTAACTGGTGTAAGGTGATATCTCAATGTGGTTTTGATTTGAATCTCCCTGATGGCTAGTGATGATGAACATTTTTTCATGTGTCTGATAGCCTTTTGTATGTCTTTATTGGGGAAGTGTCTGTTCATGTCTTCTGCCCATTTTTTGATATGATTATCTGTTTTGTGTGTGTTGAGTTTGAGAAGTTTTTTATAGATCCTGGATATCAATCTTTTGTCTGTAGTGTCATTTGCAAATATCTTCTCCCATTCCGTGGGTTGCCTTTTTGTTTTCTTGACTGTTTCCTTTGCTGTGCAGAAGCTTTTGATTTTGATGAAGTCACAAAAGTTCATCTTTGCTTTTGTTTCCTTTGCCTTTGGAGACATATCTTGAAAAAAGTTGCTGTGGCTGATATCAAAGAGATTACTGCCTATGTTCTCCTCTAGGATTCTGATGGATTCCTGTCTCACGTTGAGGTCTTTGGAGTTTATCTTTGTGTACGGAGTAAGAGAATGGTCGAGTTTCATTCTTCTACATATAGCTGCCCAGTTTTCCCAGCACTATTTATTGAAGAGACTGTCTTTTTTCCACTGGATATTTTTTTCTGTTTTGTCAAAGATTATTGACCCATAGAGCTGAGGGTCCATATCTGGGCTCTCTACTCTGTTCCACTGGTCTATGTGTCTTTTTATGCCAGTACCATGCTGTCTTGGTGATCACAGCTTTGTAGTGAAGCTTGAAATCAGGTAGTGTGATGCCCCCAGTTTTATTTTCGTTTTTCAACATTTCCTTAGCGACTTGGGGTCTCTTCTGATTCCATACAAATTTTAGGATTATTTGCTCCAGCTCCTTGAAGAATACTGGTGGAATTTTGATCGGAATGGCATTAAAAGTGTAGATTGCTCTAGGCAGTATAGACATTTTAACAATGTTTATCCTTCTGATCCAAGAGCATGGAATGGTCTTCCATCTTTTTGTGTCTTCTTCAATTTCCTTCATGAGTGTTCTGTAGTTCCTCGAATATAGATCCTTTACCTCTTTGGTTAGGTTTATTCCCAGGTATCTTATGGTTCTTGGGGCTATAGTAAATGGAATCAATTCTTTAATTTCCCTTTCTGTATTTTCATTATTAGTGTATAAGAAAGCCACTGATTTCTGTACATTGACTTTGTATCCTGCCACGTTGCTGAATTGCTGTATGAGTTCTAGTAGTTTGGGGGTGGAGTCTTTTGGGTTTTACATATAAAGAATCATGTCATCTGTGAATAGAGTGCGTTTGACTTCTTCATTGCCAATTTGGATACCCTTTATTTCTCTTTGTTGTCTGATTGCTGTTGCTAGGACTTCTAATACTATGTTGAACAAGAGTGGTGAGAGTGGACATCCTTGTCATGTTCCTGATCTCAATGGGAAGGCTGCAAGTTTTTTCCCATTCAGGATGATATTTGCTGTGGGTCTTTCATAAATAGATTTTATGAAGTTCAGGAATGTTTCCTCTATCCCTATACTTTGAAGCGTTTTAATCAGGAACAAATGCTGGAATTTGTCAAATGCTTTTTCTGCATCAATTGAGAGGACCATGTGGTTCTTCTCTCTTCTCATATTAGTTTGTTCTATCACATTAATTGATTTGCGAATGTTGAACCATCCTTGTAGCCCAGGGATGAATCCCATCTGGTCATGGTGGATAATCTTTTTAATGTGCTGTTGGACCCTGTTTGCTAGGATCTTGTTGAGAATCTTAGCATCCATATTCATCAGTGATATTGGTGATATTGGTCTCCTTTTTGGGAGGGTCTTTGCCTGGTTTGGGGATCATGGTAATGCTGGCTTCATAGAAAGAGTCTGGAAGTTTTTCTTCTGCTTCAATTTTTTGAAACAGCTTCAGGAGAATAGGTGTTATTTCTTCTTTGAAACTTTGGTAGAATTCCCCAGGGAATCCATCAGGTCCTGGGCTCTTGTTTTTTTGAGAGGTTTTTGATCACTGTTTCAATCTTGTTACTAGATATCATTCTATTCAGTTGTCAATTTCTTCCTGGTTCAATTTTGGGAGTTTATAGCTTTCCACAAATGCATCCATTTCATCTAGGTTGCTTAGCTTATTGGCATATAACTGTTGATAATAACTTCTGGTGATTGTTTCTACTTCCTTGGTGTTAGTTGTGTTCTCTCCCTTTTCATTCATAATTTTATGAATTTGGGTTTTCTCTCTTTTCTTTTGGATTAGTGTGGCCAGTGGTTTATCGATCTTATTGATTCTTTCAAAAAACCAGCTTCTAGTTTCATTGATACATTCTACTGTATCTCTGGTTTCTACCTCATTGATCTCAGCTCTAATTTTGATTATTTCCCTTCTTATGTGTGGAGTTGGTTTGATTTGTTGTTGATTCTCCAGTTCTTTAAGGTGTAGAGACAGCTTCTGTGTTCTGGATTTTTCAGTTTTTTTTGAGAGAGGCTTGGATGGCTATGTATTTCCCCCTTAGGTCCGCCTTTGCTGTATCCCATAGGTTTTGGACCAAAGTGTCTTCATTCTCATTGGTTTCCATGAATTGTTTCAGTTCTTCTTTGATCTCCTGATTGATCCAAGCATTCTTAAGCAAGGTGGTCTTTAGCTTCCAGGTGTTTGAGTTCCTTCTGATCTTTTCCTTGTGATTGAGCTCCAGTTTTAAAGCATTGTGATCTGAGAATGTGCAGGGAATAATCTCAGTATTTTGGTATCAGTTGAGTCCTGATTTGTGACCCAGTATGTGGTCTATTCTGGAGAAGGTTCCATGTGCACTTGAGAAGAATGAGTATTCTGTTGTTTTAGGGTGGAATGTTCTGTATATATCTATGAGGTCCATCTGGTCCAATGTGTCATTCAATGCTCTTGTTTCTTTATTGATTTTCTGCTTTGATGATCTGTCTGTTTCTGAGAGAGGCGTGTTAAGATCTCCTACTATTAGTGTATTCCTATCAATATGACTCTTTATCTTGATTAACAGTTTTCTTATGTAATTGGTTGCTCCCATATTGGGGGCATAGATATTTACAATTGTTAGATCATCTTGGTGGATAGTCCCTTTAAGAATGATGTAGTGTCCTTCTGTATCTGTGACTACAGTCTTTAGTTTAAAATCTAATTTGTCTGATGTGAGAATCGCTACCCCGGCCTTCTTTTGAGGCCCATTGGCATGAAAGATGCTTCTCCATCCCTTCACTTTCAGTCTGGGTGTATCTTTAGGTTCAAAATGGGTCTCTTGTAGACAACATATGGATGGGTCCTGTCGTTTTATCCAATCTGCAACCCTGTGCCATTTTATGGGCGCATTTAAGCCATTCACATTGAGAGTGATTATTGATAGATACGTTTTTATTGACATCATGTTACCTTTGAAGTCTTTCTTTCTGTAGATTGTCTCTATATTTCTGCTCAATGCTATTCTTAGAATTTTTCCTCTTTTATAGAACCCCTCTTAATATTTCTAGCTGTGTTGGCTTGGTGGTTGCATAATCTTTTAAGCCTTGCCGGTCTTGGAAACTCTTTATCTCTCCATCCATTTTGAATGTCAGTCTTGCTGGATAAAGTATTCTTGGTTGCATGTTCTTCTCATTTAATGCCCTGAATATGTCTTGCCAGCCCTTTCTGGCTTGCCAATTCTCTGTGGACAGGTCTGATGTTATTCTGATGGGCTTTCCTTTGTAAGTAAGGAGCCTTTTTGTCCTAGCGGCTTTCAAGAGATCATACCTACAATTATGATTCCTCAATTTGACTATCAGGTGCCTTGATTTATTTTGGAATGTATAATCTTGGGTGGAGACCGTTCGGCCTCTAGTACATGAACACTGGTTCCATTCGCGAGATTGGGAAAATTTTCATGAAGAACTTGTTCCAGTATATCTTCTAGACCTCTTTCTTTCTCCTCCCCTTCAGGGATTCCAATAATTCTGACGTTGGAACATTTTATGGCATCATTTATTTCCCTGATTCTGTTTTTGTGGTTTCTAAGCTGTTTGTTCCAGGCTTTCTCCTGATCCTTTCTCTCTATCTGTTTGTCCTCCAGATCACTAATTCTATCTTCTGTCTCAGTTACCCTAGCTTTGAGAGAATTTAGATTAGATTGGATCTCATTGAGAGCATTGTGAACCTCACCCCTGGTAGCTCTTAGCTCCACCCTAACATTGTGAACATCATCTCTTGTCACTTTCAGCTCGGCCCTAATCAATTCTGTTTGGCCACCATGGCTTTCTCCAACCTAGCTATTTCCTGGATAATTGTTACCCTGAATTCTCTTTCCGACATATTGTCTATGTTGATAGCCATTAGCTCTGTTGCAGAAGGTCCATCCTCTGTATTTTTCTTCTTTTGGGCATTCCTCCTCCTAGTCATTTTGGTGAGAGATGACTGAACAGATGTAGCTGGATTTATTGACCATGGTGCAGTCAAGGTGCACCCTGGAACACTTCTGAGTAATCAGGATTCCCCACCCAAACGAGAGACAAAAGAAAAGAAAAAAGGAAAGAAAGAGAGAGAGACAGGAAAGAAAGGGAAGATGAAAGAGAAGGTTCAGCCCAAATGGGCCCCAAGGTAAGATTTATGAAGTATACAAACAAAAACAGACAAACAAAAAGACTGATAAAAGTACATGACAAGAGAAAAAAAATATATAAACATGCAAATAAAGAAAGAACCTTGTCAAAAAGAACCCCAAGTGTAAGATTTATATACTATCAGGACAAACACAGAAACACTGGTGGAAGAAAAAGATGGGAGAGTGGTTATAAATTCTCAGTGTGGGCGAGGAAGGTTGTTTTGATTCTTCCTGGATGTATCTTGATATCTTTGTTAAAGGACTCAACTTTCCTAAGATAAAGGGGGATTAAAAATTGGTTTAGCTAGAGGGTTAGTATTGATTGGGGAAAGGGGATTACTTTGAAGTTTAACTCTATATGAATATTAGAAAATAAAAATAAAAAGGAATAAACTACACGAAACTAAAATTGAAAAAAGAAATTCAAAAAATAGAAATGCAAAAGAAAAACACAGGTGTATGTATCAAAAAGTTCAGGTTAGAAGGTTATTATGGAATTTGATGTACTGGGCAGCTCACTGTGATGGTAAATAGGTTAAAAAATTATCTATATTTTAAAAAAAATGAACCAGAATGGTGGGAGCAAGTTAAAAATAAAAGTTGTCCTATGAAGTAGTGGTGGTTGTTCTCTTGTAGTCTTTTTTTTTTTTCCTTTCTTGGTTTGTTTTCTGGGGGCGGGGCCTGCCACGTGGGTTTTCAGTCAATGGTGTTTGAGTTAAGCCCTTCCACCTACCTCAAGGGAGTGGGCTCTGGGGAAACTGGTTTTTTTCAGGCTTTTGTTCTCTGGCGGTTTTTATGTTTGTTCACTTTTTTTTCTCTCACCTTGACCGCTTTTGATGGTTTTTGTAGTTTTAGAGGAAAACAAACTGCACCCTGACCTCCCTCTCAGAGAGAAGCCTCAGTCTGGCTGCAGAGCCCAAATAAGTTCCCCTTGGCTGCTGGCAGAGCAGGTTCCGAGTGGCAGTCCCTGGGGACACAGGATCTTTTGCTTGTACCCAAAGCCACGGCAGCGGCGGCTGTCTGGGCAGCTCCAGACTCCCAGAGAGGTTCCAAGCAGCCATCGCACACTGAGATTTTCCCTCTGGCCCGGGCTGGGAGTGCCTGATCTTTCTGGCTCAAAGAGCGCCCGCCTTGCGTGCACCTCTTTCAGGGGAGGCTGTGGGTCGTGCATGCATTTCAGGCTCTGAGAATGGGGCACAGGTCCAAAAGCACCAGGCTGGGCCTTTGAGCACCTCAGGGGAGAGTTTGGGGTGCACATCTTAGGCTCTGAAACAATGTCGCAGGTCAAAGAGCCGGCTGGGCCTTTGTTTACCTCTCTCAGGGGATGATGAGGGGCGCGCGCATCTCAGGCTCTATAGCAGGGCTTGTGCGTTCTGTCATCTGGCGAGGCTCCCAGCCCCTCACAGGAGCTGGACCCTATGCATTCTTGGGCGCACTGGCGACTTAGGGACCAAGACCTGCTTTCTCCGCCATGCTCTCTCTGGCTCAGCACCAGGGGAGGCTGTCCTGGGACCGGGGACTTAAGCCTCTGTCCCTAGCCATCCCGATTCCCACAATTTCCCCCCCTGCAATCCTTTGCTCTTTTTGAGTGCTTTCAATCATACTCCAAGTTAATGCTCATCCCCAGACGCAGGGCACTCTCGCTCGTATTGGGGTTATTACTTTCCAACCAGTCACCTCTGGTGGCTCCCTCCCCCTTTTGTCCATCTTCCGATATCAGTCCACCATTCCCACTCTGCTTTACCTGCCCACTGGTGTCTTCTGCCCCTGTAGAGATCCAGACATGTATAATTCTGATCTCAGGCTGATTTCATGGGTGATCGGAGTTCTTTAGTAGGTAATCAGCTCACTTTAGGGTACAGGTTGAAAAGGCGCCTCCTCCTACTTCCCCGCCATCTTGTCCCCCCTATTCTCAGACTTTTTTTTAACTCTCAAACTAGTTCATACTGAGCTTTGAGCATTTCATCAATAACAGTTTAAAATGTTTCTGCTAATATTGGCTTCAACTGTTGGCTTTTGATTCTGGACTACTGCTTCTGGTAAGTTGTGATTCTCTGTAACTGTCTATCAGACTCTAGTTTGGGGGATAAAGACCCTGCAATTGCACTACTGGGTATTTACCCCCAAAATACAGATGTAGTGAAAAGAAGGGCCATCTGTACCTCCAGATTTAAAGTGAAGGAGTGGAAAACAATTTACCATGCTAATGGACAGCAAAAGAAAGCTGAGGTGGCAATCCTTATATCAGATAAACTAGATTTTAAGCCAAAGACTATAATAAGAGATGAGGAAAAACACTATATCATACTTGAAGGGTCTGTCCAACAAGAAGATCTAACAATTTTAAATATCTATGCCCCTAACATGGGAGCAGCTAACTATATAAACCAATTAATAACAAAATCAAAGAAACACATCAACAATAATACAATAATAGTAGGGGACTTTAACACTCCCCTCACTGAAATGGACAGATCATTCAAGCAAAAGATCAACAAGGAAATAAAGGCCTTAAATGACACACTGGACCAGATGGTCATCACAGATATTTTCAGAACATTCCATCCCAAAGCAAAAAAATACACATTCTTCTCTAGTGCACATGGAACATTCTCCAGAATAGATTACACTCTGGGTCACAAATTAGGTCTCAACCAGTATCAAAAAATTGGGATCATTCCTTGCATATTGTCAGACCACAATGCTCTGAAGCTAGAACTCAATCACAAGAAGAAAGTTGGAAAGAACCCAAATACTTGGAGACTAAACAGCATCATTCTAAAGAATGAATGGGTCAACCAGGAAATTAAAGGAGAAGTGAAAAAAATTATGGAAACAAATGATAATGAAAACACAAATGTTCAAAATCTGTGGGACACAGCAAAGACAGTCCTGAGAGGAAAGTATATAATGATACAAGCCTTTCTCAAGAAACAAGAAAGGTCTTAAGTACACGACCTTACCCTACACCTAAAGGAACTGGAGAAAGAACAGCAAAGAAAGCCTGAACCTGGCAGGAGAAGAGAAATAATAAAGATCAGAGCAGAAATCAATGAAATAGAAACCAAAAACACAGTAAGACAAATCAATGAAACTAGGAGCTGGTCCTTGGAAGGGATTAATAAGATTGATAAGCCCCTGGCCAGACTTATCAAAAAGAAAAGAGAAAGGACCCAAATAAATAAAATCATGAATGAAAGAGGAGAGATCACAACCAACATCAAAGAAATACAAACAATTATAAGAACATATTATGAGCAACTATACACCAGCAAATTTGACAACCTGGAAGAAATGGATGCATTCCTAGAGATGTATAAACTACCAAAACTGAACCAGGAAGAAAGAGAAAACCTGAACAGACCCATAACCAGTAAGGAGATTGAAGCAGTCATCAAAAATCTCCCAACAAACAAGAGCCCAGGGCCAGACGGCTTCCCAGGGGAATTCTATTAAACATTTAAAGAAGAATTAATACATATTCTCCTGAAACTGTTCCAAAAAATAGAAATGGAAGGAAAACTTCCAAATTCATTTTATGAGGCCAGCATTACCTTAATCCCAAATCCAGACAAAGACCCCATCAAAAAGGAGAATTACAGACCAATATCCTTGATGAACACAGGTGCAAAAATTCTCACCAAAATACTAGCCAATAGGACCCAATGATACATTAAAAGAATTACCCACCACGACCAAGTGAGATTTATTCCTGGGTTCTAAGGTTGGTTCAACATCCGCAAATCAATCAATGTGATACAATACATTAAAAAAAGAAAGGATAAGAACCAAATGATATTCTCAATAGATGCTGAAAAAGCATTTGACATAGTACAGCATCCTTTCTTGATCAAAATTCTTCAAAGTGTAGGGATACAGGATACATACCTCAATATCATTAAAGCCATTTATGAAAAACCCACAGTGAATATCATTCTCAATGGATAGAGACTGAGAGCTCTTCTGCTAAGGTCAGGAGCACAACAGGGCTATCCACTATCACCACTGCTATTCAACATGATACTAGAAGTCCTAGCCTCAGCAATCAGACAACAGAAAGAAATTAAAGGCATTCCAATCAGCAATGAAGAAGTTAAACTATCACTCTTTGCAGATGATATGATACTTTATGTGGAAAACCCAGAAGACTCTACTCCAAATCTGCCAGAACTTATAAAGAAATTCATTAAAGTGTCAGGATATAAAATCAATGCACAAAAATCAGTTGCATTTTTATACAGCAACAACAAGATAAAAGAAAGAAAAATAAAGGAGTCAATCCCATGTACAACTGCACTCAAAACCATAATATACCTAGGAATAAACCTAACCAAAGAGGCAAAGAATCTGTACTCAGAAAACTATAAAGTACTCATGGAAGAAATTGAAGAAGACAAAATGAAATGGAAAAACGTTCCATGCTCATGGATTGGAAGAACAAATATTGTGAAAATGTCTATGCTACCTAAAGCAATCTAAACATTTAATGCAATCCCTAGCAAATTACCATCCACTTTTTTCAAAGAAATGGAACAAATAATCCTAAAATTTATATGGAACAAGAAAAGACCTAGAATAGCCAGAGGAATGTTGAAAAAGAAAGCCAAAGTTGGTTGTATCACAATACCAGACTTCAAGCTCTATTACAAACCTGTCATCTTCAAGACAGTTTGGTACTGGCTCGAAAAAAGACAGTCTCTTCAATAAATGGTGCTGGGAAAATTGGACAGCTATATGTAGAAGAATGAAACTTGACCATTCTCTTACACCATCTTACACCATTCACAAAGATAAACTCAAAATGGATAAAAGATCTCAACATGAGTCAGGAATCCATCAGAATCCTAGAGGAGAACATAGGCAGTAACCTTTTCAATATCAGCCACAGCAACTTCTTTCAAGATATGTCTCCAAAGGCAAAGGAAACAAAAGCAAAAATGAACTTTTGGGACTTCATCAAGATCAAAAGCTTCTGCACAGCAAAGGAAACAGTCAACAAAACAAAGAGGCAACCCACGGAATGGGAGAAGATATTTGCAAATGACAGTACAGACAAAAGGTTGATATCCAGGATCTATAAAAAACTTCTCAAACTCAACACACACAAAACAGATAATCATATCAAAAAATGGGCAGAAGACATGAACAGACACTTCCCCAATAAAGACATACAAAAGGCTATCAGACACATGAAAAAATGTTCATCATCACTAGCCATCAGGGAGATTCAAATCAAGACCACATTGAGATATCACCTTACACCAGTTAGAATGGCCAAAATTAGCAAGACAGGAAACAACGTGTGTTGGAGAAGATGTGGAGAAAGGGGAACTCTCTTCCACTGTTGTTGGGAATGCAAGTTGGTGCAGCCATTTTGGAGAACAGTGTACAGATTCCTTAAGAAATTAAAAATAGAGCTTCTCTAGGACCCTGAAATTGCACTACTGGGCATTTACCCCAAAGATACAGATGAAAAGTGAAAAGAAGGACCATCTGTACCCCAGTGTTTATAGCAGCAATGGCCACGGTCGCCAAACTATGGAAAGAACCAAGATGCCCTTCAACGAATGAATGGATAAGGAAGATGTGGTCCATATACACTATAGAGTATTATGCTTCCATCAGAAAGGATGAATACCCAACTTTTGTAGCAACATGGATGGGACTAGAAGAGATTATGCTGAGTGAAATAAGTCAAGCAGAGAGAGTCAATTATCATATGGTTTCACTTATTTGTGGAGCATAACAAATAACATGGAGGACAAGGGGAGATGGAGAGAAGGGAGTTGGGGGAAATTGGAAGGGAAGGTGAACCATGAGAGACTATGGACTCTGAAAAACAATCTGAGGGTTTTGAAGGGGTTGGGGGGTGGGAGATTGGGGAAGCTGGGTCGTGGGTATTATGGAGGGCACATATGGCATGGAGCACTAGGTGTGGTGCATAAACAATGAATTTTGTTATGCTGAAAAGAAATTAATAAAAAAAAAAAACAGACACATAGATCAATGGAACAGAATAGAGAGCCCAGAAATAGACCCTCGACTCTATGATCAACTAATCTTTGACAAAGCAGGAAAGAATGTCCAATGGAAAAAAGACAGCCTATTCAACAAATGGTGTTGGGAAAATTGGACAGCCACATGCAGAAAAATGAAACTGTATCATATCCTTATACCACACACAAAAATAGACCCCAAATGGATGAAAGACCTCAATGTGAGACAGGAAAATCCTTGAGGAGAACACAGGCAACAACTACTTTGACCTCAGCCACAGAAACTTCTTCCTAGAAACATCACCAAAGTCAAAGGAAACAAGGGCAAAAATGAGCTATTGGGATTTCATCAAGATCAAAAACTTTTGCACAGCAAAGGAAACAGTCCACAAAACCGAAAGACAACTGACAGAATGGGAGAAGATCTTTGCAAACAACATATCAGATAAAGAGCTAGTATCCAAAATCTATAAAGAACTTATCAAACTCAACACCTGAAGAACAAATAATCCAATCAAGAAATGGGCAGAGGACATGAACAGACATTTCTGCAAAGAAGATATCCAGATGGCCAACAGACACATGAAAAAGTGCTCCACATCACTGGCATCAGGGAAATGCAAGTCCAAACCACCATGAGATACCACCTCACACCAGTCAGAATGGCTAAAGTTAACAAGTCAGGAAATGACAGATGCTGGCGAGGATATGGAGAAAGGGGAACCCTCCTACACTGTTGGTGGGAATGCAAGCTGGTGCAGCCACTCTGGAAAACAGCATGGAGGTTCCTCAAAAGTTGAAAATAGAGCTACCCTATGACCCAGCAATCACACTATTGGGTATCTACCCTAAAGTTACAAATGTAGTAATCCAAAGGGGCACGTGCATCCGAATGTGTATAGCAGCAATGCCCACAATAGCCAAACTATGGAAAGAACTCAGATGGCCATCAACAAATGAATGGATAAAGAAAAGGTGGTATATGTATACATTGGAATAGTATGCAGCCATCAAAAGAAATGAAGTCTTGTCATTTGCAGTGTCCTGGATGGAACTAGAGGGTTAAGCTGAGTGAAATAAGTCAATCAGAGAAAGACAATTATCATATGATCTCCCTGATATGAGGAATTTGAGAGGCAAAGTGGGGGGTTTGGGGGTAGGGAAGGAAAAAATGAAACAAGTTGGGATCAGGAGGGAGACAAATAATAAGAGTCTCTTAATCTCACAAAACAAACTGAGGGTTGGGGGGATGGAGGGTAATGGAGAGGGAGGTTGGGTTATGGACATTGGGGAAGGTATGTGCTATGGTGAGTGCCATGAAGTGTGTAAGCCTGATGATTCACAGACCTATACCTCTGGGGCTAATAATGCATTATGTATTAATTTAAAAAATAAACAAACTCTAAAAAATAAAAAAATATATTACTTATTTTTTTTTTAAAAATCTTGCTTAACTAGAAACTTTTTGCTGCACTCTTTTAGGATAAAGAGGCAAAAGGAAGACAATAAGCTTGTAATATCAGAGACTTATTTAAAACAGAATATTCCACTTCAGTTTTCTGCCTCTAACAAAACAGCATAGAAATTATGTGTATTCTGAGAGCTACCCCAAGATATACCACATGATCCTAAATCAGCAAAATAAAGTTGATTTATGTTTGGCATTTTGTACTTTTTTACTGAGCCAAGAAATTGAAGTGGTTTGGTTTAGAAAGATTTTTCTGAACTGATGGTTAAAACAAGAAAAGTTCTCTTATAAATAGTTAACCAAGAAAATGGAACATTCTGTGAGTTTGTTATATATTGATACTTTATGGCTCTCTTAAACAGTTTGGTTCAGTATGGTTCTTCTTACTATCAAATTATTGAATTACAGTGTTTGGTGTTTGGAGCATGCAGGAAGGACACTTTAAAACTCACCAGCTGTCTTTAAAGGCTTAATTTGTTTTTTGCTTTGTTTTGTTTTTTTTCACCACTATTTTGGATAATGGGATGTTTACATCTTAATGTAAAAAATGAAAATAGGCAGAAACAATGTTTCATGTAAAAAAAAAGGTACAAATTTATGGAAAGATATCCTGTGTTCATGAATTAGAACTAGCACCATTAAAACGTCCATACTACCTAAAGTTATCTACAGAGTCAGTGTAACCACTATCAAAATTCCAATAAATTTTTATAAAAATGTTAACAAAATCCTAAAGCTCATTTAGAACCAAAAATACTCCAAATAGCCAACCGATATTGAAAAAGAAGAACAAAGCTGGAGGCATCATTCTTCCTGGTTTCAAAATATGTTAAATATACAATAATCAAAATGGTATGACACTGGCATAAAAATACAGCAATAGAACATAATAAAGAGCACAATAATAAATCAACAGATTTACAGTGAACAGATCTTTGACAAGGATGCCAAGAATACATATGGAAAAAGGATAGCCTCTTCAACTAATGGTGTTAGGAAAACTAGACAGCCACATGCAAAAGAATGAGATTGGACCCTTATATTACACCACTCTCAAAAACTTACTCAAAATGGGGCACATGAGTGGCTCAGTCAGTTAAGTGTCTGCCTTGGCTCAGGTCATGAGTTCAAGCTCCTGGGATGGAGCCCCATATTGGGCTCCCTGCTCAGTGGAGAACCTACCTCTCCATCTCCCTCTGCCCCTCCTCTCCTGCCCAAGCTCTGCCAAATAAATAAATAAATAAATAAAATCTTTTTTAAAAATTTAACTCAAAATGAATTAAAGATTTTAAACATAAGTCCAAACCATAAAAACTCCTGGAAGAAAGTAGAGGAAAAAATCTTCCTGACTTTGGCCTTGGCAATATGACCAAAAATAGACAACAAAAGCAAAAATGGACAAGTGGAATTATATCAAACTAAAAAGCTTCTGCACAAAATGAAAAAGGAACCTACCGAGTGGGAGAAAACATTTGCAAGGCATATATCTGATAAAAAGTTATATCCAAAATATATAAGGAAGTCCTTCAACTCAAGAGATTTAAAATAGACAAAAGAACTGAATAGACATTTTTCCAAAGAGGACATAAAAGTGGCTGAGAGATAAATGAAAAGTTTCTCAACATTACTTATCATCAGAAAAATGCAAATGAGAAAACCACAATGATCAATTCATACCTGTTAGAGTGGCTATTACCAAAAAACAAAAGATAAAAAGTGTTGATATGGAGGAAGGGGAACAGTTGTGCACTATTGGTGGGAATATAAATTGGTGCAGCCACTGTGGAAAACAATATAAAGTTTTCTCAAAAAATTGAGAATAGAATTACCATATGATCCATTATTCTCACTTCTGGAAATCCACCCAAAAGAAATGAAGCAACCTAAATATCCATTGACAGATGAATGGATAAAGAAAATGTGGTATATTCATAGAGTGGAATATTATTCAGTCTAAATAAAGGAAATTCTATAGTAAATGATATTATGTTATATACTTAAAAGTTTGCTGAGGGTAAATGTTAAGTGTTCTTATCACAAGAAAATAAGAATAATAATAAATAAAGAAGGCCAAGTAAAACTTTTGGAGGGAATGGATATATTTATAGCATAAATTGTAGTGATTTTATGGACATATGGTGCAGTGCTTTTATGGATAAGGACTTATTTCCAAACTCATTAAGTTGTGTACAGTAAATATGTACAACTTTTTGTATGTCAGTTATACTTCAATAAAATGGCTTTTAAAAAGAAAAGCAATAGATAAAGTTAATAGAACAAAAATTTGGTTCCTTGAGAATATCAACAAAATTAACAAAGTTTTAACTAGACTAAAGAAAAGAAAGAAGACTCAAATTACTAAAATTAGAAATGAAAGTAGGAATATTATCACTAAGATCTGATAGGAATAAAACTAATTAAAATAGAATGTTATGAACAACTGTACTGGACCAAATTATATAGCCCAGATGAAATAGACAAAATCCTAGAAACACACAAACTAACAAAACTGACTAAAAAAAAAGAAAATCTGAATAGATTTATAAAAAATAAGAGATTTAATCAATAACCAAAACTTCTCAATAAATAAACAGCCAAGACCAGATGACATCACTGGTGAAGCCCATCAAACACTTAAAGAAGAATTAACACGATCTGCAGACTAACTTGTAAGACTTTTATGAATATAAATGTAAAAAACATCTATAATATAAATGTAAAAAACTCAGCATATTAAAAGTATTATACATTATGGCCAAGTGGTATTTATTCCAGGAATGTAAGTGTGGTTCAAAACAAGAAAGTAAATTAATGTAATACATCACAACACTATATGATGTATTCCATTGATAGATTACATCTATGATTGTGTCAACAAATGCAGAAAAAGAATTTGATAAGATTTGCCACACTTTCATGATAAAAACAATCAAATATGAATAGAAGATAATGTCCTCACCTGACAGTGTGTATTTATAAAAATGCCAGAGCTAACATTATACTCAGTGGTGAAAGAATGAAAGATTTCCCCGTAAAATCATAAACAAGCCAAAGATGTCTGCATTCACAACTTCTAGTCAACATTTTGCTGGAATTTCTAGCCAGAGCAATTATTCGATAAAAAAAAGAAATAAAGGCATCTAATTCAGAAATGAAAAAGTAAAACTATCTCTATTTCCAGATAACATGATTTTATATGTAGAAAATCATAATACACGGGGAGGGGGGAACACCTCAATTTGAGCTAAGAAACAAATTTACAATGTTGCTGGATACAAAATCAGAACACTAAAATTAGACATACAGATGGCCAACCCACATCTGAACAGATATTTAACATTACTGATTATCAGGGAAACACAAATCAAAATTACAATGAGATACCTCACACTTGTCAGAATGGCTAAAATAAGGAACACAAGAAACAACAGGTGTTGACAAGGACGTGGAGAAAGGGGAACCCTCTTGCAGTGTTGGTAAGAATGCAAACTGGTGCAGTCACTTTGGAAAACAGTATGGAGGTTCCACAAAAAAGTTGAAAATAGAGCTACGCTATGATCCAGCAATTGCACTACTAGGTGTTTACCCAAAGGATGTAAAAATATTGATTTGAAGGGACACATGCATCCCGATGTTTATAGCAGCATTATCTACACTAACAGCCTAAATGTCCACTGACTTATGAATGGATAAAGAACTTGTCGTATATATAGAATAGAATATTACTCAGCCATAAAAAAATAAAACCCTGCCATTTGCAGTTAACATGGGTGGAGCTAGAGAATATTATGCTGAGGTAGTTAAGTCAGTCAGAGAGAGACAAATACCATATGATTTTAGCGACATGTGGAATTTAAGAAACAAAACAAATGAGAAAAGGGGAGAAAAAGAGAGAGAGGCAAACCAAGAAACAGATTCTTAACTACAGAGATTAAACTGATGGTTACCAGAAGGGAGGGGAGGATGGGGGAAATAGGTGATGGGAATTAAGGAGGGCACTTGCTGTGAATGGACACCAGGTGGTGTCAGATGAGTTGAGTCACTATATTGTACCCCCAAAACTAATATTACACTGTTAACTAGTTAGAATTTAAATAAAAATGTTTTTAAAAATCTGTTGAGTTTCTATACATCAATATTGAAAAAGTCTAATAACAAAATTAAGATAACAATCCCATTGACATAACATCGAAAGAATATTTCCTGGAGTCAGCCTACTGTAGAAAGAGATCTACTAAGTTTGTCACTTAGCCCTATATTTAATAGTTTTCTATAAACTTTCTCTATCTCCTGAGAAAAATGGGAAAAAAAAGCCATAAACAGGGTTCTTATTTCTTCTTCTTAGTCTGTTGAGGAACTTCACCAAACATCTATAATTGAAACAGTCTTCAAGGTCTTTGAAACTTACGATTGTAAAGAAATAAATATACCAGAGACTATCTTAAAATATATGGTAGGATAAAGGGGAAAAGTGGTTTGAGCTAAGAACACAAAGAAACAATCGCTTACCGTTATTGTTATTGACACAAATCCCCAGAATAAGGCAGTGATTGACCATGAGGGAATTAGGATATAAAATATTCATGCCAAATTAAAAATAAATAAATAAAAATAAAATAAAATATTCATGCCAAAATGCAGGAATTATCTCCTTGTTTTTCACTGGGAAGTTTCTGTATTATTTTCAATAGCAGAAAAATGTTGCTGACCTTTATTTGAAGATGGGGAACTAAATAGACACTATAGAATCTTCCCTTTGGCATCAAGACTTTCAGAATGATAAGGAAATTATTTTTTAAAAATCTATAATGGTGCTCAAATTAAGTGGAAACTCAATAGACCTAGATTCATTCTTGGGGAGAGATAACCTAAAGAATAAAATTAAATAAGGAAATCAATACCCAAAATGTATACTTAATACCATATATATTACTACTGAAACATATGAGTGGTAGTTCCAAGAATGCTTCAAATTTAGCACAAAGAGAAATCCAAGGGCAAATGGCAGGATAATCACATTCATATCCTAAAGTCAGGTTCACAGATAGTAACTCTAGGGTATATAAAAGACTTTAACATGAAAAATTATTGCAGCATCATGAAAGACAAAACTTCTGAAGAAAATAAATGAGAGAGAGACAATAAACACAGCAAATTAAACACTTTATACCAAGGAAACACTTCAAGAAGATATACAAGATATAACTAAAATAACTAAAAGTAAGATATTCAAAGAGACATTAAAGGATATTTAATTAATTTGAAAAGTCATAGACCAGGAACACCTGGGTGGCTCAGTCGGTTAAGCTGCTGAGAGTCCCAGGACTCTCATGATACCAGAGTCCTGGGATCGAGTCCTGCATCGGGGTCCTTGCTCAGGGGGAGCCTGCTTCTCTCTCTGCTTCTACCTGCCACTTTGCCTGCTTTTCCTCTCTCTCTCTGACAAATAAATAAATAAAATCTTAAAAAAAATAAAAATTAAAAAATTAAAAACCATAGACCATATAAAAATTTTCCTTGTTGAAATGGAAAACCCCTCAAAATAGTACTTGAAGGGCAAAATGAACACCTTAGAAAAAATATTCTTGACCTGGGAGACAAACAGATAATTCTCCCCAAGTACAGTAGATAGGGAGATAACAAAGATGAAGAATATAAAAATAAACATGAGAGACATCCATCTAATAGAATTTGTAGAAATATTAAATAAGAGAACAGAAGATAAGCAGTAAAGTCATAATGTCAACAGATGAGAAATGTCCAGAATTTAGCAAAAACATAAATCCTCACTTAGCCATCATAGCAGGAAAATAGATGACACTCAAAGGAAATAGAATCATATTGACAGCAGACATTTCACCACTAACATTGGCAAGAAGGAAATTAGACAAAAATCTTCGTTACCTTAACCATACAAGGAGTTCTTATACATGACACCAAAAGTACAACAAATAACAAAACACTTATTTGTGGAGCATAACAAATAATATGGAGGACAAGGGGAGTTAGAGAGGAGATGGGAGTTGGGGGAAATTGGAAGGGAAGGTGAACCATGAGAGACTATGGACTCTGAAAAACAATCTGAGGGTTTTGAAGGGAAGGGGGGTGGGTGGGAGGTTGGGGGATCCAGGTGGTGGGTATTAGAGAGGGCACAGATTGCATGGAGCACTGGGTGTGGTGCAAAAACAAGGAATATTGTTATGCTGAAAATTTTTTTAAAAAATTAAATTAAAAAAATAACAGAACAGTCTGCTGGGATGCCTGGGTGGCTCTGTCAGTTAAGCATCTGCCTTTGGATCAGGCCATAATCTTGGGGTCCTGCTGGAGTCCCTCATTGGGCTCCCTGCTCATCAGGGAGTCTGCTTGTCTCTCTCCCTCTGCCCCTCCACCCTGTTCATGCCCTCTCTCCCTTTCTCAAATAAATAAAGTCTTTAAAAAAAATAGTACGAAGTGCTAAGTTGGATCTCATAAAAATTAAAAACTTTAGTTCTTCAGAAGACACTGTTAAAGATTGAAAAACAATGATTTCTAGAAAATAATTGCACATCATATAACCAATAATAAACTTGTATCCAAGATACATAAAGAACTCTGGTAACTCAATTAAAAAAATTTAAAAGGGACAAAAAGATTTGGATAGCCATTTCCCCAAAGAAGATACAAATTTACAGATGGAAAATGAGTACTTGAAGACAGATTTGACATCATTAGTCAGAGAAATGCAAACCATGATGAGTTATTAATACACACTGATAAGAGTGGCTAAAATTAAAAAAAAAACTTGACAATGACACATGTTGACAAGAATGAAAAATAACTAGAAATCAAAGGCAAAATGGCACCACATTTGACAGTTTCTTATAAACATAAACAAACCACAGGACCTAAAGATCTCACTTCTAGATATTTCTCAAATGAAAAGAAAATTTACTATTCACACAAAAGCCTGTGCATGACTGTTTATAGTGGCTTCACATGTAACTATCCCCAATGGAAAGAACCCAAATACCCTTCAAATGACTAATGAATAAACAAGCCATAGTACTACCATACAATGAAATATTATGCAGCAACAAAAAGGAACAACTAATTACACATGCTAATATATATGGGTGAATCACAAATGTATCATGCCACATGAAAAGAAGTAAGACTCACAAAGTTGTATTTTGCATGAATCTACTTCCATGACGTTCTGGGAAAGATAAAACCATAGAGACAGAAAACAGAAGTCATGGCAAAAGAGAAGTTAATTACCAAGGGTCATTTTTGTTGTGGTGAAACAGTTCTGTATCTTGGTTTTGGTGAGGGTTATACAACTATATGCTTTTGCAAACACTTGCAGAACTATCCACTAGAAAGGGAAGAATTTTACTGTATTTTGCCTTAGGACAGGTTTTTTTTTTTTTAAAGTAAAACAATAAAGTTTTCAGTTTAAAAAAAAGAGAGCATTTTCATGATATTGTAGTAAGTTGTTTCTTAAATAGGACATGCACACCACTAACTTGAAAAGAAATAAACATAAATTTCCACAATCTGTCCATTGACTGATTCTATTAAGAGAATGGAAAGGCATCCCTCAGAGTGGGAAAAGATACTTATAATTCACATATCTATAAAGGACTCATATCCAGAACACAAAAAGGATTCCTCTAATTCAAGAAAGAAAAGACACATAACTTATGAGAGAACAATGGACAAAAGACTCAGACAAGCACTTCACAAAAGACTACTCAAATAGCCAATGAGCATCATTGAGGGAAATGCAAATTAAATCCATATGCAATACAACTATGGACCTAACCAGAGCAGCTAAAATGAAAAACACCTGACACTGCCAAGTGTTGGGGCATATACAAAGGAAACAGATCTCTGTTGGGGGAGTATAACTAATATATCAAAATACATGTACAAAATCATCATAATGGCGCCACTTATAAAAGCCCCAACTTGAAAATCACCAACACTAAAATAAATCAATAAAACATGACATATTCAGATAGAGGAACACTCTACAGCAAAGAGAAGGAAAGAACCACAACTACAATCAACAATACTATAGTTGGATCTCACAAAACAATATATAAAACAAAAAAATCCAGATATCAAAGATTACATACTTCATGATTCATTTAGATGCATTTCTAAAGGAAGCAAAATATATTGTTAGATATTCAGATGTTGGTTCCCAATGGAGAATGGTACCTGAATGAATGTACAAATGGGGCTTCTGGGATGTTTGTGCTGCCCTCTTCTTGATCTGAATGATAATTATTTGAGTGTATTCATTCTGTGAAATTCATAGAATTGAACAATGGGACTTGTGTACTTGTGTATTTGATGTTAACATTACATTGAAAGTTCTATCTACCACTTGATAATGGAGTGTGCTTTTTGTATACATTATGCTTTAAAAATTAATTCAAAGTGTACTAAAAATCTACCCAAGAAATGAGAAAAATAATTTAAAGTAACCTAAGAAGTTAGGAGGCGGTGCCGGGAATATTTCAGTCTGAATGAATCCCATCCCCTCTCCACTTTTGCTGTTGTAGTTGTTGTTGTTATTATTATGTTTAGTTAGCCAATATATAGTACACCATTAGTTTTGGTGTAGTGTTCAACAGTTCATTAATTGTGTATGACACCCAGTGCTCATCACAACACATGACCTCTTTAATACCCATTACCCAGTTACCTCATCTCTTTCCCTTCTGTAACCCTCAGTTTGTTTCCCAGAGTCTCCCTCCACTTTTAATTTCAGCACATTCCCTTCTCCTGACAACCCAGCAGGTCTTCACAGAACAGATCAGGCTCTGTAGTAATCCCCATAAAGGAAATTGATGCAAGCCTGTCACTTCTCCATGAGAGAGTTTTTTCAGAGAGTTCTAGGGTAAGGATTAAGTATAATGTTTTCCATAGAATGCTTGACTTTCCAGTAACTGTGACCCCATGGATGAAGAAAAACTCTACTATCTGGCTTGTCTCTTGGGCTCCCAGAATCTGAAAAGGAGCATTATTGATTGGCTTTTCCAGAAGCAGACATTGAGACAGAATTGAGGATGCAAAATATTTTTTAAGGATTAATGTCTCTGAGAGGAAGCCAAGAGTCAGGGGTGTGAAAAACAAGATGAACTAAAGGAAGAAGTTGAGTTATGATGCAGGTCCCCCAAAATCTCAGTCATCTTGGTAGGGAAGACTGGAGCAAGTATGGACTGTTTGAGTCTTATAATAATAATTTGTTCTGAAAATGTTTTCATAGGAGGGATAGAGAATTACAGAAACCACAAGTCCCATTAAACTTATTGGAAGAATGCACTCTTCATGCCATCAGAATTTTATTTATTAAAGTGTATTTTTATTTTTAGTATTCCACTTTTATAAGTGGTGCCATTATGATGATTTTGTACATGTATTTTGATATATTAGTTATACTCCCCCAACAGAGATCTGTTTTAATGATTCAATATCATTAATCACCAATGAAATGCAAATCAGATCAGTAATTAAAGGCCAGAATTACCTCATTCATTTTTTTATATTCAGAATTGTGTTTGATGCTCCAAATATCTGTGAATCAATAAAAAGTTCAAATGATCAGCAGAATATAATGCAAGTAAGAAATTTAAGCTGTTCTCCCATAAAAAACAATCCATGCATCTTGCCTGGTTCATCAGAAACATATTTTGAAATTGGTAATGGGCTTTGGGAAAGTTGGCCTCAGGAAGAGCCTAAAATGATACTCGTGAGTTCAGGTAATCCAGCAGATAATTACATCTCAGGGAGAAATGATGAAGACTTACCTTTAAGCACTTACATGCAGATAACAGTGGGAGTTCTATGGCAGTTGAAACTGTACTGTTGACACAGGTTGGTACACAGATTATAAAAAGAAGTAAATGCCACAGAGTTTATGATGAGAGCAACCAGGATAACTATACAGAGGATTTAATAAACTGTGGGAAGTGGTTGGGAAATGCAGTGGGGTTGGGAAGAGAGATTGGTAAGGAAAAATGAGAAGAAGTTAGCAAATGAAAGAACAGGAAATATTATTAAGTGGGTATATTTATTTTGAATACTCTTTCTTTGGAGTTGTCCTCCCACCTAAGACCACTGAGTACCTTCACAGAGAGTACCTAATAAGAGAACAGCAGAGATTGTACAAAAGACCTAAAAGACAGCAATTCCTTTCCCCTGATGCAACTTTGCTTTTGTCTTCCTAGATTCCAAGATGGCTGAGAGTACTAAATTTTGGGGTATGGCACCTATCATCCTGCAGATGAGCAAAGACCCCACCAACTTCTACATAGGCCGAGCACTGTGGTTCAGCATTACTTTTCTTTATATTTCAGTTGTGTATGTAGTGCAAAACACCTGGCTTCACCTGGATGTAGACTTCCAGTGCCATGGAAATATCTCCAAAACCTGTCTGGCAGAATGCTACGAGAATCACTTCACGAGGCCTGTATTAGGAGTTTGGTATGTGGTTGGCTTTGCCTTTTCCTCCATTTTTTTTGTGATGGAGTTTTTTGTCACTCAGACTGTGCATAAGCAAACAAAGATATTTAAGAAGGCATCTTTGGAAAAGGAACCCCATGGCTCTGAGAGAAACGCATACCACGTACACACAAAGGAAGACGAGATTTTTGACTTATCCCGGGAGAAGCCCCTCCTGATAATGTATCTTGTCTACTTTCTCATTCAGTGGTCTATACAGGTGATCTTCTTGGTCATTCTCATTCACTATCACCTACCACTGATTAAAAAACCCATTCAGTGCAGTACCCACATGTGTCATGGACCTTATGCATGTGTGCTATTGGGGACACAGGAAAAGATGATGTCCATCATACTTCTGGCTACACTCTCAGTGGTTATCATGATGCTTTGTATTATGTTTTTCCTGTATACAATTAACACATACATAGTCATGGGACATAAATCGACCTGAGACATACAGAGACTCTGTAAAATCCTGACAGTAGCCTTAATGATCAGCACTGATGACAAAACATGGAATGATGGCAGAGAAGGCCTGCAGCAGTCTGACACCAAAAAACAAACATTCTGGATCCTACTTTCACATTCCCAGAACATTCTTATCTTAGAAAAATAAACTCGGAGATGGGACAAGCCTGCTTTCTTCTCATCTGGGTAATCAATTCATTTCCCAAAGGAATAATTGGAATAGGTTTCAGGGTATTTCAAAGGCGGGAATATGACGGCATTTTACCCTAGCAGTTTGATATCCTGTCTATGGTGAAATTTTAAGAACTATTCTTTTTTTTTTATTTTTCATTTTCATGTGCTTATTAGTTGTTGTTATGTTTTCTTTGGTAAAATGTCTACATTTTTCCCTGCTTTTTTTTTTTATTAACATAGAATGTATTATTTGCTTCAGGGGTACAGGTCTGTGAATCATCAGTCGTACACAATTCACAGCCCTCACTATAGCACATACCTTCCCCAATGTCCATCACCCCGCCACCCCAGCCCTCCCCTTTCTCTCCCTTTATGCCATGGTTCTCAACTTATTGGAGAGGGAAATATCTTGAGCAGAATAGAGTGGGAAAAGAATTTCTCCCTCCTTCTGTTCCAATTCATTTTTATCCCTTCCTGTGTCAACAAAAGATTTATGGAATCAACACTACCATATTCTGGGAAAAAAGAAAAATTTTCTGCTCCCTTACCTCTCCTAGAAGCTGGAGGGTGCTAGGCCTCTGAGCAGTAGTACATAGAATTTTAGTTTCTTTGTTCCTCCTTCCTCTGTATTGGGCTCAGAGATTATACCGTGTCTCTATGTGAATATGGACAGTTAACATTCACCAACATGTACCTACCTACTTTCTCTTATTTTAAAAAAAGAAGATAAAATTTATTTTATTTTTTTTAAAGATTTTATTTATTTATTTGACAGACAGAGATCACAAGTAGGCAGAGAGACAGGCAGAGAGAGAGAGAGGAAGGGAAGCAGGCTCACGGCAGAGTAGAGAGCCCTATGTGGGGCTCCATCCCAGGACCCTGAGGTCATGAACTGAGCCGAAGACAGAGGCTTTAACCCACTGAGCCACTCAGGTGTCCCCCCAAAAAACTTTTAAAAATGGGGTTATAGTAGGTCAGCAAAGAGTGATTTTGACATGTTTGGGTGGGATAAGTAGCGATTTTGACAACATGGATTTTCCTTTGGCATGTTTAATTGTGATGTTTAACAGATATCCTTACAGTCTAAGGTGACACTTTTAAACTCTGTCCTAATGATGACTTGAGCCCTGCCCCTTAATGGAAGAATCAGCAGAACCTATAGAATCATATTTGGAATTGACATTCTCTATTGAAATTTTGTTCCTATTTATTTTTAAATTTTCTTTTTGTTTCACTGGAAAGGAAAGATGATGTTCAGTTTTAAACATTTGTATAAGTTGCTTTGTTATAGTAGAACTAAATGTGTAAAAAAAAAAAACAACCCAGTGGATTAAGAAGATGTGGTGTATATATATATAAATCCGGATACATATCTTGCCATTAGCAGTGACGTGGATGGAACTAGAGGTATTATGTTAAGCAAGATAAGTCAATCAGAGAAAGACAATTATCGTATGATCTCTCTGATGTGCGGAATTTAAGAAACAAGGCAGAGGATCATAGGGGAAGGGAGGGAAAAAAGAAACAAGATGAAACCAGAGAAGGAGACAAACCATAAAAGACTCTTAATCTTAGGAAATAAACTGAGGGCTGCTGGGGAGAGGGGTTGATGGACACTGGGGAGGGTATGTGTTGTGGTGAGTGCTGGGTGTTACAGAAGACTGATGATTCACTGTTATATAAGGTGATGAACCACCCAGAATCACCCAAAACCTAACATATAACAAATGAACATAGAACATAATGTATGTATATAGCAAATAATACATATAATATAATGTATTATTTGTTATATATTATATAATATAATGTATTATTTGTTATATGTTATATTTTAAACATTGTATGTTTTAAAAGTACATATATTTATACAAATAAAAGGTACTTTTAAAAAAGGTACTATTCTACAGAACTACAATGTGCTCCTACAATCTCACTTTCAACTCAGAAGAACTGAAATCAGGATCTAAGATTTTATTTATTTATTTGAGAAAGAGAGAGAGATAGAGCACAAGCAGAGAGGAGAGGGAGAAGCAGGGACCCGGATGTGCGGCTCCATCCCAGGACCCTAGGATCA
Source organism: Mustela putorius furo (assembly GCF_011764305.1). Taxonomy (NCBI): domain Eukaryota; kingdom Metazoa; phylum Chordata; class Mammalia; order Carnivora; family Mustelidae; genus Mustela; species Mustela putorius. The sequence goes on along the minus strand of NW_025422127.1, from coordinate 9,793,220 downwards.
TGACTTGAGCTCAAGGTAGACACTTGATTGACTGAGCCACCCAGTCACCTGCCATTGAAAGATTTTAAGCAATAGAGTGATATTTTCTGAATTTATGTTTTCAAACTTTGCCTTTTGGAACAAAAGGAGGCCAGAATGTAAATGTAAATGTAAATTGAAAGACCTTTTAGAAGACAGTTGGAATTTTCCAGGGAAGGTATGTTGATAGGTGGGACTAGGGTAGAGATAAGATAACTTTTCAGGTCTGAGTCAACTAGTCAGTGCTAGATTGGGCAGGGAGGCCCAGGAACGGGGGGAATCAAAAATGACTCCAAGGTTTTGTCTTGAATAGCTGAGTATGTGATGGTATCATTTGCTGAGATGACGAATAGAAAGGAACTTATTGAAATGGGAAAGGGAGAGAGAAAGGGAATGTTCCACTAGGGATATAGGAATTTTGAAATGCTCGATAGACAGCCAGTTGGGGGTGTTGAGTAGGCAGTTTGGTCCATGAGACTGGAACTTGAATGAAAGTCTGACCCGGAAATATAAGTCAGTGTCTGTATATGGCCTCCCAACTATGCAACTAGATGAAGTCACTTGAAGAGAGTTTGTATAGGGAAGAGGACCAGAACTGAGCCCAGAAGCCCTGAAGCCCTGAAGCACTCATTGTTTCAGCAGTGGGGAAGCCAAGGAACCAGGGAGAAATTGTCCAAAAGAGAGGAGGAAACCAGGACTATGTGGTGGCAGAAAGACAGTGGCGTCAATATTGAATACAGTTGAGGGCAAGAAAGTCCCCATTGAATTGTAAACAGAAGGGCAAAAGCAGTTTCCGTGGCTTGGTGGGGAAAGCTGAGGAGGGACAGGGAGATGAGGAAGAAGAGACAGTACTGTTGGAAGCAGGACCGTGCAAGACCCTTGCAGAAGAGGGAGGGCTGGTTTACCCATACAGTGGAGGGAAGGGAATTTCAAATTATTACCTCAGCTGCTTTTCTTACTAGGTGATGGCGAGATGACTCACTTTTTTTTTTAATCCGTACATTGATTAACATTGGATTGGGCTGTGTACGTGCATATACAGCATGTTGTTCATCATGCTGAGTTCGATTTAGTTTAATAAAATATTCTTTTAACTTTAAAATTTATCTTTATAGACTTCACCATGACAGTAAACATCTGTTTAGCACCTGCTGAGATTTCTAGTTCAGCTATTGTTCTACATTGAAGATGATCATAGCCCCATCTTGTGGACTTGTTTAGTGGGTGAAGGTACAACTGTGTCCTGTTCTCTGTTCTCTACGACTCTCTCTGGAAGACAGTCAAGGCTTTTGTGAACTTCCTGGCTATCTGGTAAATGAAGACAAATCCAAACATTTGGCCACTTTGCTTTATTTTTGTTTTGCTTATAATTTCATAGATTCTATGTTAAACCCCATAACTTCATGGGAGAAATAGAGGCTCCTGGGCTAGCGGTAATACAGTGTGAAATCCAGACTGATTCCAATGTCAGGAGGCTGCAGCAGTTTCTAGAAAGTGTCAGAATTCTAATCATCCCTTGGCTTCTGGAGGTGAAAGCAGGACCTTCCATTACACAGAGGCAGTTAGGGAATTTTCTGATTGTGTAAATAATTGAAACTTTCATAGAAAAATTTTGGAGATTAAAGTTAGAAAATGGAAATCATTCATCATCCAAGCACTTGAAAACAGTTATGACCATTTTTGTATATTCCATTTCGGAGCATAGGATTTTGACGCTTATTTTTAAAGCCATTGAGATCATTACAGAGAGAGCTTTGTGTTTGGTGAAGGTTTGAGGGCTTTGGGGTTATATAGGAAGTTACAGATAATCTATCCATTTCTGTTTGTGAATCAGGAACACAATGATATTCAGACTGGTTTCTCTAGAGCCAGGCAAAGAGAATTCATGTCCTTAGGAGTTTGAAGTGGCCTATTTTGTGCAGTGAGATTGTAATAATTTTTTTTCTTTCTAACTTCTCATTGTCCCTGGCAAACACTTAAAGTCTTAGGCAATGTGAAATTTCGACTTTGGGGAGTCACTGTAATTTATGGCCACTCTGACCACAGGGAAGTGGTTGTTTTAGATGTTGGTCTTGAACTAATGGTGGGTGGTCATGGTGCCTAGCAGGGGCTGGCTTTAGAATTTGAATTACAACAGTTTTATTTTGAATGACACTTGTATTTAATAGCTTTACGATCTCACTGTGGGCAGACAAGGGGCCATTAGAACCTCAGTAACAAGTGCATCTGAGGCAAGGATTCACTCAAAAGGACAAGAGCATCTTGATTGGGGATAATTAATTGCTGATTTTATAATTTGATTTTCAACCAGGTCTGCAGGCCAAGAATTTCATGCAGCTAATTCATGTGTGTGTGCTTGATAACTAGTGTGCAAGTAAAGGGCTTGTGCAGGTGTGGGTTGGCTGCTCTCTTTTTGTGCTTTTTTTTTTTTTTAGATTTTATTTGCTAAGATTTTATTTATTTGACAGAAGGAGAGCACAAGCAGGTAGAGTAGCAGGCAGAGGGGAAGGTAGGGGGAGAAGCTGGCTCTCAGCTGAGCAGGGACTCCATCTCAGGACCCTGGGATCCTGACCTGAGCCAAAGGCAAATGCATAACCGACTTACCCACCCGGGGAACTCCTTTTAATACTGTTTGAACTGAGTTCAGAGCCAAGGGAGGAATCTATGGAGGGACTAAGCCATGGATATACATGGTTTATAAACAGCCTTTAAGATTCATTCCCCACTTTGACATCCAGAGCCTGTAACATCTCAAACCCTAGGATGCACGGCCTCCAGTAGAAATGACACAGGGATTTGTCCCACAAGGCCTCTAGAGGCGCACTTCATCAAAAGCGCCTTTATTTCAGGAACTTGCTGAAAGTGGTTCTCCTGCTGAAATAATTCTGGGGATGAACATTTCCTGGGAAGCTGGGTTCACAGACCTAAGATGTTCCACAACAAGGAGCAGTCTACATTGTGGCTTGGGACCAAAAACACCGGTTCTTGGGAGAGAATGCAGGCCCTGTCACGACGTGGGAGCCCACACTGACAGAGAAAGATGGCCCTCAAGGGGACGTGGAAACTGAACGGGAAGAGCTGCTTCTCAGGGTCTGATACCGACTGCTTCCCTTGCCAGTTTAAAGGAAAAAGAGAGAGAGAGAGAGAGAAATATCTCAAATGACAATCCCTGAGAAAAGAAATGAGAGACTCCCAGCCCCTACCACATCCTCGTCCCACAAAAGTGGTAAACTTTATATTATCAAATGCAACCTCTTTTGAGGTGTTCTTTCAAGGGTTTAAAAAAAAAAATTGAGCTATAAAAGGACTCATTTACAAAAACCAGGCTCTGAATTATAGAGAGCAATCAGATGGTTACCAGAGGGGAGATGGGTGGGGAGATGGGTGAAATAGGTGAAGGGGATTAAAAATGCTCTTATAAAATTAAAAAAAAAAAAAAAAGGAAAGAAAGAGTGCACTTATCATGAGCACTGAGTAACGTATAGAACTGTTGAATCACTATCTTATACACCTGAAACTAACTTAACTCTATGTTAATTACACTGGAATTAAAATTTAAAAAATAAAATGATTGAAATTAAAAATGACTGAGCCACCAGGTGCCTGATTAAGATATATATATACATATACATATGTATATATATATAATTCATGGTTTAAAAATGTACATATCAGTGATTTTCAGTATATTAACTTCACTATTGCCTGTTTACCATTAGCTAAAACCAGTAACAAATTCCAGAATATTTCCATCACACCAAAAAGAAACCCCACATCTATTAGCAGTCAGTCACATTTCTCTCCACCTTCACTACATGGTAATCACTAATCTTCTTTTTATCTCTACAGATTTGCCAATTCTAGATAGTTCATATAAATGGAATCATACAGTGTGTAGCCTTTGTGACTGACTTCTTTCACATCAGGATAATATTTTCAAGGTTCATCCTTATCGTAACATGTAGCAACTCCCATTAGTTTTTAGCAGAATAATTTTTCATTGCATAGATGTGCCACATTTGTTTATCCACTCATCAGTTGTTGGCATTGGATTGTTTACATTTCTTTTTAGACATTTATTTATTTATTTATTTGAGAAAGAGACATCAGCGGGGAGGGGCAGTGGGCGAGGGGGAAGGAGAGAAGCATACTCCCTGCTGAGTGCATAGCCTAGCAGAGCTCAGTGGAGTGATCCTGAGATCAGGACCTTAGCCAAAAGCAAGAGTTGAGTACAACTGAGCCCCCCAGGCTCCCCTGGATTTTTTGCATTTTTTTGGGCTGTTATGCATAACGTTATGAACATTCTTTTTTTTTTTTCCAAAGATTTCATTTATTTATTTGAGAGAGAGAGAGAGCATGAGAGGAAGGAGGTCAGCGGGAGAAGCAGACTCCCCACCAAGCAGTGAGCCCAATGCGGGACTCAATTCTGGGGTTCCAGGATCATGACCTGAGCCGAACACAGTCGCCCAACAAACTGAGCTACCCAGGTGCCCTACTATGGACATTCCTGCGCAATCCTAATTGGGTTTTGGGGTCATGATCATAGGCCCCAGACAAGCAACATAGGTTGACTAGTAAAGTTGAAAGAAATACTGTTCAATTTCTATTATGACTTTTGATGACACTGAGTGCTGAGATTTGGAACATAATTATGTTTGGATTAACTATCCTAAGATTTGGGGATTGTTTTATTTTTGTTAATGTGTAGGTGTGAAAAACGATTGCTGTGTAATTTTATATGCTTTAGATCCTTCATAGTGAGGCTGATGAGCTGTGAAGTAAGGAAACAGACACAAAATCTGAGGTCCTGAACTGTAGCCACTCTAGAGAAAGACAGTACAGGTTGCAGCCGCTTAAAGAATGAAGACATGGAAAATTTATCTAACTGAAATTGAGCAGAATGAGCAGTTGATGAGAATGTAAGAATGATTATTTAGACTTTAAACTGAAATTCGGGACTTTAATTTCTTGAATTTGTAATGCACAGGAACAGCAGAATTTTAGCCCTTTACACTTTAGCCCTTTGGGACTTCAACTAAAAGATTTTGGATTTTAATTTTTTAAGATTTATACCTTTTAATTATATCACTGGGAAATTAACAATGGGAGGGTTTTTTAATTGAATTTAGGAGTATCACGGTATGTTGATATATGATTTTTGGAATATTTTAATTTAATTTGGAATATTTTATTTCATTTTAATGTTTTAATGTTGTTATTTAACCTCATTGTGGAAACTCTGAGAGGTTATGTTGGGCAATATAGCCGGGCAAAATTTGGAAGAGAAAATAGAACAGAAGTGAACATTCATCTTTAAATTCAGAATGACCACTGAGATCATTCAATTAATATACCATTCAGTCCCATTTCAGAGCGTAGAGCAAAATCTAATTCTATTAGCGGTAAGAAAGGTCCTAGAAAGTCCCAGAGAGACCCACAGATGAGTGTGGAAGGGCAGTTATTTTCTTCTAACAAATATTTTCTTCACTATGGTAAATGTATATTAGTTCTATGCTAATAATGCCTCATGAACTAATTTTTAGAAGATATCTAAAAAAATCATATACCTACATTTAGAATAAAAATTTTTAAAAATGCAGCACAAAATAAGTCTTCTATTCAAAGGTAAAGAAAAAATACAAGGAATGATGGTTGTATTATCACTTACTCTTCCATCTGGGAGATGGAAAATTTCTTTTGCTGTAGATTTTTTAAGCAGTTAGATTACAGAGACATTCAAATGTGAAAAAAATAGTTCTGGATTTTCCTCTCTTAGCTGAATCACTGCTACTTCCACTGCCAGGAGTGTAAAAATGGTGATTGGACTTTGGCCCTGCAGTTTTTACTCCTTGGGCCAAAGTGGAAGATAAATTTGGTCGTTCTTCCAAGTGTGGGTCTTGAGCCCTTTCCTGCCAGCCTGGAAAAGAGGCTGGAAACCAGCTATGCTCTTTCTGCCCTGACCTGTCAGCACTGAGTGTTTCCAGAATTTTCCCACTGGCTGCTACTTTGCATACTCTTCTCTGGAAAGGGAGTCACTTTTCCATTCCTGGCATTATATCTTAATTTGGTGCAAGGTTGTGGGATAAGATTAGACCTTTTGTTTGTTTGTTTGTTTGTTTCATCATGGAAGACCTGTTCTTTACTGTTTTTATTTTTTAAGTTCATGTCATTCACTTTTAAGAGTGATTTCAAAAGGGATTTCAAGAAGGGCGCCGGGGTGGCTCAGCTGGTTAAGCATCTGACTCTTGATTTTGGCTCAGGTGGTCATCACATAGGTCGTGATCTCATGAGTTGTGGAATTGGGCCCCATGTCAGGCTCCATGCTCAGTGGAAAGTCTGCTTGAGATTCTCTGTCTCCTTTCCTCTCCTTCTGCACCTCCTCCTGTTTGCACGCACACACTCTCTCTCTCTCTAAAAGAAAGAAAGAAAGAAAGAAAGAAAGAAAGAAAGATTTCAAAAATTTGTGCATATATGGCCATTTTATCCTGTCTTTAGAACATTTAAAAATGTTTCAGTGTCTCCTTTTTAAAAAATCTGGCATATTTGTTTTGTTTAGTTAATGTACAGACACAATGCAAGGTTCTGAAGCAGAATGTCACATACATTAAAAGCCATCTCTGGAATTTTGAAGTTAGAGAAAAATTCTGCAAAAAAAATCCCATCTAGCCATCTAATTCTAGTAGTGTTAGGAAGCTCACCTACTTTTTTTTCTTTTTCAAAGATGATTAAATATTACAGAGTCAGAATTTCACATTCTACCTGGCATATGGTGAGTGTTCAACAAATGTTGGCTTTTATTGTTACTACTCTTTAATTTGCTCAGCCACATGTGATCATCAAACAACGATTTTACCGATTTTACCCTATGCTTATGTAATACCTTTTTGCCCTCCTTCTCTCTGCCCTCCCTGGCTCTTTCATTCTTCACTTTTTTTCTTTTCTTCCTGCTGTGGTCATCTCCACAATCATCCTTTAAGTCTGCTACTATTTCTATTCTCATTGTTCCTATCAATAACTCCATCAGGCAAATAGTGCAAATTTGTATGTTTACTTTAAAAAAAGATTTTATTTATTTATTTGAGAGAGAGAAAGAGAGCAGATGAGTGGTGGGGGTTGGGCCTAGGACCCTGAGATCATGACCTGAGCTAAAAAGGCAAATGCTTAACTAACTGAGAGACCCAGGCATCCCGTATATCTACTTTCTAGTTTTATAAAGTACAAATGTGTTTCTTCTTTTTTTTTTTTTTAAAGATTTTATTTATTTATTTATTTATTTATTTGACTGAAAGAGACAGCAAGAGCAGGAACACAAGCAGGCAAAGTGGGAGAGGGAGAAGCAGACTTCTTATTTTCTTATTGAAGCATATTATTAAATTTAAACATAAACTATTTAAATTACTATATCAACTTACACTAGGAAGTCCTATATGTTAGTATAAACACAGACCACCCAAATATTATTGCTTATGGGCTTGCCTTTAGTCTTTCATGGACTGATGTGAAGTACCAGATTGCATTTATAATGCAGGAGAAGGCCTGCTTCTGCTTTCCATGGCACCATTTTGTATTTAAAGTAAGGATGCTTGTTAGTTACCTAATGGCATTTTCCTTTGGTCTAGTCTATAAGATGTGGGGCATTTGGGATGACATTTTGGTTCATGCTCATTTTATTTCTTTGGTCACTCCAGACATTTGTGGGAAGAAGGATTTTAACACTTCTTATAGCGTAATGTTTTCTGGAACTCAACCTATACTATCATGGACTCTTCAAAAATCAAGTCATATGTTGTTTCGAATGCTTGGAATCATCTCTCAAAGACATTTGCTGATTACCATGTTAATGCCTAAAAAATGTTTTGAAGTTCTTTTCCATGAATGCATTACCTTAGCATTCAGAATTAAGATGTATCTCTGATTCAAAATCAAAGTATAATCATGGCAATTATTTTTTCAGGAAATTAGATTTTCCTGGCTGAGATAGCAATAAGTCTGATTGTCAAGGAAAACCCTCCACATGAACAATGTTCTAAAGGAGGAATAAAGAGGTTTTATCTGAGAATTTCAGAACACTGAAGGAAACTATTGTTTAAGGAGAGCCTGATTTTGGCAGTGATTCTTTAATATATTGAAAAAGTGAGATAAAATTTTTATTTTTACTTCTTCATAACCACAAGATGGCACCAGTTTCCTATTTTTAAAAGTTTGACACTGTTGTTTTTCATTTTTAATGTATTTTTTTTTTTAAGATTACAAGCTGTTTGGGGACATCTGGTTATAACTTTCCCTCAAATACAGGCTCGTAGATTATAAGGCTAGAATTACGGCATTAAATAAGAATTTGTAGGTGGAATAAGATTTCTAATATATGTCACTTATAACAAAGCTTTAATGTGGAGAGAGTTACTCATGAATAAGCTGGGGTACTGCAGTAATTTTGTCCACAAATGTTAAACTATGGAGTTTCAAACTCAAAACCTCATACTGGCAATTTTATGAGCATTTTCTCATACAAAGTCACATAAATGAGTATAAACTATCTGGCTATGTTAGGTCTTGTCTTCGTTACCAGAATTATAATGCATTTGTGAGTTTGAATGGCCAAGACCAAGAATCAAAGCAGATTGTATCTGATTGCTCCCTGCTAGTTTCTTCTAGATTACCCTATAAATAGATTTCTCAAAATGACTACAGAATAGATTTTGGCTAAACATTCCATAGTCACACATTTTTTGTGATGTTGCCTTGAAATAACTTGAAGTTGAACTTTTGAGACTCTAAGCCCTGGCGAGTTTGGGATAGGTCCCAGGAATGATAAGATGGCATTGATGATGTGTGTCTGTTATAATCGCTTTCCACATTAGTTTACAAGTGTTAGAACTGTTCCAAAGGACTTAAGGCTAAGTTTATTTTATAAAGGGTCAACCCATTATATTAACATGATAACTGTGCTTTTCTTGTGGAAAACTTGGAAACAGACTAATAATAAAATGTCCCCTTGCCCCCGACTATGAAAACTAGATTGCTTTAATTTGAGAGAATTGATCATAGTCTTACAATGACAGTTTCTACACTATTTTACACAACATTCTCAGTGTATTTAACATTTACTTTGACAGCAAAGCTGTGGAAAGAAAGGTTCTGACTGCATGGTTATGAACCAAAAACCAGGTAAGAAGCTTGACTTTAGGGAATAATTTCTACCCTGTTAATTGTCCTATGGGTCTTAAGGAAATGAGATAGACAATAATCCATTCTTAGTGGGCTAATGAGGCACAATGTCTGAAAAGTTAGCACGTATATTGGAACTTCCTTGATGATGAATGATGTCCAACATCTTTTGTGTCCAACCTGTTGGCCATCTGTATGTCTTCTTTGGAAAAATGTCTATTCAGAGCCTCTACTCATTGTAAAATCAGACTGTGTTTTGTTTTGCTTGGCTATTGAGTTGTATGAGATCTTTATGTATTTTGGATATCCACTCTACTTCAAGTCCTATTTCTATGTTCCCTGTTCCTTGACTGGCACCACCATTCAAGTGGACAGGCTAGTTTATCTCTCATCCTAACCACTGAATTCTGAAATTTTTACCTTCGAAACATCTTCTTCTGTCAGTTGCCACCATAGTCTGAACAACATTTTTTTTAATGTGGAATATGCATTATTAGCCTTAAAAATGGCTTTCTTGTATGCAATCTGACCTTCACTCTGGCAGAATAACCCTTTCAAATAAGAATCTATTGATACCACTGATTGGACAAGACACTAAAGAAATTCCCCTTATGTTGAGGATAGAGACTCTATTTCTTTTTTTTTTTTAATTACATTTATTTATTTTCAGCATAACAGTATTCATTATTTTTGCACCACACCCAGTGCTCCATGCAATCTGTGCCCTCTATAATACCCACCACCTGGTACCCCAACCTCGCACCCCGCCACCACTTCATTCCCCTCAGATTGTTTTTCAGAGTCCATAGTCTCTCATGGTTCACCTCCCCTTCCAATTTCCCCCAACTCCCTTCTCCTCTCCAACTCCCCAGAGACTCTATTTCTAAACATATGTCACCAGTGCCTGTATGATCTGGCTCCTCCCTCAGATTCTGGATTTCTCCTGCACCACCTCCCTCACTCCTCTATGCTCTGACCTCTCTGGCCATGTTCTCTCTTGACACAGAATCTTCTTACATGAGGCTTCTCCTATCTGGACTACTCTTCTACCTCTCCACTACATACCAAGTTGTCTCCTATCTTCCCGCAATATAAGCTCAAGCTTTAGCTCCTCAAGCCTGCCTTCATGGACCTGCCTTGCAGCTCTTTCTTGGTGCCTATCACTGATAATTTTACATTTGCTTCTATTATTATTCTTAGCCAATAATGCCTGTCTTCCCTACGAGGTCATGATTTATGTCTGCCAATCATTAATTCCATAGTCCCAGGCAAGAGAATGTAATAGGAGCTCAATAAATAGTTGTTAGATGAAAGATTGCTTATACTGCTTTACAACTTACTTTTCTATCTAAAAGAAAGCGGTGTGTGATTACTGTTAGGTTTGGGCTGTCTTGAGCATTGTTTTGAAGTGGCCAGCAGAAACTTCAATGGCATACATGAAAGGGATGTAGCAGGCTACTGTGTATGTTCTTTCAGAGGAGGTTGTGGATAGAGTAGCCCAATTTCTCAGAAGAAATAGATGTTGCTCCCACCTTATTTCCTCTCTAGCCACACAAAAAGCAGACTAAATGGAGCAAGTTAATTTCAGATGAAGTTTCACACTGTTGAGATATCTCACTGGGTTGAGATAGCATTATAGGATAGTCAAGGTGGTCTGAGATTGGCTGTGGACAGTTGCAATTGGTGTTCTTCCATACATATTGGGAAGCATGAAAAAGTTTCCAGAAGTGTTACTCGAAATAAAAATCTTGTTTGCTTAACTAAAAGCTGTTCCCACCTTTTCTTGGGATGTAGAACCTTTATTGCGTTCCAGTGTGTAACCCTAACTCATGTGCCTTGAGAAAGATACAGTATCCAGACCCCAGCAAGAAATTCTAATGGATCTAAGCCAGTCATTGTGACCCAGTTCCCTTGTCATTGAATCTGATGTGGGCATGTCACTGCATATGAGAGGCCTTTGAGTGTTCTTGGAGAAAAGGCTCTTCTCTTGTCATCATAGGCATGTGGATAAGCAGTCTCCCTCCTTCTGCTCAATGCTTCTGTGTCTGAATGGGGTCCTGAGAAGGCTGCAGCCAGCTTGTAACATGGGAACTAGTCTGCAGATGAGAGACATGCTGAGCATGGCAGAGAGGCAATGTAGAAAGCTCTGAGCTGCAGGCCAGTTCTCCAGACTCCATCCTCTCCAGACTGCGACCAACCCACCATCTGTCTAAAATGTTTTAATGTAATAATTGTTTTCCCCTGCTTTCTTGTCAGTTTCCTGCTGTAGTATCCATTTGGCCTCTGCCAACCATTTTTCTGTTCTCATCTTTAAATACGGCACCCCCCCAACCTCTACTCCGCTTGTTTCTTGGCATTTAAAGTCCTGTCATACAAGATCACTTGCAGTTCCTGAGTGCTAAAGCCTGTTATTTCATGGTTCTATCAGATTGTTTATGCTTAACGTTCCCTGTGGTTTAGAAATCCTATTCTCTGTGATGCCTCTCTTGACTTCTGAGGTAGCATTTATTTTACCACCAGACCTAGAACCTCTTTTTTTTTTCTTTTTAAGATCCTCTTTATTTCAGAGAGGGAATGCATGCGACCAGAGGAGGAGCAGGATAGGGGAGGGAAAGAGGGGAAAGAATCTTCAGCAGACTCCTTGCTGAGCTCAGAGCCTGATGTTGGGCTTGATCCCATGACTCTGAGATGATGACCTGACCTAAAACCAAAAGTCAGTTGCTTAACCACCCAGGTGCTCCCAGACCTAGAACTTCTAACATAATATCAAAATGATTTCAAAAAATTAGTTATTTGTTTATCTCTCCCCAGTAGACTGAGAACATTCTGATCATTGGTTATTTATCTTTACATTTTCACAACCTATACAAGTCCAAGTTTGTAAAAGGTACTCAGTAAACATTTAATAAGTTAATGAGGTTTTTCCTCTAGTAGAGATAAAGGAGTGTGGTCATCAAACCATTGGAACCCTAAGTCCACATGCGACCTACTGTTTCCAGTATAGTGTTCTTACAGAGAGTTTCTTTATTAATCGATGGATCAAATGTAAGTTCCAGAGTTAGTTTACTTGCCGTTGAATAAGTAATTTATTTTTGAGTCTTAGTGTAATTCTTCTGATGGTCAACAAAAACTAGAAATTCTAGAATTTTTGAAAGGATTTTTTTGTAAGTGATCATTATATTATTGGGCAGTGTTATCTATATAATAAGTTAGTACTGATGCCTTGTTTGTGTATTAAGGAGTTCCTGTTGTGGGACAGGGGATCAGATGTTGAGAGTTTGGACAAACCCATGAAAACCAAAAATATACCTGAAGCTCACCAAGATGCATTTAAAACTGGTTTTGCAGAGGGTTTTCTGAAAGCTCAAGCCCTAACACAAAAAAACCAATGGTAAGTTGATTAGACACCATCCATATTTGGGAAGAATATCTAAAAGGAAGTCATAGCCCTACCTTTAAGTGGTTACACATACTTTTTCTAACACATATGCACTTTTTTATTGGTTATATTCCATTATATTTGTAAGTTAAGCTGTGTCAAAATGGAAATACCTGTTGACACTCTCCCTTTTCTCATATGAGAACCAAAGTCGAGGACAGAAGCATGAGTGCCTTCATGAGGTTTTTGATAATAGGGTGCTGAAGGAAATCATGGCAATTATACAAAAGAATGCCAGGTTTCGAAATTGCATTCGATGGAATATGATTACTGTCAATAACCTAATTATTGCTTTTCATCAGGTGTCATTTGTCATTGTTGTTATTTGATTTAAGTTTTTCTTTCTTTTCCTCCTCCAGATTCTCTGAGACGAACTCATCTGATTCTCTTCATTCTGCTGTTGTTTGGCATTTACAGACTCTTAAAAAATCCATTTTTATCTGGTAAAGGCACTTTTTATTTATCTGGCTTTTTAATCTTTTAAATACACGACTTTTTTTCATCGTCTGTCTTAGACCGGAAAGAAAAAAGCATTTCCTGTTTTGTTTTTGTTTTTTAAATATTTTATTTATTTATTTGACAGAGAGAGAGAGAGATCACAAGTAGGCAAAGAGGCATGCACAGATAGAAGGGAAAGCAAGATCCCTGCTAAGCAGAGAGCCTGATGTGGGTTTCGATCCCAGGACCTTGAGACCATGACACCCCTTTTGGAATGAGCCCAACTCTGATTATGAAGCTAAAGAAAACATATTGATAATACTAGAAAGGGGACATTACAAAGTTTGTAGATTAAATTTTCTATGCTTATCTAAACAAATATTATAATTGCTATTACAATTCTATATTGCCATCATCGTTATAGAATCTAGATTTATATAGACCAATGTAATTTATAACATTTACCAAAATAGGTGGTTCAGTAGGTGGTAACTGTGATCAGTTTTACCAACTCTTGAAGAGCTAATATAGGAATTTCATTTCCTTGCCTAGAATTTCTGTTTCTGTAGGAATAATTTTACATATAGTTGCCTTAAAAATACTAATAAGGGCTTTTATACCTTCATTCATTGTCTTGATCCCTCAACTCTATTCTATATAGATTTTATATACCTCAGTTGGGAATTTTTTTTGACACAAAGTTTGGGCAGAGGAAATGTAGCTTTAGTAGTAGATGACACCTAATCTGTTTCCCTTTTTCCTACAATTTAAAGTTATTGATTACCTTGTCCAAATGTCTTTTGTCCTTCTTTTAGCATATGGATATCTTTGAATTTAAAAAATGTATTTTAATAGATGAAGGGCTAGAACTCTTTTTATTTATTTATTTTTTGGGGGGGGAAACAATAGGTTTATTACTCATTAGAAGAGGTACCCCTCTTTCAACATTTTTTGATGTTTCTACTTAGAACATTTTTTGATGTTTCTACTTAAAAACTGTTGTTTTTATTTTGGGGGGATGCTATTTTTTTTAAGATTTTATTTATTTATTCAAGAGAGAGATTGTGCGAGAGCACAAGCAGAGGGAATGGCAGAGGGAGAGGGAGGATCAGGCTCCCTGCTGAGCAGAGAGCCTGATGTAGGGCTTGATCTCAGGATCCTGAGATGGTGACCTGAGCCAAAGGTAGCCACTTTACTGACTGAGCCCCCAGATGCCCCCAGATCTCTTAATAAACATAAATTTTGAAGTTTAGCATTCGCACAAAACTGTACAAATCACAAATCTGTACCTTAGTAAGTTTTCACACAGTGAACTCAGTATATTATTGGCACCCATCTCAAGAAATGAAATATTACCAGAAATTTCCTAGTGTCCCTTTCTTCCCACCGCAAGCATATTGTTGTTCTGACTCATAAGACACATTAATTGGCCTGAGTTTGAATTTTACATAAACATAGTACATGTGGTGTATATGGCTTCTTTCATTCAAGGTGATGTTTATGAGATCCATCCATGTTTATAGATGAAGTTTTACTTCATTCATCCCCACTGCAGATTATTCTATGAATCACAATATTGTGTATTCCCCATTAGGTAGACATTGGGTTGTGTCTAGTTTTGGCCTAAAAAGTGCTCTTGTGAATATCTCTTATGTTTCTTGGTGAACATATGTATACATTTCTCCTTAGGGGTGAACAGAACTTTACTTATAACTGTTAACTTTACAAACATTTTATTAAGTTTTAATAATTTAATCAGTAGCTTTCAAAGACCATTCTAAGTCTAATCAAAAAAACTTGTTTACTCTTTAACGATTGTATACATCCTAGAGAAAATCCTAGAAAATGATTTAGGAATCTAAGAGAGTCATGAGTTTAATTCTAGATTTTCATAATGCCCTTCAGCCCAGAGATGTTTCATGTTTTAGTACACTTCTTGTCAGGTAGTTTCTTTTTAACCCTGACCAATGTACTTGAGTTATTTTTTTCCCCACTGAGAACTATTTAAAGTTGTCTAATACAGGGTTGCAAATTGGCTGCAAACGTATTATAAGACCAGTGTAATTTAAAATAAATACATAAAAGTACACACATAAATGCACTTTTAATTTAAATTGATAGCTAATATTTTTAATGATGTCTGTTGGATTCTTGACAAATCCATAGAAATTTACTGTGCTTGGAGGTAAACTTCCGAAAGGCAAGGTACCTTCCCTTTACCATGACTTGACGTTAAAAACAAAATACAATAATCCATTGCTAATTTAATTTTTACCGATTTAAAAGCTTAAGGTTTAGTTCTTAACGGCTATTTTACAAATAAGTCTTCATTCTGAACATACCATTGTATAACCTTTTTTTGAGAGGAAGGGGATTTTGAATTTTATTACAATTTCAGATTTTAAATTGTGAGAATAGTGCAGATAACTCTCTGCACTCTTAACCAGACTGAGTAGTTTTTTAGCATTTTGTCCCATTTTCTCACTTTCTTTACATAAATGTATTTTTAAACTGTTTAAGAGTAAATTGTAAAGCTCATGCTCCTTTAACCCCAAATACCTTGTTATGTATCTCCTAAAAAATAGGATTATTCTATTACATAACTCCAGTATAGTTATTAAAGTCGGGAAATTTCACACCATTCCAGAACTAATTATGAAATTTAGTTATATTCAAATTTCTACATTTCTCTTATTAATACCTTTTGTAGTGAGGTCCTCCCATCCCCCACCCCAAATCCAGGTTTAGGACACAATCCAGGTTTACACATTTAGATTTTTCTTTAATCTTTTTTTAAAAATTATTTTAGAGAAAGAGAGAGAGGGAGAGCAGGCAGTGGGGAAGGGCATAGGGATAGAGAGAATGAAAATCTTCAAGCAGACAGATTATGATCTGAACCAGAATCAAGAGTTGCTGCCTAACTGACTGAGCCACCCAGGTATCCCTAGATTTTTCTTCAATCTGAAAAAGTTCTTTAGCTTATTTATTTATTTATTTATTTG
This sequence comes from Mustela putorius furo, assembly GCF_011764305.1. Taxonomy (NCBI): domain Eukaryota; kingdom Metazoa; phylum Chordata; class Mammalia; order Carnivora; family Mustelidae; genus Mustela; species Mustela putorius. The sequence goes on along the minus strand of NW_025422127.1, from coordinate 9,777,155 downwards.
AGAGAGAGAGAGTGAGCACATATGCAAGTGCAGGAGTCAGTCAAGGGGAGGGCAGAGGGAGGGAATCTGAAGCAGACTCTGCACTGAATGTAGAGCCCCATGCAGGGATCAATCTCATGACCCTATCATGAAGTAAGCCGAAGTTTAATGTTTAACTGACTAAGCCACCCAGGTTCCCTTCCTCACTCTGTTATTATGAGAGTGGGTGTGGATATTTCATGACCTTAAAAATTAGTATACATACTAATTTGTGGAATAGTCCTTTTTGTCTTTGGCATTTTCTCTTTTAATGACTGTTGTGATTTATAATTAGAAATACATATTTAGGGGCGCCTGGTGGCTCAGTGGGTTAAAGCCTCTGCCTTTGGCTCAGGTCATGATCCCAGAGTCCTGGGATCGAGCCCCGAATTGGGCTCTCTGCTCAGCGGGGAGCCTGCTTCCCTTCCTCTCTCTCTGCCTACTTTTGATCTCTGTCTGTCAAATAAATAAGTAAAATCTTAAAAAAAAAAGAAATACATATTTAGTTTTAGTCCCATTTCTTGTAGTTTTATAGTGATGACAGGAATAGATTTGTCTTCTGTTAATGAGTCAACTTTTAGGGCACACCTAAGGTTAGCAGCTGGTTGCCAGGAGAATCAACCATGTGATAAGAGGGCTGGAACTTTCCACAAATTAGTATGTATTTTGCAGTCTTTTGGGATGAAGTCCTTAACTTACGGTATTTGATGCTATCTTCAGGTGGGTAGCATCAGAATTGATTTGAATGTTAAGGTTCCCGACTGGTGTTGGAGAATTGTTTATTGGTGTGAGGGAAAACCATATGCTAGAATTGGGTACAAGATTGTAATGACTTTGTGGTGTCCTTGGACTATATGATCATACTATGCTGTAATCACTTACATTAAACTTTAACGGTTTCCAGTGTTTTGCGGTTAAAATTAGCAGTCTGAGGGCTTGGCAAAAATGTATATAGAGGAAAGAGAGAAACATGCTTTTAGTTGTCAAATGAGTAGGTCAGAGGAGTAAAAGGCATAGGAAATATAGTCAGTGATACTGTAATAGTGTTGTATGGTGACAGAGGGTAGTTATACTTGTGAGCACAGCATAATGTTTAAACTTGTCAAATCACTATGCTGTGCACCTGAAACTAATGTAACTATGTGTCAACTATACTCAGACATTTTTAATTAAAATAATAAAATCAGCACTGTGGTGATCATCTTATTATCTCAAGGCTTTGCCTACATCCTTGATTATCTCTTTAGAATAAATTCTAGATTTATTAATTTATTTATTCATTATTCTGGATTCTAATACTAGAAGTGAAATTGGTAAGTTAAAGGTGGCACTCATATTTAAGGTTTGTTTCTATACTGCCCACTATCTGTACTGACAATGTTCAGCAGTATATAAAACTATTTGCATGAATCTCTGCTAATTTGGGATTCATTTATTAAAATCAGTACTATAACATCAAAAAGTTTAAAGTTTAAAGTCATAGAATAGTTAAACACTTTTCTTTCTAATCACAAGAGATATTTTGTAAAATTGTTGGAATATTCTCAGTTACAAAAATACATTCTACCATTTAAGCCAGTTAAGAATAACAATAACATAGCAATACAAGGGGTAGTCTTAAAGGTATTTTTCAACAACTTTCCTTTAAAAATAGTTTTTTATGTTAAAATATAGCATTAATACAGGGCTTTTTGCCTTTTTAAATGAAAAATGAAAAGTTGTGAAAACCAGAGAAATCTGTTATTCCAACTTATGAAAAACGCACTGCTGTTATGAAAATTTTCTAACATAGGAAAAGTTACAAAGCTTAGCATGAACTACTTTACCTCTACATACTTTGTTATGTATCACCTAAGATTAAGGACATTATCCTAAAGAGAATAATTTATCCTACCAAATGAAATTAAATACTGTTTCCTTAATATCTTGTACTCCGGAATTTCTTCAAATTTTCATCAGATGTCCAAATCAAATTTTCATCAGAGTTTCTGAAATATGTTTTATATGTGTCACATTTTGTTGCTTAATCTTTTAATTTGTGTTTATGTGAATTTTATCTTACTTGTTTAATGACAGATAAGTTTATTATGTTCCATTCTCTCAAGATATAAATGGTAGAGGGAAATTAGTTTTAAAGAAGTTCCTGAAGTGAATCATTACTAGAGACATGTGTTTTGCTTTGTTTCAAAATAATAGTCATGTGCTTTCAACCGGAAAACTATGTATACATTAATCAATAACTACTTGTTTCATAGGTTCACATCAGGTTTTATTTTTATTTTTTAAGTTGAATCAGTGTATTTGCTTTCTCTTTTAGGAATACTTTTAGTTAGACCACCAGGGACAGGAAAGACGCTTCTTGCTTGGGCTGTGGCTGGAGAAGCTGATGTTCCTTTTTATTCTGCTTATGGATCAGAATTTGATGAAATGTTTGTGGGTGTAGGAGCCAGCCATATCAGAAATCTATTTAGTATGTTTTAATGTATCTTTCATACAATACAAAATTTTGTTAATTTTAGGGGAAGAGGGATTCTTACCCTTGATTTGTTATTCGATTATGATTGATAGCTGACCTCACCATTGTGGGGTTTTGTTTCTAGGTAACTTAATGTCTAACCTAAAACAGAACTGTACTTTCCCAAACAGAGGAGCTAGAAGTGTTAGGTAAGGTTTGGGTCTGTTGAAAAGCTGGGTTTTCTGTTGTTGTTGTCCTTTTTATCTTATTCATTAATTCAGTAGTTTTAATTAAGGAATAGTTAGCCTCAAATCTGACTGTGCCTTGTACAGTCAGAAGAATGAGTACTTGGTTATTTTTATTATATATCATTTTGTATGATACAGTTTTTTTCCTGAGGCTGCTGTTCTTAAATCAGTTTTAAAAGAAAGAAAGAGATCTCATTTTATGCACTTTCTCCTTAATGAATGTCTTTTGTTGCCTTTGACAGTCTTACAGGTTTTTAATACTTACATGATTTTGTTAAAAAAAACATTGATTTCATTAAACTTATTTGTATCTCTTCTCTCTTCCTAGGGGAAGCAAAAGCAAATGCTCCCCGTGTTATATTTATTGATGAATTAGATTCTGTTGGTGGGAAGTGAATTGAGTCTACAATGCATTCATATTCAAATATGTAAATCAGCTTCTTGCTGAAACGGATGGGTAATTGAATCTTCGTCTGTCTTTGGGATATCATAATATATTTGGGAACATTCAAGAAATAGCGGGGCATCTGGCTAAGTCAGTGGAGTAAGCAGCTCTTCCTCTCTGAGTTGTGCATTTGAGCCCCATGTGGAGTATAGAAATTACTTAAAAATAAAATCTAGGCAACTGAGTAGTCCCTGTGCATGAAGTCAAGACAAGCTGCATTCTCTGTATTGTGTTCTTTCAATTACTAATGGGCTGACTGAGGTATCAACTCTTCTTAATTGGTGATCTCTATACCTTTTTTCATTGATTGTATCATGACAGGAAAATGATTCCCATTTAGAATACCAGTCTGTTTGGATACGTAAAGAGTGTTTGCTGATTCCTCGCTTTTAGTGTTGTGGTAGATTAAAAGTTTGCATCAGTTTTTATAATATAAAGAGCAAGAAGTGGGGTTTCTTTGCAATGGCCACGGTCGCCAAACTATGGAAAGAACCAAGATGCCCTTCAACGGACGAATGGATAAGGAAGATGTGGTCCATATACACTATGGAGTATTATGCCTCCATCACAAAGGATGAATACCCAACTTTTGTAGCAACATGGACGCGACTGGAAGAGATTATGCTGAGTGAAATAAGTCAAGCAGAGACAGTCAATTATCATATGGTTTCACTTATTTGTGGAGCATAACAAATATCATGGAGGAGAAGGGGTGTTAGAGAGGAGAAGGGAGTTGGGGTAAATTGGAAGAGGAGGTGAATCATGAGAGACTATGGACTCTGAAAAACAATCTGAGGGGTTTGAAGTGGGGGGGGAGTGGGAGGTTGGGGTACCAGGTGGTGGGTATTATAGAGGGCACGGATTGCATGGAGCAGTGGGTGTGGTGAAAAATAATGAATACTGTTATGCTGCAAATAAATCAACTTAATTAAAAAAAAAAAAAGAAGTGGGGTTGCTTTGGAAGAAGGAAAGCCTTCTTAAAACCAAACAGGAAGTCTAGGAGCAAATAATTTGAACTGGAAAGCTTGAGAGTATTTTTTCACAAATTAGGTTCCCTAGCCTTTTCCGTCAGGTCATGTCTTCCTAAGTAGAACAAATACTGTGAAGGCATGTAATCATAGATGACTTTGTGATTTATTGTTAACAGTTTTATTGAAGTGTACTGGCCTAGTAACATTTGTTCTTTTTAAAAAATAATAGAGATGTCTTATCACATTGGGTATAAAAAAAATCAGTCCCTTTTCTTTACTGTTACGAAATTTAATGATAGTTTTGTGTAGAGCATTTCTATATGTGTATTGTTTTAATTTTCAGTGAAATGTTACTTTCCTTCTTTTTTTACTAGTTTTAAACCCAATGAAGGAGTTATAATAGGAGCCACAAACTTCCCAGAGGCATTAGATTAAGTACATATTAAAAGACTGTTTTTACAAGTACTGATACATACTGAAACATGGTTGAACTTTAAAAGAGAAGGAAGCCCATCACCAAACATCACATATGATTCTGTTTATGTGAAATGTCCAGAATAAGCAAATCGGTGGCAACAGAAAGTAGATAAGTGGCTGCCAGAAGGAGGGAAGAATGGTAGCTATTGGTAGCTATGGGGTTTCTTTTGGAGTGGGGGAATAAAAATATTCTTAAGTTAGATTGTTGGTAATTGCACAACTCTGACTATATTAAAAACTACTGGATTATCTACTTTAAATTCTGTGATGTATGAATTAAATTTCAGTAAAGTTGTTAAAAGAATCTTCTGACAACTTTATATCACAAAAGTTTGGGGGTGGTAGAGAGCATTTTTAAAATAAAATTTATTACAGTTTTAATTTTTTTATTTTATCATAGAAGTTATTCATATTTTAATTTGTTCTAATCATTTTTTTAAATCTTGTCTAAGTCTGTGGTTTAACATTTTATACTTACAGCAGTTGTGATAGGAAGCTATCACAGTGTAGCTCTCATCATAGACTGCTGCAGAGTTATTGTTCCTTGAGTGACTAGTTTGCATGTTTTTGCTTATGAGGATTGCGTACTATCTATCTCTATCAACCTTTGTTCTGCCTTCTGGTTATTGAAACTGTTACTTGAGCCATGTTTTACAAGGAGTTATCTGAATATTTATATGCAGAATTCCAGTCTAGGGTGGAATAGGTGATGGGGATTAAGGAGCACACTTGTGATGAGCAGTGGGTGACATGTGAAATTGTTGAATCACTGTATTGTACACCTGAAACTAACATAGCACTGTATGTTAGCTGTCCTGGAATTAAAATAAGAAATAAAACTCCATCCAAGATGATAATCCTTCACAAATATTTAATGTTAATGGATATGAGAGGCATTAACTTGCAACATGTAGTCATATTTACTCTTCCAAACATGAAATTGTCTATCAAATAATACTAGAATTTTTATTTTTTATTTTTTTAAAATTTTTTGATTACTTTTCAGTGTACTGGAGTTCATTGTTTATGCACCACACCCAGTGCTCCATGCAATATGTGCCCTCCAAAATACCCACCACCAGGCTGGCCCGACTTCCCACCCCCCACCCCTTCAAAACCCTCAGGTTGTTTTTCAGAGTCCATAGTCTCTCATGGTTCACCTCCCCTTCCAATTTCCCTCAACTCCCTTCTCCTCTCCATCTCTCCTTCTCCTCCATGGAGGCTAGTAAAATTTTAGGTCATAATTTGAAAGTTTATAAATCATGTCTGGCAACTCTGCATTTGTTTATTTTTCACAAAGTTATTTAAATTTAAGAACTTTTGTGATGTGTCCCAATGGGGCTTTAATGATCTATTCAATGGCAATTTTGGTTTTCCTTTAGAAAAGGTAAGTTTATTTTGTAGTTACAGTGATATAAATATTTTAAGTGTTAGTTCAAGATACCTGTTTTCAGGGGCACCTGGGTGGCTCAGTGGGTTGAGCTGCTGTCTTCAGCTCAGGTTGTGATCTCAGGGTCCTGGGATGGAGCCCTGTGTCAGGCTCTCTGCTCAGCAGGGAGCCTGTTTCCTCCTTCCTCCTCTCTCTCTGCCTGCCTCTCTGCCTGCTTGTGATCTCGCTCTGTCAAATAAATAAATAAAATCTTTAAAAAAAATAAAAAATATTTTTTAAAAAAGATAGCTCTTTTCTTTTTTCTTTTGGAATATGAGTCATTTGTGAAGAGTTGTTTTGGAATTTTAATATTGTGTTTACCTACGTAGCTGTGGATCCAGAAATTATAGCTCGAGGTACTGTTGGTTTTTCTGGAGCAGAGTTGGAGAATCTTGTGAACCAGGCTGCATTAAAGGCAGCTCTTGATGGAAAAGAAATGGTTACCATGAAGGAACTAGAGTTTTCCAAAGATAAAATTCTAATGGGTAGGCTTTCTCTCTTTTTTATTTTCCCTGTCTTACACTGTTCATTATGTTAGAGAATAAATTCTTTTTGAGAAAAATGTTATAAGAAAGAAAGGTATAGGAGCAAGAAAATATTTACTCAAAAGTAGCCAAGCAACTGGGCCTCTTACAGAACAAATATAGTTTATATGATTATACAGTTTGGGGGCAGGAGGTGCCCATGTGTTTACTCTTGTCTGGTATAGCTGATAAAAGAATAATTGTACTGATAAAAGAAAAATTTTGCTAATTTTCAGTATTTGATTTTAAATCTTGAATCAGCTTCAGAGCAATTTCGTTGTGACACTTCTTGTTTAAATTTATTTTCTGCAAATAGAACTAAACTTTCCTGGTTGACAGTAAGGAGTAAGAGGACAGCTCTTACAATTTTGGTTGTCAGTTGGCAACTTACTTTGGCTTAAAATAACTTATTAACACTCTTAAGTCATGTCACTCTAAGAATAACTTAAAGGCAAATGGGTTTCATTCATCTAAATATACCTTCTTAACAGAATAATTTTATGCAATTAAATTTTTATCCTTAGGGCCTGAATGTAGAAGCGTGGAAATTGACAATAAAAACAAAACCATCACAGTTTATCACGAATCCGGTCATGCTATTATTGCATATTACACTAAGGATGCAGTGCCTATCAACAAAGCTACAATCATGCCAAGAGGGCCAACACCTGGACATATAAGTATCTCGTTTTTTTCTTTTCCTTCAAATAACACTCTCCAAAAGCTTTTGTAGGAAACTGTTGAGGAAAATAATTAAAAAGAAAATTCAACTATGTTCTAAGTTTGCCAGTAAGTTTCTTCTTTAATCTTCTGAACCATTGTGAGATCAGAGATACTCGTGAAACTTATCTGCTAATATAGAATACTAATAGTTCAAATATTATATATTTACATGATGAAATTTAAGTCTGGAATGACACCAAAGTGTCATTCTTAAATATGTCATTGCTTTTTTTCCCTCTGCAAAGAAACTAGATTAGTGGTTCCACAGTCTTTCTAAGATTTTTCTGAGTACAAGTTTCATTTTCTTTCTAAGGATAGACATTTTAAGCCTTTTTTGGCACCTGGGTACAGGTCCATCCTATTGCAGAATTATCCTATTGCAGGATTATATAGCTATGGCATGTAAAATAAACTTTTGCTTTATAAAGAATTTTTTTTTCCTTTGTATAATGCCACTTTTGTCGTTAGTTGCCTACGACCATCTCTACTAAATGTCTCTGAGCTGTCAGCATCATGATATTAAGTACTATAGCAAGAGCCAGATGACAATTCTGATCATTAATGTGAATATTTCCAACTGTGTCTGGAGTTTTTCTTTGTTTTCAATTGTCTAGGTGTCCCTCTTGCCTGAGAATGACAGACGGAATAAAACTAGAGCTCAGCTGCTTGGGCAGATGGATGTTAGTATGGGAGGAAGAGTGGCTTGAGGAGCTTTTATTTGGAACTGACCATATCACAAGTTGGCTGTAAAGAATGGCTTTAGTTCAGATTGTGCTTGCTGATTTAAAAATATTTTAAAATAAAGTCTATGTATATTTTTAAATTTTAGATGCTTCCAGTGATTTTAATAATGCAACTAAAATTGCAAAGTGGATGGTTACCAAATTTGGAATGAGTGAAAAGGTAATACCTAATTTTACCCCTCCCTCATGTATCAAATGATGACTGCCAAGTGTCTCCTTATGAGACAGGGTTCTTTTTTTTAAGACTTTATTTTTTTATTTGAGAGAGTGAGCATGAGAGGGGGAATGGTCAGAGGGAGAAGCAGACTCCCAGCTGAGCAGGGAGCCCAACGCAGAACTTGATTTTAGGACTCTTGGGACCATGACCGGAGCTGAAGTCAGCCTCTTAACTCACTGAGCTACCCCAGGCACCGTATGAGAGAGAGTTCTCGTTATAAATTGGTAACATTTACTTTTCCCCTGTCTCGTTCTGAGTAGATTTGTCACAGCTCATTCTAAACTAAACTTTTTTTTTTTTTGAATACTAAAATATAGTATTCACTTTCCATTCTGGCTGCTTGGACAATAATAGTGTCTCATGAGTTAAGCAAATGATAAGATATTCTGTTTCTGTTCATATGACCTAAAACTTCTGTTTGCCGAGCTTGCTTATTTTACCCTTCCCACGTATTTCACTCTCCTACGTTATCACTGTGACTTCACACAGCACTTCTAATACACTACATTGTGAATTTCTGGATTTGGAATAGTGGCAACGGTTTTCTAAGAAGGTACTCAGAACCATACTTAGGATTTTAAAGTTTCTCTCTTGTTCATACTTTTTAGTCTTACACTTTCAGAAGAATGATGAAATTTCTATACTGAATTTCTTCCTTGCCCTTGATGAGGTTTCCTTAAGTATAGGATAGTACTTCCTCTGTTAACATTTATTAGTGGTTTGGGGTGTTTCTGTTCAATTTCTTTCTTTTCATTTGTTTTAGCTTGGAGTTATGACCTACAGTGATACTGGGAAACTGAGTCCAGTAACTCAATCTGCTATTGAACAAGAAATTAGAATCCTTCTAAGGGTAATAATTCTGTTTTTCTGTGCTTATTCATCTGTCTACTCATTAATGTGCCTAAATAGTTAGGTGCTACCAGAAGATAATGGTTATCCCCTGCTTAGAACTGTCACTATATATAATCAAGAGAATGAGTGCACCATTGAAGCCATGATTTCAGTATGTAGTTGGGAGCCTCTGGTCATAGACTGAATCTTATTTTATTCTGGCGATAGGCTAGGAACAGTTAAAATCAGTAATTATAAATATTCTACTTCAGCTGTAAAACAATAGTGTTGTTAGACTAGGGGGGATATTTGATTATTTGAGTCTTTATTATTTTCACTCTGAAATATATTTTATTCAACAAATATTAGTTGCTTTGTGCCTCGCTGTGTACATATGCTGAGAATGAAGCTTAAAGGGCTTTGAAAACAAAAGTCTTTTGGATTGCAGGGTCCAGAACAGAATATGTGAGCATCGATTCAGTGAGATGAGTCAGTAGGTACTTGGAATCTCCTTAAGGTACAGCAGATGCTTGGATTAGGGCAGTGAGAGGGGAAATTGAGAAAAATGAATGCATTCAAGAGATACTGATCTAGTGGAATCAAATACCTTTCTGATGTTTGGGTGAGAGAGCAGCTAAATTAAGTAACAAAGCTGTGTTCTCGATTTCTGCCTGGTGCAGCCATCTAGTTGTGTGTGCCATTGACTGAGAAAACAGTGATGATGGCCTAAGGTGGGGAAGTGTGTAGATTATGAGCTGAGTTTTATACATATTGAATTTGAAGTATTTTCTTTTTTTAAGGTTTTATTTGTTTATTTGAGAGAGAGTGAGAGAGCATGAGCATAAAGTGGGGTAAGTGAGGAGCAGAGGGAGATGCAGACTCCCGGTTGAGCAGGGAGCCTCATGTGGGGCTCGATCTCTGGACTCTGGGATCATGACCTGAGCTGAAGGCAGACACTTAACCAACTGAGCCACCTAGGTGCCCCTGAATTTAAGGTGTCTTAGTGAAGATTTCAAGTGGGGAAGGATACGTGGGTCTGGTGCTTAGTGCAGATGTTGGATATGTGCATTCCATTTGGATGTACATGAAGGCAGGTCTTGGAATGGAAAAGACTAAGCTAAATGGCAGAAAGTCTAGTGAGTGAGAACTGGAATTAGGGTTGTAGATGGCCGAATGAAGGATGTTGAAGTCAGATGGTGTAAACTTCAAAGAGCTCACCTCTTTACCCTGAAATATCTGGGATAGAAGGGAATCACTTGAGGGATTCAGAGTCTCCCCAGGAGGGCCAGGTTTGATTAACTCAAGGACGTCAAAGCTTTAAAGTCATTAAGTTTATGAAAAGTTTATATGATAGAAAGGTTTAGAAGGTGTTTCAGAAGAGGAATTCTCTCTCCCTTGCCTGAATCTTCATTCTCTCTCTCTCTCTTTTTTTTTTATGATTTATGTTATTTCGAGTAAATTATCTCTCCTAGTATTAGAACATTGGAAATACTCTTTCTTTGCTCTTAATACTTTTCTGAAATGTTAAGCATACGAGGGCGGTAAGTATTCTTTCCACTAGATGGCACACTTACATTGTTAATAAGGAAAATGATGATTAGCTAGTGTACATTTTAAGTTCAAATGCATATGAAACTTAAAGATATAAAAACCTATCATAGTCTTACATGTTACAGTGTAAGGGTTTCATTCCAATGGAGTTTGTTGTTTTTTTTTTTAAAGCATTATTTTTTTAAAGATTTTATTTATTTATTTGACAGAGAGAGATCACAAGTAGGCAGAGAGGCAGGCAGAGAGAGAGAGGAGGAAGCAGGCCCCCTGCTGAGCAGAGAGCCCAATGCGGGACTCGATCCCAGGACCCTGAGATCATGACCTGAGCCGAAGGCAGCGGCTTAACCCACTGAGCCACCCAGGCGCCCCCAATGGAGTTTTTAAAGTCAATACTAATTCATCCTAGGTTATTAGTTTCAATATTCCATGACATATTTATAATACTTTATATGTTATCTTTAATTTTATATTTCACTTGACCATAACAGTTTTGTTCAGAATGTCTAATGATGTTTATTTTTAATAATTGTGTTATTTTTATATGATGTATGCTTCTTGGTGTTGGTAAACTCATTTTACAATGGTATAGTCACTGACTGACAGGTAAATTGTTACCAAATAAGAGTAGAAAAGTAGATCTTTCCTCACCCTTTAAAGTGAATAAATTGGTGAAATCTCACAAGGCAAAAGGAGCAAACCTGCCTTTCCTTTTTAACGTGTATATTGAATAAAGAAATAGATTTCTTTGTTCGCAGACCTTATTTAAAAAGCAGATAAGTATACTATATGCTTATATATTTTTAAGTATAGCTGCCTAAGTAGTACTCACTTATCCATGTGATACATTTTGAGGTTAAATATAGAATGTTTGCAAGTATGAAACTAATCCTTGAGAACCAAGCTTGCTTTATCTATTGATCAATCAATCAAGTAGGCTCCATGCTGGGTGTTTAAAAGCTCCATGCCTTAAGATACTCTTAATCTCACAAAACAAACTGAGGATTGCCGGGGGAGGAGGGGGGAGGGATGTGGTGGCTGGGTTATGGACATTGGGTAGGGTATGTGCTATGGTGAGTGCTTTGAAATGTGTAAGCCTGATGATTCACGGACCTGGACGCCTGGGGCAAGTAATACATTCTATGTTAACTTTTAAAAAGAGCTTCATGCTTTTATCTTTTATAAATAGAAATGAATATAGTTCACATTTTTTAAGGCATATACTTTTTATTTCTTATTTATGATTTTTGCTTCTACTAAGTTTTCTGCCTCTTTGATACCTCCTTTTTTTCATTTCAGGACTCATATGAATGAGCAAAACATATCTTGAAGACCCATGCAAAAGAGCGTAAGAATCTAGCAGAAGCTTTACTAACCTATGAGACTTTGGATGCCAAAGAGATTCAAATTGTTCTTGAGGGAAAGAAATTGGAAGTGAGATGATAACTCTTAAAATGGATGCATTGCTGGTTTTGCTGCAGGAATATGTAAGTAGCATTTCGGTGGTTTCCTTTTGCAACGCTTTTCTCCCATTCTTGCCTTGGTATCACTCAAGAGTGTGAAACACTTTGTCTCTCTTTTGTCACATTTAATCTAATTCTGGTTATTCTCATGATGACACCTATGGCAAATTATCAGCCCATAGCAAATATGTTAAAGAAAATAAAGAACTATTGGGATTGGAAACAGCTTATTTGATAAATGTTAATCAGTTATTCAGTTGAAAATAAGTAATGATTTTAGGGTTGATTCCTCTACTAGATGTGAATAAAAACTTGGCAGTGTAAAATTATTGAAGGATTGTCTTTGTTTTTAGATAGTACCATTTATCTTTGATGAAGAAATGCTGCCATTTGGATCAAGTGAAACATATTTCTATATAGGTTATTGGAAACTTCATTAAGATGCACTTTATTATGTTTCAGATTGTTCATATATAAAATAGTTCTGTTTTTGTCTATCTAAGAGAGAATTGTAAATGTACAGATTTAATCAGAATTTAAGTGACTACAACCTTTTAGAAATGCAGCTTGCATTTTCATGGTCTTTTTTCTTTTTAAACATCATCATTTACTAATGAAATTTACTTCAGAGCAGCAAATATTTTGTTAAATAAAAAATGAAATTTACTTCAGAGCAGCAAATATTTTGTTAAATAAATTATTAAAAAATAATAAGTTAAATTAAATATTTAGTTAATTCAGATTTAGTTTTGATATACTTGTTTCCATACCTCCCATTTTGCTTTTTGTTTCCTGTTTTTCTCTTCACTTCAAAATCTGAATAACTATATAATTATGCTTGGTATTAAAAGAAAGATTAACCCCAAATCTCAGTCCTTTCAAAGTGAACTTTGAATTATCCTCCTGGTTATGGAAAGTCATGTTTGCTTTTCATTCAGATTTTTTTAATATGAACATGTTGTTACAGGATTTACAGATGACTTTATTTAACTGAATAGAGAATTATTTTAGAGCTCATTGTATTGGCTTTACAACCAGATTATATTCTTGAAGTGATTTTATTAAAATTACCTACAGTTTTCTAATAACTTTTAAGCTGTATATGGTCTTCATTGAAGAAGTTGATAGAGGGAGTTTGCTATACAGTATCTTGCCTCTTTTTTTTTTTTGTAGCTTTAAATTTTGATCTAATTTCAAACTTACAGAAATGTTACTTGAATAATACAAGGAACTCTCGTATACCCTTGGTCCAGATTCATTGTCCCATTTTTTAATTGGCCACTTCCCTTTCCCCTTTCTCTCCTCTTTCATCCTTCCCTGTCCCTCTCTCCTTCCTTCCTTCTCCCTGTGTGTATACATGTCTTTGCATGTTTTTATTTTTCCTAGATAGACTTCTGGGGTTGAAAATGCTGGGTCATGTAGTAAGTTTCTGTATACCTTTTTATGGACCTGATGAAATGCATCATTCTCCATATCTTCTACAGCATATTCTTAGGGTCTTTTTGATAAAGTCATTCTGCTGTAAATGGATTAACATACATTTATCTCTACTAGTGATATCCTCTCCTATTTTATTGGCCGTGTATATATTTTCTTTGGAGAAATGTCCATTAAGAGCACCCTCACCGTCACTTTTGGGTTGTCTTATTATGTGGTGTAAGAGATCATATATTCTGAACACAGGTTCTTTATCAATCTTGCTTTTTTTTAATCCCATCGACAATCTCTGTTGAGTGGAGTGTTTAGTTAATTCAGATTTAGTTTTGATATACTTGTTTCTACACCTCCCATTTTGCTTTTTGTTTCCTGTTTTTCTCATATCTCAAGAGATTCTTCTGTTCCTCCTTTTTTGAGTTACATCTAAATGATTGATCTAGGTATGACTGTATGCATCTTATCAGTCTACTCTAATTCTGGTCAAATGTAGGAACTTTGTTTCAATATATCTCATTTTCTTTTCTGTGCTCCTAGTGTCATATGTTATATCTGTGCATGTTACATCAACTCAGCAATATAGTGACATAACTAGCGCTTTATATAATCTTATTTCCACAGTCTTTCTCTGGGAATGTCATTTATTTTTGCCTTTGTTTTTTTAAGAATCGTTTTGCTGGATATAGAATACATGGTTGCCTTTTTTTTTTTTCTTTAATCATTTAGATTATGTTATCCCATAGACTCCTAGCTTCCATTATTTTTTTTTTTCATTTTGATTATGTTATCCCATAGACTCCTAGCTCCCATTATTTTTTGGTAAGAAGTCAGCTGTTAATCATAATTTTGGTCTCCTTTTGTGATAGGTTGTTTTTTTTTCTCTTGCAGATTTCAAGATTTTCTTGTTGTTTGCTTATTCTTGTCTTAGCAGTTTGACCCCATGATGATGTGTTTAAGTGTGGATGTCCTTGTTTATTTCCTAGTTAGGATTTATTGGGCTTCATGGATCTGCAGATTAGGTTTTCATCAAATTTAGGCAATTTTTGGCAATTACTTCTTCAAATATATTTATTAATCCTTTTCTGTCTTCCTTCTGGGGGTCTCCTTATATATGTGTTGGTACACTTATTGTTGATCTGGTCTCAGGCTTTGTTCATTTTCTTCATTGTTGTTTTTTTTTTTCTCCCTCTCTGCTTGAGATTGAATAATTTCTGTTGATTCTTCAAATTCACTGATTCTTCTGTCATCTCAAATCAGTTGAATTTTCCATTTCAGGTACTGTATTTTTTAGCTGTAAGTTTCATTCAATTCTTTAATTTACTTTGTATCTTTTTATTGAGACTCTTCGTGTGTTGTGTCATTTTCATCATGGTTTTCAACACTATTTCCATTAGTCTTTGACCATGTCTGTATAGCTGTTTTTAAATCTTTGCTGAATCTACCATCTGGAAATACTCAGTTTCTCCTTAATGCTTTTTGTAGTAAGGGTCACTTTTCTGGTCTCTTTGTTTTAAAATCTTATTGAATTTCAGGTAATGTAGCAATTAGGGGTTCTGATTTCCTCCCTAGGAGGTTGTCTTGTCTTGTTTTGTTTAGTAACTTGCCTCCTGTAAATTTATGAAGTCTGTCTCTACTGCAGTGTGCATCCATTGATGTCTCTATTCATTTCTTAAATTTTTAAATCTTGCTTCCTACCTGTTGCCGTTGTGCCTGCATCCTTTAACATTTAGCCAAAGATTGGGCAGATGTTGCGTGCAGACCCCATTATTCATGCTTTCTCCTCTGCTGATGGATCTGTGTGGGCTTCTAAGTCCATTCAACATTTGGGTCATTTTGAAGGCTGCCTGGTTTTTGCTTTCTAACAAGCTTTTTGCTTCTTTGCGTGTGTGCGCATGCTTTGGCAACCATGGGTATGTGGGTGGCTTGAGCCAGCTTCAGTTTCTACTCTGCATGCCTCTGGTAAATCTAGAGTTCATGTGGAGTGCTTATCACATCCAGATGGCTCTCTGACCTCTCAGAGTCTACAGTTAAATACCTTGCTACTCTCATCTTGTTTCCCTCAAACAGCATTGCAACCCCAGGCTAGAGAACTCTGTGTGCTTAGCGTGGAGGCCACCTCTTTGACTTACTCTGCCTCAGGTTAAGCAAGTCCCTTCTCTAAGTGAGAAGTTCTGGCATGGGAAATGAGAGCACAGCACAGACTCAACACAAGCTCTAACCAAACTTCAGTGATTTTCATGAGTAAACACTTCTTAATTTTTTGTAGGTCTTCAGAGTCTTTAAAGTAATATTATCCAGATTTATAGCTGCTTTTTTTAAAAGTGGGGATGATTTGTCAGTTTCCTCACCTCATCGTACTGAAAGTGAATTTCCCTCTCTTACTTTGAATCATACTCCAACCAAAGCAGTTTAATGAGAATAGACCTAGAGAGGACTGGTAAACTTTCCAGAAGTATCCATTCAAGGCTCCCAGAATGCCAGTTTGACATGTAACCTTTATCTATTAAGTTGATTACTTTTGGTAATGGATACATGTTTTATTTTTAGATATTCTTTGTGTTTATTCATATTCATTTTAAAGTAAATACTGAGTTACTTCAGTCCAGCTGGTTATGAGTACATTATTTAATGTAAGTATGTAGTATTTTAATAAAATATGTTGGAATGTAGACTTGATCTTTGGATTGAAAAAAATAACACCTAGTCATAGACATAAGAATGGGGAGTTGGTATACTTGAACTAAGGACTTTATTTCTGTGCAAATTTTCTCCTGCCCCCATTCTGTCACAGGTGAATCCCCATTCTTTTAGGCAAGAATGTGGATCCCCACCCCATATAGACCATGGACTTTAGTTATATATAAATGGTATGTTATATATAAATGGTAATATAATGGGTTGGTAATCTATTATGAATTTGAGAATGCATTTAATGGGAAAGAAAGCTAATTACAAAGCTGCCAAAGTGGGAAGGCGAGAAGGCACTATGTCTCATAAAACCTAGTTTGGAGAGCTTGATATGAATCTCTTGCAGTTCTGGAATTATAAATGTTTGGCTTATATTCAGGAAATCTGGAACCTGCGAGGACTGGTAAGGTGCTTTGGTTAATGAAGGGAGAAAGTCTAATGTTAGTTGAGACTGTTCTGCACACTCATCATTTGGTTTGACAAAAAGTGCTCGAGTGCTTTTGAAGGACCAGATGTTTGTCAAGTGTAGGGATTGGGCCCTTGTGGGGGAATCCATTTTAGACACTGTACAAAAGGGTTGCTTAGAGGTACAGGGAGGACTCAGAAGAAGACAATCCAAAATGGATCTCTGGATTCCTTAAGAGTTAAGAAGAAAAAAAGCCCGACAGAATGGATTACGTTCACTCAGGCAAGGGAGTTGCCGGGGCGAACAGCCATGGGTACAGAAGTGCCTGTGTGAGGAAGTCGGTATGAAAATAACTGCTGGGCACCTGGCTGGCTCTGTCAGTAGACCATGTGACTCTTCATCTTGGGATTATGAGTTTAAGCCCCATATTAGGTGTGTAGCCTACGTTAAAACAAAAACCTAAAACAATAAAATGATTGCCAAATGCAGCCCGTTCCAAAGCATCTTAGCCAAGTAAGAACTCAGTCACCCCCGACAGTTTTAACTCTGGCAAGGTCAAGCCATACACAGCCAACTGAGAGGAGGAATGGAATTAGGCAGGAAAGAAGAAAAGGACCATGCCGGCCTTCTAACCCTACTGCAGGTAGTTAGCCTGTAGCCTGGCTTGGCTTATGAACTCTTGACATTTGGTGTTTTTATAATTTTGTGGGGCTGACATTCTGTTTTAGTGCCTTACAAGTTCAAACAACTCTATAGACTTTATATTAAAGTAAGCTTTTTCAATCTGGATTGGTAGAAAAATATCTGAATATTTAAGAGACTAGTGGGAGATGATTTTGCTGTGTGATTTTATCCCGTGAGTTAAAAACATCAGTTATGGGGGCGCCTGGATGGCTCAGTGGGTTAAAGCCTCTGCCTCCGGCTCAGGCCATTATCTCATAGTCCTGGGATTGAGCCTGGCATGGGGCTTTCTGCTCAGCAGGGAGCCTACTTCCTCCCCCTCTCTCTGCCTGCCTCTCTGCCTACTTGTGATCTCTGTCTGCCAAATAAATAAATAAAATCTTTTTTAAAAATAGTGGTTACATATATTAAGATTTTTGGGGTGCTTGACTGGTTCCTGATCTTGGGGTTGTGAGTTGGGGCCCCAAATTGGATGTGGGGATTACTGAGAAAAAAATAAATAAACTTTAAAAAAAAAAAAAAGAAGATGTTTGAGCATTTTTTTTTTTTGGTGCTATAATTCCATTCATGTGATTATTCAAAACCTGAAATAGTTTTGTCACAATTATATATGGGATATATATATATATATCCCATATATATATATATGTGTGTGTGTGTGTCACTGGTGTCACTGTTAACTTTTTAAACAACGCTTTATTGTTTTGGTATTTTTTTTAAAAGATTTTATTAATTTATTTGACAGACAGATCACAAGTAGGCAGAGAGAGAGAGAGGAGGAAGCAGGCTCCCCGTTCAGCAGAGAGCCCGATGCGGAGCTCGATCCCAGGACCCTGGGATCATGACCTGAGCCTAAGGCAGAGGCTTTAACCCACTGAGCCACCCAGGCACCCCTGTTTTGGTATTTTTAATAAGATTTTTTATTTATTGTACTATATTACAGCTTCATATTCTTTCCCCTTAAAATCGCTATGAAATTTTGTTCTGTTATCTTCCCATAGTTGCTACCAGAATTAATACTGCTAATACTGAAAGAGCTAATCCAGGAATTTGGTAGAATAATCTATTTTTATTTTTATTTATTCTCTTAAAGATTTTATTTATTTGACAGAGAGAGAGAGAGAGATTACAAGAAGGCAGGCGGGGCGTGGGGGAAGCAGGCTTACTGCTGAGCAGAGAGCCTGATACGGGGCTCGATCCCAGGACCCTGAGATCATGACCTGAGCCAAAGGCAGAGGCTTAACCCTCTGAGCCACCCAGGCACCCCTATCTATTTTTATAATTTATAATTTATTTATTATATAGTATTATTAATTATTTATTATTATTAATAAGGCAAAAGAAATCCTTTCTGATGATTGCTTTTAGTTGGTCATAGCTCTTATTTCCCCCTTCATTCTGTTGATAACACTTCTTTGATTATGTTAAAAATTCAGGAATTATCTTGTGGCATACTTCTTTGCCTTTTAATATTGGTAAACTCTGATTTTATTTCTTTGGGTCTTTCAGCTTCTCTCCATTTTCCTATCATCTAGATGCTTTTGATTTCTTAGTCTTTCTCTCCAACCCTTCTGTTAAGGCTGTATGTCCCCCTGTTCTCTGTTTCTCCAGAGCACAACACGTGTACATCAGCAATAACCTGTCCTCGAATTTATTCTGTGTCAACCTCTTGCCAACTGATGGTGAGTCCTAGGAGCAATCTTGAACATATTTGTATCTCTAGGGCTAACTGAGGTGCTGTATAGGTAGTCAGCTAATAACATTTTCTGTGAATGACACAATGCTAGGCATTCAGTAGGTTAATTCTTTTCATTTCCCTCACCCTCAGGTAGGAGGAATAGAAGTGAACTGGAATAGAAGGTTCAGATTCTCCATAGAAAGTTAAATAATGCTGTAGAGACTATTATGTGACTTTCATTCCTGAAAATATCCTAGTGAGTAGAACAGAAACAGGAGATACCCTTCTTGTAGAGGAACATCTGATTTCTTTTTTAGAAGATTAAAAAATGCAAGGTCGGATTGTATGCCAGGTTTACAACATATCTGATATGCAGAAGGACCTGTCAAAAAGAAGAAGATATCTAGCATATGAAATTCTTTAAGGTATTTTGGATTTCATATAAGATGTGTTTTATCTTTTGGTCAACCAGGTGCTGCCATTCATATTCTAAATTAAATGTCTTAACATAAATTTATTATTAATGAAATTCTCTTAAAATTCAACCTAAAGGGACAGAGTTTCATGAATCTTTCATATATTTGTTTGTAGTGCTGGGAGATACCAGACATCATTTTAAAACTAGAGAGGGTGGACTTAGAGAGCGGGGCAGAGGAAGAACAGGTGAATGAAACTCAAATTTAAAGATTTCCTCTTTACAATGTGAAATTATACTTCATCCCTTGGGTGACATCTAGAGTGACCTGCCATTTCCTGAGATCATTATGTAGCAGAAAGGATTAATAATTATTATTTTAGACACTGAGCCTATTCTGTTTCATGTAGACAAATATTTCCAAATTGCCCTTCATAGGGAATATACAATGTTTATGCCTACAAAACCAGTCTATTTTTTATTAGGTTCGGTTGGCTATGTGTAGTACATCATTAGTTTTTGATGTAGTGTTCAGTGATTCATTAGTTGCATATAACACACAGTGCTCATCGCGACATGTGCGCTCCCTGATACCCATCACCCAGTTACCCCATCCCCCCTCCCTGCTCCTCTCTGAAACCCGGAGTTTGTTCCTGGAGCCCACAGTCTCTCACAGTTTGTCTCCCTGATTTCTCCCCCTTCAGTTTTCCATTCCTTTCCCTTTGGCCCTCCATCTTATTCCTTATGTTCGACATATAAGTGAAACCATGTGATTTTTGTCTTTCTCTGCTTCACTTAGCATAATCCTCTCCGGTTCCATGCATGTGGATGCAAATCCTTTCTGATGGCTGAGTAATATTCCATTGTACCACATCTGCTTTATCCTTTCATCTCTTGAAGAGCATCTTGGCTCCTTCCACAGTTCGGCTATTGTGGACATTGCTGTTATGAACATTAGAATGCATGTGCCCCTTCTTCTCACTACATCTGTATCTTAGGGGTAAATACCCAGTAGTGCAATTGCCGGGTCATTGGGTCGTTATTTTTAACATCTTGAGGAACCTCCATACTGCAAAACCAGTCTTTAGAATATTGATCTTTTTATGTCAGATTTTAAAAGATGTACTACCATAGAGCTGTAATTGGGATTTTCTTTAATTAATATGGAGTGAAATTAAATATCTTCTCCTATATTAAAAAAAATACTTTCTCTAGTAGTTAATCACATCCTTGCCAAATTCTTTACTCACCATGCTTGCACACGTAAAAGCCACAGGTTCCATTAATTATGAGTTAGGACCTTGTAAATTGGGTGACCTTGTTCTTATTTTCCCTTAGGAAGAAAGTATTAAAGCTGAGTTTTGTTTACTGCACACCTCTAACAGATTTTTCAGTTGAATTGTACCATTAGTAATCAGATGTAGTCATTTTGGGGAGTTAAAAATAATGAAATAGATTATTTGTTGTTACAAAGAAGTGAAAAATCTCCCATTTTCCAGATCCCTTGTTTCTCTTATATTGCACTGTGAACTTACCAAGTGATCAGATAAATCAGGATGTTTTTGTAAATAGATGGGCATCTCCTGAATGGGTCCTGGGTATAAACAGATGTGGTCAAAATTCCAAAAAAAAGTATGTGTGGGACACCTGGGTGGCTCAGTTAAGCATTTGTCTTTGGCTGAGGTCACAATTCCCGGGTCCTGGGACTGAGTCCCACATTGGACTCTGCCTGCTGCTTCCCCTGCTTGTGCTCTCATGCTCTCATGCTCTCTCTGGCAAATGAGTAAATAAAATATTTTTTAAAAAGTGTACATCACATGAACTCTCAAGGAAACAGATGTATAGTGAGCCTCTCTGTAGCTGCCACCTTACTGTGTTTAAGTGGATACATTTCACTTAATGAGCCTATCCTTCATGTTTCATCCTTTCTGTGCTGCAGAAATGATTTTAGGCTCTCACCTCAAATTTTGCCACCCTTCACAGTCCTGAAAGTATGTTAAAGACCAGCTATTCTTAAACCTGAGATGTTATGTCTAGGTAACTCCTAGAAATTATGAACTAGGTGATGACAAAGACAGAGGTGTCAGAAGTAAGGAAATGAGACAAAATAGAAAGATATTTGGAGAACTTGGTTGCTAAAGTATTTTCAAGAACAAAAGAGAGACTCTTGTTTTTTATTATTTTGAAATAATCACAATTAGCTAAAAAGCCATAATCAGTTGTAAAAATGTGAAATGACAGCGATAATAAGAAATTTGTGGTTCAAGTAATGTGAAGCCTCGTGTAAAATCTTCATGGATGTGGAAACACAGCCCTCACTAGTTAGAATGGCAAATTGCCAGTACTACTTCTGCTATGACAAAGGTTCAATTTTTAAAAATTTTGATGAAAAATCATGTTTCATGCTACTATAGCAGAAAACAACAGACTTCAGAATTTACGCAGCTGATATCATATGCTTTGATTATTATATAACCGATTTTTTTTTTCCTGTTTGGGAAATTAGGCAGATGTGTTTGCCTGTACCCTCTCTCCACATAAGCTAATGCCTTTTGTATACTTTTTAAAAAAAATTTTTGTTAGATTTTAAGATGCTTAAGTTTAGGGACGCCTGGGTGGCTCAGTTGGTTAAGCAGCTGCCTTTGGCTCAGGTCATGATCCTAGTGTCCTGGGATCGAGTCCCACATTGGGCTCCTTGCTCAGCAGGGAGCCTGCTTCTCCCTCTGCCTCTGCCTGCCATTCTGTCTGCCTGTGCTCGCTCTCTCCCCCTCTCTCCCTCTGATAAAAAAAAAAAAAAAAAAAATCTTTAAAAGATGCTTAAGTTTAATGATGCTTGGTGTTATAAAAGATCTTCACATCTTCTTATATAAAATGTGAAGAATTATTAGAGGAATAAATAAAGGAAAAAGAATGTTAGGCTTTATAAAAATACACCATTTCCAAAAATGAGATATTACTATGTGCCTATCCCAAGTCCCCAATTTAGTTTTATCCACCAGAACTTTTGGTCTCTTAGAACTGATTATATTGTTAACATGTCTTATCAATCACATGTGATACAAAAGCGGTGTCTTGAATTTATGCTTAATTTGGGGGAAGTATTTCTTTAAATGAATAATGCTAATTTGTTTTTTGAAAAGATTTACATAAATTGTAACAATGGGGAAGATTTTTTTCACAAGGATTTTCAGACTGTTTCCTAGGTACCTAATAATATTTGCATGAAGTAATCCATATAACAGGTAAGTATGATGATCTGTAAGGTAGTGAGTATATCAAGATTCCAGTGGACTAAATTATGACAGAACTAAAGGGCAAATGTCTTGAGGTAAGATGATGAAGTTGAACCTACTGTCCGGATCAGATAAGAGTAGAAGGCTGGTACTCATGGTTAATTTATGAACTGGTTATATCCTGTGATCATTTACAAAAATTTTTAGTTCCTTTATTATGAACAAAGAATGTTTATCATTCATGCTAATCCTTTTTTCCTATATTTTCACTTACATTACGTTTATTTGGTCACAGATTTTATATGGCCAAATGTATTGATACTTTCTTTTATAACTTCTGTTGTTTGAAAAATCTGTCACTCATCAGTAATACCACTCATATATGTTTTCCTCTGAAATATTTAATGGTTTAATGCTTTTGTTAAAAAGAGTAAACACGGGCGCCTGGGTGGCTCAGTGGGTTAAAGCCTCTGCCTTCGGCTCAGGTCATGATCCCAGGGTCCTGGGGTCAAGCCCCACAGAACACCACATCCAGCCCCACATCGGGCTCTCTGCTCAGCAGGAAGCTTGCTTCCACTCTCTCTCTCTGCCTGCCTCTCCGCCTACTTGTGATCTCTGTCTGTCAAATGAATAAACAAAAATCTTTAAAAAAAAAAAAAAAAGAGTAAACACTTTTACGAATAGGGTTTATTTTGGTGTATGTGTTGAGATGCGTAGGTAGGTTTTGCTCACTAATTTTTTCTAGAGTATTTTTATTTTCCATCGATTATTCTTTTGTAGGCAACATAGCATTTAATAATTATATTTTTGGCGGCCGCCACCGCTGCCCCTGTCCCGGCTGGCGACCGCTGCTGCTGGTGCCTCCCCTGCTGGTGCCGCCGCCGCAGCCGCAGCTTCCGAGCTGCAAGCTGAGCGGAGGCCCGGACGGAGCGCCAGCGCCGCCTGCCCAGCCACCCCGCCCGCCGCTCCCCGGCCCGGCCAGCTCTGCCGGCGCCCCCGGCGCCCCCAGTCCGCCCGCCCACGCGGGCCCAGCCTGGCGTGACTGCCTGCCGCGGCGCTCCTCCTCCTCCCGCGCCCGCGGCCTGCCGCCTCCTCTGCCCGCCCCCGCTCCGCGCAGCTCCGGGCTTGCGGCGCAGCCACTCTCGGCGCCCTGCAGCGCCCCCCCCCCCCACTCCCTTTCCCCGGGTCCTGCCCGCCCTGTCTACTCGCAGGTGAACGTTCCTGAGGAGCCCCAAGTACTGGAACTATGAGGCTCACGTCCTTGGGGTGATCAAGATGATTACCAACTGGTTGGAAACTTGGTCGAGGAAAGTATAGTGAACTATTTGAGGCCATCAGCACCACCAACAATGAGAGAGAGGTTGTAAATATTCTCAAGCCAATGAAGAAAAAGAAGATAAAACGAGAGGTTAAGATTCTGGAGAACCTCCGTGGTGGAACAAATATCATTAAGCTGATCGACACTGTGAAGGACCCTGTGTCAAAGACCCCAGCTTTGGTATTTGAATGTATCAGTACTACAGATCTTAAGCAACTTGACCAGGTCCTGACAGACTTTGATATCGGGTTTTATATGTATGAGCTACTTAAGGCCCTGGATTCCTGCCACGGCAAGGGAATCACGCACAGGAATGTGAAACCTCACAAGGTCGTGAGAGATCACCAGCCGAAAAAGCTGCGACTGATAGCCTGGGGTCTGGCAGAGTTCCACCATCCTGCTCAGGAGTACAATGTCCGTGTAGCCTCGAGATATTTCAAGGGCCCGGAGCTTCTTGTGGACGATCAGATGTATGATTACAGCTTGGACATGTGGAGTTTGGGCTATGTGTTAGCAATGATCTTTCGAAAGGAGCCCTTCTGTCACGGACAGCACAACTATGACCAGCTTGTTCGCATTGCCAAGGTTCTGGGTACAGATGAGCTGTATGGGTATCTGAAGAAATATCACATAGACCTAGATCCGCACTTCAACGAAATCCTGGGACAACATTCACGGAAATGCTGGGAAAACTTTATCCATAGTGAGAACAGATACCTCGTCAGCCCCGAGGCTCTAGATCTTCTGGACAAATTTCTGCGATACGACCATCAACAGACACTGACTGCCAAAGAGGCCATGGAGCACCCGGACTTCTATACCCTGCTGAAGGAGCAGCCCCAGCCTTCTGCAGGCAACACTGTGCTTTCCAGGGGCCTCACGGCAGCCCGGTGAAGACTTGGAAGGCGATGGGTCATGCGGCATTGATGCTCGCCAATAAAACCGACCAACCAAACCCAAATCTTGAAGGAAAACTACAATGTGATAAAATGAAATTCTAGTCATTCCTTTTAAATGCAAAGAAGAGTAAAGACCTAACTGTCTGTCAAAAAGAAAGAAATCCCCCAGTACTAGTCTACAGGGTGCTGCCGTTGTGGCGGCAGGAGGATGCCCAGAGTTCAGGATCTGAGGGAGCATTCCCTTTGGAATGCATGGGAGAGGAGAGACCTGGAGTTGTTGTTGTTCATTTACCTTTATTTAACAGGAGCCTACTGTTGAATTAACCCGTTCAGTCAACAAGCTCTGAATATCTGACTTCCTGTCTATTCCACTATGGTCTGGGTTTCCTTTGGTGTGAGATTCAGGCTCAAGATTTAGCAAAACGTCAGCAGTCTATACTGACACACCAGCCTCATTTATGAAAAAAAGATATTAAAACAGTGACAGTATTTTTTAAGCTCTTTTACAAATTCATGTTTTATGTATTTTTTTATGACATGAGCTCTCTGGGAAATGGGCCTCACCCCTGCAGTTTTCTTCTAAGTGTATTCATTTGGGAGCAAACTGCAGGCGCTCACAAGAGGCCCCTTTGCCGTCAGCAGGCATCACTTAAAACCTTGTGACACCGTGAACAAGTCCCTCTGTCTCACTAGAAGTGTGATGCGAAGTGCATAACTTGGAGCTCACTGTAACCTTTGTTGATTTGCCTGGTCATAAAACCTTGTTGCTATTTTTTCCATGTAGCCTTTTTTTATTTTTTGCAGACTTATAAGGAAAACGTCACCATTTCCCAGCACATCCATCCCTATGTGTGCACCTGTTTTCATGCACCTCTCTAAAATAGATACTTTCTGGTCATAACCATAATGAAAGCTGGAAAGTCGGTCTTCAGGCAGGTTGGGGAATAAGGGAAACATCCTATTAGAATGTATTTAGGAAAAGACCTATTGAGTGACAAAAATGTACTCTTCCCCCAGGCCCTACCCTTTTTGCCTTTTTATCCCCATGAAAAGCAATTTCCCTCTATAGTCAGGGTAAGCTGCATTTGGAAGCTCCAAGAGGTCATATGTGAACGTGATGGCAGAGCTGTCCTTCTCACGGGCAGGGATTGGGGTCATGTGTGCAGCCCGTTCCCTAGTGACTGAGCAATTATCATCTGGGAGGCCTGAGGCGTTAGAGTTCCTGGAGCCAGTGTCAAAGCTCAGGATCCATTGTGCCAGCCTTCGTGTTAGCAAAGGAAGCTAGATTCTGTCTTAAAAAGTAAACAGGCTGATTTCATTTTGGGGACTTATCACCAGTCTGATTTGCAAGCAGTCTCCTCCCCCAGCTACAGAGCCATGCCACAACTGTGGGACTTCAAGCTAGGCTAGAGCTCGAGGTGTTGACCCACAACAGACCGTAGGATTTCTTTATTAATTATTTAATAATGCCACACATTTTTATAAGGTTAGATTGTTTGTTTGAAAACATCTGTATATTCCGTATTCCAATAAAATTGTATTGGTATTGGTAGTAAAAAAATGTATATTTTTACATTTGTGAATTATATATTTTATACTTTATTATCTAATGCTGAAAGCTTCATTTGTTAATCTTTTTTTAAATTTTTAAAAATTTTTTTATAAACATATAATGTATTTTTATCCCCAGGGGTACAGGTCTGTGAATCGCCAGGTTTACACACTTCACAGCACTCACCATAGCACATACCCTCCCCAATGTCCATAACCCCACCCCCCCTCTCCCAACCCCCCTCCCCCCAGCAACCCTCTGTTTGTTTTGTGAGATTAAGAGTCACTTATGGTTTGTCTCCCGCCTGATCCCATCTTGTTTCATTTTTTTCTTTTCCTACCCCCCAAACCCCCCATGTTGCATCTCCACTTCCTCATATCAGGGAGATCATATGACAGTTGTCTTTCTCCGATTGACTTATTTCACTAAGCATGATACGCTCTAGTTCCATCCATGTTGTTGTAAATGGCAAGATTTCATTTCTTTTGATGACTGCATAGTATTCCATTGTGTATATATACCATCTCTTCTTTATCCATTCATCTGTTGAGGGACATCTAGGTTCTTTCCATAGTTTGGCTATTGTGGACATTGCTGCTATAAACATTCGGGTGCACGTGCCCCTTCAGAGCACCACGTTTGTATCTTTAGGGTAAATACCCAGTAGTGCAATCGCTGGCTCATAGGGTAGCTCTATTTTCAACTTTTTTAGGAAACTCCATGCTGTTTTCCAGAGTGGTTGCACCAGCTTGCATTCCCACCAACAGTGTAGGAGGGTTCCCCTTTCTCTGCATCCTCGCTAGCATCTGTCATTTCCTGACTTGTTAATTTTAGCCATTCTGACTGGTGTGAGGTGATATCTCATTGTGGTTTTGATTTGTATTTCCCTGGCGGCAAGTGATGTGGAGCACTTTTTCATGTGTCTGTTCGCCATCTGGATGTCTTCTTTGCAGAAATGTCTGTTCATGTCCTCTGCCTATTTCTTGATTGGATTATTTGTTCTTTGGGTATTGAGTATGATAAGTTCTTTATAGATTTTGGACACTAGTCCTTTATCTGATATGTCGTTTGCAAATATCTTCTCCCATTCTGTCAGTTGTCTTTTGATTTTGTTCACTGTTTCCTTTGCTGTGCAAAAGCTTTTGATCTTGATGAAATCCCAATAGTTCATTTTTGCCCTTGCTTCCCTTGACTTTGGCGATGTTTCTAGGAAGAAGTTGCTGTGGCTGAGGTCGAAGAGGTTGCTGCCTGTGTTCTTCTCAAGGATTTTGATGGATTCCTTTCTTACATTGAGGTCCTTCATCCATTTTGCGTCTATTTTCGTGTGTGGTGTAAGGAAATGGTCCAATTTCATTTTTCTGCATGTGGCTGTCCAATTTTCCCAACACGATTTATTGAAGAGGCTGTCTTTTTTTCCACTGGACATTCTTTCCTGCTTTGTTGAAGATTAGTTGACCATATTCATTTGTTAATCTTTAAACACATTTTTTTTTAAGATTTTTATTTGAGATAGAGCGAGAGTGAGTGAGAGTGTTGTTGGGGGGGTGCATAGTGGAAGGACAGAGGGAGAAGGCGAAACAGGCTCTCCACTGAGCAGGGACTCCAACATGGGGCTTAATCCCAAGACCCTGGGATCTTGACCTGAGCTAAAGGCAGACACTTAACCAACTGAGCCACCAAGATGCCCCAATCTTTAAACACATTTAAAGCTATTTTATTATTTTAACTAGAAACAAATTACTATGTGCAAAGCAACACACAATTTATCATTGAAAAATCATGAAATATAAATAAGACAATAACTATGTAGTGGTATTAATCCCTGGCAGTCTCCCAATGTTGGCTCCCCAATATGCAAGGATTTGAGGGGTGATGCTAAATTTTTGCCTATCTCCTTCCCATTGGAGGGATTTTGAGTTCCCACTTGAGTCCCAGGTTGGAAACAGAGCTACTTAATTTGCTTATGTTGAAAAAATCTGGCAACAAAGAGGATACCTATAACAACTCTCTGGGCACCAACTCCCTATGAACTTTAGTACCAGCTCCTATGTTTGGCACACAGATTCTGGGACAAATAAAAAATATTTTGAAATTTAATGAAGTAGAGATGCCCACTCATTTTTCTGTTGAAAATAGGAAGTTCATCGAGTGATCGGCTCTAGTCATGAGAAAGTGTACTACCAGTATGTACTTTCCCCTATAGGAAAGAATGACACGAGTGGGAACGGTTTGAACCTGCAGAATGCTCTATACCCTCTTGGTGGAGGGGATCAGGCACATAGGCATTGGCCTGAATTCTGTAGGGGAGAAGTGTGGAGGTAAAACGAAGAACCAAACTGAATTTTTATTTTATTTTATTTTATTTATTTGACAGAGAGAGAGAGAGTGTGTGTGTGATCACAAGTAGGCAGAGAGGCAGGCAGAGAGAGAGGGGGAAGCAGGCTCCCCACTAAGCAGAGAGCGCGATGTAGGGCTCGATCCCAGGACCCTGAGATCATGACCTGAGCCGAAGGCAGAGGCTTAACCCACTGAGCCACCCAGGTGCCCCCCAAACTGAAATTTTAACTTGCGTTCGTAATCTGAGTTTTAATGTTTGAAATTTATGAAGAGGAGTTACAAATGTCCCACTCTGCCTAAGGAATCTCAGAGTCACAGATAGTGTCTTTTCTGGATAGGTGGGGGATATGGGAAGAGTGGGTGCAGAGTTGGTTTAAAAAAAAAAATCTCCAACTATGAACTGCCATAATAAGCAGAAATTACTCGGAGAGGGTGTCAAAGCAATGAGGGGTATGTTGGGTATACCCTGGGACTGACTTGTTCTTAGCACTAACAGCCCTGTATCCCAAGAAGCCCCCAGTCCTAAGCACACTGGGGAACCTGCTCGAGATCTGGAGGTCAGAGGTCTGAAAATCTCACTTAAGTTAAAGTGTTGGCAAGGCTGCATTCTTTTCTGGAGGTTCTAGAGAAGAATCCACATTCTTATCTTGTGAAGTGTGTAAACCTGGTGATTCACAGACCTGTACCCCTGGGGATAAAAATATATGTTTATAAAAAATTAAAAATTAAAAATTAAAAAAAGGAAATGGGAATGTACTGTATAATAAAGAAACATAGCTGTATAAAAAAAAGATTATTGATTTATTTATTTGACAGAGATCACAAGTAGGCAGAGAGGCAGGCAGAGAGAGAGGAGGAAGCAGGCTCCCTGCTGAGCAGGGAGCCCAATGCCCGGCTGGATCCGAGGACCCTGAAATCATGATGGGAGCTGAAGGCAGATGCTTAACCAACTGAGCCACCCAGGCACCCCCTGTCAGTGATTTGTATTGCTTTTTTTCATTTCATTCACTATATCATTCAGCTCCAGAATTTTTGTTTAGTTCTTTCTTAACTATTTCCAGCTCTTTTTAAAAAAATATATTTTATCTATTTATTTGAGAGAGAAAATGAAAGAGATCAAGTTGGGGGAGGGACAGAGAGAGGGAGAGAGAATGTCAAGCAGACCCAGGGCTCGATTCCACAACTCTGAGGTCATGACCTGAGCTGAAACCAAGACTCAAGACACTTAACTGACTGAGCCACCCAGGTGCCCTTCCAACTCTTTACTAAATTTCTCATTTTGTTCATCTAATATTTTTCTCATTTTAGTGAACTGGCTTTTTTAATTAAAGGTTTTGTTTGTTTATTTATTTTAGAGAAAACATGTGTGTGAGCCAGGCGAGTAGCAGAGGG
This sequence comes from Mustela putorius furo, assembly GCF_011764305.1. NCBI lineage: Eukaryota > Metazoa > Chordata > Mammalia > Carnivora > Mustelidae > Mustela > Mustela putorius. Next base: position 9,747,030 of record NW_025422127.1, on the reverse strand, counting down.
AGAGGGACATGAAGACTCCACACTGAGCATAAGCCCGAAGCAGGGCTGGATCTCATGACCTTGCAATCATGACCTGAAACAAAATCAAGGGTCATGAGACTGAGACACACAGGCACCCCTGAATTGGCTTTTTGTGTTTTCTTGTAGCTCACTGAGTTTCCTTAAAACTGCTATTTTGAACTCTTTTTTGGATAAAATACTGATCTTCATGTGTTTGAGATCAATTACTGGAAGATTGTTGTGATCATTTCATGATATCATATTTCCTTGACTTTTTATATTCTTTGAAGTTTTACATTGCTGTCTTTGCATTTGAAGTAGTCTTTAATGACCACCTTTCCAGTATGTCCAAACCTGATTTTTTTGTTTTTTTGTTTTTTTGTTCTGGTGGTATGTTGGAAATTTACTGTAGGAAATCTGGTTTTCCAAAAAGGCTCTCTCTTCAATGGGTGATTATCTAAGATAGTGTTTTCCAGGGGCTCCCGGATGTGGTTGAGAGGAAGGGGCTGGAGCCAGTGTATGGGCTATTGCTGGGTCCACAGCTGGGACTGTAGTGAGTGTGCCTATTATCTGATGCATGGGTAGGCAAGAGTTTTCCTAGGTCCCTTGGTTTATGGTGCTTGGTTCCACAGCGCCTACAAAGAGGTCCACAGCATTTTGTCACCACAAAGACATTGTATTGTAATTATATATTTATCTGTCTTTGAAGCAAGGGATGTGTACTTCCTTATATATATGGTTGGACTTCATAACTGTTCTGTGAACTAATAAATGAACTGAGATGGGTAGCAGAATTTTACAAATATTGGTTTTCTTTATTCTTTACCAGTAAAATTATTAGAAAACATTGGCTTTTTGAAAAATTTTTAAATTTTTTAAAAAAGATTTTTAAAGATTTAATTTAATTTTTTCCCAGTGCTCCAAGATTCATTGCTTATGGACCATACCCAGTGCTCCATGCGATACATGCCCTCCTTAATACCCACCACCAGGCTCAACCAAACCCCCCCTCCTCCAAAATCCTCAGTTTGTTTCTCAGAGTCCACCGCTCTCATGGTTTGTCTCCCCCTCCGATTTCCTCCAACTCACTTTTCCTCCCCATCTCCTAATGTCCTCCATGTTATTCCTTACGCTCCACAAGTAAGTGAAACCATACAATGATTGACTCTCTCTGCTTGACTTATTTCACTCAGCATAATCTCCTCTAGTCCTGTCTATATTGATAGAAAAGTTGGGTATTCACCCTTTTTGATGGAGTCATAATATTCCATTGTATATATGGCCCATATCTTCTTTATCTGTTCATCTGTTGAAGGGCATCTTGACTCTTTCCACAGTTTGGCGATTGTGGCCATTGCTGCTATGAACACTGGGATACAGATGGCACTTCTTTGCACTACATCTGTATCTTTGGGGTAAATACCCAGTAGTACAATTGCAGGGTCATAGGGTAGCTCTATTTTTAATTTCTTAAGGAATCTCCACATTGTTCTCCAAAGTGGCTGCAGCAACTTGCATTCCCACCAATAGTGTAAGAGGGTTCCCCTTTCTCCACATCTTTTTCAACACTTGTTGTTTACTGTCCTGTTGATTTTGGCCATTCTAACAGATATAAAGGTGGTATATCAATGTGGTTTTGGTTTGAATCTCCCTGATGGCTAATGAAGATGAACATTTTTTCACGTTTCTGTTAGCCATTTGTATGTCTTCTTTGCAGAAGTGTCTGTTCATGTCTTCTGCCCATTTTTTGATGTGATTATCTACCTTGTGTGTGTTAAGTTTGAGGAGATCTTTATAGATCTTGCATATCAGCCCTTTGTCTGTAGTGTCATTTGCGAATATTTTCTCCCATTCCATGGGTTGTCTCTTGGTTTTGTTGACTGTTTCCTTTGCTGTGCAGAAGCTTTTGATTTTGATGAAGTCCCAAAAGTTCATTTTTGCTTTTGTTTCCTTTGCCTTTGGAGACCTGTCTTGAAAGAAGTTGCTGTGGCTGATGTCAAAGAGGTTACTGCCTATGTTCTCCTCTAGGATTTTGATAGACTTCTGCCTCACATTGAGGTCTTTTATCCATTTCAAGCTTATCTTTGTGTATGGTATAAGAGAGTGGTTGAGTATTTCTTTGAGATAGAGGGAGAGAAAGAGAGCATCAGAGGGGAGAAGGTCAGAGGAAGAAAAGCGGACTCCCCATGGAGCTGGGAGCTTGATGCGGGACTTGATCCTGGGACTCTGGGACTCTGGGATCATGACCTGAGCCAAAGGCAATGGCTTAACCAACGGAGCCACCCAGGCACCAGAAAACATTGGCTTTTTAATGGATATTTTAACTGCTATTTTTAAAATAGTGATCTGCTTTGGATACAAAGGAAGTAAGGAAAGGGGAAAAAGAAAAACAAACATCAAAAAAATCTGTGATTACACCAAGGTTTGAGAAAGATCCTTCTCTAACTTCTCATCCACTACAAATGAATGATGACAGCACTTCAAGTGGAATGGATCAGGATGAAGGAAGGTAAAATCTATAAATTATTTATTTCCCTCTGAAGGAATTTTAACAGTGATTACTTTTTATAGAAATAAAATGCTGTAGTGTAGGTACAGGCTAAGACAAGAAATACTCAAGTATATCAGACACACTGCTTGAAAGGTTAAGTTGAGGACAAGTGACTTTGACAAGGAGCAGTTTCAACAGTCACCATGGAAGCTGGACTATAATGAATAACTATAAAGAACTCCTTAGAAAATTTTATGGGGAAAGGTAATAGAGAAATGGATGATAACTGAAAAAGAATGTGGAGTTCAAAGGAATTTTCTTTCTTTTTTAATTTTAAGATGGGAGCTTTTAGAGTACGTTTGTATGCTCCTGGAAATGATCCAATAGAGACATAGTAATTTAATTTGCATTTCCAAATATTAGAAAGCTTATTGATTGTATTACACTCTTTTAAAGATGATATAGTAATTGTCCTTAGTACTCCTATTCATGTAGTTTTGTGTCAAGAAGTTGTTTATTCAGAATTGGTTTCACAGTGGAGTATTCTCATATAATTGAATGTGCACATACTATCATTCATTGATAAAATATATGTATAATAGTAAATATAGAAACCTTGGGACATTATGAATAGAACTAATCATTCCTTGATAATTTTAGATATTCAGTGCCTTTGACAGTATCATGAATAGCTATGGTTTTATTAGGGACCTTGAAGTATCTGGTTATATTAACTTAATATTTGTTTAGATTCTGGGGGAAGGGGAAAGATTTTCTTTATAATTGAAAAATAAACTATTAATCTATCATGGATTATTACTTTTGGTTTATAAAGTTCTAAATTACAAAAGCCATGATTCCTGTGTCAACAGTGTCATTAATATTTGCCTAGAAAGAATTGTTTTTCTTTTTAGACCTGCAAAGAAAACATCTAATGAAGAGGAAGAGATAAATATATATATATATATAATTTTATTTCACTTATTAATTTTTATTTTTTTCAAATTGTTTACTCATAGATTTTGTTTTAGATCCCCAAGAATCTGTATAGCGTGCTTAATAAGTGTATGTTTGTGAATAAACAGTTGAATGAATAAATGAATGCCCATTGATCAACTTCTTTAGAAGAAGCAAATCTTTAGTTGTTTGGAAGTAGATTTTCAATATTGCCTACATATGAAGTCTTTTTATTAAAAAAATGGTTAAGAATTCATGCATTATTATTTACAATTATAGCTAAAAACGGAATGCTAATAGATTCATTTGCTATCAGATTACTTAAAAACACTTAAATATTACTTTCACCACATACTGTAAAACACGTGTTTTGAAGGCACATTTTCTGGATTTGAATTCTGGGTCTACTCCTGACCACCTGTACTGGCTTTGGGAAGTTACTTTTTTCTGTGCCTCATATTCTTCTGTGTAAAATACCTAATATAATTACCTATGTTTATAAGATTATTGTGAGGCTTAAAAAACCTTTAAAACATGTAAAGTTTTTATAATATGCATAGTATTTACACAGTAGATCCTCAAAACACTAATATCATGATTATTAAAAAAGAGTTTCTTTCATATAAGAACTTAACTTGCACTTTCCAAATAGTTTTTAGAGCCAGTAAAAGCTTGTTTTTATTGAAAATGACAACAAAAAAATGTGGTATATTTCTTCGTATCAAATAATGCAAGTAACATTATGCTTATCCTTTGCTTTTTGCCAGTTTGATCAAAATTTAATGCTTTGTTAACATTATTAATAATATAATTTAGATGTGACTTAGATATTATTTGTACTTTAAGTATTTAATATTTGCCTGGAAAGAATTGTTTTTCTTTTTAGACCTGCAAAGAAAACATCTAGTGAAGAGGAAGATATATAGATGATAGATAGATAGATAGATATAGATATAATTTTATTTCACTCATTAATTTTTAATTTTTTTTCCAAATTGTTTACTCATAGATTTTGTTTTAGATCCCCAAGAACAGGACCATTTTGCTCTTTTTATTCCCATATTTCTAACCCAATAGACATTTGATCATATAGGTCAATGAATATTTTATTGTAATAATTATCCATTAACAGGTAACCTTACTCTTTCCTATATTTTTTAATTAATTTTTTTGTAAACATATAATGTATTTTTATCCCCAGGGGTACAGGTCTGTGAATTGCCAGGTTTACACACTTCACAGCACTCACCATAGCACATACCTTCCCCAATGTCCATAACCCCACCCCCTTCTTCCAACCCTCCTCCCCCCAGCAACCCTCAGTTTGTTTTGTGAGATTGAGTTGCTTATGGTTTGTCTCCCTCCCGATCCCATCTTTTTTCATTTTTTCTTTTCCTGCTCCCCAAACCCCCATGTTGCATCTCCACTTCCTCATATCAGGGAGATCATATGACAGTTGTCTTTCTCCGATTGACTTATTTCACTAAGCATGATACCCTCCCAGAGATAACTCCCAGAGGTATTAGTACTAAGCAGATAATGCTTTTTCATTGCTTCTCTTCAACTATATATATCTTTTGGAAGAGATTAAAATGAGAAATAAAAACATGAGCCCTAGAAAGAAAAAAAAATTGAGAATGTAGAAATTTCATTTGGATAATAAACCAACATATGTGGAACCAGATCATAACAAGTGCTTTTTATTGCTTACAAAACAAATTTTAAAATAAGCACATTTATTTGCAGATTTACTTTATTTGCAGATTTACAAGAAAAAGAAAGAACAACAAGTCCTGAAATGTTATATGAAAAGACTGAGGAGCAACTAACAAGAAAAGAATAATAAAGAAGAAAAAATATAGAAGTATAATAAAGAAGTATAATAAAGAAGTTGAAATGAAACAAGAACTTGAACATAATCTTAGAACACTAGATATGGAATTGAGGACTGCAAAAAAATGATTTCAATCAGTTAAGTCTTTGATAAAAATTGCATATTTCCATCACTATTATTTATAATATCCCTTTGATTTAATGTATATTACTTAGGTATAAAATAGATAAAAAATTAGTTTTATTTGACAATGGCAGCATCTACAACCTGAAGTGCTTGACATCACAGAGGAAACTCTGCATTCTCGCTTCCTGGAGGGTGTCCGCAATGTTGCCAGCGTATATCTGCAGATAGGTTACCCAACTGTTGCATCAGTGCCCCATTCTATCATCAATGGATACAAGCGGGTCCTGGCTTTGTCTGTGGAGACTGATTACACCTTCCCACTTGCTGAGAAGGTCAAGGCCTTCTTGGCTGGTCCATCTGCATTTGTGGCTGCTGCCCTTGTGGCCGCTGCCACCACTGCTGCACCTGCTGCTGCTGCAGCCCCAGCCAAGGTTGAAGCAAAGGAAGAGTCGGAGGAGTCGGATGAGGATATGGGATTTGGTCTCTTCGACTAATCAGCAAAAAGCAACAAATTCAGCCAAGTTTATTTGTGAAACAAGGAAATAAAGGCTTACTTCTCTTGAAAAAAAAATTAGTTTTATACTAATAGGAACTATGATATTTATAGCTAAAATCATTAATTTATTGGAATTCTTGGCTTCTCATATAAGCCCTATATATTATTTCTGAATGAAGGGATGGAGGATAAATTGAGATAAATATTCATGTTGGCTTCTTTTTTTATTATTTTATTTATTTTTAGAGAGAGAGCATGAGTAGGGGAATGTGTAGAGGGGGAGGAAAAGGGAAGGAAAAGAATCTCGAGCAGACTCTGAGTGCAGAGCCTGACTCAGGGTTGGATCTTAAAACCTTGAGATTATGACCTGAGCTGAAACTAAGAGTAGGACACTTAATCAACTGAGCTACCCAGGAACGCCAGTTTTGGATTTTTTATATTAAAATACAGGCTAAATGACCTTGAGACTATGATGGACTTAGTTAAATGTTTTGTAAAGAAATTTTATTTCACATACTATATATCTACCTGTATTTTTACCCTATGACAAATTTAGCTGTCATTTAAATTAAAATTTGAGTTATTCATGTAGGATAAAAATCCTTGTATTTAAAAAGGTTACTTCTTTTGAACATTTTTTTTAAGTTCTTTTAAACTTTTGACTTTTTTTTTAAAATCCTAATGAAAATATGTCTTTAGGCTGTGGAAGAATTGAATGATACTAAGAAACAACTTTGTCAAGAACAGGATGCCAGGATATTACAAGATGGAATTCTAAACAATCACCTCTGCAAACAAAAGGAGGTAGAAATGGATAACAAAAGGAGTTCTGGGGTATTTTCTTCAGTTATTTTGAAGTACATGTGTGTAGGTATTTGTATGTATATATATTTTATTTTCTGAAATTATTATTTTTTCTCCATGCATATATATATATATATTCTCCATATATATGTATATATATTTTTCTCCATGTATATATATTTATAAATAAATATATATATATAAATTATATATATATAAATATAAATATATATATATATAAATATATATATATAAATATAAATATATATATAAATATAAATTATATATATATAATATATATATATATATAAATATATATATAAATATATATTTATTTATATATAAATATTTATATAAATATTTATATATATATATATATTGTGTATATATATATATATAAAACCAGCACTGCAGATCATGGAAATCATAGAGGATTTTTAAAGCATGTATATATATATACATATATATATATATATATATATATACATATTTATATATATATATATATTTTTTTTAGGGGGTCAGTGGCATTTTGGGTCCAGTGGATAAAGTAATATTCTTAATTTAAATGCATTTGCCCGCCAGAATCAAATAGTGACATTCTTAATGTCTTCATCCAAAGGGAGAGGCTTTTATTATTTTCCATAACCATCAGCTCAAAACTGTTGCAACTAACAACATATGTTTCAGTTTTTGGCAGTTATTTCTTCACCTCTCTCTCAATAGTTTAGCTTAACACTTCCACCGATGAACAAATGTATAGCCTGTTCAGAGACTTTATTTTGGATGTTATCTCTTACTTTTGAGAAGAGTAGCAATTTCCTCTAAGTAGTATCTTGTTTCATTATAAGGTGCCTTTGAAACAATCATATGCTAATGATAATTTATTGATGAGTATTTTATTCCTAATAAAATAGCTTAGTGTATTTTCCCTATTTTGTATTTATTACCATTTTAAACATCATGATGAGGGAAAAAATTTATTGCAGCAGCAAATTATCTCATGATTTTTCTGAGTTGTATAAATTTTACCTTATTTACCATCAGTATTTTGTGTGAAGTATGAGGCTTCTTTTGTCATTATGATTTATTCTAGAGAAGAGCTCCAGTTTCGTGCATAAGCACTAGTAATGGAGTAAGAAGACCTGTGGGAAGTCCTGCAGCTCACTTAATATTTTGAACCTCTCCATTCTAGAATTGAACTAAAAGAGTTCATTGATGTATGTGGAAGTGTTTATAGTATAGGGCCTAGATTTGTCAGTTATCAGTAGATTTAACTCTTATAACTGACTGTAGAAATGTTAGAAAAGTAGAATTTCTAATGACTATTGAGAGGAAAAAGAATTTTAGGAAATTTCATCTGTTGAAATAGATGCAGAGCTAAGGATTTTACTGTGGCACACCTGTGTCAGATGTCAGACTGTAAACTTGATTCTTAGTGTAGTCAGATTTATTAATCTTTTATTTTAGGCTTTCTGGGTTTGTCATAAATTGGAGAAAGACCTTTCCAATTCTGAGATTCTTAAAATTTTTGTCTTGCTTTCTTTTTTCCTTTCATGCATTCATTGTCTTTAATTAAACTTTTGAAGCTTTGGGAATTTATGCTTGTATAAAATTTGAGGTTTACTGGTGATTCACAGACCTGTACCCCTGGGGATAAAAATATATGTTTATAAAAAATAAAAAATTTAAAAAAAAATTTGAGGTTTAGACCCAACTTTATTTTTTTTCCAGTTCAATATCTACTTACTGCAACCTAGTCATTGTATAAACATAGTTTGTTCTTTCATTTCAGAGAAAAATCATCATAATGCCATTTTATGGTGTTCCAACTAAAAGTATCCTTTGTTTTACTTAGATTTCTAATAGTCATGAAAATGAAAAATATCTGTTGTATTAAAAAATACATGTTGAAGGATCAAATCGCTATGCTAAGACTGGAAATAGACACAATAAATAACCAGAACCAGGAGAAAGAAAGGAAATACTGTGATTGCACTATTGGGTATTTACCCTAAAGATACAAATGTAGTGATCCAAAGGGGCACATGCACCCGAATGTTGAAAAGACATGGACATTTTAAAAGAAAAGCATGTCCATCTTCAAAAGACCTTAAAACTGAATGAGGAAAGATTAACAAAAACAATACTCCAACACAGTGGACAAATGAAGCTCTGACCATTGAGAACACAGTGCTAAAGTCTAACCTGGAGAATGAAAAGCAAAACAAAGAAAGACTGGACGAAAAAGTTGAATCATACCGTGCTAGACTAGCTGCTGCTATACAGGATTATGACCAAAGTCTGGTGTCAAAAAGAGACCTAGAACTTGCTTTCCAGGGAGGAAAAGGCAAATGGTTTTGTGTACAGGACAAACTGAATTTTGATGTGTCTAACCTAAAAGAAGATGATGAACTTCTTTCTCATAACCTTTCTGAAGCTGAAAGTAAATTTAATACTCTGGAAACTGAGCTCCATTGCACAAGAGATGCTCTCAGAGAAAAGACTTTGGTTTTAGAACGTGTACAAAGAGACCGAAGTCAAACACAGTGTCAGAAAAAGGAAATTGAACATGCTTATCAAAGTGCACAAGATAAAGCAAGTAAATACATTGAGAAGCAGGAATCCTTAAAGGAGAGATTATCTCAACTACAAAGTGAAAATATGTTGCTTCAACAGCAACTAGATGATGCTCACAACAAAGCTTCCAGTAAAGAAAAGGTAGTAATTAATATCCAAGAACAGTTTCAAGATATTATAAAAAAAACCTTCAAGCTGAACATCAAAAGCAAGCTCTTGTAATAGAAGCAAGCAAGAAAGAGCAAGAAGAGTTAATCAATGAACATAATCTTTTAAAAGAAAGAATTTATGAGTATTAAAAGGAGAAAGTAGAAAGAGAAGTAAGTATCCAGAAAGATAAATATTTTTCAAGCTTCCTGAGAAAATTCAAAGCAATATTTGATTATGGGTTATTGTTGTTGTTATTATTATTTTAGAGAGTTGTTATTATTATTTTAGAGAGAAAGAATGCATCTGCACATGAATGGGAATGGGGCAGAGGTAGAGGGAGACAGAATCCCAGGAGGGCTCCACATTGGAGAACTCCACCTCATGACCCCGAGATCATGACCTAAATGATTATAGCTGAATTTTGAATGTACTTGAATATAATAAATATATAGACTGTAAGTCAGCATAACTTGTATCCAGCCAATAAAAATTAGACTTGAGAGGTGCTTTAATTTGAATAAAATTGTTCTGTCTTCTATGAAAGTTTAAGAAGTTAAGTTATAAATTGTTAATAGATAGTAGGCTGATATTAATAATTTAATCTTATACTGCTAAAATGATAATTTTAATCCTTGTCATTACATTTTGATACCATGACAAACAGATAAGTGGAAAATGCTCAAAATACTAAAACGAGTATTTTAAAATTGAGATTCAATTAAGTGGATTAACTTGACAGTTAGCTCCAGATTTCCCAAATGAACTGAATAAAAAGTACAGTATCTCAGTACTTTTTATACATATATACATAAGTATAAATATATGTATATACATATATACTTTTATACATTTATATATTTATGCAAGCTATATTTATGATAGCTTTTTACACATTTTAGGTTGGTATAATTTTATTCTTATTTATATAAATTTGAATTTTTAATCTGAAATCATGTGTTCTTATGACCTTTTAATCCTTTGAAGGGACTTACTTTTCATTAAATAATAATTTGGGACAACTATGGTGAGCTTTAGCAAAACTATATTTGATTTAATCTTCCCACTGCTATTTATAACTTTTTAAGCAATTTTACAAATAATTTGCTCATTTCAAAGCTCAATTACTATCTTGTGGGCATAAGTTTGTACAACACAAAGAGAATTGTATCTCTGTAATTTATTAATTGGGCATTGGATCTTCATTTTCAGATTAATAAGGGGTGGCAGGATTCTTGTGTAGCAGGAATGGAGGTCAGGGAGAGAGGTGAAAGCCAGGTTATCTAGGATCTTGAAGGCCATTAGAATGACTTCACTTATGTTCTGAGATAGTTATCTATTAAAAGGATTTGAGCAGAGGATTGAATATGTGAGGAAATCTGACATTAATTGAAGCCTCTAATAAAAAAGAGGGAAAACATTTCATAATGTAGAATTTACCAATGTTAGTTCCACCTATATATTCATTTCTTTTTGAGACTTCAGGAGATTGGGAAGCTTTGGGAAAATTCATCCACAAGGAATGGATAGTGGGGCTGAATTAATTATCTAAGTAACATAATACTGACTAGGCAGGATAACATCTTTTTGTGTCTTTAACCAAATTCATTTAACAGCCATAATGTGTACATGTTAGGAAAAGGAGATGAATTAATGTTTATAGTGAAATTTTCCAAGAACATAGGTTAAAGTTATATATTGTTAACATAATTTAGTAGTAAGATGATTTTTAAAACCAGTAACAAAAATGTCTTATTAGGTAGCTGTGAGACAACTTCAAGAAGAAATGGCCGATACCCTAAAAACACAATCTATGTCAGAGGTTTCACTGGAGGTGACATCACGTTGTGGTATGAATTTAGAAGATGAGGTACAGGACTTAAAGAAAACACTGGCTCAGATTAGGAATCAGGTATGTATGAAATGTAACATGTCAAGTTAATCTGTAGTTGGTTAAATAATGTGAAGTGTTTTAGGATGCTTATTTCCATGGACCACTTCATTATAATTGTATTTTCATTATAATTAATTTAGTATAATTTTAGTATCTTCACAATGTACTTATTTCTTAAAATTTGACTTTCATTCTGCTATTTGTGTTATACTGTTTTTTCTTATAGTAGTTACCCTTAGGAAAGTTGAAACTTACACATCATTCCTCACAAAAATTGAGACTTTTTTCCTATTAAAAAATTTTTTAAAGATTTATTTATTTGTGGTGGAGGAGGGGCAGAGAGGCAAAGGGAGACAGAGAGAATTTCAAGTAGACCCCTTCCCAGCACAAAGCCCCCCACGTTGGCTTGATTCCATGACCCATAAGATCATGACCTAAGCTAAAATCCTGAGTTGGATGCTTAACCAACTGAGCTACCCAGGTGCCCTAAACAATGTTTTTTAATGATATCTCTGTTACCATGATGAGCTAAGCTGTGTAAAAGCAGAAGATAATGTTTAATGGAATGTTTCAGAAAATTGCCTTATTTCTCATCTTCACTTTTTTGAATGGATACAGAATCTGTACTGATTTCAGGATAACTTGTAAAGAAAAGTGATTTCACAAACCAGTTGAACTTAGGCATTTCCTTCATTTTCTTTTCCTTTTCAATATATAATAAATGCACAGAAATATTTAGATCATGTATACTACATGCACCTAAAAGAGAGAATTAAGAAAATTATCTAGGCCTTGCCATTGGATTTTTTTTAAGCTTTATTGAGATAGATTACACATTCCATACAATTCACCCATTTAATATGTGTAGTTCAATGTTTCTGAGTATATTGATAGAGTTGTGCAACCATTACTGCCATCAAGTAGAACATTTTAATTACCCTGAAAAGCAGCCCTTAGTCCTTTCCCCCAGGTTCAGGCAACCACCAGTCTACTTCCTGCCTCTATAGAGTTGCCCATTCTGAATATTTCATATATAGGGAATCACACAATGTGTGGTCCTTTGTGACTAGCTTCCTTTGCTTAATGTTTTTGGGGTTCATCTGTGTCATAGCATATATCAGTGCTTCTTTCCTTATTATCAAACAGTACTTCATTGTGGGCTAAAACCCTTGTTCATTCATCATTTGATGCACCTTTGGGTTGTTTCCACTTTTTGGCCATTAATAATGCTGCTGTGAACATTCATTTAGTTATTGTCTGGACATCTCTTTTTATTTCCCTGCCATCACAATTTATCCTCTCAGTTAATTGGGTTGATTTCACCCTCTCTTAGTCTTTTTTTTCAGGGGTACAGGTCTGTGATTCATCAGTCTTACACAATTCACAGCACTCAGCATAGCGTATACCCTCCCCAATGTTCATCACCCAGCAACCACATACCTCGCATCTCCCTCCCCTCCAGCAACCCTCAGTTTTTTCCTGAGATTAAGAGTTTGTCTCCCTCCCCAGTCCCATCTTGTTTCATTTTTTCTTTCCCTACTCCCCAAACCCCCCACGTTGCCTCTCAAATTCCTCATATCAGAGAGCTCTATCATAATTGTCTTTCTCTGTCTTGACTTATTTCCCTCAGCATAATACCCTCCCTCTAGTTCCATCCACATCATTGCAAATAGCAAGATTTCATTTCTTTTGAAGGCTGCATAATATTCCATTGTGTATATATACCACATCTTCTTTATCCATTCATCTCTTGATGGACATCTAGGTTCTTTCCATCGTTTGGCTATTGTGGACATTGCTGCTATAAACATTCGGGTGCACGTGCCCCTTCAGATACCAACATTTGTATCTTTAGGGTAAATACTCAGTAGTGCGGTTGCTGGGTCATAGGGTAGCTCTATTTTCAATTTCTTGAGGAACCTCCATGCTGTTTTCCAGAGTGGCTGTCACCAGCTTGCATTCCCACCAACAGTGTAGGAGGGTTCCCCTTTCTTTGCATCCTTGTCAACACCTGTTTCCTCACTTGTTAATTTTAGCCATTCTACCTAGTGTGAGATGGTATCTCAGTGTAGTTTTGATTTATATTTCCTGATGCCAAGTGATGTTGGGCACTTTTTCATCTGTCTGTTGGCCATTTGGATGTCTTCTTTGCAGAAATGTCTGTTCATGTCTTCTGCCCATTTCCTGATTGGATTGTTTGTTCTTTGGGTGTTGAGTATGATAAGTTCTTTATAGATTTTGGATACTAGCCCTTTATCTGATATGTCATTTGCAAATACCTTCTCTCATTCTGTCAGTTGTCTTTTGTTTTTTTTTTTTTTAACTGTTTCCTTTGCTGTGCAAAAGCTTTTGCTCTTGATGAATTCCTAATAGTTCATTTTTGCCCTTGCTTCCCTCGCCTTTGGGGATGTTTCTAGGAAGAAGTGGCTGAGGTCAAAGAGATTGCTGCCTATGTTCTTCTCAAGGATTTTGATGGATTCCTGTCTCACATTGAGGTCTTACATCCATTTGGAGTCTATTTTTGTGTGTGATATAAAAAGATGGTCCAGGTTCATCCTTCTGCTTGTGGCTGTCCAATTTTCCCAACACCATTTGTTGAAGAGACTCTCTTTTTTTCCATTGGACATTCTTTCCTGCTTTGTTGAAGATTAGTTGACCATAGACTTGAGGGTCCATTTCTGGGTGCTCTATTCTATTTCACTGATCTATGTGTCTGTTTTTGTGCCAGTACTATACTGTCTTGATGATGACAGCTTTGTCATAGAGCTTGAAGTCTGTAATTGTGATGCCTCCAGCATCAAGCCCTGCATTAGGCTCCCTGCTCAGCAGAGGGCCTGCTTCTCCCCCTCCCTCTGCAGCTTCCCCTGCTTGTGTTCGCTCTGTCTGTCAAATAAATAAATAAAATGTTAAAGAAAAAAAACACAAAAACTTAATTATGTTGAGCATCTCATCTTTTTATGTGTGTTATTATCCATTTCTATATCTTCCTTAAGGACTGAATCAATTACTTGGCCCATTTCTTTCTTGGATTGTCTTTTCATTATTGTAAGAGTTATTTGTATATCCTAAATACAGATCCCTTATCAGATATAAGATTTTCAAATCTTTTCTCCTATTCAGTAGCTTGCCTTTTCACTTTATTGATGGTGACATTTGAAGCAAAGAAGTTTTTAATTTTGATGAAATACACTTAATCTTTTTTTGTCTTTTAGTGTCATATCTAAGAAACTGTTGCCAAATCCAGTCACAAATGATATACCTATGTTTTTTTCTAAGAGTTTTATAGTTTTAGCTCTTACGTTTTGAGTTAATGTTGTATATATGCTATAAGGTAGAGGTCTAATTTTATTACTTTGCGTGTGGATATCCATTTGTCCCAGTGCCATTTGTTAAGAAAAGACTATTCTTATTCCATTCAATTGTTTTATACCCTCATTGAATGTCAGTTCACCATAATATAGCAATTTCTTTTTAGATTGTCAATTCTAATACATTGATCTATATGTCTATCCTTATGTCATTGTCCAATCAAATTTTATGATCTTCCCTTACCACTAATAATGGTGCCTGGGTGGCTTAGTTGGTTAAGCATCTGACTTGATTTCAACTCAGGTCATAATCTCAGGGTTGTGAGATGGAGCCCTGCACTGCACTCTATTTCAACCATGGAGTCTGCTTAAGATTCTCTTTCCCTCTCCCCACCCTACTCGTGCCCTCCATAAAAAGAAAACAAAACCACTGATAAACACTCAAAGAGGAGAAAGAAATCCAAATATATCACTAAAGAAAACCAGTAAAACTTCGAAGACACAGAAAATGATCAGAGAAAATCTCCAGAAACAACCACAAAGCAAGTAGTAAAATGACAAATATATATCTATCAATAATTACTTTGGATATAAATGGGGTAAGTGCTCCAATCAAAAGACATAGGATGTCAGAGTGGATTAAAAAAAAAAGAATAAAAAACAAGGTCCATCTATAAGCTGCTTGCAAGGGTTTTATTTTTGTCATAAGGACACCTGCAGATTGAAAGTCAGGGGATGGAAAAAAACGTGTGTCATGCAGATGGATATCAAAAGAAAGCCAGAATAGTAAAACTTATATTGCACAAAATAGAGTCTAAAAGAAAGAGTGTAGTAAGAGACAAGGGCACTATATCATAATAAAGAGGACAGTCTGACAAGAAGAAGAGCTATCAATTGTAAATATTTATGCACCCAACATGGGATCACCCAAATACATAAAACAATTAATGACTAACATAAAATAACTAATTGATAATAATACAATAATACTAGGGTACTTTATCTTTATTATATAAGTTTTAAATGAAATTCATTGCTTTTATTCCTAATTGCAAAAGTATCCATGAAGACAATGTACAATTTGGATATTTTAGGAAGGAATAGAAATAATCAATAGTTGGTACTTTAACACACCACTTACATCAATGGACAGACCAGAAAGTCAACAAGGAAACAGTGGCTTTATATGATGCACTAGACTAGATGAACTAAAGAGATATATTCAAAATATTCCATCCTTAAACAGCAGAACACACATTCTGGAACATTCTGTAGAACAGATCACATTTTAGGCCACAAAACAAGCCTTTTTTTCCTCTAATTTTATTTTTTTTTCAGTGTTCCAAAATTTATTGCTCCATGCAATACTCACCCCCCATGATACCCACAAACCTGGTCTTAATAAATACAAGAAGATTGAAGTCATACCAGGCACCTTTTCTAATCAGAATACTATTAAATTAAAAGTCAGCCACAAGAAACAATCTGAAAGACCAAAAATACATGTTGGTTAAGTAACATTCTACTAAACAATGAATGGACCAATGAGGAAATAAAAGAATAAATGTAAAAATACATGGAAGCAAATGAAAATGAAAAAACAATTGCCCAAACTTTTGAGATACAGTTAAAATTGTTCTAAGAGGGGAAGTATATAGCAATACAGGCCTACCTCAAGAAACAAGAAAAATCTACAACCTAACCTTCACCTAAAGAAGCTAGAAAAAGAACAAAAAATGAAGCCTAAAGTCAGCAGAAGGAAAGAGAATAAAAATTAGAGCAGAAGTAGGGGTACCTGGGTAGCTCAGGTGGTTAAGAAGCAGACTTGATTTCAGGTCATGATCTCAGAGTCCTGGGATTGAGCCCTGCTTCTGGCTCTGTACTCAGGGGGGAGTCTACTTGAGGATTCTCTCACTCCCTCTCTACTTGACCCTCTCCCTACTCTCTCTCTCAAATAAATCTTTTTAAAAATTAGAGCAGAAATAAACACTATAGAAACTTTAAAAAGACAAAAATAGGAGAGATCAATGAAACCAGGAGCTGATTTTTTGAAAAAATTAATAAAACTGATAAGACTTTAGCCAGAGTTATCAGAAAGAAAAGAAAAAGGACCCAAATAAAATCACAGATGAGAGAGGAGAAATAACAACCAACACCACAGAAATGCAGACAATTATAAAAGAATATTATGAACAACTATATGCCAACAATTTGGACAATGTAGAAGAAATGGATAAATTCCTAGAAACATACAAAATTACCAAAACTGAAACAAAGAATAGAAAATTTGAACAGACTGATAACCAGCAAAGAAATTGAATCATTAATAAAAGAGCTATTAACAAACACAAGTCCAGGACCAGAGGCAAATTCTACAGAGCATTTAAAGAAATAGTACCTATTCTCAAGCTATTCCAAAAAACAGAAAGGAAGGAAAAACTCCAAATTCATTCTATGAGACCAGTATTACCCTGATACCAAAACAAGACAAAGACACCACAAAAAGAACTATAAGCCCGTATCTTTGGTGAACATGGATGCAAAAATCCTCAACAAAATACTTGCAAACTGAATCCAACAATACATTGAAAAAATCATCACCATGATCAAATGGGATTTATTCCTAGGCTATGGCAGTGTTTTAATATCTGCAAATCAATCATTATGATACACCAAATTAATAAAAGGAGAAGAACCATCTGATCATTTCAAAAGATGTAGAAAAAGCATCTGAGGGATACCTGGGTGGCTCAGTGAGTTAAATCCTCTGCCTTCGGCTCTGGTCATGATTCTGGTGTCTAGCCCCGCATCGGACTCCCTGCTCAGCGGGGAGCCAGCTTCCCCTTCTCTCTCTCTGCCTGCCTCTCTGTCTACTTGTGATCTCTGTCTGTCAAATAAATGAATAAAATCTTTAAAAAAAAAAAGCATTTGGGGGCGCCTGGGTGGCTCAGTGGGTTAAGCCGCTGCCTTCGGCTCAGGTCATGATCTCAGAGTCCTGGGATCGAGTCCCACATTGGGCTCTCTGCTCAGCAGGGAGCCTGCTTCCTTCTCTCTCTCTCTGCCTGCCTCTCAGTGTACTTGTAATTTCTCTCTGTCAAATAAATAAATAAAATCTTAAAAAAAAAAGCATTTGACAAAGTGCAACATCCATTCATGATAAAAAAGTACAACATCCATTCATGATAAAAACCCTCAACAAAGTAGGTTTAGAAGGAACATACTTCAACATAATAAAGGTCATATATAAAAAATGCACAGGTAATGACATCCTAAGTGGGGGAAAATGGAAAGAAAAACTTCTTAGATCTTGCTTCTAGTTATGTGCTGCTTCTCATTAGCACTGTTTGTCATTAATAAATTAATCTTAGGGGCACCTGGGTGGCTCAGATGGTTAAGTGTCTGCCTTCAGCTCAGGTCATGATCTCCGGGTCCTGGGATGGAGTCCCATGTCAGGCTCCCAGCTCAGCAGGGAGTCTGCTTCTCCCTCTCCCTCTGTTTCTCCCCCTGCTTGTGCTCTGTCTCTCTGTATCTCTCCCAAATGAATAAATTTTTTAAAAATTAAAAAAAATTAATCTTAACATTTATTACTTCCCACTTTAAGGAGACCAATTTCTGCTATATAAATTATGTATCTTATTAATGGCTTTGTCATCCATTTTTCTGTTTATCTTTTTGTTTTTTCTTAACAAACTCCCCAGAGTTCAGTGGCTTAAATAAATAACATTTATTTTGTTCACAAATCTACTGTTAGGAAAAGTGTGGCTAGGACAGCTTGTTCTCTTCCCCTAGCTTCAGGTGGGGCAGCTGAAAGGCTTGGGGCTGGAACTGTTTGAAGATGTGTTCACTCACATCTGGTGTTGCTGATGCTGGCTATTGCCTAGGACTATAGTTAAAGCAGGCAGCCTAAACACTTACACTGGCACACCTAGACTCTTTGTGGCCTGAACTTTCTTACAAGATGGGGGGCTAAATTCCAAGAAAGCTTCCTGAGCTGAATAGCAAGGCAGAAGGTCTATTGTCTTTTGTAACCTAGCCTTGGAATACACAGAGCATCACATTCACCATATTCTGTTAGAAGAAAGTCACGAAGGTAGGCCCATGGTCTTTTTTTTAATGGAATGAATATTTTAAAGCCTATGGACACATTTAAAAAGCAGCATGATTTACCCACCAGCCACAATTTTTTGTATTCCTCCCACATGAAAAATACACTCACATTCCCCCCCCATACAAATCTCAGTTCTCCTGGCATTGGGTTTAGGCTTGAGTCCAAGATCTTGCCATCTTAATCAGGTACAGCAGGGATAAGGTGCCTGAAGTATAGTCCCTTGAATGCAAGTCCTCTCCATCTGAACACTCGGGAATTAAGGAACTCAAAATGAACACTCTGGTAACCTGCTAAGGACTCTCCCACTGAAAGAAGATGGGAGGCACACTAGTCCATAGCGTCTTTGAAACACACCCTGAAGCATGCTGTCAGTTCTTCAGTTGCATGGGAATGCTTCTCCATGGCTGTTTGCTTTACTCTTTGAGCTCTTGGTTCTGTCTTTTTAGTAATGAATGACCTGTATTTGTAGCTGCTTTTTCAGCCTGCTTCCTCCTCATGGGACTTCTAAGACTCAAAGGCCTATTTTTAGTTTGTACTATCTTGGTCTCTTTTAGTCCAAGCTCTGCAAACAGTGTTTTTGCTACTATAATTCTCTTAGTTTTTTAGTTTTCCTTGAATATGATTGGATTTCATGCCATTAGAAAAGCCATTCTCTTGGGTCTTTTTGAGATAAGTTTTCACCTCAGGTTTCCTGTGAAGCTCTCATTTGACAATGCCTTTAAAATTCTCATACTCTTAAGATCCTTAAAGAAATTTGAGGCACAACTTAAATCCTTCTGAAGTCTTAATAAAGGGTTTATAGTTTTGGCTTCACCCATAGGCCATGTCTTCCTGGATTTGCTTTTAACCCAGAAGCCATTTCTTTATTTTAGCGTTATTTGACAATACAGCATGTGGAGAGGCTGTGAATGAGGAATAGATAGATGAACCCAGTAAGTCCTGGTTCCTTCATATTGAATAGTCTTTCTTTAAGCTTATCTCTCCTATCGGTTTTACTTCCAAGTGGTTTGTGGCAAGAGTTCCTTTTCCCTCTAGTGTCATTTTCTTCACTTATCTAGAAACCTTTGCTGTAAGCCTCTTCAAGGGCCATCAGGTTTCCACTCACAGTCTCTTGGAAGCCCTTTTGGTTTTCATTCTTGCTCTTCTCTACTTCTCACTCTTAATCTTCTTTCAGGTTCCACCCACTTCCTGGTTCAAAGAAGGTTTAGTTTTCGGTGGTTTTTTTATGGTAGCACCCCATTTTTCATATCAGTATCTGTGCCAGTTATTTTATTGCCGTATAATAAACCACCTCAAAACCTAGTGGCCAAAACAGCATTTATCTTGTTCACAAATATTTGGACAAGGCTGAGTAAGGCCAACTCATTTCTTCTTCATTTGCCATCAGGTGGGATGACTGGAAGCTGGGAACTAGAATCATCTAAAACCTTGTTCATGCACATGTTTGGCTGTTGAGGCTGGCTTTTGGTTAGGATGTTAGCTAGGGCAGTCTCAGCTGGAATATTTCCATGAAGACTCACTAGGTAGCCTGGACTTTCCCACAACAGCTGGATTCTAAGGGTGAGGTTTCCTAGAAAAGGAAAGTCAAATGGAAGCTCTATCACATTTTCTAACCTCGCCTTAAAAATCACACAGCAGGGGGCACCTGGGTGGCTCAGTGGGTTAAAGCCTCTGCCTTCAGCTCAGGTCATGATCCCAGGGTCCTGGGATCAAGCCCCACATTGAGCTTTCTGCTGAACAGGGAGCCTGCTTCACCCTCTCTGCCTGCCTCTCTACCTACTTGTAATCCCTCTCTCTCTCTGTCAAATAAATAAATAAAATATTTTTTTAAAAAATTGCACAGCAGTTCTGCCATATTCTGTTCACTAGGACCCAGTTACTAAGGCTAGCACATATGAAGGAGAGGGATTGTCATGGGAGCAGTTGTCAGTTTATAAACCACCACATCTACTCACCTTGTCTTACCAATCATATCTAAAGGAAAGGAGTTCTTCCCAACTCAGCATCACTGAAACTCCAGCAAGTTTTTTGGTTGTTTTCATTGCTTAGTATATTCTCTTATTTTATGGGAAGTTACAAAGGATTGTAACACTGTTGATTTAAGGAATTTTTTTTTTTTGGTCCAAAAATATATGGATCATCTCACTAAATTTTTTTCCCCACTAAATTTTGTTACTGAGGGATGTGATTTCTTAACCCTGTGAATCATTTCTCCTTAGAATGCAATTCAAATTAGCATAAAACATTTGTAATTCAGAAAAAGGCTGATGGCATTAGAATCAGTATTTATAGATTCATTAATTAGAGTCTTATTTTCAAGGTCTTATTTTGGTAAACATTTATTGGCTCAGACCTACATAAGCCAATATGGTATTCCTAAAACTTCTTTAAAAATTATGGAGTACGAGGGCACCTGGGTGGCTCAGTTAAGTTCCTTTGCTTGGGTAATGATCCTGGGATGCTGAGATTGAACCCCATCCTGGGCTTCATGATCAGTGGGGAGTCTGCTTCTCCCTCTCCCTGCTCTTACACTCTATCTTGCTTTCTCTCCCTCTCAAGTAAATAAATAAAATCTTTTTAAAAATTATGGAGTGTTAAGATGAGGGAAGGGTTAAGAGACTTTCTATTAAGAGGTGACTTACAGTTATTTTATGGAGGAAAAATCTGAAACAATCGTAGAAAAATAAAAGTATAAAAATCAAATACAGATGTGTGGCAAAGAGGATGACAGCAGAGATAGATTTTAGCAACTCCTAGTGGTTTCAATTTTTTCTTAATTTTCTTAATTTCTTAATTTTCTTAATTTTCTGAGTTATTTGAAGTTCCACATTCCAAGACTGCACTACAATATAGATAACATTTTGTTGAAAATGAATTTATTTTAAAATTTGAGCACCTGGCTGGAACAGTCAGTAACGTATGCGAGTCTTGATCTTGGGGTTTGAGTTCAAGCCCCATGTTTAGTGCAGAGATTTAAAATCTTCAAAAAAAAATTGGGTCTTAATTTTGCATTAGACTATTTTCAATCTACTTCCAAACTGTATTATTTTATTCATGCAGGTTGATCTTACAGCAAAACTGGAAACTGTGTTTTCAAAAAACCAGGTTCTTAGGAATTATCATCTATGAAAGAAATACCGACAAAATGTGAAAAACTAGAGAAGAAAAAAAAGAAGTTGGAACAATAAGTAGTAAATCTCAGAAGTCGTGTAGAAGTCAACATGGTAGAATATAGTGAAATAGAACAATATAAACGGGAGCTTGAAGAAAGAACAAGATTGAACATAGCAGAAAAATTAAAAGAAGTTGATCTGTTTTTACAGGTTAATTTATTCATCTATAATATGCTTTAATTCATTTCACTGCAAATTACCTTTTGGTTACATGTGGTGTAGAGTTTTTCTCTACTTCCTTTATAGCAATTTAGTAAATTTCTGGAAGCATTTGTTCCTTCCCTTTAAAAATTTCAGTTTTCATCATTATTCTCACTAAACTGATCTTTCAGAATAGTTCACAGTGGAAAGTCATTTTATTTTTTAAGACCAGTTAGTATAAAACAAGGCTATTGAGAGGAAAAGAAAAAATTTTTCCTTTAAAAATTTTTTACCATGGGGTACGTGGGTGGCACCATCAGTTGCTTGTTTAGGCTACATTCTGAGCATGCCTACATAAAAAAATAATTGTACCATACTTGGATTATTCATTTTTTTATATTAAATATTTTAATTATTTATTTGGAAAGCACGAGTGGGGAATGGACAGGTAGAGAGAAAATTCCAGGCATACTTCATGCTGAGTATGACACAGGGCTTTATCCCAGGACCCTGAGATCACTATCTGAGCAGAAACCAAGAGTCAGGCACTCAAATGAGTGAGTCAACCAGCTATCCCATGTACTTCGATTATTCTTAAGTTGTATTGTTCACTTTTTAAAAATTTAAATGATTTTATTATTCTATGAATTATCAGATTGCGTGAGTTCTAATATAAGAATGAACATTATTCACATTTAATTCAGTTTCACATTAATGATAAATATTTTACATTTCAGCTTTTTTTTTTTTTCACTTTAAAAATTGCTCTCTGGTCTATGGACTCTGAAAAACAATCTGAGGGTTTTGAAGGGGCGAGGGTGTGAGGTTGGGGGAACCAGGTGGTGGGTATTGGAGAGGGCACAGATTGCATGGAGCACTGGGTATGGTGCAAAAATAATGAATACTGTTATGTTGAAAAAGTTTTAAAAAATTTTTAAAATAAATAAATAAATATTTAAAATAAATAAATAAAAATTGCTCTCTGAATCATTGACACAAAACTAAAATAAAGAAATATACTGTAGGGGCGCCTGGGTGGCTCAGTGGGTTAAGCCACTGCCTTTGGCTCAGGTCATGATCTCAGGGTCCTGGGATCAAGTCCCGCATCAGACTCTGCTCAGCGGGGAGCCTGCTTCCCTTCCTCTCTCTGCCTGCCTCTCTGCCTACTTGTAATCTCTCTCTGTCAAATAAATAAATAAAATATTTTAAAAAAGAAATATACTGTAGTTATCCAGGTTGTAACAATTTTAAAACTATGCTTTTAATTTGCTTTAGACACAAGTAGCATCTCAAGAAATCTTAGCTCAGTTAAGAGAAAATAATAATGCTTCACTAAGAAGTCAAATGGAACTCAGAATTAAAGAGCTGGAATTTGAATTATTCAAAATGGAAAGTTCTCAAGAAGATCTTATTAAAACAGAATTGAACAGATACAAGCACCTCTACCTAGAAGAAGTAACACATTGAACGTCATTGACAAATGAACTGAACAAGTAAATTAAAACAATCATAGAAAGTAGAGTTAGCTTATTAATTTGCCTCTAAACCTTAATTTTTATGGAGCCACATTCATGAGATCAGTAGTAAGTGAAAGCCAACTAAATAGTATAATTTTGAAAAATGATGTTTGTAAATGAACTTACTGTTGAAATGTTAGTCCAAGACAGTTTGTATCTCTCTCTTTTTTTGGTTTTAAATGATTTTATTTTTTTCCCTTGAATATTTTCAGTTAATCTGATCTCCTAGTCTTTAAGCTAATTGTTTGAAGGTTTATAATTTAGACAGCATATTATTATAAAATTGTCAGAATTACCTTGAATAGAAATGAGTTTATTAATATTGATTTATTGATGTTAGTTTATTTTTGGAAGAGTACATCTCTAACCCAAAAGGTCAAGACAGAAAGGGCAGATTCCACCTCCAGTACCCTGGTATCTGTGTTATAACCTAATTGCCTCTGGAGCTGTTTTAGTTCATTTTGATCACAACTCTGCCATCTACTTCTCCCTGAGCAATTGTTCCTCTAAATTATTCCTCAGTGCCAAATGCTCAATTTCTCTGAGGTAATGTGTGAAATGTACAAGAGTGGTGAAAGCCAATGCTTGAAAAATGTCTTTGAGGGATTTTTTAAATTTTTATTTTCTTTTAAATATTTTATATATTTATTTGAGAGAGAGAGAGAGAAAGTGAATACAAGCAGAGGGGAGTGGCAGGCAGAGGGTGAGGGAGAAGCAGGTTCCCTGCTGAGCAAGGAGCCCAGTGTGGGCCTCAATTCCAGGGCTCTGGGGTCCTGACCTGAGCTGAAGGCAGATGGTTAACTGACTGAGCCACCCAGACCCCCCAGGATGGTTTATTTTTGCAGCTCTAAACTGGTTTACTAAATATAAATATGTGTCATGGCATCCCCAAGAATCTTTTAAGTACAACCATTCCAGAAGGCAGCAGGTATTACTTGTTAAGCCATGGCCATCACTGATAGCCATTTCTTTCCCTCCTTAATTTGAAGTTCTTGTTAGTTAGGAACCCTAGAAATATATGTACTTCTTTAGAACAGTTTTAAACCTATAATTACACATAGTAGGTCTGCTCTGTCACATTTACCATGTTAAAACACTATTTAAGGGCACATTCTGTTTACTATTATGGAAACTTTAAAAAATGCAAGTAATTTAGGAATGATCTGGGGAGAAATGAAATACTAAGCATTGTGTTTTGTAATCTTAACAGGACTAGTGAGAGGCTGGCAGAGACCAGTACAAAACTTCTGGTGGAGAAGCAGCAGAAGCAAACTTGGCTTGACACTATTAATAGGAGGCCAGCCCTAGAACTGCCTTATGGTAGAAATGTTAGCAATAATAGTTCACTACTCAATAGAAATATTGCTGTAAGAGAAAACGTGGTGATTCATACCTCAAACTCATGGCATTCGAGTTATGACATCGGGACTTTCTTGACCAAGTTTAGTTATATTATCTTACCTTTTTTAAAATTTTTTATTTTCAGCATAACAGTATTCATTATTTTTGTACCACACCAAGTGCTCCATGCAATCCGTGCCCTCTCTAATACCCACCACCTGGTACCCCAACCTCCTACCCCCCACCCCTTCAAAACCCTCAGATTGTTTTTCAGAGTCCATAGTCTCTCATGGTTCACCTACCCTTCCAATTTCCCCCAACTCCCTTCTCCTCTCTAACTCCCCATGTCCTCCATGCTATTTGTTATGTTCCACAAATAAGTGAAACCATATGATAATTGACTCTCTCTGCTTGACTTATTTCACTCAGCATAATCTCTTCCAGTCCCATCCATGTTGCTACAAAAGTTGGGTATTCATCCTTTCTGTTGGAGGCATAATACTCCGTAGTGTATATGGACCACATCTTCCTTATCCATTCGTCCGTTGAAGGGCATCTTGGTTCTTTCCACAGTTTGGTGACCGTGGCCATTGCTGCTATAAACATTGGGGTACAGATGGCCCTTCTTTTTGCTACATCTGTATCTTTGGGGTAAATACCCAGGAGTGCAATGGCAGGGTCATAGGGAAGCTCTATTTCTAATTTCTTGAGGAATCTCCACACTGTTCTCCAAAGAGGCTGCACCAAGTTGCATTCCCACCAAAGGTGAAAGAGGGTTCCCCTTTCTCCACATCCCCTCCAACACATGTTGTTTCCTGTCTTGCTAATTTTGGCCATTCTAACTGGTGTAAGGTGGTATCTCAATGTGGTTTTAATTTGAATCTCCCTGATGGCTAGTGATGATGAACATTTTTTCATGTGTCTGATAGCCATTTGCATGTCTTTATTGGAGAAGTGTCTGTTCATATCTTCTGCCCATTTTTTGATATGATTGTCTGTTTTGTGTGTGTTGAGTTTGAGGAGTTCTTCACAGATCCTGGATATCAATCTTTTGTCTGTACTGTCATTTGCAAATATCTTATTCCCATTCCGTGGTATCTTACCTTTTTTTCCTTGGGTTTCAGATTTCTGATATAATTTTTGTTTTTAATTTGGTAAAATTCTGAGTTGCTTAGCTAGCTAATACACACTAAGTAAAAGCCATAATTATTTGTGCTAATAAAGAAATGAGACAGAAATTTTGATTTTTTTTTCTTAGTTCCTGGAGCTCTTACTTTCAAGAGATACATACCTATTATTACCTTTATTCAATAAATATAACTAAAATGACATATTTTATTACTTTTTCAAGATTTTATTTATTTTAGAGAGAGAGTGTACAAGAGGGGGAGAGTGTGAGACTCTCAAGCAGACTTCCTGCTAAGTGTGGAACCTTACATGGGGCCCAGTCTCACAACCTTAAGATCATAACCTGAGCCAAAAACAAGAGTCAGACACTTGACTGAGTTACCCAGGCACCACAAAACTGACACCTTTTAAATTTCTTGAAAACCTACATCTAAATTTGATTTTAGAAAGTAAATATTATTGCTCACTATGAAATCTATACTTAGATGCTTTGACTAATTTCCTGGTTGACAATGGTTCATAACAATTTTAAAGTTTGCTGTTACCCATTTTTCCCACCCCTATGTATAAGTGAACAATAAGAATCCAAACACTTAGTCACATATGGATATTTACTATTTTAAAGAATCCATAAGTCCTTTTTAAGAATTAAATAAACTTGTAACGCTAAAAAGATTAATTTTTCTTTTTAAGTTATAATTGTTGTCATTTTCATACCTGAGAGTACATCCTTAATTGTTTTCTTACTTGGAGCATTTTTTTTTAAACTTATAACACTTTTATTTCAATTTTTACAAAACATCTTGCTGAGCAATTGTAGAGCATTTTCTAAATCGCTAAATCAAGCAAATACTGGATTCTTTTTTTTTTTTAGAGAGAGGGAGAGAGAGAGAGTGTGCAAGCTGGCGGCGTGGGTGAGGTGCAGAGGGTAAACAGGCTCACATACTCAGTGCAGATGCAGGGCTCAGTCTCAACGATCCTGAGATCATGACCTGAACCAAAGTCAAGATCAGATCCTTAACTGACTGAGCCACCCAGGTGCCCCACAATTGGAATTTTTAAAATGAAGTCCACATGTATCTACCTTGCCATCACTTGAATGATTGATGACTAAGATGGGAATAATAAGGAGTCTTTAAGTAGCAGCTAGTTTCCATTGTGCATCATTGTTATTAAAATATCCATTTCAATCAATGTACATAGGTTTACGGTTTTGAAGGTATATTCATGGTCTTATTAAGGTAGACAAAAGTAGCATAAGCTCATGGTAAATGAGGCCTCAATCTTGTTCTTTCATTTGGTTTCCTTATTGTCTTGCTCTCTTCCCTTCTAATTTGAGGATTTTCTTTAGTGTAATGCTTGGTTGCCTTTCTTTTTCTTTTTTGTATATTATAGATTTTTGTGATCACAATGAAGTTCATATATAACATCCCATGTATATAGAAGTCTATTTTAAGTTGATGGTTACTTAAGTTCAAACACATTTTAAAAACACTACATTTTTCCACCCCACCTTGTTTTATGTATTTGATGTCTTAGTTTACATCTTTTTATTTTGTGTATCCCTTAACTAATTACTGTAGATACAATTGTTGTTACTACTTTTGTCTTTTAACATTCATACTGGCATTATAAAAGTGATTGATCTATTACTTTTATTGTATGTTTGCTTTTACTAATAAAACTCTTTCTTTCATAATTTTCTTATTTCTAGTTATGACCTTTTCTTTCTTTCTTTCTTCCTTTCTTTCTTCTTTTAATCTATTTTTGAGAGCAAGCAAGAGAGAACACAGATGGGAGGGGATGGCCACAGAGAGAGGGAGAAGCAGACTCCCTGAGCACAGGGCCTGGTGTGGGGCTCAATCCTAGGAGGTCCCTTAACCTGTCCTCATTTTTTAAATTCTTTTATCTTTTTATTTTTTGGCTTGGATGATTTTTGCTTCCCTGTCTTGTAGAACACTGATCTGTTTGTCTGCAGCTTTTAATCTGCTGTTGATTCCCTCTGGAGTATTTTTCATTTCAGGTGTTGTATTTTTCAGCTCTGACTGGTTCTTCATTATATTTTCTCTTTCTTGAAGTTCTCACTGAATCCATCCATTCTTCTCCCAAGTAGTATGTTGCTTTGAACAATGAATGTTAGTTATAAAGTCAAGGAAGAAGAAACCATTTCTAAGTATTGTCTGTTCATTTTTCTTGTCAGAACTGGTGGAGTAGGTGGCAGATGACATTGCTCTTCTTCTTTTTTTTTTTTAGTTTAATTTCTTTTCAGTGTAACAGTATTCATTGTTTATGTACCACACCCAGTGCTCCATGCAATGCGTGCCCTCCACAATACCCACCACCACTCTCCCCCAACCTCCCACCCCCCGCCCCTTCAAACCCCTCAGATTGTTTTTCAGAGTCCAAAGTCGCTCATGGTTCACCTCCCCCTCCAATTTCCCTCAACTCTCTTCTCCTCTCCATCTCCCCATATCCTCCATGTTATTTGTTATGCTCCTCTTTTTCTGAGTTGAGAACACAGGAGTCAGGCAGATGGAGATAAGCTTAGTAACTTGTATACATACTAACAAATTGGAGGATGTGGCTTAGGTATGTAGCCACAGCAAACTTCCTAATAGTTTATTCCAAATTAGGCACTTCCACACACAGATGTAAATGGAAGAAACAGATGTTTGATGCCCATCCCACAAAGATGAAAACAGACCTCAATTCATGTTACTATGCCAGGCATAGCTTTTTTTTTTTTTAAGATTTTTATTTATTTATTTGTCAGAAAGAGAGAGAGAGAAAGCATGCAAGCAGGCAGAGGCGGAGAGAAAGGTAAGCTCCCTGCTGAGCAAGGAGCCCGATGCGGACTTGATCCCAGGACGCTGGGATCATGACCCAACCGAAGGCAGTAGCTTAACACACTGAGCCATCCAGGCATCCCGGCAAGCATAGCTTTTTAAAGAAGAGATTTGGAAGCATGTAGGCACTGCTTAATGCCTTCTCCCAAATTCACCCATTAGGTAAATCTCATTTTCTGTCATGAAGAAGGTAGAGAAATGTTCTCACATAGAAATGAAGGTTTACCTATAATTTCTGAATGGATTTAATTTATAATTGAAGTTAATCATGTCTTTTGTACATATGAACTAATGGAGAGGCTAGATGGCAAAGAGAAATCTGTTCAGTGTTTTAAATTTTGTGATAAATAACTCACAACATAGGTAACTCATTTGTTGATTGATTTTGATAAACCAAGTTTTATTTGAAGGAAATGAATAATTCTTTCAAGGAAGAATTTCCTCAGTTTCAGGTTCTTCAGTTCAACTAAAGATTTTCTCCTTCAAGTTCCCTGTCCCTTCAAGTTAAAAAAAAATTTGTGCTTATAACTTGAGTATATTGACTCAATAGTGCAATTTCTGGGTCATTGGGTAGCTACTAAGAGGAATTAAGATAACTTCTCTTCCTTTATTTTTGTTCATGACTGTAAAAAATTATAGCTTAGTTAGAAAGCTGTTTTCTGCCTAATGCCTTAACTTTATTGAGCCAATGACAAAGTTATATGTATTCATTTTCTCTGAGTTCTGGTTAAAAATGCACGTATTTTCCTGAATATGAGGAAGTAACTGGCATAAAACTCTAGGCTCAGTAAGACCTAAAGCACATTCCTGGCCTGCAACTAGGTGGTTTTTTGACCTCAGGCAAACTAAAATCTTTCTGAGGACTTTTTGTCTCTTATGTAAAATTAGGACTTTGACTAAGTTAGTGACTTTTATACCTCTGAGGAAAAATTTTTTTCCCAAAGAATAGAACTTAACTTCTTTTTTTTTTCTTTTGCATTAAACTGTATTATATAAAACAGAGACAAGTAGAGCTGTTTAGCTAAAGGAGAGATGAGACTACACCTGTAGACTTCCTTGTCCCTCAATCCTGCTGTGTCCCAGTGGAACCTTAGATTTTATGAGCCATAGTTTAAAAACTAACAGTTGTGAGAAAATCCTTCTAGTTAATAATTCTTTAAATTAAAATTTTCTGATACATTGCACATTGTTTTTCTGGGTATAATTTTCTTACCCTCCTATTTTTTGATAAATGGAAAAGTATAAATAAAATTACAAATGCATTCTCCTTATTAGTGGACTTCAAGTTATTTCTACCATCTAAACACAGTTCTCACCTGGAAATAAAAGTCACAGAAATAAATATTTAGGAAAAGCTTTTGGGGGAAAAGACAGTAACATTACATTGGTAATTCCTTAAGTCATGTCATATAAAAAAGTGCTTTATATTTTACATAGTATTTATTAATGGTATTATAAAATTACTTCAATAAAAGTTTCTCCCATCAAGTGGTATTGAGTTATTAATTTTACAAGGCTGTCTAGTAATGTTGTCAGATTATTAATTTTATAAGGCCTGAATATAATGTTATTGTCAAAAAGTGTTATGATTCCTTAAAAAATTAAAAATAGAAATGAAGTACAATTCTGTAATTCCACTACTGGGTATTTACCCAAAGAAAATGTAAGCACTAATTTGAAAAGTTATATGCACCACTATGTTTTTTGAAACATTATTTACAATAACCAATGTATGGAAGCAACCTCAGTGTCCATCAAGAAGATGTGTGATACATATACAATGAAATATTTATTCAGCTATAAAAAAGAATGAGATCTTGCCATTTGTGACAACATTGGTAGACCTAGTATTATGCTAAGTGAAATAACACAGAGAAAGTCATGTACTGTATGATTTCACTTCTGCATGGAATCTAAAAAACTAAACTACTAATAGCCTACAGGTGACTGGAAGCCTTACTGATAACATAAATAGTTCATTAACACAGGTTTTATACATTCCATGTATTATATACTATATTCTCACAATAAAGCTAGAGAGGAAAAAAAATGTTATTGAGAAAAACGTAAGAGAAAATACACTAAAATACACTATCAAAAAAAGTCCATGTGTAAGTAAAGTAGACCTGCACCATTCAAACCCATATTGGTCAAGGGTCAGCTGTGTATTACAAGTATTCCCATCTAGAATTTTCTTACTTAGACCTTTCTCATAAAAGGTACCCTCTCAGTGAATGCCCCAAATGCGGTCTAATGTAGGGTACTGAGGGGTGCCTGGGTGGCTTAGTTGGTTAAGTGACTGCCTTCAGCTTAGCTCATGATTCCTCATTCCTGGGATAGAGCCCCACTTCAGGCTGTCTGCTAAGTGGGGAGTCTGCTACTTCCTCCCCCTCTGTCTCTTCCCCCACTTGTGCTCTCTATCTCTCATTCTGTCTCAAATAAATAAATCAATAAAATTGCTGGTATAAACATTGGGGTGCTGGTGCCCCCTTGGATCAATATATTTGTATCTTTGGGGTAAATCCATAGTAGTACAATTGCTGGGTCTTTGGGTAGTCTATTTTCAGCTCTTTGAGGAACCACCATACTTTTTACCAGAGTGGCTGCACCAGCTTATATGCCCACCAACAGTGTAAGAGGGTTCTGCTTTCTCTGCATGCCTGACAACATCTGTTGTATCCTGACTTGTTCATTTTAGCCATTCTGACAGGTGTGAGGTGATATCTCATAGTGCTTTTGATTTATATTTATTTCCCTGATGTCAAGTGATGTTGAGCATTTTTTCATGTCTGTTGCGCATTTGTATGTCTTCTTTGGAGAAATATCTGTTCATTTCTTCTACCCATTTCTTAACTGGATTGTTCTCTGGGTGTTGAGTTTGATAAGTTCTTTATAGATTTTGGATACTGCCCCTTATCTGATATGTCAATTGCAAATACCATTTTCCATTCTGTAGGACATCTTTTAGTGTTGTCAGTTGCTTCCTTTGCTATGTAAAACCTTTTTATCTTGTTGAAGTCTTTGTTTCCATTGCCTTTGGAGACCTGTCTAGCAAGAAGTTGCTTTGGCCAAAGTCAGAGATAATACAACCTGTGTTCTGTTCTAGGATTTTGATGGGTTCCTATCTCACATCCATTTTGAGTCTTATTTTTGTGTGTGGTATACAAAGATGGTCCAGCTTCATTCTTTTGCTTGTGGCTTTCCAGTTTTCCCAACACCATTTGTTGGAATAACTGTCTTTTGTTCCGTTGAACATTCTTTCCTGCTTTGTCAGATTAGTTGACCATAAAGTTGAGGGTCCGTTTCTGGGCTCTCTATTCTGTTCCATTGATCTATGTGTGTGTTTTTGTGCCAATACCATACTGTCTTGATGATGAAAGCTTTGTCATAGAGCTTGAAGTCCGGAATTGTGATGCCACCAGCTTTGGTTTCCTTTTTCAACATTCATTTGGCCATTTGGGGTCTTTTCTGGTTCCATGCAAATCTTAGGATTATTTGTACCAGCTCTGAAAAAAATGTTGATGGTATTTTGATAGGGATTGTGTTGAATATAGGTTGCTCTGGGAAGCATAGACATTGTAACAGTATTTGTTCTTCCAATCCATGAACATGGAAGGTTTTTCCATTTCTTTGTGTCTTCCTCAGTTTCTCTCATGAGTATTCTATAGTTTCCAGAGTACTGATCCCTTGCCTCTTTGGTTGGATTTATTCCTAGGTATCTTAATGGGTTTTGGTGCAATTGTAAATGGGTTTGACTCCTTAATTTCTCTTTCTTCTATCTCATTGTTGGTGTATAGAAATGCAAATGATTTCTGTGCATTGATTTTACATCCTGCCACTTTGCTGAATTCCTGTAGGACTTCTAACAATTTTAGAGTGGAGTCTTTTGGGTTTTCCACATAGAGTATCACATCATCTGAGAAGAGTGAGAGTTTGACTTCTTGCTGATTCAGATGCCTTTATTTCTTTTTGTTGTCTGATTGCTGAGGCTAGGACTTCTAGTATTATTTGAATGACAGTGGTGAGAGTGGTCATCCCTACCGTGTTCCTGACCTTAGGGGTAAAGCTCTCAGTTTTTCCCCATTGAAAATGATACTCACTGTGGGCTTTTTGTAGATGGCTTTTATGATATTGAGGTATGTTCCCTCTATCCCTGCACCATGAAGAGTTTTAATCAAGAAGGGATGCTGTACTTCGTTAGATGGTTTTTCTGCATCTATTGAGAGTATCATATGGTTCTTTCCTTTCATTTATTAATGTATTGTGTCACACTGATTGATTTGCAGATGTTAATTCACCCTTGCAGACCAGGAATAAATCCTACTTGATCACGGTAAATAATCCTTTTAATGTAGCGTTGGATCCTGTTGGCTAGTATCTTGGTGAGAATTTTTGCATCCATGTTCATCAGCAATATTGGTCTGTAATTCTCCTTTTTGGTGGGGTCTTTGTCTGGTTTTGAGATCAATGTAACGCTGGCCTCATAGAAAGAGTTTGGAAGTTTTCCATCCATTTTTATTTTTTGAGACAGCTTCAGAAGAATAGGTATTAATTCCTCTTTAAATGGTTGGTCAAACTTTCCAGGGAAGCCATCTGGCCCTAGAGTTTTGTTTGTTGGGAGATTTTTGATAACTGCTTCAGTTTCCTTGCTTGTTATGGGTCTGCTCAGGTTTTTCTGTTACCTTTTCTTCCATATTGCCTAATTTGTTGGCAAATAGTTGTTCATTATACATTCTTAAAATTGTGTTTCCTTGGTGTTGGTTGTGATCTCTCTTCTTTCATTCATGCTTTTATTAATTTGGGTCCTTTCTCTTTTCTTTTTGCAAAGTGTGGCCGGGGGGGGGGGGTTATCAATCGTATTACTTCTTTCAAAGAGCCAGCTCCTAGTTTTGTTGTTGTGCTCTACTATAATTTTGGTTTCTATTTCATTGATTTCTGCTCTGGTCATTATTAATTCTCTTCTCCTGCTGGATTTAGGCTTTCTTTGCTGTTGTTTCTCCAGCTCCTTTAGGTGGAAGGTTAGGTTGTGTATTTAGGGCCTTTCTTGTTTCTTGAGAAAGGCTTGTATTGCTCTATACTTCCCTCTTCAGGACTGCCTTTGCTGCATCCCAAAGATTTTGAATGGTTGTATATTCATTTTCTTCTGTTTCCATGAACTCTTTTACTTGTTTGTTAATTTCCTGGTTGACCCATTCATTCTTTAGTAGGATGCTCTTTACCATCCATGTATTTGAGTTTTTCCCAAATTTCCTCTTGTGATTGAGTTCAAGTTTCAAGGGACTGTGGTCTGGAAATATGCAGGGAATGATCCCAGACTTTTGGTACTTGTTGAGACCTGATTTGTGACTCAGTATGTGATCTCTTCTGGAGAAAGCTCCATGTATGCTGGAGAAGAATATGTATTCTGTGGCTTTAAGATGGAATGCTCTGAATATATCTGTGATGTCCATCTGGTCCAGTGTGTCATTCAAAGCCCTTGTGTCCTTGTTGATCTTCTGCTTAGATGATCTGTCCATTGCAGTGAGTAAAGTATAAAAGTCCCCTACTATTTATTGTATCATGCTCAATGTGTTTCTTTAATTTTGTAATTAGTTGACTTATGTAATTGGCTGTTCCTATGTTAGGGGCATAAATCTTGACATTGTTAGATCTTCTTTTTGGAGAGACCCTTTAATTATGCTAGTGTCCTTCCACATCTCTTATGACAGCCTTTGACTTAAAATTTAATTTGTCTGATAGAAAGATTGCCACCCCAGCTTTCTTTTGATGTACATTAGCATGGTAAATGGTTTTCCACCCCCTCACTTTCAATCTGGAGGTGTCCTTGGATCTAAAATGAGTCTCTTGCAGACAACATATTGATGGGTCTTGCTTTTTTATCCAATCTGATACCCTGTGTCTTTTGATTGGGGAATGTGGCCCATTTACTTTCAGGGTAACTATCGAAAGATATGAATTGAGTGCCATTGTATTACCTGTAATGTCATTGTTTCTGTACATTGTCTCTATTTCTTTCTGGTCTATGACACTTTAGGCCTCTCTCTTTGCTTAAAGGATCCCCCTTAGTATTTCTTGCAGGGCTGGTTTGGTGGTCACAAATTTTTTAGTTTCTGTTTGTCCTGGAAACTCTTTATCTCTCCTTCTATTTTAAATGACAGCCTTGCTGAATAAAATATTCTTGGCTGCATATTTTTCTGGTTTAGCACCCAGACTATACCATGCCAGTCCTTTCTGGCATGCTCTGAGCTGCTTTCTGGATTTTCTCTTTGTCTCTGAAATTTGCAAGCTTCACTACTCTATATTGAGGTGTTGGCCTATTCGTATTGATGTTGAAGGGGTTCTCTGTGCCTCCTGGATTTAAATGACTTTTTCTTTCCCCAGGTTATGGAGGTTCTCTGCTATAGTTTCTCAGATATACCTTCTGCCACACCCTCTTTCCTCCTCTTCTGGGATCCCAGTTATTCTAATAATGTTTTGCTAATAAGTGATACCTTATGGTATCACTTATCTCTTGAATTCTCCCCTCGTGATCCAGTAATTGTTTCTCTCTTTTTTCTCCACTTCTTTATTCTCCATCATTTTGTCTTCTATGTCACTACTTCTCCTTTCTGTGTCATTTATCCTAGCAGTTAGAGCCTCCAATTTTTTAAATTTGAAATAGTTAATATTTATTAGTTAATTATAGCTCAGTAAGTCTGTAAAAGATAAGTGGTGTTTTATTTCTCCATTACCCATTATGTATGTGATGAATTTTTTAAAATTTCTATTCAATTAGCTGATATATGATATATGTTTCAGATATAGTGTTCAGTTAACCATCAGTTGTATATAATACCTAGTGCTCTGCATATCACATGCCCTCCTTCATGCCCATCACACAATTACCCCTACCTCATCCCACCTCCCCTTCAGCAAACGTGTTTGTTTCCTATCTGAGTCTCTCATGATTTGTCTCCCTTTTTGATTTCTTCCATTTAGTTTTCCCTCCCTTCCCCTATGATTCTATGCACTATTTCTTATATTCCCCATATGTATGAAACAATATGATAGTTGTCTTTCTGTGATTGACTTATTTCTCTCAGTATAGTACCCTCTGTTTCCATCCATGTCAATATAAATTGTGAGTTTATCCTTTTTGATGGCTTTGTAATATTCCATTGCATTTATATATACACCATATCTTCTTTATCCATTCATCTGTTGATGAACATTTGGGCTGTTTCCACAGTTTGGCTATTGTGGAGATTGCTTCTATAAACATTGGTGTCCGGGTGCCCCTTCAGATCAGTATGTTTGCATCTTTGGGGTAAATACCTTGCAGTACAATTACTGGGTCATATTTTTAACTTTTGAGGAACCTCCATAATGTTTCCAGAGGTAGAGCCTCCATTTTTTATTGTGTCTCCTTAATAACCTTTTGATTTCAACTTGGTAATATTTTTGTTCTTTTATTTCTCCAGAAAGGGATTCTCCAGTGTCTTTTATGCTTTGTTCAAGCCCAGCTAGTATTTTTATAGTTGTTATCCTAACCTCTAATTCTGCCATCTTACTTATTATATCCATATTGATTAGGTTGCTGACAGCCAGTAGTACCTCCTGTTCTCTTATTTCAGGTGAGTTTTTCCATCTAGTCATTCTGTCTATAGAAGAATAGAAAATGAAAGAACAAAATGCTAAAATAACACCAACAAGCCCAGAGAAATATACTCTTAAACCAATCAGAAGAGTCCAAAAACCAAAATAAATAAATAAATAAAATGAAAATGTAAAAAGAGAGAATATAATCAGACAGGTGATGAGAATAGAGCAATACACTAGATTCTGGGTATATTTTGATCTGTTTGTTAGAGGAAACTACATCCCAAAATTGTAAAATTGTGTATATATATATGTATATACATATATATATGCAAAAATAAAGTTAAACATTATGAAAGCATAGAATGTAAGTATAAAAATAAAAATTTAAAAAGTTTAAAAAACCCAGCATAATCTGAGTGAAATAAGTCAAGCAGAGGGAGTCAATTATCATATGGTTTCACTTATTTGTAGAGCCTAACAAATAACATGGAGGACAAGGTGAAATGGAGAGGAGAAGGGAGTTGGGGGAAATTGGAAGGGGAGGTGAACCATGAGAGACTATGGACTCTGAAAAACAATCTGAGGGGTTTGAAATGGTGGGGGGGTGGGAGATTGGGGGAACCAGGTGGTGGGTATTAGAGAGGGCACGGATTGCATGGAGCACTGGGTGTGGTGCAAAAACAATGAATACTGTTACGCTGAAAATAAATAAATAAATAGATAGATAGATAGATAGATCAAGAAAGTGGGAACCAAAGAAAAAAAGTTTAAAAAACCCAAGTTGATAAAATGAGAAATTAGTTGAAATGGAAAAAGAATAAGAAAATTAAACTTGAAAGATTAAGGAGCCATGAGTTCTATATAGTATTTTCCCCCAGCACTAGAATTTTTCAGTTCTCTGTGATTAGTTAAAATTGATCTTAGCAGGAAGTTCTTGCTGATTTTCTGGGGGAGGGGCCTGTTGAGCTGATTCTCAGAGGTCGTTGTCCTGGTGGTATTGCACTGCCCTTGCCAGGGGGCCAGACTAAGTAAGGGCCTCCATATTC
The DNA here is from genome assembly GCF_011764305.1 of Mustela putorius furo. Taxonomy (NCBI): domain Eukaryota; kingdom Metazoa; phylum Chordata; class Mammalia; order Carnivora; family Mustelidae; genus Mustela; species Mustela putorius. The sequence goes on along the minus strand of NW_025422127.1, from coordinate 9,709,512 downwards.
CTCTTTGTGGTTTTGGTCCCTGACAGTTTTCCCCACTGCTTGAGTGGATTAGAATGAAAATGTGAGCCTCCCAGTGTCCAGCCCTAGAGCTGAAAGCAGGCACCCTCCACTCTTCAGTGTGCCCTCACAGCAAAGCTGTCAATCACTCTTGTCTCCCTGGTTTCTGTATGCACTCTGTGTACACCCAGCCTTTGAGCATATTTTTCTCAGCCATGCAACCCCCTTTGGAGTTTCCAAACTTTGCAGTCTCCTGTGGCATGCATTCATGCCACTCCTCCAGGGGGCCGGAGGGGAGTCTTGCCCTGGTTTTTCTGCATGTTGGGCCCCTGCTCTGACAGCAGTTACCCAACAGTCTGGGGTTTGTGGTTAAGGCAACACTGAGCTGAAAGCCCCCTCCTCTGCTCTTTGATTACAGCTGGCTTCCCTGCTGAAACACCTGGGAACTCTCCCATACTCAGGCACCCCATTCTTTTTGTGACCCTGGGGATCATGAGATCAGGCAGTTCTACCTAGGATTCTGCCCTACTTCTCCACCTGAGTACTTTTCAAGCAGGGATGTCCCTCACCAGATTAGATATAAAAGTTCCAGTTTGCATGCCACTGCTATATCACTTTCTGATAGGCGGTTTATGCCCCCACAACAGTTTATCTTCCCATCTATCACCTTGGATTCACTTCTCCATGCCACACCTCCTACCTTGCAGAACATGGTCACTTTTCTATTTGTAGAATTATAACAGTTCTTTTCTTATATATCAGGTTGAGTTCATGGGTGTTCAGAATGATTTGAAGCTCTCTAGCTGAATTCCAGGGACTGAACAAAATTATGGTCCCCTATCCCTCTGCCATATTCCTCTTATTCCAGAAATTATGTATATTTAATAGACCAATATTAATTGTACTTTTTATCAGATTTATCTAAATAGTGTACATGTATTTCTTCTGGTACCTAAGATTAAAATAAGTAGGGATTTATTTTATTTATGTGATTATCTTTCTATTTAAGCAATCCCTAACTTAGTTTTAGTCTCTAATAGTGTTATTTTAAGTTCACATTTCATAAGCTATATATAGTTCCTACAATAATGTCTCTTGTTTAACTTGAACATTATAAATAATATTTGACTTATTTCAGATGCAGCAGGAGTTGGGAAAAATATAACTAGAGAACTAGAAGAAGGTATATTGCCAAATTTCTGAATTAAGATGGTCAATGATTTCTGAAATCAACTATGAATGGTAAATGGCATTGCTTTCCATTGTTTGGATTATAGGTACTATGTTAAAATTTTTAATATATATCTAATAAAAATGTAAAACATAAACATAATGAGGAACATACTTATTCCTCATTTAGTCATCGTGTTTCAGACTTTTTTAAAAAAAATCTCCAAATGTCTATTTATCTGTTATTTCAAGCTGTAATCTTCCTTCACTTCTGCCATCCCTCTGGAACTGTCAACCTGAATATGTGGGCTTTCTCAAATCCCTGTTGCTGCTAATGATATAAAACAAAACAAACAAAAAACGCAGTCTTGTCTTAGGTGATACTTAGTTAAGCAATTATAGTTCAAATAGCTGTCACTTGACAGGTGACATCTAAATCTCCAGTCGTTGATTTTGTCATTGCTTTACCTTTTGCCATTGGGTAAAATTCCAAGCTCCATACATGGAATAAAAACACCCAAATCAGTTTGGTTCTTGCCAGATTTTTCAGCCTTCTCTATCGCTAACATTTACCCGACTCTGCAGCTTTGCTCTCGCACGTCTTCAGCATCGACTACTTGCAATTCCACAAGTGTTCTTCTCACTCTCTGTGTATCTTCTTTGTATATGCTCCTTCCCTCTACCTGGCACACTACTTCCCTTCCTTCAGGTATCAGCTTACATATCCCCTCCACCAAAAAGCAGACAATATTGATAGAAAACTAGGATTTTCCTTCTGTATGTACTTATGTTCAACTCTGAAAATTGCCTGTTTGATTTTTCAGTCTGTTGTATATGACTGTTCATGAGTGGACTCTGTTACCATCTTGTAATGAGAAAAACGGAAGCTCTGATATTTATACACAATAGCAATTACCTCAGTGGACAACCTTAAGCAAAATATATGTAGAAGTAAACTTGTGGGGCCTGCCTCTCTGCCTACTTGTGATCTCTGTCTGTCAAATGAATAAATAAATAAAATCTTAAAAAATAATTTTATTTTACAGGGGAGTGGGGGCACAGAGAGGGAGGAAGAGAGAGTCTCAAGCAGACTCAGTGCAGGAGTGGGGCTGGATCTCATCACCCTGGATCACAACCTGAGCCAAAACCAAGAGTCTGATGCTCAAGTGACTGTGCCACCCAGACACACCCCAGATAATTTGTTTTAAAGTATCTGAACCTACCTTGTTTAAGCAGTGAAGAAATATAAATGAGAAATATCTGGGCTATGTTAACCATTAAAATTAAATCCTTGGATCTTGATAAATGATAAATTACATAATATCAGAATCTAAGTTCATATTCATTGGACAAAAACCTTTTGGATGGTGCAGTGTCCTCTCAGAGTGTGCAATATCAAGCTCATCCTTAACTGATCAATGACATAGACGAACATTACAAATCTATGACATCCCAGCTCTTCCATTGCTAGGAAAGCTTTTAAATATTCACAGAAGCAAAACTTCCTGCCTCAACCAATATGTCCAAGGGAATTACATCCGACCATTAAAACCACTTCTTTGGGCCTTCAGCACCTGTCTAAAATACAATGGCAGAAAATACAAAGAGAAGTCCTTGTTAATTTCTAACAAAGCCATGTCAAGTTATAGAGGCAGAATGAGACAGGGAGGACAGATGGGATACAGCTACCAGAAACAGGTATGCCTTCAGGTAACCTAACTATGGTGATCAACCAGAGGTATGGGGTGTTTAGCAAAGAATGGGCATGGTATATTTGAGGGGATGGGATGAGTATCAAGTAAAGATGAGCAGAAAAATGACAGGGGCAGGTGTTGCTGTAACAAACTTCAGTAACTTCGTAATTGTGCCAGGCACATTCCTGTTGCCATTCTGAGACCTGACGCCAAAGATAGCATCTTCAAAGGGGTTCCTGTTTTTATTGTTCTGATGAGAAGCCGGAGTCCATTCATTAGCACTGTTCTCACTTCTCTCCTCTTTCACTCTCAACCAGAAATTAGGGTCTATGAGAAGTTAATGGCCTCTGGTTCTGCACCTGCCCCCAATTAGTACTAAGGTAATAGGTGAAAAATATGTTTGGAATCATGCAAACCTCCAGAGACAGGTAGACGTCCTCATTAAGCCTGAGAATTCAGAAGCGTTCTGAGCTGTGCAGTTGCGCTGTGGAATGATCTGCAAAACCAAGGCCCCTGGCCATTCAGATTATAGCCTGGACCAAGAGGCTGAATAGATTGGGAAAGTTAAAAAGAAATGAAGAGTAACTCCGATGAGTTATGGCAAGCAAGAAATCTTCACAAGGTCACTAATGTAACAAACTGTGCTCAGTTAAGAGCAGTAAAAATAAAACCAAACTACGGATTTCCCAAATATATTATTCTAAAAGTCTTCATGAGAGGCTTTTTTAAAAAGTAACTCTAGACTTTTTAAGATAAATTGTGAAAACAGCATTCCTATATACACTTCTCTTTGTGTTACTATCTTACAGAAACATCAAATATTTATCCAAAAATGACGGTACATCATAATATTGCTATAATAAAGTAAATTCAAAACTTAATCAACTTTCACCAGTTTTTCCATTGCTTCTGTTTTAGGACCAATCCAGGATAGCATCTTGGGTTTAGTTTGGTCCTGTCCCCTTGGTTTCTTCCAGCCTCTAACAATTCCTAAGTTCTCCCTTATCTCTACAATTCTGACATTTTGGAAGGGTGCCCATCCATTATTTTGTACAAGTACCTCAGGGTGGGCCTCTCTGGTGATTTCTCATTATGAGATGGAGGTTCAGCACTGTTGGGGGCATGCCGTAAAGACAATGTGTTCCCAGTGTGCCATATCAAGGGATCCTTGATGTCAGTATGTTTTACTGATGATGTTTTAGCAGACGTTTTAATCACTCTGCTAAGTCAATGGCAGGCTTTTTAATCACCTTTTTTTTTTTTTTTTTAATAAATGAAGAAGGAGAAGCTTAAGGAGAAAAACAAGTTACACAGCCTAAATATAGGGTCTGACTCCAAAGTTCATGGGCTTTCCAAAATTTACCACATTGTCCCACTTTAGGTGGAACTATAGTGAAAATTCCACCCCCCATTTTTTACTTCTCCTCTAAGATCCCTAGGTGAGTAGAGTTGACTAAAACTGTTGCCCATTCTGTGTTCCTATGTGCTTTCAGAGTTCTAAAAAAAGGTGAAAATATAATTCAAATAAAAACAATAGAAAATTAGCATTTGTAGTCTCTCAGTGAAAAAGGATATTAAACATCAGGGTCTTGTCTTTTCTCCTAAACCAGATTTATGTTTTCTGATGATCTGAGGCCAAAATAATTTTGTATATTGGGCATCAAAAACCAACCAACCAACCAAAACAACATTGTCGAAAGAGAGTATTAATATTTTCATCACAGAGAGATTTGGACATAGGCTGAGAAAGAGAACTAAACAGTTTTGAAGGAAATTTTCTTCAGAGAATCAGTAATAATAATCTCAATGACTATATTTGGCCTCCAGGCTAGAAAAATATGAATTTATTTTCCTCACTTAACCTCCTCCCCTGTCTTCCCACATCAATGATATATCTGAAATAATCACCATACCTGCTCTTAGAAATGTTTCACATAGAACAGACTTCATATTCTATTGGAAGGAAATCTAGTCAGTGAAATTAAAATGTTATACAAAAAACTAAGTGAACATATTATATGGTAAATGTAAAATTGTTTTCAATTAATTTATATCTGTTCTTATATTTTCTCCTAGCCAGAATATATTTCTTACACTTGAATAAATTAATATATGAGTTCACCATCTCTTATGAAGCTTCAAACTTTTCCTAGACAAAGCTATCCATGAGTCACTGAGTTATGGGCTTCATTATGGGAAAAAAAGACTGGCCAGTCTCTCCAGAGTATCCTGATAGAGAGAACTTGAAACTACAAAGTATATGAAAGAATGTGGCCAGTTCATTCATTTAGCCACAAATATTTTTTAAGTTAATATAACAGAGCGATCACACGCACTGAGATCAAACTTAATATACTTAATATACTAGTTGTGAGATCTTGATTAAACTATTTAGTCTTTATGGGGCACCTGGGTGGCTCAGTCAGTTAAGCATCCAACTCTTGATTTCAGCTCAGGTCATGATCTCAGGGTCGTGAGATCAGGCTCCTCGCTTAACAGGGGAGTCGGCTTGAGATTCTCTCCTTCTGCCCCTCCTCCCCTCTAAAAAATTATTTAGTCTTTCTACATCACAGTTTCCTCATTTGTAAAATGGAGATAGCAGAGTTCTATAGCTCATCTGTAGGATGGGGAAAACAGTAATCTCTTCAAATGTTTTAATGAGGAGCAAAGGAGGAAATATCCATAAAACACTCACACAGGTTGTGTTACACAGTTCTACACAGAGTAACTGTGAAATCTATGTGTAGGACACGCTTGATCATTCTTATTGTCCTAGCATAATTATTAATAGGTCCTGCCATTCAATCTAAAAAGAGTCCCAGTTTGGAAAATAAAGTACATAGCCATCCTTGTAACAAAGCATGTAGTAAATACTATATAACCATTGGTTTATTATCAAAACTTCATTCTGAGCATTGGGGATGCTTAGTAGCGAGCAAAAACAACAACAAGGACATCATAATCTCTGCCTTCCTGAAGTTTTTATTCTAGTTGGGAGACATAACTAACCATCAAAACCAATCAGTAAAATATATGTTAGATGGTGAAAATACAACGGCATTCAACAGCAACTCAGCTTCTGGAAGCTGTCATTTAGCCTATCCTCTCAAATGTATCAGTGGAATTTTTTAAAAGATTTTATTTTATTTTTAGAGAGAGAGAAAAAGAGAGAGTGGGGGGGCAGGGTGAGAGGAAGAGAATCTCAAGCAGACTCCCCACTGAGCACAGAGCTTGGCATGAGGCTTGATCCCACGACCCTGAGATCATGACTTAAGCAGAAACCAAGAGTTGCATGTCTAACCAACTGCACCACTCAGGTGCCCCTATCAGTAGGATTTTTAAACTTGTCTGAATAAAGAAATATCAACTCAAAGTGGGATAAAGAGTTAAATGTAAGACCAGAAATCATAAAACTCCTTTAAGAGAAAACAGGAGAAAAACTCTTTGACATGGGTCTTGGCTCTTTTTTTGGGGGGGGGGGGGTGACACCTAAAGTGCAAACTACAAAATAAAAAATGAACAAGTAGGACTACATCAAACTAAAAAGCTTCTGCACAGCGAAAGAAACAAGGAAAAGGAAAAGACAACCTAATAATGAGGGGCAAATATTTGTAAGTAACATATCTGATAAAGGGGTTAATATCCAAAATATATAAGGAACTCACACAACTCAAGTAAAAATAAGTGATCCAGTTTAAAATGGATCAAGTTTAAAATGGGCAAAGGACCTGAATAGACATAAAGATACACGACCTAAAAGATACATGAGTGGCCAACAGGTGCATGAAAAAGTGCTCAATGTTGCTAATCATTAGGGAAATGCAAATCCGAAGCACAGTAATACCTCATGATCTTATCAAAAAGATAAGAGATAACATTGTGTAAGACTGATGATTCACAGACCCTGAAACAAATAATACACTATATGTTAATTTAAAAAAGATAAGAGATAATAAATGCTGGCAAGGATGTGGAGAAAAAGGAATCTTTGTGCACTGTGGGTGGGGTGTAAACTGGCGCATCCACTATGGGAGGAGTATGGAGGTACTTTGAAAAATTAAAAGTAGAACTACCCTATGACCCAGCAATTCTTCTGTGCGTTTCTTTTGGTGATTTCACTAGCTAAAAGGCTCCCCATGAATAAACCTAACCAAAGAGGTAAAGGATCTGTACTCAAGGAACTACAGAACACTCATGAAAGAAATTGAAGAAGACACAAAAAGATGGAAGACCATTCCATGCTCTTGGATCGGAAGAATAAACATTGTTAAAATGTCTATACTGCCTAGAGCAATCTATACTTTTAAGGCCATTCCGATCAAAATTCCACCGGTATTTTTTGAAGAGCTGGAGCAAATAACACTAAAATTTGTATCGAATCAGAAGAGACCCTGAATCGCTGAGGAAATGTTGAAAAACAAAAATAAAACTGGCGGCATCACGTTACCTGATTTCAAGCTTTACTACAAAGCTGTGATCACCAAGATCACATGTTACTGGCATAAAAACAGACACATAGACCAGTGGAACAGAATAGAGAGCCCAGATATGGACCCTCAACTCTATGGGCAAATAATCTTCGACAAAACAGGAAAAGAATTATACAGTGGAAAAAAGACAGTCTCTTCAATAAATGGTGCTGGGAAAACTGGACAGCTATATGTAGAAGAATGAAACTCAACCATTCTCTTACACCGCACACAAAGATAAACTCAAAATGGATAAAAGATCTCAACATGAGACAGGAATCCATCCGAATCCTAGAGGAGAGCATAGGCAGTAACCTCTTCGATATCAGCCACAGTAACTTCTTTCAAGATATGTCTCCAAAGGCAAAGGAAAACAAAAGCGAAAATGAACTTTTGGGACTTCATCAAGATCAAAAGCTTCTGCACAGCAGAGGAAACAGTCAACAAAACAAAGAGGCAACCCACAGAATGGGAGAAGATATTTGCAAATGACAGTACAGACAAAAGGTTGATATCCAGGATCTGTGAAGAACTCCTCAAACTCACCACACACAAAACAGACAATCATATAAAAAAAAATGGGCAGAAGATATGAACAGACACTTCTCCATTGAAGACATACAAATGGCTATCAGACACATGAAAAAATGTTCATCATCACTAGCCATCAGGGAGATTCAAATTAAAACCACATTGAGATACCACCTTACACCAGTTAGAATGGCCAAAATTAGCAAGACAGGAAACAACATGTGTTGGAAGGGATGTGGAGAAAGGGGAACCCTCTTCCACTGTTGGTGGGAATACAAGTTGGTGCAGCCACTTTGGAGAACAGTGTGGAGATTCCTCAGGAAATTAAAAATAGAGCTTCCCTATGACCCTGCCATTGCACTCCTGGGTATTTACCCCAAAGATACAGATGCAGTGAAAAGAAGGGCCATCTGTACCCCAATGTTTATAGCAGCAATGGCCACGGTCGCCAAACTGTGGAAAGAACCAAGATGCCCTTCAACGGACGAATGGATAAGGAAGATGTGGTCCATATACACTACGGAGTATTATGCCTCCAACAGAAAGGATGAATACCCAATTTCTGTAGCAACATGGACGGGACTGGAAGAGATTATGCTAAGTGAAATAAGTCAGCAGAGAGAGTCAATTATCATATGGTTTCACTTATTTGTGGAGCATAACAAATAGCATGGAGGACAAGGGGAGATGGAGAGGAGAAGGGAGTTGAGGGAAATTGGAAGGGGAGGTGAACCATGAGAGAGACTATGGACTCTGAAAAACAATCTGAGGGTTTTGAAGGGGCGGGTGGTGGGAGGTTGGCGGAACCAAGTGGTGGGTATTAGAGAGGGCACGGATTGCATGGAGCACTGGGTGTGGTGCAAAAACAATGAATACTATTACGCTGAAAAGAAATAAAAAATTAAAAATTAATTTAAAAAAATAAAAAATAAAAGGCTCCCCATGGGGCGCCCGGGTGGCTCAGCCATTATGCGTCTTCCTTCAGCTCAGTTCAAGATCCCCGGGTCCTGGAATGGAGTCTCACATGGAGCCCCAGCCCCGCATTGGGCTCCTTGCTCAGCAGGGAGCCTGCTTTTCCCTCTCCATCTGTCTGTCCTCCCCCTGCTTGTACGCTATCTCTCTCTCTCTCTGTCAAGTAAATAAAATCTTTAAAAATAAAATAAATTTCTACCCACATGCAATGCTGATGCTGACGTGCTGCCTGTTATTCCTAAGTGCAGGAAGGCTGTGCGTGATGTGCCTAATGGAGAAAGTACATGTTTTTGATAAACTTCCTGTTAGCAGTCAGTGAATCTTATAATGTTAATGAACCAAAAACAATATATATTGAGTATAGTATCTTTAAACAGGAAATACATAAAACAGGTATACTGATCAGTTGACCAAAAAAATGTTACTAGAGGTTCACAGATATCTGACTCTATATTTTTTTCTGAGAGTATCAGTTCAATATTCACTGATTTTGTGTTCTTTGTGACTTTACATTATATAAGTATCATAATAAACCACACACACACACGCACACACGCACACACCAAATTGATGTTATTTTCCCAATAGAAAAGAAAAAAGCTGGATTAAAGGTAAATTTCTTCTTGGAAATCTATATCCTAGAATAGAAAGTAAGTTGAAAGTTTAGTTAATGTGAATTTCAATGTTATAATTTAATGTTAACATAGAAACATGTCATCGCATTTTGTAATTAGTACCCTGAGTTCCAGAAGAAATGGAGAAGGAATGATCCTTCTAGAGCTAGAGTCTAGAGCCACAAGAGGGCATCACTATCTCAGGAATGAGACTTGATATTCCAACTAATTATTAATTAATTAATTAATTAATTTAGAATTTATCCTCTTCTCATTATTTACTTTCTCTTGTTCAATCACAAAGTGTTCATAATTCTTAAAAAATTCATTGGTACATGTTAGCCATGCACCATTATTGACTCAGTGAATAATTTATGGATTCAAATGATGTAGAGTTAAAAACATTAAGCCGAAGTTAAGAATTACTTTGGTCTATGAAACTTTGATTTCCTACTTCTTGTGTCTGTAAGCGGATAAGAAATGCAGCTCAACAACACACATGTGAAAGGAAAATGGAGCTATTTCAGGACAAATTGGGGCCTTAGTGACCTTGTGAGTAAGGAGATCTCTACCGTGAGACACCCCGACCCTCTAATACTGGGTTTTGTCAATCCCATCAGACAGGACACTGTCCAGAAAAAAATCACAACAAAATTTACTCTGGCAGGAAAGCTCATGCAACCAACAAAATCTAGAAAATCGAGATGTTACTGTGTTGCCTTCATCAGTCAAATTCAAATTTTCACACCCATTTAACAAGAGTTAGCAGAGGAGCATTTTACAGCCAGGGAAGTCAATTTGTTAAATGTAGCCCTGCCAGGTTTTGATCTAGACTGTTGGAGTTATCCTTAACTCCTCCTCTTCCCTGATCATTCATACCAATCCACCAGCACTCCTCCTGGTTTATCCTTCAAAATATATCTGGGATTTTAAGACTTCTTATCATCCTTACCACTGGGCCAAAGATGGCATCATCTCTCATCGGGATTTTAATTCTTAGGCATAGTGAAAAAGATTTCCCTAATTTGTCTTTTTCCCCCCACTCAATGCAGTAGCTGAAGCAATCTTGTGAAAAGGTAACTTGCAATATAGCACTGTTCTTTGCAAAAGGTCCAGTGGCTTCTTACCTACGTCAGAGTAAGGCCAGAGAGAATCGTTAAAATGGAGGACAAGGTTCTCAGAGATCCTGTCCTCCGTGACCATGACCTCTTTGACCTCATTTGCTGCAGCTGTACCCCTACCCCTGTCACTTCCTGCCTCTTACTCTTAGCTGTTGCTCTAACCTGCTGTATATGCTTCTGATCAGAGGCTGGTACTTGTTATTCCCTCTACCTCTTTCCCAGACATCTTCATGGTTTGCGTCCCCACTTCTTTCAAGTGCTGGCTCATTATCTCCTTTTCAGTGAGGCTTTTCTTGACCACCCTCTTTAAAATCTCAACTCTCTTTCAGGAAGAATTTCCTGTGTCCTTTCCTGTTTTATTTCCCCCCACATTATTCATCATCTTCTAATAGACTACATAATGTACTTAAAATTTTCATGACCCTGGTTTTTTCCACTTCCTAGAAAAGAGCTACCATAAAAGCAAGGATTTTTGTCTCCTTTGTCATGTCAGTATTCCTACAACCTAGAATATTACCTGGATCAATAAATGCGTTGTTGAAAGGATTAATGGTAACTCTCAGCTCTGTGTGTGTGTGTGTGTGTGTGTGTGTGTGTGTGTGGGTGTGTACTAATGTGGATAGGAACCCATTTCCCAATCTCTTCACATATCCCTAATGAAGTCTTCTCTGGCAGAATGTGATTGACATTAAGTGTAAGCATTTTCCTTTGGTCACCCTTAAACTCTCTTAATTCAAGCAGAGTAACACAACATAAAAAGTCCAGATGGGTTTGGTTGTTTATGCAACTAAGCCAGGGCAGACAACTGTGGAGTGGCACATCCAGAAAAATACCAGGACCCAGGCACCCATGCATTTTCAGTGAGTAGATAAAAGCCAATAGTTAGCCCATGAAACTCATACTGTGAATTCTAGCTGAAGATAAATGACAACAGAGGTCCCACTTTCCTCTCTGTATGAATTTGGGAAACACAAGAAGGACTAGACCATTCTTAGAGGATGTTAAATTTTCATAATTATACTGAATAATTGACTTGAGTAGGAACCCTGGAACACCCCTCCCACCATGACACGTCTCAGGTTTTTCTCCTTTTATGAATCCAGCCAAAGAACAAAATAAAAAATCTATCCTTTTTTTTTTTTTTTTTTTACCATGCAGAGTTTATTTTTTTGTATGTTACTCTTGAACACGAACATGGAACTCTATGCCATTCTACAGTGTGAGTGCTAAGTAAAAATGATTTCAAAACTCTTAAGGAGGACAGTGTAAGATACTTGTATGACCAGGGTGCTGAAGACATAACCTGGGAGGAGCCTCCTTAAAAATATAGTGATAAGAATTAAAGGAATTGCAAAGATGAAAAAGTGATAAGAATTAAAGGAATTGCAAAGATGAAAAAGGGCGAGCCCACCGCCCGCCCTCCAAGGTGGATAGGAAATAAGACTCATTTTCTAAATCATCAGAGGAAAAATATTTTAACAGAACTAATTTGGAATTATTTATCTATATTATTATTTCCCATTCTAGAAGGAGATGGAGAGCGTAGATCTCTATGGTAATAATCTTGTTTCAGAAATATTTAAGGAAGACAATGTTGCTTCATACAGCCTTGTCAAGTGAAAAGAAAGTGTGAGGGATAGGTAATGTTTCTGTTAATATCTCAGCCATGATTTTGGTCCAGATGTTTTATTTCCTATGCTGGCCCTATTTAATTAGTAGCAGATTCAGGATCGTCACAGATTTGAGTCTGCCAAACCATCACGATGAAACCATTACACCGTATAGTTGTTTTAGCTGTTCCAGTTATTTTTTTCTTCTTCTCTAAGGGTTATCATGTGCTCTCCTCACAAATAAAATCTGTTCATCTGGGAGAAATGGCAGCATGCTGTGTTTGCTCATGTTTACCTTTGAAATTATTTTTCCTTAAGCGATGGTGGATTTTCTAGATGTTTTATGTAAACTTGAAATTGAGTAATAAAATGGTAAAATAAACTAACAACAACAACAAAAGCCCCAACACAATGGGTTGAACAATTGTTCCACATAAAATATCGAATTGTTGGGTGGAAGTTTGTCGAACCAAGACTGAAGTGTTCAGGTCTTGGTGTTACAGAAGAAAAGCAGACACATTTGGTTTGAGAATAGAACTCTAAGTAAGGACTCTAGCTAACCATTTCTCTATAATTTATTTTACTTTGCTGAAACAAGCTTTGATTTCTCCCCCACCCTACCCTGCTTCCTTTTTTTTTTTTTTTAACAATCTTGCCCATCAAGTCTTCAAAGCCCATTTCAACTATTTCCAAGGGAGTATTGGATGTGCCAGAAATTTAAATCTATTACTAAAGTTGTAATTTGATTTTACTACTGATGTAATACAAAAACTAAAAATCAATAAAGTACATCCTCACTGTCGACAAAAAGAAAAAGAAAATTTATTTTAAATGTTCATAAAGTCATTGGCAGTAATGTCTGTAGCCTCTCACTAAAATTTCACCTTGCATGTTCTGATGGCTTGGGAACATCTACGGAAAGTGCTCTATTACGCTGTTTTTTTTTTTTCCTCACTGTAGTCCTCTACAAAATGTCATTTTACATGTGTATCTTAGTTCCCATAAAACTTCATTCTTTCCTGAGATACATATAGTGATGTAGCTTTTTAAATACAGTGAATATTATTAAGACTTCAGATTGTCATTGGTATAAAGCAAGTTCATTTACTTTTTAAATTCTGTTCACACCTGAAGATTTAATTTCCACTCATTCTTAAAATGGTTAAAATAGTGTATGATTTTCCAAAACTTATACTTTGCTTTTTATTCTCAGTGTGTGCACGATTCACAAATTGTATAAAGAAGATGTATTCTCTGCCATCAATTGTCTGTCTGTGTATCAGACAGGGTCCTCTAAGGAACCCCGAGATTTATTAGAAGGAGTTGGTTCATGCAGTTGTGGAGGCTGAGAAGTCTCATAGTCTTTGATCTGCAAGTTGGATACCCAGGAAATCTGGTGGTGTCCACGTCCAAAGGTGTGAGAATCAGGGGAGCTGATGGTGTTAAGTCTCAATCAAGGGCAGGAGAAGAAAAACATCTCAGCTCAGCAATCAGACAGAAAGGGGCCACCTTCTCCTTTCCTCTGCCTTTTGTTCTATTCAGGTCCTCAACAAATTGGACAACACCCACCCACACTGGTGAAGGCAATCTGGTTTGCTACAACCACTGATTCAAAGCCTAATGTCATTGGGGAAAACTCTCACAGACACACCCAGAAATATTTTCACTAAATATCTGGGTATTCCCTGATGTAATGAAATTGACACATAAAATGAACTATCACACCTGTTTATACTCATATTACACAAAACCACTATTTGGATTCCTTTTGCCTCTGACAGTAATACTGTCCTGGCGCGTATCTCTTCTCTCCTTATCCCCTCCAGACTATTTAGAGTGACTTTTTTTAAAATATTTTATGTATTTATTTAACAGAAAGAGAGAGCGCAAGTAGGCAGAGCGGTAGATTTGGGTTAAATAAAACTTCAGCTGTGTATTCTTGTATTTGTATGGTTTTATTTTTTTATGTTCAGATTTCTCTTCTATTTGGAACCTATGCTGGTATTTGACATAGGGACCCAATTTCACTATTTTCCCGAATGCCTAGTTAGTTTTTCCCATTGTATTGATTTAAAAGTCCATTTTGGGATGGTGCTTTTATATTTGTATTTGTATTTGTTTCTGAATTTTTGTTTATTCCATTCTTTTGTGTGTCTCCTTTTGTGCCCATACCACAGTGTTTTAAATACAGAGGTTTTATAATGTGCTTTCATATCTGAAAGGACTATTTCCCTTTTATGGTTCTTTTCTTTTCTTTGTATGTTTTTAAAATATCATGTGTACTCTAGTATATTTTTTGCAATATGAATTTCAGAGTTACCTTTTTTTTTTTTGCTTAAAAAATTATGCTATTTATGTTAGGACTGTGCTAAATTTCTATGTTAATTCAAGAAAATTGACGTCTGGGCACCTGCATGTCTCAGTCAGTTAAGAATCTGCCTTCGACTCAGGTCATGATTTCAAGGTCCTGGAATCAAGCCCTGCGTAGGGCTCCCTGCTTAGTGGTGAGTCTGCTTCTTGCTCATCCTCTGCTCTTCTCCCTCGGTCCTCTACCCCTGCTTGTGCGCTTTCTCTCAAATAGATAAAATCTTTAAAAAAAAAAAAACAAAAAAACCCTGACGTCCACAAACAAGGGATATCGTTCCATTTGTTCACGTCCACTTCCAGAAGTGTGCTAAAGTCTTTCTCACATGGTTTCTTCACATATCTCATTATGTTGATTTCCAGGAATTGTTATCTTACCTGTAGCTATTATAGAGTTTTCTCTTCTGTCTGGTTGTGTTTGTATACACATTGATTTTGTACGCTCGTTTTCTCTTCTACTCTTTTTTTAAATTTATTTCATTGTTTGCATCCTTGATTGTTTTAGATGTTTCAGGTATATTACCATATCATCTGCTATTAGAGATAGTTTTGTATCTTCTTTTCCATTTGCTAGATTTCTAGTTATTTTCCTTTAAAAAAAAATGCACTGGCCCATACCTCCAATATAGTACTAAGGAGTAATGGAAATAAGTGAGTCTCTTGCCTTGTTCTTGACATTAGTGGGAATGTCATAGTGTCTCCCCACTAAGAGAGAAGCTGGCTTTAGAGATAACCAGGCTGCACTTCCCCAAGTGTTTGTGTGAAGAATGGATATTAAATTTTGTCAAGATCCTTAAATAGAGAAAGGCAATTTCTGAAGATAAATAATTTTTCTCTTTGATGAAAACCAGAAAATAGAGCTTAAGGGACATTGAAAGATATAGAAAGTATAGAAAAAATAGAGGTTAAGAGGCATAGAATAAGACTATTATATATCTCTAAGGAGAGGAGATAGAAACTAGGGGAAACAAAATACTTTCTTAAACGTCTGGGAATTTTCCTAAAATAGTAAAAGTCACTCTACATATTTAGAAAGACCAGAATATCCCAGACATGATTAAAAAAAGAAATCCAACGCTTAGTGATGTCATTGTGAAGTTATTGTATTTCAAAGAAAAGCGGAAGTAAAATCACAATTTCATTATGAATCAGGGAATTATAAGACAAAATGAAATACCACTTCATAATCTCAAAGTGACAGAATTAACAGTCTGACAATGACCAAGGTTTGGTAAAAGTGTGGAGCAGTGGGAGTTTATATAAGCAGCTGTTGAAAGTTCATATATAGAATTTAGAAATAGAATTTAGGAAGCAATTTGATACTTCTTAGCAAAGAAATCCCCTATGACACAGAAATTCCACTTCTAGAGAAATAGTACCTATATAAACAGATTTGTACAAGAATAGAGGAATAAAATAGAATAGAAGAAACAGCACCATTTGCTGCTATTCTTACACAGCAATATACAATATGCAGTCAGGACCAAGAATGAACTAAAACTATATCACATATGACTATGCATATAAATCCTTAAAACAGGCTTTTGAAATATAGCAAATTACAGAAGAACATATACAATATGATACATTTATATAAAGTTGAAAAGCAGTAAAAATTCAACAAGGTACTACCTTGGGATGGAAAACTGTTTTCAAACAAAGCAAGGAAATGATGAACACAAAATTTAGAGTAGCGCTTCCCTCTAGAGAACGGCAGGGGGCAGAATGTGGTTGGGGAAAGGATACCCAGGGACTGAAGTCCTTCATAGGTACTGATATAGATATATATAAAAACAAAAACAAATATATATATATATGTATATATATATATATATATATGGATTGTATTTATGTATTTGAGACAGAGGGAGACAGAGTGAGCACAAGTTGGGGGGAGGGGCAGAACGGGGAGGAAGAAGCAGAGAGCCCATGAGGGGCTTGATTCCAGCACCCTGGGTTCATGACCTCAGCCAAAGGCAGATGCTTAACCAATGGAGCCGCCCAGGAGCCCTGGTACTAATACTTTTTTAGCAACATGGTCATAAAAAGGCTTTTATGGAATGAAAATTTTTTAAACAGTACTTGGACATTATCTATACTTTTAAGTGTACTATGTTACAAAGTAATAAATTTAGATATTTTGTAAAGAACCATTGGATGATGAGGTATTCTGTATTCACCATGACTCAATTGCTGCACGGTGTACCCCCTTACAGTCCATTTCATTTGGACTGTACATTTTGGTTTGAAATGTACATTTGGTTTGAAATACATATTTGATAATGGGAGGCCCGGTTGTCTCAGTCGGTTAAGTGTCCTTCATTTCAAGTCATGATCCTGGGGTTTTGGGATCAAGCCCCACATGGGGCTCCCTGCCCATTGGGGAGTCTGCTTCACTCTTTCCCACTCCCCCTGCTTGTGCTCTCTCTCTCTCTCTCTCTCTGTCAAATAAATAAGTAAAATCTAAAAAAAAAAAAGAAATACATATTTGATATCCATTTAAATACTTGGTTAGGCTCCCTCAAGAGGGTTAAAATATTTCTACCATTTATATGGGAATGTTTCTGAAGACATTTATTCCTTCTATCAATTCCTTACAATTCAGTTCTTGATATGCAACCCCAAGACAGAAAGATTTGCTCTAGAAAACGTGACCTTACTTTGTCATAATTGTGCTGATCTTCCATTTTTTTTAAACTAAGCTTATCCCTTCTTAAGCTGTAAGTTTCAGTGAATAGATGCATAATATAGCTGTAGAAACTTTCCAACACAACTTCTACAATACCATCTTTTCCATTATCATTGGGTAATAAACTGAGTATAATTTGCCTTATTCACGTCAAAGCAGATTCTAATGGAATATTCTTTCCCTTTGCTACAGATTTATGACCAAATAGAAGCAACTCAGTGCAGTATAACCAAAGTGGTAAACCTATCTTAATTTTAGTTAGAAATCTATTTTGTGAGCACCTGGGTGGCTCAGTCAATTGAACATCTGACTTGATTTCAGCTCTGGCCATGATGTCAGGGTTGTGAGATCAAGCCCTGTGTTGGGCTCCCTGTTCAGTGAGGCTTTTGCTTGAGATTCTCTCTCCCTCTGCCCCCCCCCAAAATATATACATAAATCTTTTTAAAAAATAAATCTATTTTATTACAGAAAGAAAAAAGATAGGTGGCAACTGAGAATGGAGTTAAGCTAAGAATACCTTTAAGGCAACGTTCCTTCATCTGACAGTTGTACTGTGTTCAATATTACGTGCAAGCACAATGCCTCTCAAGCTCCAGAACTTTGAATGACATATAACTCCTGCTCTAAAAACAAAACAAAACGAGACAAGACAAAAAATAAAAAACATTTACCTGATGCAGTAACTTACGAGAATCCTTTATTTCCAATGCTTTTATTTCTTGGCGGATGGCCTCCGCGCCTCAGCAGAGACCCTAACTACCATAGCAAACTCTAGCTTAAGCTCCAGAAATCAAGAATGTGGCACTCGTCTGTATGTACACGCAGATGTTGACCTGGCAACTGAGGAGAGCTAACTGAGGAGGACAGGTCTCTTACTGGACAATCAGAAATGGTCTGTGCAGAAGAATTCCCTTGCCAGAGAAAAATAATTAACTGAAAACTCCATCTCTCAGAGAGAACTGTTCTATAGTTCATCCAGGTGCTTTTATTTATAGTTGTTAATCTTACATTCCTGGATCAAAACCTCATTTCTTAATTCACATATAATCCCTTACATATCTCACTACTGGAAAATATAGTTTAAGAAATTGTAAGGGAGGGGTGCCTGGGTCGCTCAGTGGGTTAAAGCCTCTGCCCTCAGCTCATGTCATGATCCCAGGGTCCTGGGATCGAGCCCTTTATCGGGCTCTCTGCTCGACAGCAAGCCTGCTTCCTCCTCTCTCTCTCTCTCTCTCTACCTGCCTCTATGCCTACTTGTGATCTCTGTCAAATAAATAAATAAAATCTTTAGATTTTATAAATTGTAAGGGATATCGGATATCAGTAGGGAGAAGAGGAAAGAAAAGATGTTTGAAAGTTCTGAGTATATTCAAAAACAACCTTTCCCATAAAGGACGGTCTTCTCTCTCTCAGTCGGTCAAGCTTCCCCACTTCCATGTTGGAGGGACATGCAGTAAGCACTGTCTGTTTCCCTCACTTTTCTCCCTAGTCTTAGATCCATATGGACATATGAAAGCCCATTTAAACTTCCCAAAGCTCAAATTTCATCTTGTTTTGGGTTTATGAATAGTTTAATGAGAGACAACTAGACATCACTAGCTTTCTACCCCCGAACTTAAAATGCCTTAAAATTTAATTTTTATTGAAATAAGAAGAAAATGATAGTTAACATAAAGGAAGCATATTCTGAGTACCCATTATATTTTCACATGGATGATTTTACTTAATTGTCACCCTAACCCTTGTTCACCTGCCACATGTTGCTTAAAGAGGAGAAAGATGTGTGCAATTCAAGGGAATGTTAATTGGATACACCGGAAGTCAGAGTCAGCCAGTAGAGGTGTTGAAATTGAACGTTGCTCTATCTGACCACAGAGCTTTTTTCACCATGGCCTGCTGCCCACAGGGATGATGGTGTCATTCCATTAAAAAACAACTGTCATTGTTTTAATGAAACGCATTTATTTCATGCCACACTTTGGAATCTTTATTTCCATATTACTGTTCATTTTGTGTCAATAGTGTCACTTAAACACGTATTCCTTTTACTTTTGGGAAGAAGATATACAAGTTATTTTCCTTGAATTCCTACCCAATCTTAGTAGGATCACATATCACTTGGGAAGAAATACACAACTCAGTAAACCAGCACTGGAAGCCCAGATTGAAAAGGTTTGCAAAGCTGCCACAGCTCTGCCTTTGGTGCTCAGATAAGTGGGTATGGAAGAAATCCACACACTACAGAAAATCAGCATGTTGAATGTGATCATTTGGGGCTTACTGAAGCTGTCTGGTATCCATTTTGCTTTGTTTTGTTTTGTTTTGAGAAGGAGACAGAGATAACAAGAGAGAACACAAGTGGGGAGGAGAGGGAGAAGCAGGCTCCCCACTAAGCTGGAAACCTGACATGGGGCCCCATCCCAGGACCCTAGAATCATGACCTGAGCCCAAGGCAGATGCTTAACCAACTGAGCCACCTAGGTGCCCCAAAACTGTCTGGTAGCCTGATAGCCAGAAAAGCAATAGTCAAGCTCAGAAGTGCTAGAGAGCCCCAGTTACACCCAGAACACAGTAGAAGGCAGTGGTGGATCCCTTGCTGCATTTTACCAAATTGATTGTGTGTCAATGGTAGGGAAAGAGGGAGCAGTTCCCAGCCAGATTATGCAGACGAGTACTTGAGCGAGGGAGCCACTGTGGACTAGAGCAATTGAGAATTGGTTCACCAACCACATTTGGAGAGTTTCCTGGTTTTATGGCTTTGAAGGCCACAACCACTATGAAGAGTTTTGCTAACACAGCAGAAATGACTATAGAAAATATAACTCCAAATAACATTTATCTCAGTGCGAAGGTGAGCAGGAGAGGCCCACCAGTACAAGTCAAAGAGCAGAAGAAGCAAAACATTGAGGAAACAAAGAGGATATAACAGAGATTTCAGTTACTTCCTCCGACAATGGGTGTGTCTCCATATTGGATAAACAGTCCTAAAATCATAGTAGTGACAACATAAAAACTAATGGCCAAAAGACTGGAACAGCTCCGGGATCTTCATGGGACCAAAAAAAAAGTCATAATTTTGGGGAGGCACTGATTTCTCTGTTTATTTGGATGTGGGTCTTCAGGACACCTGATACTTCATGCACATTTGAAAGGGATACAGTCAGATTTATTATAGCTTTTCAGTCATTCCCCAAATATATGTGTAAAGCAAATATATCTGGAACAGAACCATATTTGAATTCTGAAGTAAATATACCCAATTATATTCATGAGCTCATAACACTGGAAAAAAAAAAAAAAAGACCTTCCTTAACAGGAGAGAAATCATCTGTTACATGTTTGAATCCAAAATATCCAGAAAGAATGAGTTGGATTAAACAACTAGAGAGCAAAAATTTAAAAGTAAAGTGAAAGTGAGGGAAAAACACAGACCATATAAAAAGTGTATTGATAATGTATGAAAGGAAGAGGAAAGACATTCCAAGGATTCCGGGCTTTAATTAAAACCTAGGAAATAAAGAGTCCTGATATTTATTGAATATCTTTATTAAGGTAAGTGCTTTCTTGAAAGTTGTAATTTGGTTATGGTAGTAGTTTTACAACAGATTTAACATTGTTTAGGGCTTACAGTAAAAAATAACAATGAGAGGAAGAAACTTCGGAGATTTAAGTTTTCAAGAAATTGCAAAACAAGCATAATGAAGTGTGAAGTTTCATCCATTAAGGTTTGGCCTCATTCACTCTGAAGAACGATTATTTTTGGCACAATTTATATTAGAAAAACAATTACAAATTCAAATGTGGGTTTGCACTCCCCCCAAAATTTTATCAAAAATATTGAGAAATATTGATCATTTTTATGCTGTTAATCTCTCTTCCAAAGGATTGATATAAACTGGCTATTTTTAAGAACAAGAACTTCTTTGTGATCATTATAGAAACTTCCTAGGTATGGCATCCACCTCCACTCATTTTCCCTCTTGTTTCTGTGTGGTTTTTTTTAAGATTTTATTTATTTATTTGACAGAGAGAGATCACAGGTAGGCAGAGAGGCAGGCAGAGAAAGGGGGAAGCAGGATCCCTGCTGAGCAGAGAGCCCTATGTGGGGCTCCATCCCAGGACCCTGAGATCATGACCTGAGCTGAAGGCAGAGGCTTTAACCCACTGAGTACCCAGGCGCCCCTCCCTTTGTTTTTTATGTATTTTTTTAAACATGAATTCTAAGCACTTGAGATTCCGACAGAAAGAACACAAGCAGTCTAACTTCCAGTTGGAGGTAGAAGGAGCAGGAGCATTAATCATATTATTACAAGTGTGTGTGGAAATGTTTTGAGAAGCATACTGAAATGATAGCTGCTAATGAACAGCCTGTGGGCCATAGTGTCAAGTCTGAACTTTATTTTAAAAGATGGATGGAGAGCTCTTGTTGGATTTAAATTACAGAAATAATAGCAGATTTGCAGTTTTGTAAGATTTTTCCTACCACCCCCACTGCTCGTGGGTAATAAAGGAGATGGAATTTCCATTCAATGTCATTCTTTTGCCCAGTCTTACATATCCTGACATTTGAAATGTGACCCCCCCAATCACTATTTGATGAGGGTATGGTACTCAATTTCTTCAATCCCCCAATGGTGACAGCCTGGTTTGCATGGCGACAGGGGAAAGCCTGGGTTAGGCCAGGTGCTGTGTCCACACAAACCAGGGCGGGCATGGTTAGAACTCTCATTCAGTGGGAGGGGGCCAATATAATCAATTTGCCAGTCCCTCACTAGCTAGAAACTCTGGTGAATGACCCCCAGCTTCTTCTGGCAGTTGCTGTGGGCTTCTTTAGATCACACAGGACACGCTGTTACTGCATTAAGCAAGTCACTGTCCTTCAAAGGCAATCCAGCCTTCCTGGCAATATGCCATCCTGGGTGTGGTGCGTCCAATCTACCATATGTACTGGAGGGTCAGGAGCTAAGGTTCACTCCTGAGCTAAGGTCTCAGCTTCTGATTGTGGCGGGGTTGGGGGGGTGGTGGTGGTTGATGCTGGTGCTTTCTGAACTGGGACATGGAAAACAGTGAGGGCCACTCGGGCTTTTGCAGGTGGACCCAAATGTCTTTCCCATATCCTGACCCCATAAGGGCTTATTCATAGTCAGCCACCCCTTGGCTTCCCTTTGTTCATGTCATAGGGTTAATCCCTTTAGAGCAGCATAGCTATCAAGGCAAAGGGTTAAAAGCCAGGCACACGGGGATCACCACTGAGGCTGCTGTGAGCTCAGCCCACGGGCCGCTACAGTTTGTTCCTGTTTCTCCCTAGATGGTTTCCATCATGGGGTTGAACGGCAACAGCAGTCCAGGTAGGCGGACTTCCCTGACTTGACCATCTGTGTACCAGGCATTGGCAGGAATTTCCCTTGCCCCCTCTTTGCAGGCTACAGGGCTGCCATAGACATGGGAGTGTGGCGATAGGAAAAAACAGCACTACCCACTGAAATGAGAGATATGGGTCTTAGACCTTGTTCTGCCACTCAATATTTACATGATCTCCAGCAAATAATCTCTTATTTGGAACCCAGTACCTTGTTTGTGATGAATGTATTAAATTAGATCATTGCGTTGAACTTTAACATTCTTCCCCATTCCCGGTGTATCTACCTTTCTCTTGCAAATATCATAGAGCTCGCAGACCAAATTTTCTCAAACATTAAAAGCCACTGTTGATTAGAAACAGATGGAAAAAATGATAATTGAATTTGAGTTAAGAAATAACACTTTTCTTTATTGAGATGTATGAGAAGAATGAGGACATTATCAACATATCAAAGATGGTTCGGTGGGGAGGTTCTACTGCCAGAGGTAAGAGATTTGATTTTCAGCTGCAAAATACAGTGAGAGCTGACTGAAGCTTAAAGCAGAATTTTTAGAACCAAAGGCAATAGCATCAAATTGGATGAGCCTGGGAGAAAAGCAGATGAATAACTTGTTCTTGTCCCACAAATAGATTTCACTAGGACTTCAATGAAAGATGCTTGCTTCCTTCGTGGGCTTTACATGCTATTCCTGTGACTTAGCTCATCTCTGACTGAGTCCTCAATAGACCGCATAGCTCCCTCTTCCCAGTCTGCTCCAAACAGATCCAAACTGGAAGGGAGGGCAGGCTACAGCCAAACTTAACTGAGGGCTTAGAACCTGCATGTCAACTAATTCCCTAAGGAATGTGCATTCTGATCGAATCATCATCACAGCCACCATTTCAAATAGTTTTTTTTTCTTTTTTTTATTTAATTTTATCTTTTTTCAGTGTTCCAAAATTCATTGTTTATGCACCACACCCAGTGCTCCATACAATCCTTGCCCTCCTTAATACCCACCACCAGGCTCACCCAACCCCCCACTCCCCTCCCCTCCAAAACCCTTAGTTTGTTTCTCAGAGTCCACAGTCTCTCATGGTTTGTCTCCCCCTCTGATTTTCCCCAACTCACTTCTCCTCTCCATCTCCCAGTGTCCTCTGTGTTATTCCTTATGCTCCACAAGTAAGTGAGACCATATGACCATTGACTCTTTCTGCTTGACTTATTTCACTCAGCATAATCTCTGAGTGAAATAAGTTAAACAGAGAGATTATATCCTTACCATCTCTGTTTTAAAGCTCTTTGTTTGTAAATTATAAAATAAATAGGGAAATTCGCAGTCACCACAAGTATTTAAAAAGAGTGCAGGACACCTGGATGGCTCAGTTGGTTAAGCATCTGACTGGGTTATAACACAGGTCATGAACTCAGGTCCTGGGATGGAGCCTGGTGTTGGGCTCTGCACTCAATGTGGAGTCTGCTTCAGATTCTCTCTCTCCCATTCCCTGTCCCTCCTGCTCATGCTCTCTCTTCCTCTAAAATAAATAAATAAATCTAAAAAAAAAAAAAAAAGAGTACAATGTCTGGAGAGCTTTAATAAAATTATTCACAAAAATTTAAACAATATGCTTCACATACATTTATAAAATTTGAGATAATAATATAAATGTAACAGAAGTTAATTACAGCATAATTTAAATCTTTGCAGAATACCTCTGTTAGATATAATGATGTTTAAAAATGAGCTAAATCGTTTGTTTTGGTATTTAACTTCCATTTAGGCGACCAGTCTTTGAGGTTAAATTCGACATGGAAATCTTTCACATCTTACATGAGTAAATTAACAGCAGAATATCAGTTTTGGCACCTTGAAATTTCATGGGGAAGAAAAATTTCAGAATATCACTCAACAAAATTCATGGCAAATCATATTGGATACCGAAAGAAATTCTTATTGTTGTTCAGGAGTAGGAATAAGAAGGGATGCGAGAAGAGTAAATATGCAAAAATACCCTGTTCTGTATTCTCCCATGGTGAGGACAAAGTCTGTATGACAGAACAGCAGCATGCTGATCCCAAGAGCCATGTACCAGCTGCTCTGTGCGGCCATTCATGCTCCCAAATGTAACATCATTGTGTTACATTTATCTAAGCTTTTGATATTTAATTGCAATGAAAATTGCCTTCAGAGAAAATTTTATATTTATGGTTATAGCCTGGAAAGTTGGTCTATGATGAAAACTCAAGCCAAATAATGATTTTTAACATTTGGTTTGTGTCATTGAACCAAAAAGTGTGCACCTGCTAATGTGTATAAAGGTAGCCATTACCTCGTGTGTTGAGGAAGGAAAAAGTAGAAATTAGCTGTGCCTGTTTTATAAATTACAGAAAAGTTTAAACAATAGTTAAGAAGATAGATACCCAAATATGTTGATGAATATAAAAGTAATTTTTAAAACATAAAAGTGTTGCAGGTATGATCTTACTTAACTAAAAACGAATAAGCACTATGTTATATAAACATGACTTACATAAGTTTGGAGAATGTCTCAAGGTATATGCAAGAAATCATTAAACAGGGTGGACTTTAAATCTTTTTTTTTTTTTTAATTTTTCTGAGTGAGAGAGAGACAGTGCACACGAGCATAAGCAGGCGGAGTGGCAGGCAGAGGGAGAGGGAGAGAGAGAAGCAGGATCCCTGCTGAGCAAGGAGCCTAATGCGGGACTCGGTCCTAGGACTCTAGGATCATTACCCTAGCAAAAGACAGATGTTTAACTGACTGGGCCACCCAAGCACCCCAAGTATGGTTGACTTTAGAAGAATTAGGATGGATGGGAGGTCTTTTACTTGCCACATTCTTCTTATATTGTTAACCATAAAAATACTAGTTTTAGGGACACCGGGGTGGCTCAGTGGGTTAAGCCTCTGCCTTCAGCTCAAGTCATGATCTCAGGGTCCTGGGATTGAGTCCCACATCGGGGTCTCTGCTTAGCAGGAAGCCCGCTTCCCCCTCTCCCTCTGCCTGCCGCTCTGTCTACTTGTGATCTCTCTCTGTCAAATAAATAAAATCTTAAAAAAACCTTCTTTCATAATTTAGAAAAAGTAATAAAATAAAGGATAAAAACATATGTATTTTGACTGATTAACATATTAATTTGTTGATTATTAATATTAGTCACTGAATATTCATAAAATTATTAACATAGAATTATTTATTGATATTAGTTATTACTGACTGATCATAATAAATAATTGACTGTAGTCATTATGATTCATCATTTAATAACTCATTTAACTCAGCCACTAGATAATTTCTTATTATTCAAAAACCATTTGCTGATAAGACCCATATTAGATATGCATATATTTTATAATATATACACGTAGAATTTTAAAGTTTTCTTTATTAAATCCACAGAACTATAAAATGGAAGATGCAGGGGAAATTGAGCAATACACTGAAACAATAAAAAGTCCCTTTGAGAACAAGGATATTTTCTAAGATGTGAAGGCTGTGACTCATTAGCATGGGGATTACCAGGTGATTTTTTTATATATGTAAATAAATAAATATTTATTTATTTACTTACTTATTTTACTAATGCCTCCTGACACTTGTGAATTTTAATCAATAGAGACCAGTTTGATCTTAAGTATTTTTAAGGAAGGGAGTGGAACATTACTACATCTAACTAACCTTCCAGAGAAGCATTATATTTTCATGTCTAATTAAAATTACTTCTTCTGACATTCAGGTTTATTTCTCCTAATACAGGCCCTATTATAAAACAAAAATCCTCAAATAATTTGGAAAAATAGAATGAAACTAAATGCTGAGTCTCGAGGACTCCAGAAGCTGTGTTTTGACATAGGGAATGGATCTGAATTTCAAAGTAGTCATACACGTGAGGTGATTCAACTGGGGCAGACTTGTGAGATCGCCTAGGGGTAAGCACATTGATAGAAGAGATATAAACCCACAATGCAACATACACAGCACGAGAGAAATCCAGAAGTTTCAAGAGATGTAAGCGAAGGAAGTAGGAAAAAGAAAACATAAAATAGGAAAAGGAATTCACATGGCCAAGTTGTAAACACATATACAACATACCCAGCTCTGTGCCAAGTGCGAAGACTTGGAGTCTGTCCCCTTTCCAGTTAACAAACATGAGGTGGCAAGGACCAAAAGGAAAACTGGAAGTGCGGAGGAGGGCCCCGCAAATGTCAAGGGCAGACCGAAGGATGAGTGATGCCTGGAAGAAAGTAGAGACATTTTACCCACCAAAATAAAACTGTATCTTTAAGCCCCTGATGTGTCCACATGCTCAGCCCAATCTGCTGATACTTAACCACCTCACCATTTCCCCATTTAGTTGTTTCCTAAACTGAGGAGAAAGATGTGTTGCCCAGTAAAGTCCCTTGGCATCCTTATGCAAGAAAGGAAACCCTGACTAAAACACAAAGCCACAGAACACGTTGATATTATGATGTCTTAGGGTCACACTTCCTAAAAAAAACAGAAAAAGAATCATTTTTCTTGAACCTTACCAACAAAATACTCCTGGATTCAGAAACTGACAGAGGAGAAAAAGAGAGAGGGAAAGAGAGAGAGAGAATGAATCCGTCCCAACCATCTACATCACAAGGCCCAGGTAAAATTTGCAACTCTCCCTTTCTCTCAGAGATCTGTCTTTTGGGAAGAGGTGATAAATATTTTGAGGGAAGGGACAATAGAAAAGTCTCCACTAGAACAAAAGAAGGGAGACAGAGACAGAATGCAAGAGAGGAAGCTGAGGGAGGCAGTGGTTAGGGACCGTATGTTGTACTGAGGATCGCTGGGCTGGATTCCAGGGAGAGCTGCATCAGACCGCTCTGCCCACCCTTTTCCCTGTGTCGTGTTGGGCAAGGCACCTCACTTCTCTAGAACCCACTTTCCCTGTCTGTAAAATGTGTGTCTGGAGGGAGGCGGAGAGGAGCTACTAGAGGTTGGGCCGCGTTTTATCTGGTCTGATTGACAGAGAGCTTAGGAAATAAGACACCGAAAAGAGGAGAGCAGGTGAGAGATGAGAAAAACAGAGAGGATAAGAGGGAGAAATGGGAAAGACAAAAATAGGAAAAGAAGGGGAAAAAATCTGGGAAACTTAAGAAGGAAAAATTGCCCATCTCAGTTCACGAATCTTAAGATTAGCAATTCTAGGGGTTCTGAAAGATGGTTTCCAGACCAATAGCAGCCTCTGGGAACTTACTGGCTCAGTACCAAGTCTCATGAAACATTAACTCTAGAGGTGAAGTGCTTTCCTCTGTGTTTCAACACATCTTCCAAATGATTCTGATACATGCTGACGTTTGAAACTTACTCCATATAGAACAGTGCGAGTGGAAGGAACTACGTGGTTGGGTAAGAATCTCTTTTGTAACGTGCTAGGGAAGTTTGACTATGTTTGCATATTTCTTTCTACAGAGAAAAGACGCTTGTCTTCCCAAGTTCTCTTATGGACTGTTGCTGGGGTCTCCATGCTACTGCTCAGCGCCTGTTTTATCACCAGATGTGTTGGTGAGTTCGAAAGGTCAAGTTCAATCTCCCTGGTGAATATTAGGGGTAAAATCTTTCTGGTCGCCTTTGGGTTCTCTTCCCCTTCAAAAGGTATTTCTGTTCCACTTTCTTCCCTATTTATCTCCAGGTTATTGCTCAACTAGAACAGAATAGTTCACCTTTCAGTGACCTCTGACACATTTTTCATGATAGACATTTTCCATCTCCTTGACGGCTTTATGTCCTTCCCTTTGCATTCATATCATTAGGGTAAACTTCTCTATGGGACCCTAACCAGAAGCATGATAAAATCGCTTTTTGGAAGAAGGGTAGGGGGGGTTGGCATAGAGAGACTAAATAAAGATGCATTTGTTTTCTCTGGGCCTTTGGACCCGAGATACAATACATTCACCTTCATAAATCAGGAAAATCATGAAATGTGAATTCCCTCTTCTTTCTTTGAGTAGGTAAATCTTATTGTCTCTCTGTGTAGAAGGACAAATAGGAAAAAAGAAAAGAGAAAAGAAAAAGAAACCATGATAATTATTGGTACTTTCATTATTAATACAAAAATGATAAAAAATTTTTTTCAAGATTAATGGACATTAACTCTGCACCTTTCCTTACAGTGACATATCGTGTCCTTCAACTCTGCGATGAGAATAAGTTCCAGCTACATGAGGCATTCATGGACTTCTCCTGCTCCAGTGATGGATTGGGTATGATAGTCCTCAAACTTGAAGATCAACATTTATATATTGACACTTTTTTAAAAGATTTTATTCATTTATTTCAGAGAGAGACAGAGAGTGCAAGCATGAACATCAGGGAGGGGCAGAAGGAGAAACAGACTCACCCCTGAGCAGAGAGCCTGATGTGGGTCTCAATCTGGAAACCTGGGCTCATGACCTGAGCCAAAGGCAGACGCAAATCGACTGAACCACCCAGGGGCCCCTATATCGACACTTTTTTTTTTTTTTTTTTTTGCTTCTAGACTGATTTGGGGACAAGTAAAGTAATTGGATGTTGTTCTGTTTTTCAAAAAAAAATGTAAAATCTTGCCTGTTCTGTATGAGAATGCTGAGGAATTGGTAAGAAGACAGTTCTAGAACTTCAGAAATGCAATTAGCATCGAGACAGGAAATCTTGGGGACGTTATAGAAAACTTTTAGAATAAATCTGAGGTATGTCTCAACAGAACCTAGAAAAGGAAGATAATTGTCTCCAGGAATGCATTTTCTTTTCCTCACTTTCTTCCAAATGAGGTGAAGGAGAAAAAAATATATATAGATGAGGGAATTTGCAAATACTTCAGAAATTTACTCCCTATAATGCTCTTACATATACAGTCTTATTCCAAGTCTTACCAAAATGCTACATGACGCTCCTCCAGGCTAGAGCATTCATGGAAACTTCTCTCCTCCTAGGTTCAGTCAAGAATTGCTGTCCATCGAATTGGGTACATTTTCAATCTAGCTGCTACTTCTTTTCTACTAACACCATGTCCTGGGCATCGAGTTTAAAAAACTGCTCCAACATGGGTGCTCATCTTGTTGTTATCAACACGCGGGAGGAACAGGTAGTTGGAGTGCAGCCTCCTCCAATGTCTGTGCGACCTTCTTCTTAGCATCTATCCCCTTCTCCATACGTGCATACAGCATTGGGCCACAGCTACTATTTGTTGAATGAATGTACTGAAATGCATGCCATTTCTACTATTTCTGTAATCGATAACTTACCCTATTTTCATCACGAGAAGAGGCTAAAGCGAAGGGATTTCTATGTTCTGTTTCTTGATTAGGAGGTTGGGGGGGGGGAAGGGCTGGGAATTCATTTTAGAATGGCCATTACATTGATGAGCATATCATATGATTATGGCAGATATGTCAAAGGTATGACCACTATCCTTATGCTGTGATTAATAATGTTTCGTGCTGGATATATACAGTAGATTTTGCTACAAATAACAGTAGATAAACTTGAAATTAGTTATTGAGAACCTCCTTCTCTGTTAAAGATTTGATTCTATGGTATGCATATTTTTACCAAATTAAAAAGAAAATCCTCTATGATCTTACAATTTCAGAGACACTTATCATCTGTAGTCTTTGTCCTACTTTATTTCTCTTAAGAACAATTACCTTCAACATTTGTTCAAAATTGAAATAATTGGTCTATTTTTTTTTTTATTGTGTTGCTTCCATAGGAATTCCTTTTCTTTGCGAAACCTAAAAGGAGAGAGTTCTATATTGGACTGACAGACCAGGTGAACGAGGGTCAGTGGCAATGGGTAGATGGAACACCTTTCTCAGAATCTCTCAGGTAATTTCCTTCTTGCAGGAGAATTTTAACACTGTGTCAAATCAAAGTTAGACCATTGCTGCAGGGAGTTCACAGAACCTCCTCCTGTTCCACAAGATATCTTCGGGTCAAGCCTTCATAATACGATTTGCAAGAAGATAGACGAAGGAAGCATGAGGATCTAGTGCCCCCATTTCCTGAGACTATCTGAATACAGGGGAAGTAACAGTTGAAAAAGAGAGGGTTAGAATTAAAGACTAATTCATTGGAAATGCAGCAGAGACAGAGTGAAATTCAGAGTCTTATGCCCCCAAACTAGTAAATGAGATAAAAATAATGATTTGAGAAAGTGGAGTTATGGAGTGAGAGCATGGAACCCCCTTGTTAATGTCCCTTTTCTTTTTAATAATGACCTTACTTCGTTACTGCATGGCACTTAGGAGTTTTCAAAGTTTTTATCTCATTCGTTATTTCATTTTACCTAAATTACACCTTTCTGGTATACATGGATATAATTAATCTTTACTTAGCATTTGAGGAAACTAAAGGTCAGGAAGGTTAAGGTCCATTCTAAGAGTACAGCCCAGATGCCCTGAGACTTGAGAAATTCGCTTCACTACAGCACAATACCACCACTGAAGTATGTACCTACGTGAATACAGACTCAGTATGGAATAAAGGGAACCAAAGGTAAGATGAGATATGAGTGTGAAGGAAACAAATCCATGAGAATATCAGAGCTTCGAAGGAAACACGTCCACCAGAATATCAATAGCCACTCGTTATGGGTCGACAACCATGAGGGAGCATGACAGAATAGAAAATCAGGAGTATCCAGTTCAGCTTCATTCCTCATAAACTCTATGACTTAGACAAATGGTTTAGCTTTCCTGGGATTCATTTTGCTTATCAACAAAATGGAGATTATAGGGACACCTGGATGGCTCAGTTGGTTAAGTGTCTGCCTTCAGCTCTGGTCATGATCTTGGGGTCCTGGGGTCAGGTCTGCTTCTCCCTCTCCCTCTGCCTCTCCCCCTGCATGTGCACTTTCTCTGTCTCTGTCCAATAAATAAATAAATAATTTTTTAAATTAAAAAATAAAATGGAGATTACAATGCCTAACAAAAGTGTTGTGAAGTGATACAACACAAGTGTCATTTGCCTAGCATAGTAGGTCACTTGGCTTCTTGTAGCTGGGATTTTAAATCTCCTGCATGATTATTCTCGTTCAGCTTCTGGGATGTCGGGGAGCCCAATAATTTAGTGACAGTGGAGGACTGTGCCACCATCCGAGACTCTTCAAATCCCAGGAAAAATTGGAATGATGTGCCCTGTTTCTTCAGTATTTTTTGGATTTGTGAAATGCCAGAAATAAATGTCTAAAGCAACAGAAAAATTCTCTAAGAGCAGAAAGCACAACTTAAATGCATAAATATGGAGGCACAAGAGCATGAACATAGCTCCAACCAGAGAGAAGTGTGTGCGGCACTTAATGAGGACTCCTTAGGGACATTGGGAGGACTTCGTTGCTTTTGCTACCAATAAAAATGAGTCATTTTGAATGTTATAATTTGTGACTAATTGATGTGCATGTTTCTCCAAATTAGTCTCAGGACTTCTCAAAATTTACCAAGCAATTCTAGAACAAATGTCAGGAAAAGTATGCTCCTTTGGGCACATTTGCTTCATTTGTGAAGACTGATGGGAAAATATGGGACATTGAGCAAGTACAGAGCCCAGCAAGAAGAGGATTTTCAAAGTGACTTTGAAGCCCCTGAATTCAGGCTCTGGTCAATTTTTCTTTCTGGCTCCTGATAAGTCTATATTCTCTTCTCAACTGCATACCATTTTTACCTCTGCCCAAGCAAGTAGCTTCACTATGTTCTCCGTACAATGAGTAAGAAACTCCCTCAAGTCATGAAGCTTATCCCTGCTTCAAAGACATGTGGACTTCCCAGGTAATGGCCTTGACTATGCCTCGCTAGGAAAAGGCCATGCTGAGCTTCGGCTCCAAACAGACTATGATTCAGAAAAGAACTCCCTTTTCTCTTTCTTCTCTTCCACCGAATAACTGAATCTCACCTCAGTTTGTGGCTCTTGCTCATCTAGGGTCCAACATCAAATTGTTTGAAGAGAACATTCAGCTTGACAATCTCCTATCTCAAGCCTATCCACTACTAGCATATTTTTTTCAGTACTGAGAAGGTTATTCAAGAATATTTAAATAACACAGTACCTTTAATAACCATGTTTCTTGCACACAGCACCATAAAAAGACCCTCAAAATTCATAATGAATGTGTAATCATGAAATGGGAAAATTCAACTATGTAAGTGAATATAATATATTATCTTTCCTTAAAAATGTTTATTCTTCTTAGGTATAAGGGACCATGTGTGGTTTTTGAAACCAATATGCCTTTAAATCTAAAGTCATTTGACCTAAAAGTAATCCAGTACATATACTTTCTAGTTTCCTTTTTTCAAATCATAAACATCAATGAGAGACATATGGAAATACTTTTATTCACCATTGCTTCTTTGTGGTTGGCTATAATTTGTTATTTTAAATTTTATTTCAGGGGCACCTGGGTGGCTTAGTGGGTTAGGCCTCTGTCTTTGGCTCGGGTCATGATCTCAGGGTCCTGGGATCGAGCCCCGCATTAGGCTCTCTGCTCAGCGGGGTGCTGGCTTCCCCCTCTCCCTTTGCCTGCCTCTCTGCCTACTTGTGATCTCTTTCTCTCTGTCAAATAAATAAATATATAAAATCTTTAAACTTTATTTCAATATTGAAAGATATATGAAAGTATTAGTATACTTTATTCACCATATATTTATAATTTGTTATGCAATTAACTTTGTCTTCAAAGTTTGGCAAGAAAAGAAACAATCACTCAGGGTTTACTGATTAAAGATCAACAGAAACCAAGTTATTTATATTGAAAATTCTGAGGGGTACATCATCTGGTTGATTCTATTTTAAAATATATTTTTACAATAGGGCCTACAAAAATATTCAGGCACCATAAAAGCCAGAAATTTCCAAAAAATAAAAGAGTAAGCAATCATCTGTAGTCCCAAGACCATATTCCCAAAGTAAATCACTGTTAAGATGTAAATATTGCCATGTGGGCCTCTAAATATTTTAAAGAAAAATCATTCTAATACATTTGGTGAAAATAATACACACTCATTATCAAAAATTTTTACTCATGTTATCATGAATATGTAAATGTTATCACAGCTGAATCTTGTACTGTATCATGATTATGTATTATATTACATACTTTCTTAAATACATTTTGCTTTTTGTATAGCTAATATTGGCAACATTTTTTATATATCTAGTTTTCTATGTACTGATTAATAATGCATCCTTTAACTACCCAGAATTGTATATCACCTCTCAATGCATTCAGATACATTCTATCAGTCCCATATTTTTAAGAGGAAAAGAACTCCTCTTGGAACTGTCTTTCTTTTCTGATCTGAACTGGGATTGTTCTTATGGTTTCTTTCATAGCCATTATTTTGTTGATTTTTATTATACAAAGGAAATATTTTATCACTTAAAGGTTATTTCAGATTATGATATACCAATATAATGAAACACTATTTAGTTATTTGGAACAAGGTATAAAACGTTTCCCAAACTATATTTTTAAGTAAAAAATGCAAGATGATTACCTAAAACCACAAATAATCTGATTAAAAAATAAGCAGAAGACATGAACAGACATTACTCCAAAGAAGAAAAAATCTTTTCATGAGTCTATGAAAGATGCTCAACATCATTCATCATCGGGGGAAAACAAATCAAAACCACAATGAGATATCACCTCACACCAGTCAGAATGGCTAAAATCAAAAACACAAAAAACAACAAGTGTTGGCAAGGATGTGAAGAAGATTGTAGGTGAGAATGCAAGTTGGTGCAGCCACTGTGGAAAACAGTATGGAGGTTCCTCAAAAAAATAAAAATAGAACTGCCATACTATCATACTACTGGGTGTTTACCCAAAGAATATAAAAACATTAATTCAGAGGGATACATGCACCTCTATGTTTATTGCAGCATTATCTATAGTAGCCTAACTATGGAAGCAGCCTAAATGTACATCAACTAATGAATAGATAAAGGAGAGTGATATACACATCACACACAACAGAATTATACACACACAACATTATAGTGTGTGTGTGTGTATATATATACACACACACATATGTATGCATATATATACACACACACACACATACACATACACATACACACACACACTCAAGAGAATATTACTTGGGTGAAATCTTGCCATTTGCACAAGAGTGTTATTATGCTAAATGAAATAGAGAAAGACAAATACCACATGATTTCACATATGTGGAATTTAAGAAACAAAACAAATGAGCAAAGGAAAAAACGAGAGAGACAAACCAAGAAACAGACTTAATTATAGAGAACAAACTGGTGGTTACCAGAGGAGAGATGGTAGGGAAAGGGGGAAAGAAGAGGTGGGGATCAAAGAGAGTACCCTGATCATGATGAAAAACAGACAGGAATCCATCAGAATCCTCGAGGAGAACATAGGCAGTAATCTCTTCGATATCAGCCACAGCAACTTCTTTCAAGATATGTCTCCAAAGGCAAA
This sequence comes from Mustela putorius furo, assembly GCF_011764305.1. Classification (NCBI taxonomy): domain Eukaryota; kingdom Metazoa; phylum Chordata; class Mammalia; order Carnivora; family Mustelidae; genus Mustela; species Mustela putorius. The sequence goes on along the minus strand of NW_025422127.1, from coordinate 9,674,456 downwards.
GGAAACAAAAGCAAAGATGAACTTTTGGGACTTCATCAAAATCAAAAGCTTCTGCACAGCCAAGGAAACAGTCAACAAAACAAAAAGGCAACCCACGGAATGGGAGAAGATATTTGCAAATGACAGTACAGACAAAAGGTTGATATCCAGGATCTATAATGAACTCCTCAAACTCAACACACACAAAACAGACAATCATATCAAAAAATGGGCAGAAGATATGAGCAGACACTTCTCCAATGAAGACATACAAATGGCTATCAGACACATGAAAAAATGTTTATCATCACTAGCCGTCAGGGAGATTCAAATTAAAACCACATTGAGATATCACCTTACACCAGTTAGAATGGCCAAAATTAGCAAGACAGGAAACAACATGTATTGGAGGAGATGTGGAGAAAGGGAACCCTCTTACACTGTTTGTGGGAATGCAAGTTGGTGCAGCCACTTTGGAGAACAGTGTGGAGATTCCTCAAGAAATTAAAAATAGAACTTCCTTATGACCCTGCCATTGCACTCCTGGGTATTTACCCCAAAGATACAGATGCAGTGAAAAGAAGGGCCATCTGTACCCCAATGTTTATAGCAGCAATGGCCACGGTCGCCAAACTGTGGAAAGAACCAAGATGCCCTTCAACGGACGAATGGATAAGGAAGATGTGGTCCATATACACTATGGAGTATTATGCCTCCATTAGAAAGGACGAATACCCAACTTCTGTAGCAACATGGACAGGACTGGAAGAGATGATGCTAAGTGAAATAAGTCAAGCAGAGAGAGTCAATTATCATATGGTTTCACTTATTTGTGGAGCATAACAAATAGCACGGAGGAAAAGGGGAGTTAGAGAGGAGAAGGGAGTTGGGGGAAATTGGAAGGGGAGGTGAACCATGAGAGACTATGGACTCTGAAAAACAATCTAAGGGTTTTGAAGGGGCGGGGGGTGGGAGTTCGGGGTACCAGGTGGTGGGTATTATAGAAGGCACGGATTGCATGGAGCACTGGGTGTGGTGCAAAAATAATGAATGCTGTTATGCTGAAAATAAAAAATAAATTAAAAAAAAAAAACCAAACAGACAAAACCCCTGAGATTCATGGGAGAAAAAAAAATTGTCAGACATTTAAGATGCTATAGATAATGTTTCCACTAGTGTTAGAAAAAAAATGGGATGTATATGTATATACATTTATATAACACATATTTAAGCATATACAGAAATATGTATAAAAAACTGACAATCATAGTTTCTCTGAAGAGGCATTTAAGGGACTGGAGTTCAAAGTGGAAGATTTAATTCGTACTTTCATTTATAATTTTCTGGTTTGCCTTTTTAACATATACATATCATACTTTTTCAATGACAAAACAAGTGTTTAAATTTTTTTTAATTTTTTTAATTTCTTTTCAGCATAACAGAATTCATTGTTTTTGCATCATACCCAGTGCTCCATGCAATACAGACCCTCCTTAATACCCATCCCCTGGCTCCCCCAATCTCCCACCCCCCACAGTGTTTAAATTTTTTTAAGTGTTTCAAACTTCTAGGACTACCACAGTGTCCTAATAAATTTTGCAGTTATTTTTATGAAATGACTATCAGCTGTCTTAAAGACAGTATGAAGAATAGGAGAAGTGCCATGAGAGGTGGGGACAGACTGAAAGGGGCTGAGGGGAGAAACAGGGGGACCATTCAGAAGGCTATTGCAATAACCCAGGTAAGAAAGGTGGTCTGTGGTGGTCACCAAAGAGGTAGTGAAAAATAATCAGACTGTAAGAAATAGATTAGGGAGCACCTGGGTGGCTCAGTCAGTTAAGCAACTGACTCTTGATTTCAACTTAGGTCATGATCTCAGGGTTGTGAGATTGAACCCCATGTTGGGCCCCACATCAGGCTCTGTGCTTAGTGGGGAATCTGCTTGAGATTCTCTCTCTCCCTCTCTCAAATAAATACATAAATCTTTAAAAAAATTTAAAGAGTTTGTTGTAACTGGGGCCAAAATAATGGCATTCCACTACCAGTTGGAATACCCCACACTGTAAAAATCTGAGCAGAGGAAAGCAATGACTAAGAGATGGCATCATCTTGAGCCATTCTGGTTGATATGTCATCAGTGCACACCAACTGAAAAGAAACTACTCTGATATACTATCAAGAAAGCAATGTTAATGAAAATGGATTCTCACACAAAAGATGACTCTGCCACCATACCACACAAAAACATAGTATCTTGAATGAATAGAACAAAAATAAATAAAGCCATCATAACTGAAATTTTTCTATTTTCTCAGCAGGTTTTCTCTGTTCCAATGGTGCAGGTACATTCTTCCTTAGTCTAATTGGTTCTTCTTTTCTGTCCCCATCGCAAGGACTTCTTTGGAGGTTTCTAGTTGAATGCTGCTCCAGGTAATTTACAAATACTTTTTGTCTCAAAGTTACAAGGAGAATCATTCCCTGTCCATTTGTCTTGGACATTAACAAGGACAATACAATTTTCTTCCTGATTTTTGGGTTCACCCTCATGCCATAATCTGAAATGAAAGAAAAAAATATATATATTTATATTTGTATTTGTATTTATATTTATATTTATATTATTTTTGTGTGTGTGTGTGAGTGTGTGTGTGTGTAGGTCAGGGGACATGCAGGGAAAATGTCTTTGGTGAAAAATACGGAGTGCACTAATAGAAGTATCATAGTATATTAGTATGGGGTTACTCAACACATAGTACTCTATTCTGAGTAAGCATTCCTATATCAGTATACTGCAGTCCAAATGAATTCTGCTTGCTATCTTCCCAGCTTTGCCTATAAAGCTCTTACACCCCAGTCGACATACTCACAAATTATGTGGGTTAAATGCTGTCTTGTTCACCAAGGATTGGCCTCCATGATTCTCATCTATAAATCCCAGGAAATATGAAAATCGTCTATCCAAAAATTGAGAAATAAAGTTCTGCATAAAAATATAAATTTTGTATAATTACATAAAAATTTTATAAAAATTATAATTTTTATAAGTATATTTGCATTTATCATTTGATAGCTATTATGTTAGGTAACATAACAGCTAACATAATAACATTATGTTATGTTAGGAAATAATATTATGTTATGTTAGGAAAAGCTATTAGGAAAAGAGAGAAATGGTCAGATGGATTATTAGCTAAGCACAAAAGCAGTGTTATCAGACAAATGTGCTTTCAAATCCTGCCTCTGCCATTTATCGTGTAATGTAGTAAGTGCTCTAATCTCACCAAACCCAAAATTTCTCATCTCCAAAAGGACCACTGTACTACTGCAGTTACTGTGATGAGTAAGTGAGATCACACTTGGAAATCACTTAGCACAATGTTTAATAGGATCAAATTTTTTTAAAATTTCATTTTTAAAATTGCCTTCTTTATGCATGTGTGTATTAAATTAAGTTCCATTTTATTCAAAGAGTTGGTGAACCTACAGATTGCAAAGCCATGGTGACAGAATCCTCTGGGAAACCTCCCTAAGAAAAGAGTAGAATATGAGTTACATATATACTATATATATATATATACATATAGTGTGTGTGTATGTATATGTATGTATGTATGTATATATATATAGAAGTATATTACAAGAGGAAATTTGTTTTAAGAAGTGCTTTAAAAAGGGGCGCCTGGGTGGCTCAATGGGTTAGAGCCTCTGCCTTCAGCTCAGGTCATGATCCCTGGGTCCTGAGATCAAGCCCCACATCGGGCTCTCTGTTCAGCGGGGAGCCTGCTTCTCCCTCTCTCTGCCTGCCTCTCGACCTACTTGTGATCCCTGTCTGTCAAATAAAAAAAATAAATAAAATCTTTTTAAAAAGTGCTTTTATTTTTTTTTAAATATTTTTACTTATTTATTTGACAGAGAAAGAGAGAGAGATCACAAGAAGGCAGAGAGGCGGCGGGGGGGGGGGAAGCAGGCTCCCTGCTGAGCAGAGAGCCCGATGCGGGGCTCGATCCCAGGACCCTGGGATCATGACCTGAGCTGAAGGCAACGGCTTTAACCCACTGAGCCACCCAGGCGCCCCTAAAAAGTGCTTTTAAAAAATTTAAAAATTAAAAAAAGAAGTGCTTTAAAGTGCTTTAAAGAACTGAATTAAACTTAAGAATTTTTTTTTACTTAGAGTTAAAACCATGCAACTGAATTGTATTTCTTATGATTTCTTCTGAGAAGCTATTTCAGTCCTGCTTAACCATTCATTTATTCACTCACTCACCAAACATTTATCAAGACCTATCCAGTGTCCCTAGCACTGTGCAGGACTTTGGAGATGCAAAGATTAGGAGAGCACAGCCACAGACCTCTGCAAAGGAGAGTCACTGGCAGACAGGGAGCAGTGAATAGATAATCTCAGTACAGTGTAAGTGCCATGACCACACAGTGCACAAAGTACCACAGGTGTCTCTCCAAATTAGAACAGGGAGGATGGCATAGGGAAGGTGGTCAGGGTAGTTTTCTGGAGGAAATAACATGTGAATCAAATCTGGAAAGACCAAAAGTTGGCCAGATGAAGAAAAATGAGCAAAGAAGATAAAACAGATGAAGCAAAGGCATAGAGGCAGAACAAAGAAATTCCTCTTTCTCTGCAAAGAGATTCAAAGAGCAGAGAGATGGATTTGAGTCTTCCAACATACCAGCTCAGCTTCTGTGCTGATGGTGGCCAGATGAGCCCCCATCCTCATGCAGTTCCTTTCGCTCTTATCCCATGTCTTATTGTCATTAAGAGGAAAATAGCAGTTGGACTGGAATGCTCTCCAGCCAAAAGGACAGCAATTCCAGGTGGTCCCTCATGAGAAAATTGAAATGAGAATCAGTTGCAAAGGAGTATTTTATCTCTAAGAGATTGCATAGTTATTCCAGTTAATATTTTTTGGAAATAATACCAAGATTACCAATATCATTTTGTTCCCCCTTTAAAAAAGCCTAAAAATTGCATTTCTAAATATTTCTGAGCAAAAGTATCTGAATCATGTAGTGACTTATATGGAAATTACAAGATATTCTCTTAGAAGACAACATCATTTTTCAATGTCCCTACATGTATTTACTTCTATTTTTGAAGTGCTTCTAGAATAAAGCCTTTTGCAGGTAATTCTATCTAAAGAGGGTAGAGAACCTACTAGAACTCTCAAGCATTTGCCCATCCTCCCAAAGGATGAAGGATTTTACAGATTCCAGCAAAATATAAGAGACAAAGTCACTTTGGAAAAGCTGTATATTCTAGGAGGGAAGTCTTTAAGATATGCCTAAATCAAAAGAAAATGGAATTAAACTAATGTTATGTTTTGGGTGCCAGAAATGGATCCTAAATGTGTTGTTATATTCTCCAGTTATTCAACTAATTACAGACATGAGAAATCTATTTCTATTTATTGATGTTTACTCTTGTACCAGATACTCCTGTTGTTTTAATCTCTCCTCATTTACTACTGGTTACTTTAAATTGGACTATGAATCTGAATGGAAATGGAAGTAAGACAAAACAAAGAGGCAACCCATGGAATGGGAGAAGATATTTGCGAATGACACTACAGACAAAGGGCTGATATCCAAGGTCTATAAAGAACTCCTCAAACTCAACACTCAAAAAATAGATAATCACGTCAAAAAATGAACTTCTCCAAAGACACATGAAAAAAATGTTCACCATCATTAGCCACCAGGGAAATTCAAATCAAGACCACATTGAGATACCACCTTACACAGTTAGAATGGCCAAAATTAACAAGACAGGAAACAACATGTGTTGGAGAGGATGTGGAGAAAGGGGAACCCTCTTACACTATTGGTGGGAATGCAAGTTGGTGCAGCCACTTTGGAAAACAGTGTGGAGATTCCTCAGGAAATTAAAAATAGAACTTCCCTATGACCCTGCAATTGCACTACTGGGTATTCACCCCAAAGATACAGATGTAGTGAAAAGAAGGGCCATCTGTACCCCCATGTTCATAGCAGCAATGGCCACAATCGCCAAATCATGGAAAGAGCCAAAATGCTCTTTAACAGATGAATGGATAAAGAAGATATGGTCCATATATATAATGGAATATTAAGCCTGCATCAGAAAGGATGAATACCCAACTTTTGTATTAACATGGACGGGAATGGAAGAGATTATGCTGAGTGAAATAAGTCAAGCAGAGAGAGTCAATTATCATATGGTTTTATTTACTTGTGGAGCATAAGGAATAACATGGAGATTAGGAGAAGGAAAGGATAAGTGAATTGGGGAAAATCAGAGGGGGAGATGAACCATGAGAAACTGTGGACTCTGAGAAACAAACTGAGGGTTTTAGAGGGGGTTAGGTGAGCCTGTTTGTGGGTATTAAGGAGGGCCCATATTGCATGGGGCACTGGGTGTGGTGCATAAACAATGACTCTTGGAACACTGAAAAAATAAAATAAAATGAAATGTTAATTTAAAAAGAAAGGAAATGGAAGTAAGAAAGAAATTCTCCTATGCTCTTTTCTATCTACCTTTCAATTTTGATTTCTCTCTGGTGCATGTCAGCTTCTTGTAGTACTCTGGTAACTTGAACACTCTTGCTTCTCTCCTGCAGCGTAGAATGGTGTGATGAGTTACTGTCAAAGGGGAAAAGAGTTAGTTTTCTTTCCCTATATAATCATTTACTTAGGGAAATGGGAGCTGGTCACTCTGGTCCCTTTCTTCTCCTAAGAGTTAAGGTAACTAACCCTTATTCTTATTACCCAGTTCTTCTTTTCCAGTCCCAGGTGAATAGGTTGAAATGAATTGTCAAAAATTAATATTTTATTATCGTTATCCATTTTGTGGTTTATGGGAGTAGTTCTGCAAACCTTTAGGTGTATATGCTTTTAAGCATATTTTTCTATCAGAATCTGTTTTAGAGTGGAGATTTTTAGAAAATACTGGGATAGTTCTGCCAAGTATTATCATATCAGCCAGATACATTCACTTATCTTTTAAATATTTTTACTTTGAGGGAAACCTGGGTGGCTCAGTTGGTTGAGCATCTAACTCTTGATTTTGGCTCAGGTCATAGTCTCAGGGTTGTGAAATCAAACCCCATATTGGGCTCTGTGCTGTGCATGGAGCCTGTTTAAGATACTCTCTCTCTCTCTCTCTCTCTCCCACCGCCCCTTGCCCATCCTATTCACATACTCGCTCTCCCTTTCTCTCTTCCCAAAATAAATAAATAATAAATAAATAAATAAATATTTTTACTTTGAAACATAATCAAGTGCAAAGAAGTGAAAAACACAAATGTACAGTTTATCAAATTATTATAAAGTGAGCACTCCAGGTAACAACAATCTGGCTTAAGCAACATAACATTGCCAACACCTCAGGTGGCCTTCACATCCCAAATACAACCCACTTCCTCTTTCTTAAAGGTAACTATACCATGGTTTTTAAACCAATCATTTTGTGCTTTGCTTCAAATTTTACCCCTTGATAACATATCCCTAAACCCTACAGATCAGATTCACCTGCTTTTGAACATTATATAAATAAAATGATAAAATATGCATTCTTTTGGTTCTGTCTTTTGCTCAGTGTTATTTCTGAAATTTATTTTTATTGTTACATACAACTATAATCCATTCATTTTCATTACTATAATGTGATCTACTGTCTTAATGCACTAAAACGTATAGCCTTCTTCTGGTAGACATTTGCTTTGCTTCCAGCGTTTGAGTATTATGAATGATACTATTCTAAGCATTTTTGGCCATGCATCCTAGAGCACATGAGCATGCATTTCTGTAGGCTATATTCCTAGGAGTGGAATTGCTGGTAATAGAATACGCATATTGCCAACTATGATAGTCGCAAAGTTTCCCAAAGTGGTTGTACTGCTCTATGCTCCCAGAAGCAGCAGTTCATTGGAGTTTCAGTTGCTCCACATCATCATCAATACTTAGTAGCACTAGAATTTTTAATTATTGCCATCCTGGTATGTTTGCAACGGTATCTCATTTTGTGAGTTGAATTTTCATTTCCCTGAAAACTAATGAGCTTGACATTTTTTATGTGTTCATTAAACATTTCAATTTTTCTTTTCTATACTGCCTATTCAAAATGTTGCCTATTTTTCTGCTGTATTATCAGGACTTTTTCCTATTGTTTTGAAAGAATTGTTTATATATCCTGTACATTAATTTTTTATCAATTATATGCATTACAAACACCTTCTATGGCTGCTTTCTTGGTATTTTTGTTGTACACTAATTCTTACTTTAATGTAGTATAATTGGTCAATATTTTCTTCACTGGCTAGCACATTTTATGACTTAAGAAATCATTCCCTGACTTGAGGATATGAATATATTCTCCATTTATCTTCTAAAAAGCATTATTGATTTGCTTTTCACATTTGGCCAATAATTCATGTCAGGTTGCTTTTATACATGATATACAGGGGACATATTTCATTTTTTGAATGAGGATAATCAATGGTCTTCATTGATTGAAAAAAATTGTCCTTTCCCTATACCTGCAGTATCCCCTTCTGTTTTATATAAACAGTTCATATATGCAGGATCTGTAACTAAGCTCTCTATTCCTTTCCTCTGATCTATTTGTCTGTACTTGGACCTATACTATATTATTGTAATTATAAGAATTTTATATAAGGTCTTACTACTAGAAAGAACAAGTCTTTCAACTGTTCTTTTCAAAGCCAGACTACAGTCTATCTGAAAGTTGGTTTTTTGCTGGTTATTCTTTACTGATAAGATACAGCCCCTTATAATCTCAAGTCAAAACTAGGGAATGATTTACTTCAGCCACCAACCTTCATAGGTCTAAGAAAGGGTTTAACTTCCAGCTTTCATTCCCTGACATAAGACAGCACCATCAAAGGACAGAAGGTTAAAAATGTAGCTCTGAATTTTAAATTCAAGACCCTGAAAAGCAGTATGGATTGAAATGTTGGGATGGGGAATCAAAATAACAAAAGACTTAGAGGAACTTCATGAATGTTGTTTGGGGAAATTCACAGAGTTCCATTTCTGCTAATAACTTACCCAAACAGTTTGCAATAAAACAAGCACTGAGAACTGAGATGTAAAAAACAGCAATGGCCCAAGGGATCATCTGGGAATGCTGGCCTCTGACTAGGGCAAAAGGAAAGATAAATACATTGTCTTCTCTGCCACAAGAACTGGGAAAGATATTCTACTGAGATGCAAGCTAGATATGAGCTCATCCACAATATTTTAGATCTAGAGGGGAGCTTAAAGATTTCCTCCTGAATAAATCAGTTTTAGAATTTACTGATAAAAACATACATACATACATACATACATACATAAAAATATAACCTTTTTTAATGGAAAGGCTTTTTATAAGACAGAAAACTCAAAGATCATTAAAAAAAGAAAATGGATAATTTGGCTCCATAAAGACTAAAACATCTATATGACACAAATAATGTTAAAACACAAGGGACATATGAAAAAAAAATTTGTCACAATATTAATGTCTAGACTGTATAGAGAATTTCAAAAAGCAACTTAAAAACTGAGCAAAAGTTTGACCAGGAAATTTGCTGAAAATTTAGTTTGCTGAAATTATGAATGATCATTAAACAGAAAAGTATGCTCAAAGAAATGCAAACTAAAATATTATGGTATAATTTTTCACATATGAGATTTTTAAAAGAAAACAGAAAATATATAGTATCAGCAAGACTGAGGAAAAACAAACTCTCTTGGTGTTAGCATATAGTTTATGCTAAACTAAAAATTAGAAAGCTTTTAGACAGACCAAGTTAGCAACACTTATCAACTTCTAAGTGCATCATATTTACCACAACAATATCAGTTCTAGAGCTCTATCATGTAGAAAAATTGAACTTATTTCTATGAAAGGATATTCATTGCAGTACTTGTAGAAATATATAATTTTAAAATTAATAATTAAAATTAAAATAATTAAAATTAATGTTTTACTTCACCTCATCACTCTACCATGGCAAACTTCAATGGGACCACAGTGTACCCTGGTCCTGAAACAGCTTTTTATGTAACAATATGTCTTGGAGACTTTCTCTGTCAATCCTACTAATATATAGGATTATTTGAATCACTATACAGAATTCCATCACAGAGATTCACCATCATTTAGAATGTGTACTATTAGTAATATACAAGCAAGTATTGGTTTCTGGTGTTTTTTTCTGTTTCTAAAAGTACTGCAATGAATATCCTTTCATAGAAATAATAATATTTGTTCTATTCCTCAAAAATATTATTTAATATTCTTGTAATACAAATACATTGTGACCCTTAAGTACAGCATAAAATGGGATAAAGTCAGAGCCTCAGGTAAACTGTGAACCTTAGTTGGTGTGTTTTGTCTATCTTCCTTCCTCCTCCTACCTTTAAAAGAATCTTCCCAAATTGCTCTCTTTCTTTCCATCTTATTTTTCTTTTGCATAATTTATCTCTTGTCTTGGCCCAATGTATGTTTCACAAAGAAGTTTCTCTTACCCAACATACTTGAGTTTATCTATGACCTTTCTCTTCAGCAAAGTCATTGTCATTTCTTCTAACTCCTCCTTATCATCATCTTCAATCTTCAGAACTATAACTACTATTAATTTATATTTTTAAATCTTAGTCATAATTACATTTGCTTCTTTAAAACTGAGAGGAGAGAATGTACTCACGTTTATTTTGAGGTTCTTCTTGACCCATTGTGGGTTAATTCTCTTCCTGTCCAGTGGTTGGGAGAATGAGAAGCCTCTTCTGATTTTGCCCCAAGTGTATATTTCTGTGGGTAAGGAGTATACCCTCAGAAATACTTGAGATTGAACATTAATCTTACTTATTCTGGTAAGAGCAGAAAGTTCTCTACATAAAAGATGAGTCAAAAGAAGAAGTCTTTTCAAAGACAAGTTTCCTTTGATTCACTCTGAGAAACAGAGCAAAGACGAAAGGAAATTGGGAAAGCAACACCCAAAAACAGCCAGTAGAAATTTCCATGAAGTATGTTGAGATCACTAGATTAGTGTGTCATGTGAAATTTCTCAATTTGTTTTTATTCATTCAAACAAAAAGTTTAGCAATGCCCTAAAAGAATAATCACTATGCTTAATAAAAATTTAATACACACTCCATCTTTCTTTCTTTCTTCTTTTTTTTTAGGGAGAGGTGTTATATTTCAAATTACATGTTACATCCTTGAGGTAAATTATGCCTTAAAAATGTCTCTGAACTGAGTAAGTTGTATGCAAGATGACAAAAGATAATGCGAGCAATGAGCTAAAGCTTTTTTTTAAAAAAGATTTTATTAATTTATTTGAAGGAGCACAGAGGGAGAGTGAAAGAGAGAAGGTGGCTCCCTTCTGAGCACAGAGCCCAAGGTGAGGCTCAATCCCAGGACCCTGGGATCATGATCTCAGCCAAAGGCAGACGACTGAGCCAGGCGCCCCTGAACTAAAGCTTTTAATGTACACAATGTATGTATACTGTATGTAAAGACAGGTAAACAAATCAAAATTTGTTTATCACAAATTTTTGTTTTGGGGTTGAGAAAGGGATGGTGGAGCTGTTGATTAAACCCCCAAATCTTCCTAGATGAGAGAAAATACGCTTATAAGGCAATGGAAAAGGAAATGTAACATTCTGTGGTAAAGACATCATCAGGTTCCCTGTCCTCTTTTACAGTGCCATCATGGACTGAATGTTGTGTCCTACAGCCATGTTGGCATTGTAATCTCAAACGTCCCAGCCTCTAGAACTGTGAGATAAAAATTCCTGTTGTTTAAGCCACTAATCTATGGTATTTTGCTACAGCAGCCTGAGATCACAAAAACAAGTATCCAGTAGCTTAGAGATCCTTCTTAAATTCTAGCTTCCAAAATATGGCCCTTCACCTGCCTTCTTCCTTAAGCTACAATATTATTTTAAGTATATATACACTCACACATATGTACACACACATATATATCTGGTGATCTTGAATGAAATACTACTATGTTAAGTTGGAAGTGGGAGGAAGTAAAATTATAGATTTGACAACACATATATTTTTCAACACTGTCACAAACAAAGTATTTCCATAGCAACAATATTACTTACCCACAAACTCTCAAAGTGACTCTAGAAACTACATCTTTTCTAAAGTACTATGTATTCTTTATTAAAAGGATTTAGGAATCTTAGAGGATATATAAATCCCACCTAGAACAGGAAAAAATAAACTACACCTGGCATATTCTGTGTTCCTGGAAAACAAACATGATTTCAAATACATGAGAGAAACTCTGCTCTAGAAAGTTTACTGAGCCAAATGAAAAGATGTGTCTAAGGTGTAGTTAAGACGATAAAAAGACAGGGGTGCCTATCTGGTTCAGCTGGTAATGTGTTTGACTCTTGATTTCAGCTTAGTCATGATCTCAAGCTTGTGAGATCAAGCCTGGTGTCAGGTCCAAGCTGGGAGTGGAACCTTCTTAAGATTCTTTCTCTTCCTCTCCCTCTGCCCACCTACCCAACAAGTTGCATGCACACATGTGTGCATGTGCTTTCTCGCTCTCTCTCTAAAAAAAAGAAAAGAAAAAAAATGAAAAAATCTAATTCAAACAAATGAAAATGAAAGCACAACATTTCAAAACTTATGGGAGACTGCAAAGACAGTTTTTAAAAATATTTTATTTATTTATTTGAGAGAGAGTAAGAGAAAGAGAGCACAGCAGGGGGAGCAGCAGAAGGAGAAGCAGAATCCCCACTGAGCAGGGAACCCAAAGAGGGGCTCAATCCCTGGATCTAGGGATCATGACCTGAGCCAAAAGTAGACACCACCGTCCAGGTGCCCCTAAAGGCAGTTCTAGGAATGAAGTTTATAATGATTCCTGACTACCTCAAGAAACAAAAAGTAGCTTGAAGACCTCAATTTACACCTCATGGAACTAGTAAAAGAACAAATCAAGCCCAATTAGCAGAAAGGAATTAACAAAGACCAGACAAATATATGAAATAAAGACTGAGCAGGGGCACCTTGGGGGACTCAGTTGGTTAAATCTGAAACTTGATCTCAGCTCAAGTCTTGATCTCAGGTTCATGAGTTTGAGCCCCACATTGGGCTCCATGACCAAAAATATAAAAGATCATTAAAAGTGAGAGCTGAAATTTTTAGACTAAAAAAAAAAAGTCAATGGGGTACCTGGGTGGCTCAGTCATTAAGTGTCGGTCTTCAGCTCAGGTCATGATCCTAGGGTCCAAGAATTGAGCCCCATGTGGGGCTTCCCCACTCTGTGGGAAGCATGCTTCTCCCTCTCCCACTCCTCCTGCTTATGTTTCCTCTCTCACTGTCTCTCTCTGTCAAATAAATAAATAAAATCTTTTTTTAAAAATCAACAAACTTTTAGCTAGAATAGCACAGAAATGCAGAGAGTACTAAAATAAATGAAACCAGAAACTAAAGAGGAGACCCTATAACTGATAACACAGAAATACAAAGGATCATGAGAGACTACTATGAAAAATTATACACCAACAAGCTGGATAACCTGGAAGAAATACGTTCTTAGAAACATGGAATCCATGAAGACTGAAGTCGGTTGGGCATCAGCCTTTTGCTCAGGTCAGGATCCCAGGATCCTGGGATTGAAGCCTGCATCAGGCTGCTCAGCAGGGAGCCTGCTTCTCCCTCTCCTTCTGTCCCTCCCCTTTGCTTATGCTCTCTCTCTCAGACAAATAACATCTTTTAAAAAATGAATAGAAAATCTGAACAGACCACTTTTAAGTAAAGAGATTGAATCAGTAATAAAAAAGATCTCTCAAGAAAGAAAAGCCAAGGACCAGAAGGTTTCACTAGTGAATTATTCCAAACATTTAAAGAACTAATGGCAATCCTGAAACCTTTTCAAAAAACTGAAAAGGAGGAAATACTCCCCAAACTCATTTTATGAGGATAGGATTACTCTGATACCACAGCCAGATAAGGATACTACGAGAAAAGAAAATTATAGCCCATTATAATATAATATAATATAATATAATGAATATAGATACAAAAATACTCAACAAAATATAGCAAACCAAATTAACAGCACATTTTAAAACATCATTCACCATGATTAAATGGGAATAATACCTGAGATATAAGGATGGTTCAACATATGTAAATCAATAAATGTAATATACCATATTAATAGAATAATAGATAAAAATCATATGATCATCTCAATAGATGTAGAAAAGACATCTGACAAAGTACAACATACTCAATGGTGAATAAGTGAAAGTTTTTTCTCTAAAATCAGAACCAGACAAAGGTGCCCACTCTGACCACTTCTATTTGGCATAGCACTAGAAGCCTTTGCTAGAGCAATCAGGGAAGAAAAAGAAATGAAAGTCATCCAAACAGCAAAGGAAGAAGTAAAATTGCTTTTGTTTGCATATATGATCCCATATTAAAAAAAAAAAATCCCAAGCACTCCATCAAAAAACTTTTGGAACTAATCAATATATTCAATAAAATTGCAGGATACAATTATCATACAGAAAATCATTTTGTTTCTATAGGCCACCAACAAAACACCAGAAAAAGAAATAAAGAAAACAAATCCATTCATAATAGCATCAAAAACACTAAAATAATTAGGAATAAATCTAACAAAGAGGCAAAATAACTGCACTGAAAACTACAAGATTTTGATAAAAAAAAATAAGGAGGATACAAACCAATGGAAAGATACCCTGTGTTCATGGATAAGGAACATTAACATTGTTAAAATGTCTATATTACCCAAAACCACCTATAGATTCAATGCAATCCTTATCAAAATCCCAATGACATTTTTCACAAAAATTTTAAAAAATAAAATTAAATTTGTATGGCACAAGAAAAGACTCTAAACAGTGAAAGCAATCCTGGAAAAAAGAAAAAAACTGAAACATAACATTTCCTGATTTCAAATCATACTACAAAGCCATAGTAATGAAAACAGTGTGCATAAAAATAGACACATAGATCAGTGGAGCATAAATGGAAACCCAGAAACTCTTGCATATATGGTCAATAAATATTTTTTTAAATATATTTTATTTACTTGACACAGAGCATGAGCGGGGAGGCGGGGAGGGCAGACTCCTGCTGAGCAGGGAGCCCAATACGGGGCTCAACCCCAGGACCCTGGGATCATGACCTGAGCCGAAGGCAGAGGCTTTAACCCACTGAGCCACCCATGTGCCCTGGTCAACATATATTTGACAAGGGAGCCAACAATACTCAAAGGAGATTCAATAGTCCCTTCAAAATGGTGTTGGGAAAGTGGATAATCACAAGTGGAAGAATGTGGTTCTTACCCTTATCTTACACCACTAATAAGAAAGAAAAAAACGTCAAAATAGATTAAAGACTTTAAGAAGACCTGAAACTATAAAACTCCAAGAAAAAAAACATAAGGATAAAACTCCCTGACATTGGTTTCAGCAATAATTTCCTGGGTATGAGAGCAAAAGCACAGAAGCAAAAGCAAAAATAAACAAGCCCACTTACATCAAATTTAAAACCTTTCTAGTCAGGCACCTGAGGGCTCAGTTGATTAAGCAACTGCCTTCAGCTCAGGTCATGATCCCAGGGTCCTGGGATGAGTCCTGCATCTGGATCCCTGTAGGGAACCTGCTTCTCCCTCTCCTTCTGCCTGCTGCTCCCCCTGCTTGTGTGCTCGCGCGCTCTCTCTCTCTCTCTCTGTCAAAATAAATAAATAAAATCTTTTTAAAAAATAAAAATAAATGAATGAATGAATGAATGAATGAATGAATGAATAAAGCTTTCTGCTTCCTAAGAAAGCACTTACAAAACACATATCTGGTAAGGAATTAATACGTAAAAAATATAAAGAATGAATACAACTCAATAGCAAAAAATCCCTAATAACCCAATTTAAAAATAGGCAGAGGAACTGAATAATCTCCAAAGATACACAGAGAGCAATGAAAAGGTGCTTGACATCACTAATTATCAGGGGGGAAAAAAGCACAATGAGATATCACCTCAAGCCTGTTATAATTAAGGTTATATCAAGAAGACGAGAGATAACAACTATTGACAAGGATATGAAGAAAAGGGAACCCTAGTACACTATTGGTAAGAATGCAATTTGTATAGCCCCTATGGAAAAGTGTGGAGGTTCCTCAAAGAATTATAAATAGAACCATGATATGATCCAGTATTACCACTTCTGGTTTCATATGTATTAGAATATTGTAGGAATGTCTGCACTACCATATTCATTGCAGCATTATTCACAATAGCCAAGATAGAGAAACAACCTAAGTGTCCATCAACAGATGATGGATAAGGAAGATATGGTATAAATATACAATGGAATATTATTCAAACATGAGAAAGAAGTAAATCCTGCCATTTGCAGCCATTTGGATGGACACTGAGGGCATTAGGCTAAGTGAAATAAGTCAGGGAGAAAGATAAATACTGTATGACATCACTTATGTGTGGAATCAAAAAATGACAAATTAAGGAACAGAGAGTAGAGGCATGGTTACTAAGGGTTGGGAGTGGGGGAAATGGGGAGATATTGGTCAAATGGTACAAATTTCCAGTTGTGAGATTAATAGTCTAATATACAGCATAGTGATTATCACTAATAATATTATATATACTTGAATGTTACTAAAAAATAGATTTTAAACATTTTTGCCACACAAAAGAAAGGCAAATATGTGACAGGATGAAGGTGGTAGCTCATACTACGGTAGTAATCATTTTGCTACTTATAAATGCATCCAATCAATACACTGTATACCTTAAAATTATATCATGTTATGTGTCAACTATATCTCAATGAAACTGAGGGTAAAATGTTGTATCCATACAACAGAATGCTATTTGGCAAGAAAAAGGAATGAAATACTGCTATATGCTACAATATGGATGAATCTCATAAACATTATGCTGGTCCTTGGCAAGATGGTGGAGGAGTGTGGTCTCTGTTTCAACTGGTCCCCTGAATTTAGCTAGACATCTACCAAGTCACTCTGAACACCCACGAAATCAGCCTGAGATGTAAGATTATATGTTTGGATCTCTATGGGGGCAGAGGGTCATCAGTCCTGAGGTATGAAGGATGGAGTTGGGATTGCATGGACAAATGTTGGAGGATAAACAGAGTGGGGAGTGGACCACCAGAAACTAGCCACTGGAAAGTAATACCTCAGTGCAAAAGTGTCCTATGCTGGAGGCCAGGGATAGCTTGCAGAGCAGTGGCAGTAGGATAGGAAGAAACTGATAACAGGGTTCAAACAGAATACAGGGGCTTAAGGGGCAAATACTAGAATCAGGCGGCTACAGGCACAGATCTAAGCCTGCAGATTTGGGGCGGGGAGGAGGCAGCCACCACCACCACTGGCCTGGGCTCACCCAGACTGGGATCACTTGTGGCTTTGGAGGCACAGGGGGCAGAGATAATTGGGGGCTGGGGTCTACTGCTGAGAGGATTGCTGGGGGCATACACCACCTGTGGGAAGCTGCAGTTTTCAGTGGCACTTACAGAGGGGGAGACTGTGTGTTCTGGAGGATCTAGAGAGGAAAGGACTATGGTTTCTCTCCTCTGTGGTGGAAGTCTAGGTATGGACATTTTCATATGCTCTGACCCTCCAAAAATCTGCTAAAAGCCACCAGAGAACAAAAGCCCAAAAGAAATTTCCACGGAGTCCAGCCCCTTGAGAGGGAGCAGGGCAACTCCACCCAAGCAGGACTGACTGAAAAACAATGTGTCAGGCCCCTCCCCAGAAGACAAGCTGGAAGAACAAGAGGACAACAACCACAGAGTCCCCATGAAACTGTAAAACCCCAAAACCAGGGGGAAATAGTATATTAAGCTTCTGGTATTGCCTCACAGCCTGTGTATTTCTTAGATACAACTCTTTTTTTTTCTTTTTTTAATTCTTTCTTATGTTTCCTCCTCCTCCTCCTCTTCTTTTTCTCCTTCTTCTTCACCTATTTATCATTTCAACTAGATGTTTAATACAATGTATTCCATGGTAACTTTTTAACGTGAACTTTTCCACACATGCACTTTTTTTTATCTTATTCTTTTTTTATGTATATACAGATAAAATGTAGTCCTTTTTTTCCATATTCAATACTACCTTTATATATATACACCAGTTTTAATTTCCCTGTATTGCTGCGAAGTAGTATTCTCTAACAAAAAGAACAAAATACACCCAGGAAGAACTGAAACACCCTACCTCACCCACATCAAGGGATTATAGGTCCCTTCCCTTCACCCCCCCTTTTTTGTAGTTTTTTGTTTATTTGTTTTTGTTTTTGTACTTTGTAAATCTTATTCTTGGGTTTCATTTTGGCTGGGTTTTTTTGTTTGTTTGTTTGTTTTTGTTTGCTTTGTTTTGGTGGTGGCTTCCAATTGCTCTGAACTTTCCCAGGGTGCTCCTTGCCTGGATTGTGGTTGATATTTTTGACTGCACATCCCCTCAACCACAACTGAAATGACTAGGAGGAAGAACTCCCAACAAATGAAAGAACCAGAGACAATGGCCTTTCCCACAGACCTAATGGATATGAGATGTCAGAAATACACTTCAGGGTAATAGTTATGAAGAGAATAGTTAGGATGGAGAAAACCATAAACAGGAACATAGACTCACTAAGGGCAGAAATGAGAGCTAATCAGACTGAACTTAAAAATGCTATAAATGAGGGGCGCCTGAGTGGCTCAGTGGGTTAGGCTGCTGCCTTTGGCTCGGGTCATGATACCAGGGTCCTGCGATCAAGCCCCAGGTCGGGCTCTCTGCTCAGCAGGGAGCCTGCTTCCCTCTCTCCCTCTGCCTGCCTCTCTGCCTACCTGTGATCTCTGTCTGTCAAATAAATGAATAAAATCTTTAAAAAAAAATGCTATAAATGAGAAGCTGTGTAAACTAGATATTCTAACAGCTAGGGCAAACAAGGCAGAAGAATGAATTAGTGATCTAGAAGACAAACTGATAAGAAGGAGCAGGAGGAACCCTGAACAAACACCTTGAAATCCATGAGAACAGAATTAGAGAAATAGTCGATGCCATAAAATGTTCCAATGTCAGAATTATTGGGATCACTAGGTGGATGAAGAGAGGGAGGAGACTGAAAGATATACTTGAGTAAATCATAGCTGAGAACTTCCCCAATCTGGGGAATGAAACAAGCATTCCCATCACAGAGGCAGAGAGGACCCCTCCCAAGATCAAGGAGAAAAGACCAATGCCCCTGCATGTAATAGTAAAACTTGCAAATATTAGAACCAAGGAAACCATCTTAAGAGAAGTTAGGGGGAAGATATTCCTTATATACAGAGGTAAGAACATCAAAATAACGTAAGACCTGTTCACAGAGACCTGGCAGGACAGAAAGGGCTGGCAAGACTATTCATGGTACTAAATGAGAATAACATGTAGCCAAGAATACTTTATCTGGCAAGGCTGTCATTCAGAATGGATGGAGAGATAAGAGCTTCCAGGACTGGCAGAAACTGAAAAGATACATGACCACTAAGCCGGCACTGTAAGAAATACTAAAGGGAAGTTCTACAAAAGGAGAAAGACCCCAAGAGTGATATAGAACAGAAATTTACAGATACAATCTATAGAAACAAGGACTTCACAGGCAATATGATGACAATAAAATCATATCTTTCAATAATCACTCTCAACATGAATGGCCTAAATGCTCCCATGAAAAAACACAGGGTTGCAGATTGGATAAAAAGACAGGACCCATCCATATCCTGTCTACAAGAGACTCATTTTGAACCTAAAGGTACACCCAGACTGAAAATGAAGAGATGGAGAACCATTTTTCATGCCAACAGACCTCAAAAATTGCTGGAGTAGCAATTCTCATATCAGACGAATTAGATTTTAAGCTAAAGACTGTAGTTAAAAATACAGAAGGGCACTATATAATTCTTAAAGGGTCTATCTAACAGGAGGATCTAACAACTGTAAATATCTATGCCCCCAACATGGGAGCAGCCAACTGCATAAGCCAACTGTTAACCAAAATAAAGAGACATATTGATAATAACTCATTAATAGTAGATCACAACACTAGCAGATATTAATAACCCATTAATAGTAGATCTCAACACTCCACTCTCAGTGATGGATCATCTAAGCAGAAAATCAACAAAGAAACAAGAGCTTTGAATGACACACTGGACCAGATGGACCTCATAGATATATACAGAACATTACACCCTAAAACAGCAGAATACTAATTCTTCTCAAGCGCACATGGAACTTTCTCTATGTGGTGTGTAGAATACACCACATATTACGTCACAAATCAGGTCTCAACTGATACCAACTGATACCAAAAGATTGAGATTCTATCCTGCATATTCTCAGACCACAATGCTTTGAAACTGGAACTCAATCACAAGAAAAAAAAACTGGAAGAAATTCAAACACTTGGAAGCTAAAGACCATCCTGGTTAAGAATCCTTGGGTCAACCAGGATATTAAAGAAGAACTTAAACAATTCATGGAAGCCAATCAAAATGAAAACACATCGGTCCAATACCTATGGGATACTGCAAAGGCAGTCCTGATGGGGACCACAAAGGTGGTCCTAAAGGGGAAATACATAGTCATCCAAGCCCCACTCAAAAATAACAGAAAAATCCTGAATTCGCCAACTAACTTTACTCTTTAAAGAACTCAAAACAACAACAACAACAAAGGAAGCATAAGCCACACATGAGAAGAGAAATAATTAAGATTAGAGCAGAAATTAATTAATCAGAAACCAGAAATACAGTAGAGCAGATCAATGAAACTAGAAGCTGGTTCTTTGAAAGAATTAGTTAAGATCAATAAACTGGCCAGACTTACCTGAAAGAAAGGAGAAAGGACCCAAATAATTAATAAAATTATGAATGAAAGGGGAGAGATCATGACTAATACCAAGGAAATAGAAACAATTATCAGAAATTATCAACAACTATATGCCAATAAATTAAACAACCTGGAAGAAATAGATGCATTCCTGGAAACCTATAAACTACCAAGACTGAAACAGGATGACTAATAATCAGTAACTGTACTGAAGCAGTGATCAAAAACCTCCCAAAAAATAAGAGTCCAGGACCTGATGTATTCCCTGGGTAATTCTACCAAACATTCAAAGAAGAAATAACACCTAGTCTTCTGAAGCTGTTTCAAAAAATAGAAACAGAAGGAAAACTTCCAGACTCATTCTGTAAGACCAGAATTACCTTGATCCCCAAACCAGGCAAAGACCCCAACAAAAGGAGAATTTTGGACCAATATCTCTGAAGAATAGGGGTGCCAAAATTCTCAACAATAGGATCCAACAGTACATTAAAAGGATTATCCATCACAACCAGGTTGGATTTATCCTTGGGATGCAAGGGTGGTTCAACATTCACAAATCAATCAATGTGATAGATCACATTAACAAGAGGAGAGAAAAGAACCACATGTTTCTCTCAATTGATTTAGAAAAAGCATTTGACAAAATACAGCATCCTTTCCTGATTAAAACTCCTCAGGGTGTAGGGATAAAGGGAACATTCCTCCATTTCATACAAACCATCTATGAAAAGCCCACAGCGAATATCATTCTCAATGGAGAAAAGCTGAGAGCCTTTCCCTTAAGATCAGGAACATGACAAGGATGCCCACTCTCACCACTGTTGTTCAACATAGTACTAGAAGTCCTAGCAATAGCAATCAGACAACAAAAAGAAATAAAAGGTATTCAAATTGGCAAAGAAGAAGTCATTCTTTCTTCACAGATGACATGATACTTTATGTGGAAAACCCAAAGACTCCACCCCCAAATTACTAGAACTCATACAGCAATTCAGTAATGTGGCAGGATATAAAATCAATGTGCAGAAATCAGCTGCTATCCTACTACACTAACAGTGTAATTGTAGAATGAGAAATTAGGGAATTGAATCTGTTTACAATAGCACCAAAAACCGTAAGATACCTTGGAATAAACCTAACCAAAGAGGTAAAGGATCTGTACTCAAGGAACCACAGAACACTCATGGAAAAAACTGAGGAAGACACAAAAAGATGGAAAAGCATTCCATGTCCATGGATCAGAAGAATAAACATTGTTAAAATGTCTATGCTGCCCAGAGCAATCTGTACATTCAACGCCATCCTGATCAAAATACCAATAGCATTTTTCAAAGAGCTGAACCAAACAATCCTAAAATTTGTGTTGAACCAGAAAAAATCCCAAATTACCAAGGAAATGTTGAATAAAAGAAACAAAGCTGGGATCATCACGTTTCCTGATTTCAAGCTGTATTATAAACCTATAATCACCAAGGCAGCATCATGGTACTGGCACAAAAACAGACACATAGATCAAGGGAAGAGAACAGAGAGCCCAGATATGGACCCTCAACTCTATAGTCAAATAATCTTCAACAAAGCAGGAAAAAATATCCAATGGAAACAAGACAGTCTCTTCAATAAATGGTGCTGGGAAAATTGGACAGCTATATACAGAAGAATGAAACTCAACCATTCCCTTACACCATACACAAAGATAAACTCTAAATGTATGAAAGGCCTCAATGTGAGACAGGAATCCATTAAAATCCTAGGGAAAAACATAGGTGGTAACCTCTTCCACATCAGCCACAGCAACTTCTTTCAAGACACATCTCCAAAGGCAAGGGAAGCAAAAGCAAAAATGAACTTTTGGGACTTCATCGAGATAAAAAGCTTCTGCACAGCAAAGGGAACAGTCAGCAAAACAAAGAGGCAACCCAGGAAATGGGAGAAGATATTTGCAAATGACACTATAGATAAAGGGCTGATACCCAAGATTTGTAAAGAACTTCTCAAACTCAACATCCAAAAAGCAAATAAAGTCAAAAAATCAAGTCAAAAAATAGGCAGAAGACATAAACAGACATTTCTCCAAAGAAGAAATACAAATGGTTAATAGACGCATGAAAAAAATATTCATCATCATTAGCCATCAGGGAAATTCAAATCAAAACCACATTGAGATACCACCTTACACCAGTTAGAATGGCCAAAATTAGCAAGACAGTAAATGACATGTTTTGGAGAGGATGTGGAGAAAGGGGAACCCTCTTACACTGTTTGTGGGAATGCAAGTTGGTGCAGCCACTTTGGAAAACAGTGTGGAGATTCCTTAAGAAATTAAAAATAGAGCTACCCTATGACCTTACAATTGCACTACTGGGTATTTACCCCAAAGATACAGATGTAGTGAAAAGAAGGACCACATGCACCCCAATATTCATAGTAACAATGTCCACAATAGCCAAACTGTGGAAAGAGCAGAAGTGCCCTTTAACAGATGAAGGATAATGAAGATGTGGTCCATACATACAATGGAATATTACTCAGCCATGAGAAAGGATGAACACCCAACTTTTGCATCAACATGGATGGAACTGGAGGAGATTATGCTAAGTGAAATAAGTCAAGCAGAGAAATTCAATTATCACATGGTTTCACTCATATGTGGACTATAAGAAATAGCATAGAGGACACTAGAAGAAGGAAGAGGAAAATGAAGGGGAGGAAATCAGAGGGGGAGACAATCCATGAGATACTATGGACTCCAGGAAACAAACAAACAGGGTTTTAGAGGGGAGGGGGATGGGGGGATGGTTTAGCCCGGTGATGACTGTTAAGGAGGGCACATACTGCATGGAGCACTGGGTGTTACACACAATGAATCATGAAACCCTACAAAACCTAATAATGTGCTATATGATGACTAACATAATAAAAAAATGATGCTAAGTTAAAGGATTCAGTTATGACAGACCACATACTGTGTGAGTCCATTTATACAAAGTGTCCAGGATAGGCAAATTCATAAATAGAGAAAGTAAATTAGTGGTTGCCTAGGGCAGGGGGTGGTGGTATAGATTTTGGAGTAATGATTAAGTGGTGTGAGGTGTTTTTTTGGGTAATGATATGTTCTAAAATTAACTGTGATGAACGTTGCACAAATCTGTGAATATGCAAAAAAAGTCACTGATCTGTGTACTTTAAATGACTGAATTATATGGTATGTAAACTATACCTCAAGAAGGCTCTTAAGAAAAAAAAATTTACTCTACATCTGAATGTTTATCAACTGGGATGCCTGGGTGGCTCAGTTGGTTAAGCGGCTGCCTTCGGCTCAGGTCATGATCCCAGCGTGAATGTTTATCAACTCATGAACAAATAAATAAAATGTGCCAGATTTATAAGTGAAATATTATTTATGAAAAAAAGGTAAAAAATACTGACATATACAACAACCTCAATGAACCTCAGAAACATTATGCTAAGAGAAAGAAGTCAGACACAAATGAACACATATTAATAATTTTTTTAAATGAAATATTCACAAAAGACAAATCCATAGAGGTAGTGAGGAAATCAGTGGCTTCCTAGGACAAGGAGTGGGAATGGGGAGCGACTATAAATAAGCACAAGGAATCTTTTTGGAGTGATGGAAAAGTTCTATATCTATATTGTGGAGATGGTTTTATAACTCCATAAATTTACTAAAAATCATTGAAATACATACTTAAAGCATGGTATACAAAGTATACCACATTGGGCGCCTGGGTGGCTCAGTGGGTCAAGCCGCTGCCTTCAGCTCAGGTCATGATCTCAGGGTCCTGGAATCGAGTCCCGCATCGAGCTCTCTGCTCAGTGGGGAGCCTGCTTCCTCCTCTCTCTCTCTGCCTGCCTCTCTGCCTAGTTGTGATCTCTCTGTGTCAAATAAATAAATAAAATCTTAAAAAAAAAGTATACCACATTAAAGTTGTCTTAATAACAACAATAACAACTTTAAATGGAATAGACTAAATTATCCAACCAAAAGACATAGAGCAGGTGAATGAATAAAACAAAATTACATGCTTCCTCTAGGAGACTCCATCTTTAAGGACACTCACAGTCTGAAAGTAAAGAGATGGAAAAAGATATTTCATGCAAATGGAAATGGAAAGAGAACAGGCTGTAGCTATACTTGCACAAAATAGAATTTATGACAAAGACTATAATAAGAGACAAAAAAAGTCAAAGTGATAAAAGGGTCAAATCAACAAGAGGATATAATATTTGTAAATATTTATGCAACCAACATAGGATCACCTAAATATATAAGGTAAATATTAACAGACCTGGAGGGAAAAATAGGCAGCAGTACAATAATGTCCCACTTTTCACAGCAGATGGATCACCCAGAAAGAAGATCACTAAGGAAACACTGGACTTAAATGGCACATGGACCTAACACACATATACAGAACTCCATCCAAGAGCAGCATGATACACATTCTTCCCAAGTATACATGGAACATTCTCTGGGAGAGGTCACATGTCAGGCTACAACATAAGTCTCACTAAATTTAAGTAGATTGAAATCATATTAAGCATATTTTCTGGCCACAGTGGTATAAATCTAGAAATTAATTGCAATTAAAAAAACAGGAAAATTCACAAACTATGAGGTTAAACAACATGCTCCTGTGTGCATACATACTATTCATTGAGTCACTCTGTATCTTTTGATTGGGGAGTACAGTCCATTTCATTTAAAGAAATCATTATTATTATTTGATTATGGTATACTCAACATACCATAAAATAATGTTTTAACCAATGGGTCACAAAAGAAATTTAAAAAAAAAGAAATCAAACTGGAAATCAAAATATGTCCTGAAACAAATGAAAATGGAAATACAAAAAAAGAAATACAACATACAAAAACTCATGGGATGCTATAAAAGCAGTTTTAATAGGGAAGTTCATAGCAATAAACACCTACATGATCAAAAAATATTATTTCTTTGAAGTAAAAACAAGAACAAAAAAAAGAGCAAACATCCTTTAAAAAGTGATAATGAAGGGGGGCACCTCGGTGGCTGAAGTCAGTTGTGTCCAACTCTTGGTTTCAGCTCAGGTCATGATCTCAGGGTCCTGAAATTGAGCCCCATAACTGGCTCTGCACTTTCCAAAAAGTCTACTTGGGATTTTCTCTCTTCCTTTCCCTCTGCCCCTCCCACTGCTTGCACTCTAAATAAATAAATAAATAAATAAATAAATAAAATCACCTTTTTTAAAAAAGAGATATGAAAATCAAACCAGGCTAAAATCATTACGATGTTGGTCAGACAACTGTTCCAAATAAGCAAACCAACATGTGGCAGTCAGGCTCAGAAATGGAGAGGAGTCTGTGGAAGGCATGCCTGAAAGGTTTGAGGAGTGAGGGGATCCAGAATAATCTACTATTCAAAACTTCACAGTGCATTACTGCAAAGCCTATGAGTTGAGAAAATTCTGAGTTGTGTATTCTTTTGGGTTGTACCATCCCCTCCACACTACAGGTTTTGGTGTTTGCCATTTTCACTTTTATGGCTTTTGTCACACTGTCCCACAGTATCTCACAGATGAATTATTGCTCTAGAGTGAAAGAGACATTTCAACCTCAAATCTTGCATCAAAACTTAGCAAAGAAGTAGGTCTTTGCTTTCAAAGTGTTTGGACTCATCCTGATGATGGAACCTGGAAAAGATACATAGGAAATAAACATAACAGGGCAATTCCTGATGAAGAAACCAAGGCCAGGAAACTGATGGAAATAAAAACAAATCCATTAATTGGTTGCAAATATTTTTGCAACTAAAAAAAGATTTTCAACAAATGCGTATATATTTAATGAATACTACCCAGAAAGAATTAGTGAATAATAATGAAGAAAAATGGGAGTACATAACCCAGTCTGGAGCTAGAGTAGGGTTGCTGAGGAAGGAAAGCAGGCATCTGGAGGAAGGGATGACTTAGAAGATGAGTAGGAGCTGTTTGTCCCGCCACATCCCACAAGTGCCAGGAGATTTAGAGAAAATACAAGGTTGCATGGTTAGTAAATGACTCACTAATTAGATGAAACAGGGTCCCTTTCAAATGTGACAGAGACTCAGTATTTTATAAGAAATTTCTTTCATTCTTTGTTTTAAAATAATAATAATAATTAACTTGCTTACTCACCATCCAATCAAGTAAGTACTATTGTTTTCCCCTTTATAAATAACATATCCAAGTCTCTGAAAAGTTAAAAATTTGCCTGAGCTCCTGCATAGAGTATGCTAGAATTGAAATTCAGATCTAGGTAATATGGCACTCCAGCCCATATGTTAACCACTAGGTTACAGTCCTCGAAGAAAAGAAAGACATCTTATCAGATAAAAAGCCACTAACAGAATAAATATAAGCTGACACAATGTTTTCAAAAAGACTAACAAGAAAAAAGGAACATGTTTAGTATGCAGGGGAAACTGGACTATGCTAAGGGAAAAAAAGGAGTTTGTGAAAGAGGCAGAGAAAGGAATAATATATACCAACAACAATGTGAGGAAACCAACATAGACAAACAGGATGGAAAATAAAGCAACAATCCAATGACCCAATGGGAACCCACAGTTTCCTCTTTGGTTCAGCAAGTGAAGAGCCCTAAACTGGGACAATATGTTTCTCAGAGGTCAGACAAGCATGAGTAAACCAGAAATGGTTATGAGTGAGTATGTCTAAAGCAGCATTAAAGCTCTGCTTCTCTTCCCACAAATGCTATGGACACAGTCTTGAAGCCAGACTGTAGTCAAAGATATTAACCAAAGAACTTTGGTCAAGTAGCGTAGACAGCACCCATACTTCCAGACTACTGACTGGGTCTATGTACAGAAGATGAAATCTGTAGAAAACAGAGAATAGACACTTACACCTGTATTTCTTTTACAGTCAAGGGCATACTTAACTTTCATTTTAAGGTTATAGCTGATCCCCCAAACCACCATATTATTAGATTCCATCCTAATCTTTCACAGATTGTCATTTTCCTACTTCTTGTAATCTGTTATACCATGTTTATTATTTATGATGTTTTTCATTTGCCAATAATAGAAAGAAACCTACTATAAACCACTGAAAAAAAAAATAAATGTAGAAGATGGCTGCTCATGCATTTCACAGAATCCAAGAAAGAGATGAACAACCAGGCTTCCATAAGAGTCAACCAAGGTAGCTTGGGGAATCACAGACACAAACATTTTTTGGATCTTAAACCTAGGGCCCTGCCATCAACAAGGCTTGATTCTTAAAACCAGGCCCTATGTCTCTCAGCTCAAATTCAGAATCCCTGAGGGAGAGAATTGGATTTTCTAGCCTAGACCAAGTATAGCCAAAGGAAGAGAGAGTCAGGTAATCACAGATGTGATTACTAAGGCTTTTGTGGACAAAGCCCAAAAGAAAGGAGATAGTAGAGAACTGAGGATAGTGCTGAACTGCCTGTTTCATCCCAGTGTTTCCCCTTATGCAAATATCTTCTTAGAAAATACACACAACTTACAATTAGCTCATTTATTTGGCTGTAGGATACATTGGTCAGATTTTTGAGATGGCACAAAGAGGAGTGGAAACATTGATCTTTCTGTGACCAGTCAGGTATCAAAATCTTGAAAGGTAGGATAGGTGGGCCAAAAGTAACAAGCAACTGAACATGAATGAATATTAAAAATCTGTATTCATGTCCAGAGATGTTATGGTAAGTGATGCTGTGGGAAAACATCCTCAGCACATAGGAGGCTCTGCCACCATGCCTGTCCACAAGTGGGTTGACTTCATCTCCACTTCACAAGTGCCATAGAGATAAAGATGATAAATACATAAAATCATCAAGCAGGAAATTGTATAAAAAGTATAAGGCGGGGGCACCTGGGTGGCTCAGTCATTGGGCATCTGCCTTGGGCTCAGGTCCTAATCCCAGGGTCCTGGGATCAAGCCCAGCATCAGGCTCCCTCCTCTGCGGGAAGCCTGCTTCTCCCTCTCCCACTCCCCCTGCTTGTGTTCCCTCTCTTGCTGTATCTCTCTCTGTCAAATAAATAAATAAAGCCTTTCAGATCAATATCCCTGATGAATATGGATGCTAAGATTCTCAACAAGATCCTAGCTAATAAGATCCAACAATACATTAAAAAAATTATCCAGCATGACCAGGTGGGACTTATCCATGGGATGCAGGGGTGGTTCAACATTTGCAAATCAATGTGATAGAACAAATGAATAAGAAAAGAGAGGAAAACCACATGGTCCACATAATTGATGCAGAAAAAGCATTTGACAAGATACAGCATCCATTCCTGATTAAAACAATTCAAAGTATAGGGATAGAGGGAACATTCCTCAACTTTATAAAATCTATCTATGAAAAACCCACAGCGAATCATCCTCAATGGGGAAAAGCTGATAGCCTTTCCTTTGAGATCAGGAACACAACAAAGATGCCCACTCTCGCCATTCTTGTTCAACCTAGTATTAGAAGTCCTAGCAACAGGGGTGTCTGGGTGGCTTAATGGGTTAAAGCCTCTGCCTTCGGCTCAGGTTGTGATCCCTGGGGTCCTGGGATGGAGCCCCGCATCAGGCTCTCTGCTCAGCAGGGAGCCTGCCTCCCACCACCCCCCCGCCTCTCTCTGCCTACCTGTGATATCTGTCTGCCAAATAAATAAACAAAACCTTAAAAACAAATCTTTAAAAAAAAAAAAAAAGAAGTCCTAAAAACAGCAATCAGACAACTAGATAACTGGAAAGGCTCACCTTAACCCCTTGCACACCCATATTATTAGCCAACTGACCAGAGAACCACATAAAATCTTTTAGGGAGTAATTAAACACTGGATCATATGTCTCCTTAATTCATGGCAATTTTATCTTATTGAATGTTATCGCTGAGTAGTCCAATTTTAACTTTATAATTTAGGAAAAAACCTCTACCTCACAACTACAAGCAACAAATTATACAAAAACAAACCAAAAAAAATCTTAACAAAACACATCACTTCCTATATATATACTTAACCTGGCATTATGTCATAGGTACCTCCAAATCTTTAGATTGGATCACGTGCAACAAAGACAATTAAAATGTTTATATAATAAGGATTCTTGGTTTAATCAAGTAATGCCTTTCTCCGTATAAATTTTGTTTTATAATTCATAACAAATAACAAAATCGATGATTTGCACCCTAAATAGTCCCATTTTTTAAAAGATTTTATTTATTCATTTGACAGGCAGAGATCACAAGTAAGCAGAGAGGCAGGCAGGTGGTGGGGCAGGGTGGGGGAGCAGGCTCCCCGCTGAGCAGAGAGCCTGATGCAGGGCTCCATCCCAGGACCCTGATATCATGACCTAAGCCGAAGGTAGAGACTTAACCCGCTGAGCCACCCAGGCACCCTAATAGTCCCATTTTAAACCTCAGAGTTACCAACTAAATTACAGAAATACCTCAATTTTAGAAAACAAAAAACCAAAATTGATTTTTAAAAATTGCTTCATTCATGGAAAGCCAATAATATGGGGATTCTTTCAAAGAACACTGAATGTTCCTTTACAAAATTCAAAAGCATAAGTTTGGGGAAATATTATTTCATTTACTTAGCAAAAAGTTTGAAGTCCCATCTAGTCTGGGAACATAGAGATTAATACTACATAGTCACTGCCATCAAGAGTCAACTGTTCAACATAAAAATTATTCCACTTGAAATCACTGCATTTCATAATCTCTGACCAGGAATAGGGCCAGGCTTTTTCATCCATTTCGAATTTATTTTTGTGTGTGGTGTAAGGAAGTGGTCCAGTTTTATTCTTCTGCATGATGCTGTCCAGTTTTCCCAACACCATTTGTTGAAGAGACTGTCTTTTTTCCATGGGGTATTCTTTCCCGCTTTGTCAAAGATTATTGATCATATTGTTGAGGGTCCATTTCTGGGTTCTCTGTTTTGTGCCAGTATCATACTATCTCGATGATTACCACTTCGTAATACAGCCTGAAGTCTAGGATTGCGATGCTTCCAACTTTTGTTTGATTTTTCAACATTACTTTGGCTATCAGGGTCTTTCTGTTTCCTTATAAATTTTAGGATTGTCTCAGCACTGCGAAAAATGCTGGTGGTATTTTGATAGGGATTGCACTGAATGTGTAGACTGCTTTGGGCAGCATAGACATTTTAACAATATTTGTCCTTCCATTCCATGAGCATGGAATGTTTTTCCATTTCGTTGTGTTTTCCTCGATTTCTTTCATAATTGCTCTATAGTATTCAGATCTTTTACTTCTTTGGTTAGGTTTATTCCTTGGTATCTTATGGATTTTGGTGCAATCCTGTAAACAGGATCAATTCCTTGATTTCTCTATCTTCTACTTCATTGTTAGTGTACAAAAATGCAACCGCCTTCTGCACATTGATTTTATATCCTGTGACTTTGCTAAATTCCTGTATCAGTTCTAGCAATTTTGGGTGGAGTCTTTTGGGTTTGTTTTGGTTTGGTTTGTTTTTTTTGCTTTGTTTTGCTTGACAGCGAGACAGAGACAGCAAGAGCAGGAACATGAGCAGGGGGAGTGGGAGAGAGAAAGCAGGCTTCCCAATGTGGGGCTCCATCCCAGGATGCTGGGATCATGATGATCCGAGCCAAAGCTTAATGACTGAACCACCCAAGCGCCCCTCTTTTGGGTTCTCTACATAGAATATCAAGTCATCTGCAAAAAGTGAGTTTGTCTTCTACTTTGCCAATTTGGGTGCTTTTGTTTTTTATTTCTTCTTGTTGTCTCACTGCTGAGGCTAGGACTTCTAGTACTGTGTTGACCACCAGTGGTAAGAGTGGACATCCCTACTGTGTTCCTGATCTTAGGGGAAGAGCTCTCAGTTTTTCCCCATTGAGGATGATATTTTCTATGTGGTCTTTCATATACATCCTTTACAACATTGAGGTATGTTCCCTCTTATGTCAAGAAAGGGTGCTGTATTTTGTCAAATGCTTTTTCTCCATCTATTGAGAATATTGTGTGGTTCTTATCCTTTCTTTATTAATGTGGTGTATCACATTGATTGATTTGCTGATGTTGAACCACCTCTGCAGCCCAGGAATAAATCCCACTTGGTCATGGTGAATAATCTTTTAAGTGTACTGGTTGATCTTATTGGCTAGTATCCTGTTGAGAATCTTTGCATCTGTGTTCATCAGGGATAATGGTCTGTAATTCTCCTTTTTGGTGGGGTCATTGTCTGGTTTGGGATCAAGGTAATGCTAGCCTCATAGAGTGAGTTTGGAAGTTTTCCTTCCATTTCTATATTTTGGAACAATTTCAGAAGAATAAGTATTAATTCTTCTTTATTTCAAAGACATAAATAATACTCATCTATTTATTTATTCATTCTAGAAATATAGATTGAGTTCTTAATTTTGCAGGGCAAAAAATTGTCTTAATTTGATACAATTAAGTCCTGATATCTCTATCTGAAATCTTCATAGGAAACTCAAACTTAGAGTGTTCGAAAATGAGCTCTTGTTTTCCCATCTAAAATAGTCTCATGCTGCTGGCTTCTTCATACCCAGAAAATTAAAAAAAATAATAATAATAAAGCTAAATTGAAATCTGGTCATTCCTCAAGTCAAAAGCCTTCACTGGCTTTCTATCTGGCCCAGAATAACATTTAGAATTCCTTACCATGGCCTACAAGGAATCACATGGGCAGATGTCTGGCCCATCTGCCTCACTGACATTCTCCCTGCAAATGCACACCCATTCATACTGTCCTCTTGTATCACACAGTCTCAATATTCCGAGTCTTTATCTTCAAGATGACTTAGCCTGGATCCTCTCCTCAAATATCTGCCTGGCTCAGATTTTCTTTTCTGTGAGGCTGTTGCCCAAATGTCACCTTCACAGGGAGCCTTCCCAAGCACCTATGCTAAACAGAATCCCACCATCACTCTCTATTTCCTTATTCTGTTTTAATGTTTCTCCAAAGCACTTATCATATGATACACAATGTATTTATTTATTTACTGCTCCTTCCTACTAGAATGTAATATATATGTGAAAATGAACTCTGTTCCTTACTACTTTATCTCTTCCTAGGAGAAAACTTGCACATAATAGGTTTGCAATATACATTTTCTGATTAAGTATTAAATGAGGCATTGGGTTAGACATAATTTGTATCAACAGTGCCTGCTTGTTTTATGAATTATACATTTAATTCTGTATTGCCATACAAGCTTGAGTATCTAAACTCTGCAGCCTACATCAGTGTTTCCCTAACAGATATATCACAAAAAGATATATACTATTGTGGCAGTTACTTATAAGTACCCCCAAAAATTTAGTTGGAAAAACCCTGCATATCCTACACTATCCCACTTGGAAGCTTCACAATGCATCTTGTTCCATGAAGAAAAGTCCTCAGATTCTTACATAAATTAATTTTAAATCAAATAAAACACCTTTCTGAAATTAATTTGAGTTGTGAACACTTTTTTCTTGGTATACCCATGTGATAACCATCTTCAACAAACCACCAAAGCTTTAGTCCTAAGGCCTGGCTGAGGCCATCAGTTTCCCAAGCAGGGAACACTCACAGCTACCCTGGTGAGTTCAGCTCTGAGTTCCCATTGATGGTTACGGCGGTTCAAGAATCAATCCATTTCATTTTGATCCAATCAGGAAATTCATAAAGAAGAATCAACCAATCATCTTAGTAAAAAAACCTATAATTGTGAGGAAAAAATGGCAACCACATCATTTATATTGCCGATACGTAGGCACAAAGTTCCCTTTTAAATTTGCCCACTTCCTCCTACCCACAAGTAATCTGATCTATTTTCAATGAAAAGTACCCCTGTTCATTATATTCCAGATCCACCATATGGGGAATTGAAGGCATATTCTACTTTCAGGCATCTACTTTATGCTTAGAAAACTCTACACAATTCTGAATGT
The DNA here is from genome assembly GCF_011764305.1 of Mustela putorius furo. Lineage (NCBI taxonomy): Eukaryota > Metazoa > Chordata > Mammalia > Carnivora > Mustelidae > Mustela > Mustela putorius. Next base: position 9,640,618 of record NW_025422127.1, on the reverse strand, counting down.
CACTTGTAGTAAGAGAATGCATGACAGAATAACCACGCTGCCTTAAAAGAGGTTTCTAATCATCTTGATTTAAAAAAACCCTCAGCCTCCATACAAATAACAGGTTTAAGTCCTAGCCTAACATTCCTCTCACTGGAATATTTCTGAAAACAACTTTCTAGATATGACAGCTCAGCTTCCCCACAGTGAAAGAATGTTTCCAGGACTTTAATATTTTAACTCCATAGTTCACATCATTCCTGTTCTCTTGTGCTATAAAAGAGAACAGCAGGTAAGCACCTGGATAAGAAAGCAGGCATCACAAAATCAGGACTGATGCTCATGGTAGGGCCTGAAGATAGACAGGAATCTGGAAATATCGGGCAAGTCACACACTATGGCATTATTTTTTGTCTTAATAGTAAAATACGCTGACAATGATACACATTTCATAAAGCTGTGACTTTGAATTGCAATAATGCAGAGAAAGATCCTAGTATTTTAGAAAACACTCATTAGGTGTCTTAGTATCTTATACCTATTAAATCGTCTCCTGAGGCAGGAAGGATCCCGTTTTGACAGCTTTTCACAGAAATAAGCCACCAAAAAACCAAAACCAAAACCAAAAAAAAAAAAAAAAAAAAACCCCAAGAACAAAACAAAACAAACAAACAAAAACCCTTAACACCAAACACTACCACCATTTTCACCACAGCTGCCTGGAAACTGGGACTGTATCAACTCTCTGCAACTTGACACCGTCTCTGAATTTTAGGACAGAGATGGAGACAGGAACTGAAACCACCCATCCCTAGGCAACAGAGGAGAATTCACTAGGGACTGCTCACCTAGACATGGTGCCTTCAGTTTGGTTTTCACTGGCAAATTTTTTATGCAAATAAAAATAACTTTGCATCACAATTTTAACTACTGCAAAGTCAGTCCTAAATTTGAGTTAAAAGTATGCATCCAGGACCTGCGGGCAGTGGTGCAAGGGGACCCTGGAATGGTACTCCCTCCCCAGGGGTATGGCTCCAGGGATAACTTAAATCACTCCCCACATTGTAATATCGGGAACAGAAGCAGGCTCAGGTCATCCAAGAAAGAGACAGTTACAGCCTTGAGCTTCCTGGAAAAGGAAAAGGACTGGCAAAGAGAGGCCAGGTTCGTGCGGAAAGAGTTTGATGCTCTAACAGGAGATAGAGCATCTCCTGCAGCCTGCTCCTCCCTTGGGCAGGCGGCTAGAAAATGCAGAAGAGCCTTGACTGACCTCTTTCAGCTCCATGCACATGGTGGCGATGCCTGGAACTCTAACACACGCCAGAATAGGAGACCCCTGTATCTCAAACACTGGGAACTGATGGTTGCCCTGAAGAAGTGTAAGAGAATGGAGAACGCCACACTAGAGAAGCAGGGCAGGGGTGAAGTATGCCCGCAGCGACGCTGTGGCCTACTCAGGTATTTACCCTTGCTCCTTTCCTTGTGCCATGTGCACGCGGCCACCTTGCAGCACAGCGTTCTTCTGCTCCCGCCACCCTCTGAGAGGGACACAGGGTTTCTTCCTTGATCCTCTTCAGCTACTAGGCATGCAGTTTCTTGGGAAGATTTTTTTTTTTTTAAGCTATAGTGTTCTATTAGGCCAAACAGTATAACCTCCTATCTTAGCTGTACAGGAAGATTTGTTTTTAAGAAAGTCAACTATAGTTGACCCTGGCTACCAGTAATTTTTCTGTTTTTTATCAATTCCTAAATTTCTGTTTTCTCCTCAAATTACTTTTCTCTCTCCTACAATTATATTTAGAAGTTGACAGGTAATGGATAGAATTGCCTAGTGAACCTGTACCCCTGGGGATAAAAATATATGTTTATAAAAAATAAAAAATTAATTAAAAAAAATAAAAATAATAAAAAAAAAGAATTGCCTAGTGATAACAGAAAACAGTAATATTATGAGTTTCACGCTGGTGTGAGTCTCTCTCTCACCAAAAGGAAATAACATTTCTTGTATCCAGTTGATATTTTGGATATGTTTGGAATTTGGTTTGTGTCTGTATTTAGTAAGCATGTAGTATTTATTAGCAATGACATAATAAAAAAAAATACTTGCCATTTTAAAGGCAAAAAAAAAAAGTATGTGTCCATAAAATATTTATTTTAAAAAACATCTTCCTGCTGAGCAATGACCACCCTTAGCACTGTGACTAAGGTCTTGAAATGTTATTTTCCACTAAGAGAAAGCCAAGTTTCTCATAAAAATGGATGATTTCATGTCTGGGGGAAGGAATGTAGAGGATGAAACTGGAACCATTCCAAATAGCAAGGAAATTATCAAATACTTCGAGTCATGTCAAAAATACTCAGAACTCAACTTATAGAGTCTTTTTCTGGTTTAAAGTGATATTATTTGAGCTTTAATATGAAGAATTTCAATGTGTTAACACTCACCAAATATCTTTTAATCCATGAGTTTATAATGTTATTATAAGAACTATTGAGCTACCTTCTGAGAGTTACAGAGAACAAATTCATGAATGTTGATAAGCAGTAAGTAAGTTAAAAGACTCAAGACTCAAGTATATATCTTGCATTTCTTAAATGAAATGGTATAGGTACAAAGAGGAAAAAATCTCTTAATAAAAGTATCCCAGCTGATAAATGATAAGGAAATTATATAATATCACCATCTTGGAACCCAGTTAATTAATGGATCTAGTCATCAAATAACCACCAGTGGCTACTAGCATCACAAAAAAAGAAAAACTGTGTGACAGAGTTATACAGCTGCTAGGTAATGAAATTCTTACTAATGAAAATAAGTCACAAGATTATTCATTTTGAATAGAATAATGGCTTTTGAAAGGGTTCATAGTATAAGAAAAGCTAGAGATAAAATTATGTATTAAGAAAAATTACCATAATTTAAAAATACCAAAGATAGAAAAAATATTTTTAAAAATTCCAGAGAAAAAGAACAAATCTCCTACAAAGGAGGAAAAATCTGATTTACCTCTTGTTTCTCAGTAGTAACTTTTGATACAAGAAGACAGTGGAATAGTATTTTTTATCTATTTTTTTAAAGTATTTGGAATCTAAAATTTTTATCTAGCCAAATACTCTTTTTTAAAAATATTTTATTTATTTATTTGACAGAGAGAGATCACAAGTAGGCAGAGAGGCAGGCAGAGAGAGAGAGGAGGAAGCAGGCTCCCTGTCAAGCAGAGAGCCCGATGCGGGACTCAATCCCAGGACCCTGAGATCATGACCTCAGCTGAAGGCAGAGGCTTAACCCACTGAGCCCCCCCGGCACCCCAGATAGTCTTTTCTATACAAGAACACTGTAAGAATATTCTACCCTGAATATTCTATCACTGAAAATACTCACAAAGAGGTCCTTAAACATAGAGTAAATGCAGCCAAGTGTTGCCAGAGATATGAGAAGGGAGAATCAAACATTTTAATAAAATTTATTGTTTTATAAAATGACCTAAGACCTTAGTGAAGTTTATTCTTGTCTCAGAAAAACCTAAGACCAAAGAAATTTTCAAAGCAATGTATATCTAAAAGTTTAATTACAGACAACAGCAACATGGAGCCAGGGCAGGGATGGGGGAGGGGACTAAGAATGTGCTAACATTGCTTGTCTTTTTAAGGAGAAATATAAAGACATTGATAAGTGTCTTACTTATTCCTTGTGCTTCTCAAATATTCTATTTTTACCATCTTCTGATCATATGGGATGATTTTACTTCTCAGTCCCTGAAGTTAAGTGGAGTCTTGTGGCTCATTCTGGCCAATAATAGGTGACCCGTGTCACTTTCAGGTCAAAGTATTTAATACCAATAAGAGAACCTCCAGAGCTGCCTTTCCCTAACAATTATTGCCATTATTCCACATAGTGGCTACTTCATCTGTTTTGGCTGCCAAGTGAGGAGAATTGTAATGTAGAACCTAGCCAACTAGAAATTGATACATGGCATGAGAAGGAAACATTTTGGTTTGTTTTAGTATAATTGTTTTTCACTGTATAATACACACTATCTTGATTAAGACAATGTCTAAAAAAATTAGTAAGGCAATAATCACAAGCATGAATCTGAGGTTAAGAGTACCCACCCTAAGCCAAAAATAGAATGTAACTTTTTAAAATAAGAAAATATTATTATTAACCTAATAAAAAGCAGGAAGCAATTTTTAAAAAGAAATAAAATTGAAAAAGAGTACAATAAAAATATGAAACAAGATAACAATGATAACTCAATATAAAATTATCACAATAAATAAAAATGGGTTGAACTTACTATTTAAAAAAACAGAGACCAAAGAAACCTTCAAGTTGGATCAAAGGGTGTTGTCTCTAAGAGACATGTAAAACAAGTAGAAACATCAAAAAATGTTGAAAGAGGGGTACCTCTTCTAATGAGTAATAAACCTATTGTTTTTTTCCCCCTAAGTTTCCTGATGGTTATTGCTGGAGGCATCTTGCAATCATATGGGCCACAAAGACCGGTCCAGACAACATTGGTTCCAAAAGGGGAGATGTCTCTGTGGATTTGCAGCAGGCCCATGTGAAATCCCAAGGCATGTCGAGTTGATAGCATCACTATTGATAGGCTAAGACCAACACAAAACAGGGGGGTAAATAGAGAAAACTTATTGAAAATGACTCAGATGTATAATTTGAGTGCCTGAGTATATACTGAATTCATTTACTTAAATGGGGAGCACTAAAAGAGGCAGTTTTTTGGTAAAATCTAGGGTCTCATTTTAACATTTTAAACTCTTATTGAAGATCTCCAAGTGAAACAGCCACCTACTTATTTGGAACTGAAAACAAAGATCAGACTAAATGGAAATTTAAACATAAGAACAGGAAGTCTGATTATACATTGCAAATTAGTGTCTTTCAATAGGATTGCATTTTACAAGCTAGTAATAAAAAAATCCTCCTCAGGGGTATCTGGCTGGCTTAGTCAGTGGAGCATGCAACTCTTGATCTCAGGGTCATGAGTTTGAGCCCCACAATGGGAAGAGAGCCTACTTTAAAAACAAAACAAAACAAAAAGCCCCTGTCAAATTTCCATTATGTAAAGCTTTGGTGACTCACAGGAAAAGAGGAAGATTCATTCCCTTACACTTCATCACGTGTTTGTTAGTCTACAAACTTATATGTTTTTACAAACTACCAGAACAGAAACCTCTCACAGATCACCTTACTCCTCTTCTCTCACATTTATTCTGTCTCATGTGTTTTAAGATTAAAATCTAACAGCATGGCTCTGACCCTTTAATGGTAACTCTCTTCAAACCTCCTAAATATATTCACTCTTCTCTGTGCACAACTTTAAGAAGGAAAACTTTGCATTCTCAGAGTTTCCTAATGTTTGCTTATTTTATCTATTTATAGGTTTATGTATTTTTTCAATGTTCATCCTGTTCAAATGTAAGAGTTAGTTTATTTACATTTTTTTAGTGAGATCTACACCCAATGTAGGTCTTAAACCCATGACTCCAAGATCAAGAGTCCCATACCCTACAGACTGAACAATCCAGGCACCTCAGAGTTATAGCTGAAAGCAGGGACTGGGGACGCCTGGGTGGCTCAGTTGGTTAAGCGGCTGCCTTCAGCTCAGGTCATGATCCCAGCGTCCTGGGATCGAGTCCCACATAGGGCTCCTTGCTCGGGGGGAGCACGGAGGGGAGCCTACTTCTCCCTCTGCCTCTGCTGCCACTTGGCCTGCCTGTGCTTGCTCGCTCTCTCTCTCTGGCAAATAAATAAATAAAATCTTTTAAAAATATAAAAAATAAAAAATAAAGCAGGGACTGTTATGGGGCACCTGGGTGGTTCAGTTGGAGACCAGGAGGCAAACATATACTTCAAGAACAGGAGAAGGAATGAGGACTTCCAATTGCTTGGGTCCAGTTCACAGGGCAACCAATGGCCACACATCCTTTTGATGATCTCCTCTAATAAAGAAATAAAGACCTTTTCTCCAACAAAGAAATAAAAATCTTCACCAATGGGGATCCTGGATAATGGAGGAGCCCAGAGTCCCTGCTGCTTCATCTCTTTCCTAAGACTGGAGTTGTCCTCTGTGATGATACTTGTCCTCAGGGGGCCAATCACTGCTGTGCCCCATTATCCAGGATCAGGATGCTACAGCACCTTGTTATATACAGACCAGAGCTACTGCTGCTCTACCCACTGGGTATCATGTCATGCTTTCACTGCCACTATGAGTGTGAGCTGTAGGGTTCTGACCCCACCCTGAGGCTCCTGTTCTCAGCTCTAACCAGTCATTACCAGGACTGTACTGACACTTTTCTGCAACCCACCCTATGTTTGGACATGTCACTGATGGGCCACCACCAGGGATGTGCTGTTGCTCTCCTGTTATTGCTCTGGACTTTGACCCACCATGCCCAGTCTGTGCTGAACAAACCTGAAGTTCAACAGAGAAATAAAAATAATTTTTAAAAAAATTCTGGGACTGAAACATACAATGAATAAAATCAGAAATACAATAGTGCGCTTCAACAGCAGCCTCAATCAGGCAAAAGGAAGAATCAGAGAACCTGAAGACAGATCTCTTGATATTATCCAGAGGAGAAGAAATCAGAATGAAAAAGAAAAAAGAAACCCATGTGAATGAGTGAACTCATAAAGAAATCCTATCCACATTATGGAGTCCCAGAAAGAAAAGATAAGGAGAAATGGATAGAAAATTTATTTGAAGAAATAATGACTATAAACTACTCAAATCTGGGAACACATATGGACCTAAAGGACAAAAAGCTCAAATGTGTCCAAACAGATTGAGCCCAGAGATCTACACTGAGACACATTATAATCAAAAATCAAAAAAAGAGAATTTCAAAAGCAGCAAGGGAAAAAATGTTCATTTGCATACTCCCTAGTATCCCAATAAGGTTTTTGGCAGATTTGTCTCCAGAAACCTTGCAGGCTAGGAAAGACTGAGATAATATATTCTAATGCTGGAGACAAAAAACAAAACCGTCAGCCCAGGATACTTTTCCTGGCAAAGTTGCTCTTCAGATGAAGAGGAGATAAAGAATTTCCCAGACAAGCAAAAGCTGAGGGAATTTATCGCCACTAGATATGCCTCATAATAAATACCAAAGAGAGTTTTTCAAGCTAAAATGATAGAATGTTAATTAGTATCATGAAAACATATGAAAATATAAAATTCACTGGTAAAGGTAAATATATGATCAAATTCAAATTATTCTAATACTGCAATGGTGGTGGGTAAATCACTTTGAACTATAGCTATTAGATCAAAGACAAAAATGTTTATAGCTACAATATTTAGTCAATGGATATACATTATTAAAAGATAGAAATTGGCACATCAACAACATAAATTTCAAGGGGGCAAGTAAATGTATAGAACTTTTTTATACAATTGAAGCTAAATTATTATCAGATTAAAGCATACTGTTATAACTATAAGATGTCTTATGAAAGCCACATGGTAATCACAAAGCAAAGGCCTATAATAGGTATACAAGTGATGAAGATGAAGAATCAAAGTATACCATTACAAAAAATATTCCACTTACAAAGAAAAATAGCAAGAGAGGAAGAAACAAAAGAACTACAAAATAATCAGTAAACAATTAGCAAAATGGTAATAGTAAGTCCTTACTTATCATAATTATTCTAAATGTAAGGGGTTATGGGTGCCTGGGTGGCTCAGTTGGTTAAGTGTCTGCCTTTGGCTCAGGTCATGATCCTAGGGTCCTGGGATCAAGCCTCACATCGGGCTCCAGAAAGCCTGCTTCTCCCTCTATCTCTGCTTCCCAGCTCCTGCTCTCTCTGTATCTTAAATAAATAAATAAATAAAATCTTTTTAAAAATAAAATAAATATAAGTAGTTAAATTCATCAGTTAAAAGATAGAGAGTAGCTAGATAGATTTTAAAAACACAAAACAAGACCCAACTATATGCTGCCTACAAGAGACTAACAAATTTTAAGGACACCTATAGCTTGAAAGTAAAGGGATGGAAAAAAATCATTCCATGCAAATGGTAACCCCAAGAGAACAAAGTAGCTATACTTTTATATAAGACAAAATATGTGTTAAGTCAAAAATGTAACAAGAGACAAAGAAAGTTGTTATAGATGATTAAGGGATCGATTCATTAAAAGGACACCATTATGAATTATATGAACCCAATATTGGAGTGCTGAAGTAGATTACACAATCATAAATGTATATGAAGTTAAAAATAGACAGCAATATGATAATTGTAGGAATTTTAATACTCAACTTTCAAAATTGAATAAATCATCCAGACAAAAACTCAATAAGGAAATAAGTAATTTGAACTACTAAGATTCTGACTGATTTCACTTCTGTTCACCAATTTCAATTCTGCATGAAATTCTAAAATAGAGAGGTAAGTCCCACACCAAAAAGCAATTCTCCAACACCAGCAGAGAGTCCTAAAATCAATTCTAATATGATCTAACTGGAGACAGTGTCAGCTCTCACTGCCCTTCTCCCCAACCCAAACTTCAAATGCAAGTTTTTTTTTTTTTTAAAAGATTTTATTTATTTATTTGACAGAGAGAGATCACAAGTAAGCAGAGAGGCAGGCAGAGAGAGAGAGAGGAGGAAGCAGGCTCTCTGCTGAGCAGAGAGCCCGATGCGGGACTCGATCCCAGGACCCTGAGATCATGACCTGAGCTGAAGGCAGCGGCTTAACCCACTGAGCCACTCAGGCGCCCTCAAATGCAAGTTTTAAGTCCAAGTTATCACCTGTGATTCTGACTGACTGGCTATGGATCTGAAGTTCCCATGATCCCCTCTTTGGACTTGATCAATTTGCTGGAGGTGCTCACAGAACTCAGAGAAACATTTTGCTTACTACATTACCAATTTATTATGGAAGTATAGCTCAAGAACCACCAGATAAAAGAGATGCATGAATAGGGCAAGATATGAGGAAAGGACACAGAGCTTCCATGTTCTTCTCCAAGCACACCACTCTCCCAAACCTCCATGTTTTCATCAAGCCAAAAGCTCTCTGAGGCCAGTCCTTTTAGGTTTTTATGGAGATGTCATTGATTAAAGTGATTATATCACTGGCTATTGGTGATTAATTCAAACTCCAGGTCATCTCCGCTCCTTCAAGGTCAGGGGGTGGTGGGCACTAAAAGTTTCAACCTTCCAATCACATGGCCGGTTTTCCTTGTATCCAATCTCCATCCTTAGGTGCTTTCCAAAAATCACCTCTTAAATATACCAAAAGACACCTATCTCATTTTCATCACTTAGGAAATTTCAAGAATTTTAGGAGAAAGAGACCAATATGTATTTCTTATTGTAAATCACATCACCATTACACTTTAGATGAAATGGACCTAAAGACATATACAGAACATTTCATTCAAAATCATCAGAATACACATTTTTTTAAGTGCACATGGAATAATCTCCATGTTGGAACAAAAAACAAGTTTTAACAAATTTGAGAAAACTGAAATCATATCAAGTATCTTTTCCATCCACAATGGTATGAAACTAGAAATAAATAACAGGAAGAAAACAAGAATATTTATAAATATTTGGAAATTAAACAACATACTCTGGAACAACTGATGGGTCAAAGAAGAGATCAAAAGGGAAATAAAAAACTATCTGTGAACAAAGAAAAAATGAAAACACAATAAATCAAAACTTATAGAATGCAGCAAAAGCAGTTTCAAGAGGAAAGTTTATGATGAAAAATACTTACATTAAGAAAAAAAAAAAGATCTTGGGATGCTTGGATGGCTCATTCCGTTAAGTGTCTGCCTTCAGCTCAGGTGATGATCGCAGGGTCCTGGATCGAGTACCACATCAGGCTCCCTGCTCAGTGGGGGACCTGTTTCTCCATCTGCCTTCCACTCCCCCTGCTTATGCTCTCTCACTCATGAATAAACAAAAAATAAAATATCAAAAAAAAACTCAAATAAACAACCTAACCTAATACCTAAGGAACTAGAAAGAAACTAAGCCAAAGTTAGCAGAAGAAAGAAAGATTATAGCAGAAATAAACTAAATAGAGACTAGAAAGACAACAGGAAAAATAAATAAAACTAAGAGCTATTTTTTGAGAAGATAAATAAAATTGACATTACCCACAAAAAAAAGACAGATGGCTAAAATTATGATCAAAAGAAGATACATTACAACTGATACCACAGAAATACAAAGGATCATATGAAACTATTCAGAATAATTATACACCAGAAGTTAGATAACATAGAAGAAATTGATAAATTCCTAAAACACACAACTCATAAGACTGAATCATAAAGTGAGAAAATTTTAACAGACCAATTTTTTTTTTTTTTTAAGCTCTCAAAATGCTATCCTCCTGTGGAGTTAGCACAGAAATCTTTATTCAGTGTATTAAGGGGCAGGGAGCTGGCATGTACATTAAGAAACTTACCCATGTTCTATCACTTAGGGACTTTGGCTCATTATACAAGTTAACAGACTAATATTAAGCAAGGAGATTTGATAATTAATTTAAAATCTCCCAACAAAGAAAAGCCTAGACAGATGGCTTCATAGGTGAAATCTACCAAATATTTAAAGAGCTAATACTAATCCTTCTCAACTCTTCCAAAAAATTAAAGCCAAAGGAACACTTCCAAACTCATGTTATAAGGGCAGCATTACCCTAATACCAAAGCTAGATAAGGACACTGAAAAAAAAAAAATAACAACCAAAATTATAGGCTAATATCCTTGTTAAGCATAGGTGTAAATATCATCAAAATACTATCAAACCAAATTCAAGAGCACATTAAAAGGATCGTATAGGGGTGCCTGGGTGGCTCAGTGGGTTAAGGCCTTTGCCTTCGGCTCAGGTCATGATGCCAGGGTTCTGGGATCCAGCCCCACATCGGGATCTCTGCTCAGCGGGGAGCCTGCTTCCCCTTCTCTCTTTGTCTGCCTCTCTGCCTACTTGTGATCTCTGTGTGTCAAATAAATAAGTAAATAGATCTTAAAAAAAAATTAAAAATAGAAGGATCAGGTGGAACTCATCCCTGAGGTGCAAATATATTTAAAAACACAAATCAATAAATGTAATTAACATATTACAGAATAAAAGAAAAAATCATATGATTATTTCATTTATATAAGAAGAGACTTTTTTTAAAGATTTTACTTATTTATTTGACAGGGAGCACAAGTAGGATGAGTGGGAGAGGGGAAGCAGGCTCCCCGTTGAGCAAGGAGCCCAATGCAGGATTCGATCCCAGAATCCTGGGTTCATGACCTGAACTGAAGGCAGATGCTTAACCAACTGAGCCACCCAGGCACACCCCCAAAAAATTTTTGACAAAATTCAACATGCTATCTAGATAAAAACTTTCAAGAAATTAGGTATCGAAGAAATTTTACTCCACACAATAAAGGCCATGTATGACAAGCCAAAGCTAACATAACACATAATGGTGAAAAGTTGAAAGCCTTTCCTCCAAGATCAGAAAAAAGACAAGAATCCCCACTCCTACCACTTCTACTCAACGTAGTATTAAAACTCCCAGCTAGAGTAATAGGCAAGAACAATAATAAAAAAAATTAATTAATTAAATTAAAGGCAACCTAGCCAGGAAGGAAGAAGTAAAATCATCTCTCTTTGCAAATGACATGATCCTATATGTAGAAAACCCTAAAGACTCCACCAAAAAACTACTAGAACTAATAAATGAATTTTATAAAGTTCAGGATACAAAACTGACATATAAAAATCAGTTGCATTTGTATATACTAACAACAAACTATCTGAAAAAATTAAGAAAGAAATCTTATATACAATAACATCAAAGACAATAAAACTTAGGAAGAAATTTAACCAAAGAGGTAAAAGAGCTACACTGCAAACTCCAAGACCTTGATGATAGAAAATGAAAAAATAATAAATGGAAATATATCCTGTGTTCTATTTAGATAGGAAGAATTAATATTATTAATGATCCCAAAATGATTACAGCCTATACTACCCCAAATGATCTATGGATTCAATCCACTCTCTTGAAATTCTAATGGCATTTTTTAAAAGATTTACTTATTTATTTATTTGAGAGAGAGAGCAGGGCAAGGGGCAGATGGAAAGGGTGAGAAATCCTCAAGCAGACTCCACATGGGGAGCCAACGTGGGGCTCGATCCCAGGACCTTAAGATCATGACCTGAGCTGAAACCAAGAGTTGGATACCTAACTGACTGAGCCACCAAGGTGCCCCTACAATGGAATTTTTCAAAGAAACAGAATAAACTATCCTAAAACATGTATAAAGCTATAAAAAAATATATCCAAACTAATTCTGAGAAAGAAGAAAAACACTGGAGACACCACACTTCCTGATTCTAGTTATATTACAAACTATAGCTAAAAACAGTATGGTACTGGCAGGAAAACAGGAACATAAACCAGTGGAACAGAGTAGATAGCCCAGATATAAATCCATGCATATATGGTTACCCAATATTTGTCAAGGGTGCCAAGAACACACAATGGAGAAAAGATAGTCCCTTCAATAAATGGTCTTAGGAAAACTTAATATCCACATACACAAAGGTGAAACTGGCCCTCTATGTTCCATACTCACAGAATTAATTTGGAATGGATCAAAGACTTACCTGTAAGACCTGAAACCACATAACACCTAAAACAGGGGAAAAGATCCTTGACATTGGCCTTGGCAATGATTTTTTTGGATAAGACAGCAAAACACAGGCAACAAAAGTCCAATACAGAAGTGGGACTACATCAAACTAAAGAGATTTGAACAGCAAAGGCAACCTATAGAATGAGAGAAAATATTTGTAAAACATCTATCTGAAAAGGGGATAATATCCAAAATACATAAAGAATGGATACAACTCTGAATCGAAAAAGCAAATTTTAAATGAGCAAAGGATCTGAATAGACACTTTTTCAAAGAACACATACATATGGCCAATAGGTAGGGAAAGGTGTTCAACATTTTTAGTTATCAGGGAAATGCAAATCAAAACTACAGTGAGATATCACCTGATACCTGTGAGGATGGCTATTCTTGAAAAGACAAGGGATAACAAGAATTGGCAAGGGTGTGGAGGAAATGGGATCCTTTGTACACTCTTGGTGGGGATGTTAAGTTGGTATAATGTTTATGGAAAACAGTATGGCAAAAAATTAGATATTGAACTACTCTATGATCCACTAATCCCACTCCTAAATATATATTTGTAAGAACTGAAATTAGTGTCTCAAGGAGATATCTGCACACCCACATTTACTGCACCATTACTCATAAATGTCAAGATATGAAAACAACCTAAATGTCCTTTATTGTATAAAAGGATAAAGAAAACATGGTATATATACAATGAAATATTATTCAACCATGAAAAAGTAACACCTGTCCATTGCAACACATGGATAAATCTGGAGGACATTAGTGAACTAAGTGAAAGAGATCAGACAGAAAAAGACAGATACTGTATGGCATTACTATTATCACTTATATGTGGAATTCTTTTAAAAAACAATTTTATAGAAACAGAGAATAGGGCACATGGGTGGCTCAGTCAGTTAAACATCTGCCTTCAGCTCAGGTCATAATCTCAGGGTCCTAGGATCGAACCCCATGTTGGGCTCCCTGCTTGGTGTGGAGGCTGCTCCTCCCTCTCCCTCTGCCACCCCCCCCCCTATTTGTGTGGTCTCTCTCTTCCCCTCTCTCTGTCAAATAATAAAATCTTTTATAAAAGAATAAAAAAGAAACAGAATATATCGGTGAATGCAGAGGCTGGAGGGAAGGCAAATTGGGTGATATAGTTCAAAGATACAAATTCTCAGTTATAAGTTAATGTACAGTTGGTGACTATAATTAATAATTCAGTATTTCTTACTAGAAGGTTGCTAAGAGTAGCTCTTAAAAATTCTTACCATGCACCCTTTAAAGGGTTTATTATGTGTGGTGATGGATGTATTAATTATCTTACCCTTAGTAATCATTCCACAATGTATATGCATATCAAAATATCACACTAGTCTTTAAATATACAATTATGTTTGTCAGTTATTCCTCAATAATTTATTTAATTTCTTTTCAGTGTAACAGATTTCACTGTTTATGTACCACACCCAGTGCTCCATGCAATATATGCCCTCCATAATACCCACCACCAGGCTCACCCAACCTCCTACCCCCCTCCCCGTCAAAACCCTCAGATTGTTTTTCAGAGTCCATAGTCTCTCATGGTTCACCTCCCCCTCCAATTTCCCTCAACTCCCTTCTCCTCTCCATCTCCCCATGTCCTCCATGTGATTCCTTATGCTCCACAAATAAGTGAAACCATATGATAATTGACTCTCTCTGCTTGACTTATTTCACTCAGCATAATCTCTCCCAGTCCTATCCATGTTGATACAAAAGTTGGGTATTCATCGTTTCTGATGGAGGCATAATACTCCATAGTGTATATGGACCACATCTTCCTTATCCATTCGCCCGATGAAGGGCATCTTGGTTCTTTCCACAGTTTGACGGCCGTGGGCATTGCTGCTATGAATATTGGGTTATAGATGGCCCTTCTTTTCACTACATCGGTATCTTTGGGGTAAATACACAGTAGTGCAATTGCAGGGTCATAGGAAAGCTCTATTTTTAATTTCTTAAGGAATCTCCACACTGTTTTCCAAAGTGGCTGCACCAACTTGCATTCCTACACCAACAGTGTAAGAGGGTCCCCCTTTCTCCACATCCTCTCCAACACACGTATGTTTCCTGTCTTGCTAATTTTGGCCATTCTAACTGGTGTAAGGTGGCATCTCAATGTGGTTTTAATTTAAATCTCTTTGATGGCTAGTGATGATGAACATTTTTTCATGTGTCCTCAATAAGTTTTTTAAGAAAAGAATCCAAATTGGGAAAATAGACAGAACCAGGCAAAGTTACTAAAAATGGTAGCCAATTAATTTTTAAAAGGCTTGTTTTAGCATTTTAAGAGCCATCATAAGGTCAAGAAAGAAAATAAAACATGTAATCTATATTTTGAATTCTATTTGGTCAAAGAGGACAAAATTACAGTAGAAAATAGAAAAGCTATTTTGAAGGACATTTGTTTAAAAAGCTGCATTGGAAGTATTGCAGAGATTTCTCCATTTCTTTTTTTTATAGATTTTTTTGAAAGATTTTATTTATTTATTTGACAGAAAAAGACACAGTGACAGAGGGAACACAAGCAGGGGGAATGGGAGAGAAAGATGCAGGCTTGCTGCTGAGCAGGGAGCCCGATGTAGGGCTTGATCCCAGAACCCTGGGATCATGACCTAAGCTGAAGGCCAATGCTTAACAACTGAGGCACCCAGGAGCCCCACAGATTTTTTTTAAAGATTTTATTTATTTGAGAGAAAGAGAGGAAAAGAGAAAACATGAATGGGGGAAGGGGAGAAAGGAGTAGCAGAGGGAGAGGGAGAAGTAGACTCCCCACTGAGCAGGGAGCCCAACCTGGGACTCAATCCCACGATCCCAAGATCATGAACTGAGCCAAAGACAGATGCTTAACCAACTGAACTACCCAAGCACCCGAGATGTCTCCATTTCAAGCAAGAATTTACACAATAAACTACAATGAAACAGCCTGTGAAGGGTGGAATGGAAATGAGAAACACTCAGGCTTCTCCTAGGACTATCAGCTCTTCCTTCTATCAGGTCTACAAAATAAAAAGTCACAATCCCCTCCATCTAACCATTCAGGAAACCAGTTTCCTATGAGTCTGGAGCATGGAAAGTTTGCAAACTTTGGCAGTACTGAGAAGTCCATACTGCCTATTTTCCCATTCTTTTTCTTCTTGAATGGCATTCTTCCTTTACTGCCATATCTTCCCCCAAACTTCACTACTTTTTTTAATTTTTCTTCTCCCAGAATTGTTTTTTTAATCTTCCTAATTTCTCATAAGCTCAGTTATTTCTCTAACTTCATCTTTTTCTAACCAATTATCATGCTCTGATATCTACTACAGTACTCATATTATCTAATTATATAATTCTTTCACTTATTTGCTTACTTTATAGAATATCACTCTTGGAATCAACCTCATTTCCTAATCCTCCATTCTTGGTTTTACTTCTACCCTCTTACTGAAGTGAAAAAGAAAATAAGTTCTCACTTCCACTCTGAGGTTATTCTTCAAGAAACATTGTGTTGATGAGGCATACCAGGAACCTCTTATGTCTGTTTCTCTGATGTTTTTATCCAGGAAACCTGGATTTATTCAGAAAGGCTAGGTCTTAGTCATCATACTCTTAAATGCTGGAGAACTTCAGATATAAAATTCACCTCATAAGAAGTAAGAGGGGTGCCTGGGTGGCTCTGTCATTAAGCGTCTGCCTCCAGCTCAGGTCATGATCCAGGGTCCTGGGATCAAGACCAGCATCAGGCTCTCTGCTCAGTGGGAAGCCTGCTTCTCCCTCTCCCACTCCCCCTGCTTGTATTCCCTCTCGCACTGTGTCTCTCTCTGTCAAATAAACAAATATTTTTTTAAAAAAAGAAGAGCTAAAGTACCCCCAAATTTAAAAGCTTTTCATTTACAATCAGAAAAATGTAAACAAAAGAACATTCAAAAATAATAAAAATGTTAAGGACTTCTCCAAATATGTTAAAATCATTTACTGGGTGTTTCCCATTAAGTTTCTCTATTTAATTACCATGTTAGATCTTTCAAAAGACAAGCATGTATATGACATGAAGGTAATTCATTCATATGTCTTCAATGTATGAACAAACATTCACATCTAATGCTATTCTTAAAACTTTCTTCATGGTAAATTTTCAGTGAGGTTGTACCCATTAAGTAAATGTCTTAGAAGGAAACACAAGTCATTTTAATATAGAAAGATAAGCAACAGCTCAATTTTACAGGTATGAATTTAAAAGGAAAGAATAGCATGGGACCCATGGATATTTTATATATTTTTTTCCATGGATATTTTATAGTATGGGATATGTTTATAAGACTAGAATTCTTGAAGTTTCAAGAACCTGAGAAGATTGTTAATCAGTATTCATGAGTCACAGTTAAGATGAAGCACACGTTGGAAAAATATTCCACAATTTTCTTGGCTAAATCACAGTAGAATTTCCAAAACAAGAAAGGGTGACACAAAAGTTGGAATGTGAGAAGCAAGTTCCCTGTCTTCAATATTAGTAACTCAGTGAGGCTCTCTATATCATCCTTATCCCAAATCATTGATCAAAGCATATTCTTTTTTTAAATTTTTTATTTAAATTCAATTAACATATAATGTATTATTGGTTTCAGAGGTACAGGCCTGTGTCTTATATAACACCAGTGCTTATTACAACACATGCCCTCCTAAATGTCCATCACTCAGTTACCCCATCCCTCTACCCTCCTCCCCTCCAGCAACCCTCAACTTGTTTCCTATGATTAAGAATCTCTTACGGTTTGTCTACCTCTCTGATTCCATCTTGTTTCATTTTTTTCCCTCTCTTCTCCTAGGATCCTCTGTTTTTTTTCTTAAATTCCACATATCAGTGAGATCATACGATAATTATCTTTCTCTGACTCATTTCACTTAGCATAATACCCTCTAGTTCCATCCATGTCACTGCAAATGGCAAGATTTCAGGTATTTATAGCTGCATAATATCTCATTGTATATATATATACACACCACATCTTTATACATCCATCTGTCAATGGACATCTGGGCTCTTTTCATAGTTTGGCTATTGTGGACATTGTTCCTATAAACACCGGGGTGCAGGTGCCCCTTAAGATCACTACCTTTGATTCTTTGGGGTAAAAATCCAGTAGTGCAATTGCTGAGTCATAGTGTAGCTCTATTTTCAACTTTTTGAGGAACCTCTATGCTGTTTTCCATAGTGGCTGCGCCAGTTTGCATTCCCATCAAAGCACATTCTCAAGGAAGTAATATTAAATAAACAGAGACTTGAATAATATGAGATTTTGTTTTCTTGATGGAACTTTTAAAATGGAAGAAGAGTTAATGATAAAATGAAAACTCAGGAACAAGCTAGAAATAGTACAAATTCCTTCAGGGTTCAGTGAGAGCAATAGTTTATTCACGAAAGAGGAAGAGCAGATACTGCAATGTCACTTTCAGTTTTCAGGTCCTCTTGGTAATGGAAGATATAATAAACCAAGGCTTGAGAATAATTTAAGGTCTGAACAAAAGAGCAAAGACATCTACTACATCAAGTCATGTAAGTAATAGACCAACTAATAGTCCCAATTTACAACTTGCTCACCTATTCTTCATGCTCTTTTATTTTCTATTTTCTATTTTCAAGTGCAGTTGACACAAAATGTTACATTAGTTTCAGGTATAGATTTGCCCTCTGGGTGCTGAGGGGAGGGGAAAAACTAAAAACAGGGGCGATGCTAAAAGAAAAATAAATGAAAATAACATAAAAACATGGGCAAGGTGCCAAATTAATATAAAGCAAGAGCAGACCTAAATGTTGCCTCAAGTCACAAATGGAGACATCAGAGAATCTTTTGACTCTGCCCAGGTACAAGTACAAAAACAAAAAATCACAAGAGAAAATCCTAGATAGACTGGCAGATATAGAGGGAAAATGTATACATTGTTCAAACATTGAATTGTGTTCCTTGTTACTTGACCCCCTTTGGGTAATTTCTTTCCTGGTGTATAACCCTGCTGCTCCTAAAGTATAATCTATGAATCAATAAATTAAATTACCCAGAGTTTCTGTCCTCAGAAAACATCTCTGGATTCCTCAATAAAGATGTGTACCTGCTAATTAGAGGAAAGATCAAATTTTCTTGCTCAACAGTTTGAATTGACAATAGCAAGTGGAATCTAAAACTGCACCTACAAAATCTTCTTGTAACATAAATTAGACATTTAAAAAATACACAGAAAGTATGAATTTCTGTTCACTCAGTTGTACAATAAACATTAAATCTTCTTTTTCCTGAATCAATTTATTTTTACTGTTTAACCACATGCCATTGGATGAGATTTGAAGAAATGTGACCTTGGTTATGTCAAGATTCTTCTCTGCCACAAAAGACATATCAAGTCTCCTCTAGTGGGTCAGTGCCAAGATACTGAGAGTTCAAACAAGTTTTTCCACATGTAAACTATTTTGAGCTTAAAGCAATCAAGACCCATCAGATTCTGGGGCGCCTGGGTGGCTCAGTGGGTTAGGCCGCTGCCTTCGGCTCAGGTCATGATCTCAGGGTCCTGGGATCGAGTCCCACGTCGGGCTCTCTGCTCAGCAGGGAGCCTGCTTCCTCCTCTCTCTGCTTGCCTCTCTGCCTACTTGTGCTCTCTCTCTGTCAAATAAATAAATAAATAAAAATCTTAAAAAAAAAAAAAAAAAAAGACCCATCAGATTCAAGAAAAAATTTTACCTCTCCCTTAACTGCCCAGATTTTAGAAAGAGGGCCTGTCCAGAAAGAGAAATATCACCAGTGATAGCTACAAAGAATATGGGTTAGGTATGATAAACTGGGGTTGTGGGGGGGCTTGGTGAGGCCTGGAGATCAAATTCCTCTCTGTGTCACATGGTCACTGCACGGCATGGCAAACATTTCTTTACCACATATTTGCTCTTCCCATTCTGTGAGTTGTCTTCTTCCCTTTTGAGGTACCAGACCCTTACCACCTTCCCCTTAGCTCAGAATGACATATAAGCCTCAACTGCCTGACTGCTGGTGGGTTTTCTATTTTTGTGGGGTTGCCATATATACATAATTAAATGTTTTCCTCCTGTTAAACTGCCCTATATTAATTTTATTATTAGACCAGCCAAAGAACTAAGAAGGGTCAAAAAAATTTTTTTCTCCCCAACAATATTCAGAGGCAAAAAGCTAAGGGGAGCCAGGCGCATGCTCTTCGTCCATTTCTCTACCCACATGACCCTCTGAGGCCCATTGATTCTCAACTCCTTTTGTTGTGTGATTTACACCTTTTGTTATGTCCTTTTAACACACTCCCTCTTTTCTCAGAAAGTCTATTTTAATTTCTACTTTCCAAAATCCCTATAATTTTCTTAAAGGTTATGATTTGGAAAACCAGTGCTAGGAAGTCTAGTAAGCTACTGCTTCTTCAGCTCTGGCACTTACTTCCCTGGCTGCAATGCATTATAAAATTAGCTTGCTGCCAGAATGAGAAGGAAGCAAAAATTCCTACAAATAGGAATGCATATTTTGACCTCTGATCAGGTATTTTTTTGCTATTCTCCCACTATGAACATTCTTTTAATCAGCAATATTTGTCCATAATTAAGAGCTCACTATAACTCAAGATAACCACCATAATTTGGGTTCCTGGGTGGCGCAGCTGGTTGAGTGTCTGACTCTTGATTTCAGCTCAGGACATGGTGTCAGGGTCATGGGATCGAGCCCCTTGTCAAGCTCTGTGCTGGGCATGGAGCCTCCTTGAGATTCTCTCTCTCCCTCTCCCTCTGCCCCTCTTCCTGCTTTTGCACAACTGGACTCCCTCTTTCTCTCTTAAAAAAATAAAAGGGGTAAACCACCAGGTATCTGGTCCCCAGCCAAAAAAATCTATGTGTAAGCTGGCAGCTTAGCTCTCTTGTCAGCTCTGCTGAGCCCTTGATAACACTCAACTAAAATTCAAAGGTATATTAGTTCCCTAATGCTGCTATAAAGAATTAACACAAACTCTTGTGACTTAAAACAACATAAGTTTATTATCTTATAGCACTAAAGATCAGAAGTTTAGAATGAGTTGGCAGGGCTGTGTTCCTTTTGTAGCTCTAGAGGTAAATCCATTTCCTTGCCTCTTCCAGCTTCTAGAAACCATGTACATTCTTTGATTCATGGTCCCTACTTCCATCTTCAAAGCAAGTTGTATAGTATTTTCAAATCTCTCTAACTCTGACCACTATTTTTGTCATCATATCTCCTTCCCTGACTCTGATCCCTCTACTTTTTTCTTGTAAGTTTTCTTTAGTCCATTAAGCCCACCCAGATATTCTAGGATAATCTATCTCAAAATCCTTAATTTATTAGTATCTGTAAAACCTCTTATCCTATTGAATGTAACATATTCACAGGTTTCTGGGCTTAGAGTGTGAACGTCTTTGGGGGCCCATTATTCAGTCCACTATATGAAGGTTCAAAATATCTTCTTGTTCCAGTAAAATATTAGATGTCTAAACTTCCATATCCAGTCATTTGCAGGCATAATAAATTAGACCAGCCATTTTGAGGAAGACAACTATAAAAACCTAAATGAAATATATTTTTTTAATATCTTTAAAACATCAATGGCTTCATCAGAGATTAATTGCCCATATAGTTGTGGGTTTATTTCTATGTTTTCTATGGCTGTCCCATTGATCTAGGTGTCTATTTTTGTGCCAGCACCATACTGTCTTGATCACTACAGCTTTGTAACATAACTTGAAATTCAGAATTGTGATGCCTCCACCTTTGCTCTTCTTTTTTCAAGGTTGCTTTGGCTAGTCAGCATCCTCTGTGATTTCACACAAATTTTAGGGTTGTTTTAGCTCTGTGAAAAATGTTGTTGGTATTTTAATAGGGATTGTATAAATCTATAGATTGCTTTGGGTAGTATGGGCATTTTAATAATATTTATTCTCCCAATTCATGAGCTTGGAATACCTTTGCATTTCTTTGTGTCATCCTCAATTTCTTTCATCAATGTTGGTTTGTTTGTTTTTTTACAATTTACTTATTTGTTTTAGAGAGAAAGCATATACAAGCAGGGGGAGGGGCAAAGGGGAAGAGAGAGAGAGAATCTCAAGCAGATTCCCAACAGAGCCCAACATGGAGTTTGATCCCACAACCCTGAGATTATGACCTGAGCCAAAATTAAGTGTCAGATGCTTGACTGACTGAGCCATCCAAGTGCCCCTCATCAATGTTTTCTAGTTTTCAGAGTATAGATCTTTCACTCTTTAGTTAGATTTATTCCTAGATATCTTTTTGGTTTTGGTGCAATTGTAAATAGGATTGGTCCCTTAATTTCTCTTTCTGCTGCCTCATTTTTAGTGTTTAGAAATGCAACAGATTTCTGTATGTTGATTTTGTACCCTGAGACTTTACTGAATTCGTGCATCAGTTCTAGCAATTTTCTGATGGAGTCTTTCAGGTTTTCCATATAGTGTCATGGCAGCTGCAAATAGTCAAAGTTTTATTTCTTCCTTGCCAATTTGCATGCCTTTAATTTCTTCTTTTTGCCCAATTGCTGTGACTAGGTCTCCCAGTGCTCTGTTAAATAACAGTGGTGAAAGTGGATGTCCTTGTCTTTTCCTGATCTTAGGGAAAAAGCTTAGTTTTTCCCCATTGAGTATGATATTTGCTGTGGGCTTTTCATATATGGCCTGTATTAAGTTGAGGTATGTTCTCTCTAAACCTACTTTGTTGAGGGCTTTTATCATGAATGATGTTGTCCTTTGTCAAATGCTTTTTCTGTATCCTTTGAAAGAATCATATGATTCTTCTCCTTTCTTTCATTAATGTGGCATATCATATTGATTGGTTTGTGAATATTGAGCCACCCTTGCAATCCAGGAATAAGTCCTACTTAATCATAGTGACTTATTTTTTTATTATATTGTTGAATTCAATTTGTTAGTATTTTTTTTTTTTGAGAATTTTTGCATCTGTATTCATCAGAGACATTGGTCTATAGTTCTCTTTTTTAGTGGAGTCTTTAGCTAGTTTTGGTATCGGGGTAATGCTGGCCTCTTAGGATAAGTTTGGAACTTTTCATTCCTTTTCTATTTTTTGGAATAGTTTGAGAGGAATAGGTATTAACTATTCTTTAAATGTTTGGTCGAATTCACCTGTGAAGCCATCTGGTCCTGGACTTTTTTTTTGAGAGCTTTGTGATTAGTGATTCAATTTCTTGGCAGACTATTGGACTGCTCAAATTTTCTATTTCTTCCTGTTTCAACTTTGGTAGTTTCTGTTTCTAGGAATTTATCCATTTCTTCCAGGTTGTCCAATTTGCTGGCATATGGTTTTTCATATTTTCTTATAATTGTTTGTATTTCTGTGGTGTTGGTTGTTATTTCTCCTCTCTCATTTGTGATTTTATTTATTTGGATCCTTTCTCTTTTCTTTTTAATATAATACAGGAAAGACTGTGCAATGAGAAATAGCCTCTTCAATAAATGGTGTGGGGGAAACTGAACAGTAACATGCAAAAGAATTAAATTGGACCACTTTCTTATACCGTACACAGAAATAAATTCAAAATGGATTAAAGACCTAAACGTGAGACAGGAAACCACAAAAATCCTAGAGAGTACAGTAACCCCCTTAATATCAGCCACAGCAATTTCTTTCTAGATATGTCTCCTGAGACAAGGGATACAAAAGCAAAAATAAGCTATTGGGACTTCAAGATTAAAAGCTTCTGCACAATAAAGGAAACAATCAACAAAACTAAAAGGCAACTTACAAAATGGGAGAAGATATTTGCAAATGACATACCTGATATTCAAAATGCATAAAGAACTTATAAAACTCAACACCCAAAAAATGAATAATCCAATTTCAAAATTGGTAGAAGATATGAATAGACACTTTTCCAAAGAAGACATACAGAGGCCAACAGACACATGAAATGATACTCAGTATCACTCATCATCAGGGAAATACAAATCAAAACTACGGTAAGATACTACCTTACACCTGTCAGGGAATGGCTAAAATAAAAAACACAAGAAGCAACAGGGGTTGGCAAGGATGTGGAGAAAGGGGAACCCACTTAAACTATTGGTGGGAATGCAAACTGGTGCAGCCACTCTGGAAAACAGTATGGAGCTTCCTCAGAAAGCTAAAAACAGTACTACCCTATTCTCCAGCAATTGCACTACTAGATATTACCCAAAGAACACAAAAATACTAATTCAAAGGGAAACCTCTACCCCAATGATTATAGCAGCATTATCTATAATAGCCAAATCATGGAAACAGCCCAAATGTCCATCACACACACGAATATTAGCCATAAAAAAATGAAATCTTGCCATTTGCAACAACATTAAGGAGCTAATATAATGCTAAGTAAAATAAGTCAGAAAAATCATACCATATGATTTCACTCACATGTGGAATTTAAGAAACAAAACAAATGAGCAAAAGGAAAAAAGAGAGAGAAAGGCAAACCCAGAAACAGATTCTGAACTATAGAGAACAAAATGATGGTTACCAGAGGGGAGGTGGATGGGGGATGGGTTAAATAGGTGATGGGGAGTAAAGAGTACACTTGTTATTATACGCAACAGGTGTTGCACAAAAGTGTTGAACCACTATATTGTACATCTGAAACTAATATTACACTGTATGTTAACTAACTAGAATTTAAATAGAAACTAAAAAAAAAAAATCAGTAGCTAACAAGCACATGAACAGATGCAATCATTAGGAAAATGGAAATAGAAAATAAAAAAGAAAGGAAGAAGGGAAGGAAGAAAGGAATGAAGGAAGGAAAGAAAGATAAAAGACACTCAAATTAGAAAGGAAGAAGTAAAATTGTTCGTTTGCTGATGTTATAATCTTACATATAGAAAATCTTAAAGATTCCACCAAGACATTGTTAGAATTAATGAATTCAGTAAGTTGCAGAATGCAAAAATTAATTGTTTTTAATAATAAACTACTTGGAAAATAAATTAAAAAAACAATTCCATTACAATGGCATAATAAATACTATATATAATAGCAATAATAAAACATTTAGGAATAAATTTATCCAAGGAGATGAAAAATCTGTACATTGAAAACTATATATATTGATGAAAGAAATTGGGAAAGACACCAATAAATGGAAACATATCCCATGTTCATAGATTGGAAGACTTAATAATGTTAATACGTCCATACTAACCAAAGCCATCTACAGAGTCAATGTAATCTCTATCTATTAAATACCTACAGCATTTTTCACAGAAATAGAAAAAACAATCTTAAAATTTGTATGGAACTGTAAAATACTCCAAATAGCTAAAGCAATCCTGAGAAAGAACAAAGCTGAATCATCACACATCTTGATTTCAAACTGTATTACAAATCTATAGTAATCAAAACAATATATTGGCATAAAAACAAATAATACAGTAAATATTTGGCAAGGGAGCCAAGAATATTAAACGGGTAATCTCTTTAATAAATGGTAAAACTGGATAACCACATGCAAAAGAATAAAATGGACCACTATGCTATTCCACCTACAAAAAACTAACTCAAAATGGATTAAAAACTTTTATGTAAGTCTGCAACAAACTTCTAGAAAAAAACATAGAGGAAAATCTCCTTGACATTGGTCATGGCAATAATTTTTTTTTTGGATATGACACCAAAGACATAGGCAACAAAAGCAAACATTTAAGTGAGACTACATCAAATTTATAAGTTCTGCGCAGTATAAAAACAATCAACAAAATGAAAAGGCAACCTATGGAATGGGAAAAAATATTGACAAACCAGC
The DNA here is from genome assembly GCF_011764305.1 of Mustela putorius furo. NCBI lineage: Eukaryota > Metazoa > Chordata > Mammalia > Carnivora > Mustelidae > Mustela > Mustela putorius. The sequence goes on along the minus strand of NW_025422127.1, from coordinate 9,615,123 downwards.
TACATATAAGGAGTTAATATCCAAACTATATAAGGAACTTATATAAATCAATAACAAAATTAAATAATTTAATTGCAATTAAAAATAGGCAAAGGACCCAAACAGACATTTTTCCAAAGACATAAAAATGGCCAGTAGGCATGGGAAGATGCTCAATATTACTGATCATTAAGAAAATGCAAATCAAAGCCACAATGAGATACCTCTTTACTTCTATTAGGATTACTAATCTCAAAAGACACCAAAAGAAAATAAATGCTAATATCAAAAGATAATGCTGTCAAGAATGTGGAGAGAAAGGGCTATTGACAAGAATACAAATTTGCACAGCCACTGTGGAAAACAATATGGAGATTCCTCAAAAGATTGAAAATAAAACCACACATGATCCAGCAATCCCCCTTTTGAGCATATATCTGAAGGAAATGAACACTATTTTGAAGAGATATCTGCAACCCCATGTTTATTGCAGCATTATTTACAATAACCAGGACATGACAATAACCTGTCTATAAATGGATGAATGAATAAAGTATGGGATATAAACAATGTAATATTCAGCCAAAAAAATGAAGGAAATGATCAATTTGTGACAACATGAATGGACATTAAGGACATTAAGCTAACTGAAATAAGTTAGAGAAAAACAATTACTATATGATCTCACACAAAGAATCTAAAAACGCCAAACTTATAGAATGAATAAGTCACAGGAAAAAAGACTCAGCATAAGGAATATAATCAATAGTATTACAACAGTACTGTATGGTGATAGATGGTAGCTACACTCGTGCTGAGAATCACATAATATATAAACCTGTCAAATCACTATGTTGCATACCTGAAACTAATGTAATATTGTAGGTCAACTGTACTCAAAAATTAAAAATTAATTAAATTAAATTTATTTAATTTAAATTAAAAAGCCACCATATAATAGACTATAATAGTGGTTCAGGTGCTGGGGTAGGGGGGAAATGGGAAAATGTTAATCAAAAAGTATCAACTTCTAGTTATAAGATGAATCTATATCCTGGGATGTAATGTACAGCATAGTGACTATAGTTAAAAAAACTGTACTGTTTATTTCGAGTTGGTAAGGAGTAGAACTTAAATATTCTGGCCACAAGAAAAACAAAAAGGTAACTATGAGAGTTGATGGATGTGTTAACTAACCTTTTGAGGTAATCATTTTGCAATACATACATATATTAGGTTATCACATTGCACACCTAAAACTCATACAATATTATATGGAAATTATAAATCTTTAAAACTGGAAAAATACTGTTGGAACTAATACATAGAGTCAGGAAAGTAGGACATAAAATCGACCTCAATAGTCATAGTCAGTTACATGTCTATATGCTAACAATAAACAGTACAAAAAGAAAATTAAGAAAGCAATTTCATTTACAGCAGCATCAAAAGAATAAAATACTTAAGAATAAACTTAACCAGGGGAGGAGCAAGAACCCAGAGGAGTAGGAGACAAAATTTCATCAGGTCCCAGGAGTTCAGCCAGATATCATCAAACCATTCTGAACACCTACAAACTCAACAGGAGATGGAAGAGGAGAGCAGCAATTCTAGGAACAGAAAAGCAACCACATTCTGGAAAGCAGGATGTAGTGAGAAGTGAGTCCGAGGTGATATATGGGAAGAGAGACCGTGGGGGGAGGGGCCAGCTCCCAGTAAACTATAGAGCAGTGGAGCACAAAATTGGAACTTTTAGAAGTCTCCACTGAGGGACATCAGCTCCAGAGGCTAAGGGGAATGGAGCCCCTGCTGGGACAGTGTGGTCTCTGGATCCACACAGTCACAAAAAGACTAAGGGTATCTGAGTGTGGCAGAGCTCCCAGGTATCAGAGCAGGGAAGCCAGATGCAGAGATGGAGTTTAGGAGGGGGCTCTCAGCTTGGGATTACCTGAAACCATGATCCCAGGCACAGTCGGGGCCACTACTCTTCGAAAAGGGACCCCACAGGTGGCAGATCTGGGGAACGCCCCTCCTTCCTCCTCCAGGAGGAGCAGCATGGGAACATGCTACAAGAATCCGCTGGGTTTGGAGACTCCAAACAGGGCCGTGCACCCGAGATAGAAACGCTCAGCCACAGGCTGCATGAGCTCCGTGTTTGGGTAGAGACCAGGGAGACGGGAGTAACTGACTGCTTTTCTCTCATGGTGCATTGAGGAGTGGGGCCTGAGCTCTTGGCTCCTATGGGCCAGACACTGTCAGGCTGCTTTATTCATTCCCATCCTCCAAAGCTGTTTGGAAAGTATTCAGGGAACAAAAGCTACCAAAAGCAAAACCAAGCAGATTACTTAGCCTGGCCCCTGGCAAGTATAGTGCAATTCCGCCTTGGGCAAAGACATTTGAAAATCACTGCAAGAGGCCGCCCACAGAAGATCCACCAAGAAGATCCAGCCAAGACCAAGTTCACCAATCAGTGAGAACTACAAAACTCCAGAGTTAGGAAAACGAAACACATAGAATTCATGGCTTTTCTCCCATGATTTTTAGTCTTTCAAAGTTAATTTTTTTTATCTTTTTCTTATTCTATTTTTAAAATTTTTCCCCTTTCTTATTTTAACCTTTTAAACTATTTTATCTTATAAACACCTTTCTAAAAATCTTTTTTTAAAGATTTTAATTTATTTATTTGACAGAGAGAAAGCACAAGCAGGGGGAGGGGCAGGCCGAACAACAGCAAGAAGCAACTCCCCACAGAGCAAGAGCCCGAAATGGGACTTGATCCTGGGACCCTGGGATCATGACCCAAACCGAAGGCACACACTCAACCGAGCCACCCAGTCACCCTCTAAAAATCTTTTTTAGTTTTCATTGTTTATAATCATATTCTATCCCTATAAGTTTTTCTTTCCTTAAAATTTTGGGGTACAGTTTCTTCTAACAGATCAAAATATAGTCTAAATCTAGCCTAGGGCTTTGTTCTAGTCTCCACTCTGATCACATTCTCTCCTTCTGTTTTTTTTCTTCTTTTTCCCACCAACTTTTTTTTTTTTTAAGATTTTTATTTATTTATTTGACAGACAGAGATCACAAGTAGGCAGAGAGGCAGGCAGAGAGAGAGAGAGGAGGAAGCAGGCTCCCCGCTGAGCAGAGAGCCCGATGTGGGGCTTGATCCTAGGACCCTGGGATCATGACCTGAGCTGAAGACAGAGGCTTTAACCCACTGAGCCACCAGGGGCCCCTCAACCAAATTCTTATCAATTCCTTTTTTAAATTTTCATCTTTACAGTCATATTCCATCCCTTGTGTTCATCCTTATTTGTCTGTATGTGTGTGTGTGTGTGTGTGTGTTTGTCTGTGTGTATATATGCTTTTCTTTCTTTAAAATTTTGGGAGGCAGTTTCTTCTAACAGACCAAAATACACCCAAAATCAAGTGTGTGGCTCTGTTCTATTCTAAATTTATGCAAACAAACATATTTCCCCCACCTTTCTTTTCTCTCTCCCAGTTTCCGATCTTTTCTTATTTGGTTAGTGCATATTTTTTCTGGGATCATTGCTACCTTTAGTATTTTGTTCTCTCATTCATCTATTCTTCTCTGAATAAAACGACAAGGCAGAAAAACTCACCTAAAAAAAAAAGAAGACACAATACCAGTGGCTAGGAACCTAATCAATACAGACATTAGTAAAAAATCAGAACTAAAATTTAGAATGATGATAATAAAGATGCTAGCTGGGTTTGCAAAAAAGCATAGAATATACTAGAGAATCACTTTCTGGAGAACTAAAATCTAACCAAGTTGAAATTAGAAAAGCTATTAATGAAGTGCAATAAAAAATGGAGACTGTTGGGGCACCTGGGTGGTTCAGTGGGTTAAGCCTCAGCCTTCAGCTCAGGTCACGATCACAGGGTTCTGGGATCAAGCCCCACATCGGACTCTCTGCTCAGCGGGGAGCCTGCTTCCTCCTCTCTCTCTCTCTGCTTGCCTCTCTGCCTACTTGTGATATCTCTCTCTCTGTGTCAAATAAATAAATAAAATCTTTTTTTAAAAATGGAAGCTCTTAGGGGCACCTGGGTGGCTCAGTTGGTAAGGCGACTGCCTTCAGCTCAGGTCATGATCCCAGAGTCCTGGGATTGAGTCCCACATCGGGCTCTCTGCTACACGGGGAGTCTGCTTCTCCCTCTGACCTTCTCCTCTCTCATGTTCTCTCTCACTGTCTGTCAAATAAATAAATAAAATCTTTTAAAAAAGAAAAATGGAAGCTCTTACTGCTAGGATAAATGAGGCAGAGAGAGAATTAGTGATATAGAGGACCAAACAATGGAGAATAAAGAAGCTGAGTAAAAGAGAGACAAACAACTACTGGACCATAACGGGAGAATTCAAGAGATAAGTGATACCATAAGATGAAACAATATTAGAATAATTGGGATCCAAGAAGAAGAAGAAAGGGGGAGAGGGAGGCAGAAGGTATATTAAAGCAAATTATAGCAGAGAATTTCCCTAATCTGGGGAAGGGAACAAGCATCAAAATTCAGGAGGCACAGAGAATCCCCCTCAAAATCAATAAAAATAGGTCAATACCCCATCATCTAATAGTAAAACCTACAAGTCTCAGTGACAAAGAGAAAATCCTGAAAGCAGCTTGGCATAAGAGGTCTGTAACATACAATGGTAGAAATATTAGATTGGCAGCATACCTGTCCACAGAGACCTGACAGGCCAGAAAGAACTGGCATGATATATTTAGAGCACTAAATGAGAAAAATATGCAGCCAAGAATACTATATCCAGCTAGGCTGTCATTGAAAATGGAGAGATAAAAAGCTTCCAGGACAAACAAAAACTAAAAGAATTTGCAAACACCAAACCAGCCCTACAGGAAATATTAAAAGGGGTCCTCTAAGCAAAGAAAGAGCCTAACAGTAACAGACCAGAGAGGAACAAAGATAATATACAGTAAAGTCACATTGCATGCAATACAATGGCACTAAATTCATATCTTTCAATAGTTACCTTTAATGTAAATGGGCTAAATGCCCCAATCAAAAGACACAGAGTATCAGAATGGATAAAAAACAAAACAAAATAAAACAAAAAAACAAGACCCATTGATAGGCTGTCTGCAAGAGACTCATTTTAGACCCAAAGACACTCCAGGTTTAAAGTGAGGAGGTGGAAAACAATTTACCATGCTAATGAACATCAAAAGAAAGCTTGGGTGGCAATCCTTATAGCAGATAAATTAGATTTTAAGCCAAAGACTATAAGAAGAGATGAGGAAAGACACTGTATCATACTTAAAGGGTCTGTCCAACAAGAAGATCTAACAATTTTAAATACCTATACCCCTAACATAGGAGCACCCAATTATATAAACCAATTAATAACAAAATCAAAGAAACACATCAACAATAATACAATAACAGGAGGGGACCTTAACATCACCCTCACTGAAATGGACAGATCATCTAAGCAAAAGATCAACAAAGAAGTAAAGGGTTTAAATGACACGCTGGACCAGATAAACATCACAAATATATTCAGAACATTCCATCCCAATGCAACAGAATACACATTCTTCTCTAGTGCACATGGAACATTCTCCAGAATAGATTACACCCTGGGTCACAAATCAGATTTCAACTGGTACAAAAAGACTGGGATCATTCCCTGCATATTTCCAGAAAGCAATGCTTTGAAACTGAACTCAACCACAAGAAGGAAGTTGGAAGGAACTCAAATACAGGCCAAGGAGGCTAAAGAGTATCCTACTAAAGAATGAATGGGTCAACCAGGAAATTAAAGAAGAATTTTTTTTTTTAAAAGATTTTATTTATTTGACAGAGAGAGAGAGAGAGATCACAAGTAGGCAGAGTGGCAGGCAAAGAGAGAAGGGAAAGCAGGCTCCCTGCTGAGCAGAGAGCCAGATGCGGGGCTCGATCCCAGGACCCCGAGATCATGACCCGAGCCAAAGGCAGAGGCCCAACCCACTGAGCCCCCCAGGCACCCCTTAAAGAACAATTTTTTTTTAAAAATGGAAACAAATGAAAATGAAAACAACTATTCAAAATCTTTGGGATACAGCAAAGGTGATCCTGAGAGAAAAGTATACAGCAATAAAAGTCTTTCTCAAGAAACAAAGAAGGTCTCGGGGCACCTGGGTGGCTCAATGGGTTAAGCCTCTGCCTTGGGCTCAGGTCATGATCTCAGGATCAAGCCCCGTATCAGTCTCCCTGCTCCGCAGGGAGCCTGCTTCCCCCTTCTCTTTCTGCTTACTTGTGATCTCTCTCTCTCTCTCTCTGTTAAATAAATAAATAAAATCTTTAAAAAAAAAAAAAAAGAAACAAGGAAGTTCTTAAATACACAATCTAACCCTACACCAACAGAAGTTAGAGAAAAAACAAGAAATAAAGCTTAAACCCAGTAGGAGAAAAAAGGTAATAAGGATCAGAACGGAAATCAATGAAGGAAACCAAAAGAATAGTAGAACAGAGCAATGAAACTAGGAGCTGGTTCTTTGAAAGAATTAATAAGATTGATAAACCCCTGGCCAGACTTACCAAAAGGAAAAGAGAAAGGACCCAAATAAATAAAATCATGAATGAAAGAGGAGAGATCACAACTAACACCAAAGAAATACAAATAATTATAAGAACATATTATAAAGAACTATATGCCAGCAAATTTGAAAATCTGGAAGAAATGAATGCATTCCTAGAAACATATAAAACACCAAAAATGAACCAGGAAGAAAGAGAAAACCTGAACAGACCCATAACCAGTAAGGAGATTGAAGCAGTCTTCAAAAATCTCCCAATAAACAAGAGCCCTGGGCCAGACGGCTTCCAAGAGGAATTGTACCAAACATTTAAAAAAGAATCAATACCTAGTCTCCTGAAACTGTTCCAAAGAATAGAAGTGGAAGGAAAACATCCAAATGCATTTTATGACGACAGCATTACCTTGATCCTGAAATCAGACAAAGTTAAAGACCCTATCAGACAGACCAATATCCCTGATGAACATGGATGCAAAAATTCTCACCAAAAGAGTAGCCAATAGGGTCCAACAGTACATTAAAAGGATTATTCACCATCATCAAGTAGGATTTGTTCCTGGGCTCCAAGGTTGGTTCAACATCCACAAATCAATCAATGTGATACAATACATTAATAAAAAAAATAAAAAAGAACAAGAACCATATGACACTCCCAATAGATGCTGAAAAAGCATTTGACAAAGTAGAACTTCCTTTCTTGATCAAAACTCTTCACAGTATAGGGATAGAGGTACATACCTCAATATCATAAAAGCCATCTATGAAAAACCCACAGTGAATATCATTCTCAATGGGGAAAAACTGAAAGCTTTTCCCCTAAGGTTAGGAACACAGCAGGGATGTCTACTATCACCACTGCTATTTGACATAGTACTAGAAGTCCTAGCCTCAGGAATCAGACAAAAGAAGAAATAAAAGACATCCAAATCAGCAAGGAAGAAGTCAAACTCTCACTCTCTGCAAATGATATGATACTTTATGTGGAAAACCCAAAAGACTCCACTCCAAAACTGCTAGAACTCATACAGAGAATTCAGTCAAGTGTCAGGATATAAAATCAATGCACAGAAATCAGTTGCATTTTTATACTCCAATAGCAAGACAGAATAAAGAGAAATTAAGGAGTCAATCCCATTTACAATTGCACCCAAAACCGTAAGATACTTAGGAATAAACGTAACCAAAGAGGCAAAGAATCTGTACTCAGAAAACTATAAAGTACTCATGAAAGAAATTGAGGAAGACAAAACGAAATGGAAGAACGTTCCATGCTCATGGATTGGAAGAACAAATATTGTGAAAATGTCTATGCTACCTAGAGCAATCTACACATTTAATGCAATCCCTATCAAAATACCATCCACTTTTTTCAAAGAAATGGAACAAATAATCCTAAAATTTATATGGAACCAGAAAAGACCTCGAATAGCCAGAGGAATATTGAAAAAGAAAACCAAAGGTGGCAGCATCACCATTCCAGACTTCAAGCTCTATGACAAAGCTGTCATCATCAAGACAGTACAGTACTGGCACAAAAACAGACACATAGATCAATGGAACAGAATAGAGAGCCCAGAAGGACCCTCGACTCTATGGTCAACTAATCTTTAATAAAGCAGGAAAGAATGTCCAGTGGAGGGGCACCTGGGGCGCTCAGTGGGCTAAAGCCTCTGCCTTTGGCTCAGGTCATGATCCCAGGGTTCTGGGATTGAGCCCTACCTCAGGCTCTCTGCTCAGCAGGGAGCCTGCTTCCTCCTCTCTCTGACTGCCTCTCTGCCTACTTGTAATCTCTGTCTGTCAAATAAATAAATAAAATCTTTTAAAAAAAGAATGTCCAGTGGAAATGAAGACAGTCTCTTCAACAAATGGTGTTGGGAAAATTGGACAGCCACATGCAGAAAAATGAAATTGGACCATTTCCTTATACCACACACAAAAATAGACTCAAAATGGATGAAAAACCTCAATGTGAGAGAGAAATCCACCAAAATCCTTGAGGAGAACACAGGCAGCAACCTCTTCAACCTCAGCCTCAGCAACTTCTTCCTAGAAACATCACCAAAGGAAAGGGGAGCAAGGGCAAAAATGAACTATTGGGATTTCATCAAGACTAAAAGCTTTTGCACAGCAAAGAAAACAGTCAACAAAACCAAAAGACAAGCGACAGAATGGGAGAAGATATCTGCAAATGATACATCAGATAAAGAACTAGTATCCAAAATCTATAAAGAGCTTATCAAATTCAACACCCAAAGAACAAACAATCCAATCAAGAAATGGTCAGAGGACATGAACAGACATTTCTCCCAAGAAGACATCCAGAGGGCCAACAGACACATGAAAAAGTGCTGAACATCACTCGGCATCAGGGAAATACAAATCAAAACCACAGTGAGATACCACCTCACACCAGTCAGATTGGCTAAAATTAAAAAGTCAGGAAACAAGAGATGTTGGCGAGGATGTGGAGAAAGGGGAACCCTCCTACACTGTTGGTGGGAATGCAAGGTGGTACGGATCCTCTGGAAAACAGCATGGAGGTTCCTCAAAAAGTTGAAAATAGAACTAGCCTATAATCCAGGAATCACAGTACTGGGTATTTACCCCCAAAATACAAAAACAGTAATCCAAAGGGATGCATGCACCCTTTCTCTTGGCTCCCACTCCTCAGCAACCAACTTCTTTAAATTCTACTATAATTGAGATCATACAGTATTTGTCATTTTTTCCAGTTTTATTGAGACATCAACATATAAAGTGTATAAAGTGATGATTGATACACATATAGACTGTAAAATGAGTACTACTGTAGGATTAGTTAACACATCCATCCCTTCACATGACTAATCTACATTCTCAACAAGGTTTAAGTATATAATATAGTATTGTTATTTGACACAAAAGCAAAGGCAACAAAAGCAAAAATAAACAAGTGTGGCTATATCAAACTAAAAAGCTTTGTCACAGCAAAGCACAGACCACCCATCAGTAATACCGCTCCCTGGGTTTTAGATTAAAAAGAATAACCAATAGGAAAATACAAGGTGAATCTGAAATATCTTGTTCCATCAGATATAAAGGAACTGGATAATTATTTTTCAATATCACCAAAATGGTGATATATGAGAACCCAGCCTCTGTCTCCCCTCAAAGATCAACAGATCTTTGAACAGATCCATGAACAAAAACAGTTCTGAAGAGCTCTGGAGTCTATTTCAGAAACTTTAGCAATACAATAGAACAAAAAACCAGAGAATAAGAACACAGAAAGAGAAGAAAAAGTTTTATTTCTTTTATTTTGCCTGTCTTTTCCCACCACACCCTACCCCTTCACCCAAGGCAACACTGCTCAGCACCAAGAAGGTTCTTCCCAGCTAGAAAGAGCTCCCTTTACCAGAAAAGGAAAAAAGGGATTAGTGATCAGCTTCCCTACCCTTTCAGAGCACTTCATGGTCTCACTTCAATTTCATCCCACCTAGACGGCAGAGCTGAAATGCACAGAGACAGCTAGGAACAAGGAAAAACAGCAGAGGCAACCAAAGGCAGCTATATGAGTCACAGGTCACATGTCATAGTTCAGTGACATGCTCTACAGACAAACCCCACAGATTCTGCCACTTCAGAAAGTAATGATCACAGCAGAGTCCCTGACAATTTCACCAGCTTTTGCCTCACAGGTATTCACATTTGCTCACATTAGCCCCCTCTCCGCACACACTCCCTGCCACCCTTTCCAGAGCCCTTGAATCACACCAGCAGCCAACCAAGGTTCCTGTTAAAATACAAGATGCTAGCATAGACCCCAAAAGATTACCCTAAACATCATGTGCACGTGAGTCTAGCTTCTCCAGCTATGCACTTGCATACTACCAACCTGATGTCCATCAGTAACCACCACTATGGGGCACACAGCCGGAAAGGGAGACCATGCAACCAGAGGAGAATACACCAACAGCAAGAGCCCTGTAGCTGCCAGTGAGCCCAAAGCTGGCTCCAGCCCTTGCTCCCTGCCCTGCCCCAACTACCACATGTGTCTGCAGCTGGCCTCCATCACTTAACAGCGCTTACGACTGGTCCCCACAGCCAAGTATGTGCATACCAAAAGCTCCAGTCACCACCTCTGTCTGTCCTGGTCCCTAGCCGGGCCCCACCTGGTGGGGTGCTGGAGGCACCACTGAGGACTCCAAGAGCCCTCACAGCCTCTGTAGACCTTGCAGTGCTTGCCAAAAACAACTGTCAGTGCTGTAGACCCCAATGGTCTGAGCCAAAGGCCCACCATGCCCCACCCGATAGATAGTACAACTACACATCCCAGCAGTTAACACCATGCACCACTAGAACTGGGGTTACAGCATGCTCCAATATGTGCCCACCCACAGGTAAGTCTTCCCTCATCGAAGTTAAGCCAAAAGAGGGGCTGTTTCTTCAAATATTCGGGAAACCATACTACACTAAAGGAATAATGAAGAATTGGGGAAAAATGCAGAGAAATACAGTAAACCTCTAGTAACTAACCCCAAAGAATGAGAGATCCAGGAATTACCTGGCAAAGAAACTCAAAATAATTGTTCTAAAGATGCTCGGAGAGCTATAAGAAAACAGAAAAAACAATTTAATGATCGTGAAAAACAATACAAGAAAAAAATGAGAAGCTCAATAGATAGCATAAGGAAAAAAAAAATCAAATTCCCTGCTCAGTAGGCAGCCTGTCTCTCTCACTGTCCCTCACCCTGCTCATGCTCTCTCTAAGTAAAATCTTAAAAAAACAAAATAAAAACAGAAATTGTATAGCTGAAGAATATAATGATTGGAGAATTCAACAGAAAGCTTCAACAGCAGACTTAACCAAGAAGAATAATCAGTGATCTAAAAGACATATCAATTGAAATTACCCAGTTAGAGAGCAAAAAGAAAAAAAGAATGAAAAGAGAAGACAAAAGTCTACAAAAAACAATCATTTTAGTAGAGTTCCTGAAGGATAAAAGATGGAGAAAGATTCCCCCTCTCTTTCTGCCTGCCTCTCTGCCTACTAGTGCTCTCTGTCAGTCAAATAAATTTTTTAAAAATCTTTAAAAAAGGGCAGGGGGGCACCTGGGTGGGGTTAAGGGGTTAACCTCAGTGGGTTAAGCCAATGCCTTCGGCTCAGGTCATGATCCTGGGGTCCTGGGATGGAGTCCCGCATCAGGCTCTCTGCTTTGGCAGGGAGCCTGCTTCCCCCCGTTCTCTCTCTGTCTGCCTCTCTGCCTACTTGTGCTCTGTCTGCCAAATAAATTTTAAAAATCTTTAAAAAAAAAAAAAAAAAGATGGAGAAAGGGACAGAAAGCTATTTAAAGAAATAACAGCTAAAAATAGTCCAAACCTGTGGAGAGACTTGGAAGTCAAATTCATGAGTGTAGAGATCACCACAAAATCTTAATCCAAAATGATCTTCTCCGAAGAAAAACAAAGCTGGAGGTATCACAATTCCAGATTTTACGATTTACTACAAAACTGAAATAATCAAAACAGTACAGTACTGGCACAAAAGACACATAGGTCAATGGAACAGAACAGAGAGCCCAGAAATAAACTCACACCTGAATGGTCAATTACTTACATGAAAGGAAGGAATAACAAACAATGGGGAAAAGACCATCTCGTCAACAAGTGGTACTGAGAAAACTGAACAACTACATGCAAAAGAATGAAACTAGACCACTTTCTTAAACCATACACAAAAATAAACTCAAAATGTTAAAGACCTAATTGTGACACCTAAAACCATAAAATTCCCAGAAAAAAAACACAGGCAACTCCTCAAACAAGGAAAACAAAAGCAAAAATAAATTACCACAACTACATCAAAATGAAAAACTTTTACACAGTGAAAGAAACAATCAACAAAAAGGCAACCAACTCAACAGGGAAATATATCTACAAATGATATATCCAATAAGGGGTGAATATCCAAAATATTTAGAGAATTTATACAATGTAACACTCCAAAAAAACCAAATAATCCTACTAAAAATGGGCAGAGGAACTGAACATTTTCTGAAGACATACAGATAGCCAAAACACATGAAAAGATGCTCAAGATCATTAATCATCAGGGAAATGCAAATCAAAACCACAAGGAGTGATCACCTCACATTTGTCAGAATGGTTAAAATCAAAAAGACAAGTGGGGCGCCTGGGTGGCTCAGTGGGTTAAGCCTCTGCCTTCGGCTCAGGTCATGGTCTCAGGGTCCTGGGATCGAGCCCCGCATCAGGCTCTCTGCTCAGCAGGGAGCCTGCTTCTCTTCCTCTCTCTCTCTGACTGCCTCTCTGCCTGGTTGTGATCTCTGTCTGTCAAATAAAAATTTAAAAAAAAAAAAAAAAAAAATCAAAAAGACAAGAAATGAGTGTTGGCAAGAATATGAAGAAAAACCCTCATGCACCATTGGTGGGGATGCAAATTGGTGCAGCTACTATGGAAAACAGTATGGAGATTCCTCAAAAATTTAAAAATAGGGCGCCTGGGTGGCCCAGTGGGTTAAGCCGCTGCCTTCAGCTCAGGTCATGATCTCAGGGTCCTGGGATTGAGTTCCACATCAGGCTCTCTGCTCAGCAGGGGACCTGCTTCCCCTCCTCTCTCTCTGCCTGCTTCTATGCCTACTTGTAATCTGTATCTGTCAAATAAATAAATAAAATCTTTTTAAAAAATTTTTAAAAATATTAAAAATAGAAATATAATCCAGTAATTCCACCACTGAATACTTACCTTAAAAAAAAAAAGAACACTAGTTCAAAAAGATAGGGGTACCTCTTATATTTATTGCAGTATTATTTACAATAGCCAAGAAATGGAAGCAACCCAAGTATCCATCAATAGATAAATGGATAAAGATGTGGTGCTATATACAAGGGATATTACACAGCCATAAAAAAGAATGAGATCTTGCCATATGCGACGTGAATGGCCCTAGAGGGTATAATGCTAAGTGAAATAAGTCAGATAGAGAAAGACAAATACCATATGATTTCATTCACATGTGGAATTTAAGAAAGAAAACAAGAGACAAAAAAACAGACTCTTGGGTGCCTGGGTGCTCAGTGGGTTAAAGCCTCTGCCTTCAGCTCGGGTCATGATCCCAGGATCCTAGGATCAAGCCCCACATCGGGCTCTCTGCTCGGCAGGGAGCCTGCTTCCTCCTCTCTATCTGCCTGCCTGCTTGTGATCTCTCTCGCTCTGTCAAATAAATAAATAAAATCTTAAAAAAAAAAATCTTAGGAAATTTAAGACTGAAATCATACCAAGGATCTTCTTCAGCCACAATGGTATGAAACTAGAAATCAGTAATAGGAGGAAAGCTAGAAAATTCACAAATATATGAAGATTAACACATTCCTGAGCAACTAATATGTCAAAGAAATCAAACAGGAAACAAAAAAAAATTTTAAACAAACAAAAACACAACATACCAAAACTTATGCAAGGCTACAAAAGTAATTCTAAAAAGTAAGTTTATAAGTGATACAAGCTTACACCAAGAAAAAAGAAAGATCTCAAACAACCTCACTTTACACCTCAAGGAACTAGAGAAAGAAACACAAAGCCCAAATTTAGTGCAAGGAATGAAATTACAAAGGTCAGAGTGAAGATAAATAAAACAGAAACCAGAAAAATGATAGAAAAGATCAACAAAACTAAGAGCTGGTATTTTGAAAAGATATAATTAACAAGGCTAAGAAAAAAAGACTACTCAAATTTTAAGTAAAATCAAAAATGAAAGAGGAGGGCGCCTGGGTGGCTCAGTGGGTTAAGCCGCTGCCTTCGGCTCAGGGTCCTGGGATAGAGTCCCGAATGGGGCTCTCTGCTCAGCGGGGAGCCTGCTTCCTCCTCTGTCTCTCTCTGCCTGCCTCTCCAACTACTTGTGATTTCTCTCTGTCAAATAAATAAATAAAATCTTTAAAAAAAAAAGTTCTGTCAACTTTAAAAAAAAAAAAAATGAAAGAGGAGACATTACATCCGGTACTACAGAAGTACAGAGAATAATAAGAGATTACTATGAACAACTATATGTCAATAAACTGGATAACCTAGAAAAATGAACATTCCCGAGGAACATAGAGCCTATGAACACTGAATCAGTAAGTAACAAAAAATGTGAACAGATCAATAACAAGTATGGATTTTAAATCAGAAATCCAAAACCTACCAACAAAGAAAAGTCCAAAACCAGATGATTTTATGGAGAATTCCACCAAATGTGTAAAAAAAAATTGACACCAATCCTTCTCAAACTCTTTCAAAAAATTCAAGAGGAGAAAATACTCCCAAACTCATTTTACAAGGCTAACATTACCTTGATACCAATGCCAGATAAAGATACAATAAGAAAATTACAGGCCAATATTCCTGATGAACACAGATACAAAGATTCTCAACAGAATATTACCAGACTAAATTCAAAAGCACCTTAAAATCATCTTACACTATGATCAGGTGGGATTCAGCCCTGGGATGCAACAAGAGTTCAATGTATGCAAATCATGAACCATCACATACCATATTAATAAAATGAAAGACAAAAAAATTACAGATCATCTCAATAGATATAGAAAAAACATTTGACAAAATATAACATCCTTTCATTATAAAAACTCTCAATAAATTGGTTACAGAAGAACTATACCTCAGCATGATATAGGCCATATATATATGATAAGCCTACAGATAACATTCACAATAATGCAAAGTTGAAACCTTTTCCTCTAAGACCAGGAACAAGAAAAGAAATCCCACCCACCATTCCTATTAAACATAGTCCTGGAAGCTAAAGCAATCAGGCAAGAAAAAGAAATAAAAATCATCCAAATCAAAGAAATAGTAAAATTGTCTCTGCAGATGATATGATTTTATATATAAAAAAATCCTAGACTGCACCAAAAAAACTGTTAGAATTAATAAACCTATTCAGTATAGCGGCAAGTTACAAAATAAACATACAAAAATCAGTTGTATTTCTATATTAACAATGAAACAATTGAAAAAGTTATAAAGAAAACAATCCCATTCACAATAGCATCAAAAACAACAAAATACTTTAGGAATAAATTCAACGAAGAGGGTGAATTTCTACACACCAAACACTGCAACTTTGACGAAAGAAACTGAAAAGAAAAAAATGGAAAGATATACCCAGTGTTCATCAATTGAAAGAATAAATATTGTTAAAATGTCCACATTACCCAACCATCTAAGGAGTCAATACAATCTCTATCAAAATTCCAATAGCATCTTTCACAGAAATAGAAAAAACAATCCTAAAATTTGTATGGAACCACAAAAGTACACTCCAAAGTAATGGCCGAAGCAATCTGGAGGAAAAGGACAAAGCCAATGGCATTACAGTTCCTGATTTTAAAGTACTCTACAAAGCTATAGTATTTAAAACAGTATAGTAATGGCATAAAAACAGACATAAAAACCAATGGAACATAACAGAGAGCCCAGAAATAAACCTCTGCATTTATCTGACCAGGGCGCCAAGAACACTCATTGAGAAAAGAACAGTGACTTTAACAAATGCTGTTCAGAAAACTGGATTACCACATGCAGAAAAATGAAATTGGACCCCGGATCTTACAGCACTCTTAAAAATTAACTCAAAATAGGTTAAAGACTTAAATGTAAGATCTGATACAGTAAAACTCCTGTTAAGAAAACAGGGAGGAAACTCCCTGGCATTGGTCTTGGCAATGATTTTTTAGATACAACCTCAAGTATAGAAGCAACAACAGTAAAAATCGTTCAGTGGAACTTCGTCAAACTAAAAAGCTTCTGCACAAGAGAAACATTTTAAAAAATGAAGATGGGGCACCTGGGTGGCTCAGTTGGTCACACATCTGCCTTTGGCTCAGATTATGATCTTGGGATCCTAGGATGGAGCCCCACATCAGGCTCCCTGCTCAGCAGAAAGTCTGCTTCTCCCTCACCCTCTGCCCCTCACCCCCCTCCAACTCCTGTTCTCTCTCTCTCTCTCAATAAAGAAAATCTTTTTTAAAAAATGAAGACAACCTATGGAATGGGAAAAAATATTTACAAAGTATATTTGAGAAACTATATTACCCAAAATATATAAAAACTCCTACAACTCAGTAATAAACAATGAAATTAAAATTGGGCAGAGAAACTAGATATATTTTTCCAAGAAAGACATAAAATGGCTGGCAGCTCTTTTTTCTTTCATTTACAAAAGGTAGGTTATGTTTATTTAGAACCATAAGCAGTCAACTGTTTCAGTGTGACTCAAGACCACAAAGATACCATTTCTACTTTACTCCATTCCAAGCCCTATGGTGGGCCCAGACTGGCAGGAGTGATGCTTGGGGCCCATTCACATAAAAACATACTCAACACAGTCATCATCAGGGAAATGCAAAGAAAAACCACAATGAAATATCAACTCACACCTTTTAGGATGGCTGTTGTTAAGATGACAAGAGATAACAAGTGTTGGCAAGGATGTGGAGAAAAGGGAACCCTTCTACACTATTGACAGAAAGACAAATTAGTACAGCACTATTGAAAACAGTACAGAGGTCCCTCAAAACACCAAAAGTAAAACTGCCAAATGATCCACTTCTAGGTATACACCCAAAAGTAATGAAAATAGGGAATCAAAAACCTATAAGCACTCTCATGTTTATTGCAGCATTGCTCACAAAGGCCAAAATATAGAAACAACCTGTGTTCATTTATGATTAAAAAAGAAATACGTGTTTTTATATATGTATGCAACAATGTAGAATGACCTTGAAGGGCAATGCTAAATGAGATAAGTCAGACAGAGAAAGACAAATATTATATGTTATTACTTATATATGAAATTGAAAAAAGCCAAACTCATGAAACAAAAAGTAGATTGGTGGTTACCAGGCACTAGATGGTGGGGGGTTGGTGAGATGAGGTTTAAGGGTACAAACCTGAAACCAGTAGATAAGTCAGTCCTGGAGGCCTAACCCACAGCATGGTGATTATACACAATACTGCATTATAAACTTCAAAAAGGTAAGAGACTAGATCTTAATTGTTCTCACCAGAAAAAGAAATAAGTATCAAATAAATATGATAAATTTGTGATGTCAACTAGAAGTGTTAGCTTCTAGGGGCACCTGGGTGCCTCAGTTTATTAAGCAACTGACTCTTGGTTTCAGCTCAAGTCATGATCTCAGGATCCTGAGGTCAAGCCCTGCACCAGGCTCCACGCTCAGCAGAGTCTGCTCAAAATGCCACCTCCCCCAGAGGCCATAAGCTTTCTCTTTCTAAAACAAGTAAAATCTTAAAAAAAAAAAAGGTGTTAGCAACACAACAGTGGTACTCCTATTAAAATATATAAATGTATCAAATGAATATGTTGTATTCCCAAATTTTCTTTTAAAAAAGAAAGGAAGTCACATCACTTTACCCTTATACTTACCATTTCATTGCATACCCTGATACTGAGAATTAGAAAAGCCACCAAGCAGCAGTAGTAGTAGTACCGCATGCCAGACCCTGTCCTGAGCACTTTAAAATTTTAATTTTGTTGTCACAATAACCTAGTAAGGTAGGAACTATTATCCTCATACTGCACATGAGGAAACTAAGGCAAAAAATGTTAAGTAACTTGTCCAAAGTTAAAAAGCCAGTAAGTGGCAAAGCAAAATTTTGTACCACGGCAATTTGTTCCTTCCCAAATCCATGCTATAACCATTACTACACTTTATAAACATTACTACACTTTACTACCTATTAAACATCTATTTTGATGGGGGGGTTATTAAAATTATCCCCATTCAAATATTTATTTAAGTATTAAAGTCTAAAGAAATTCTAATTCTCTACTTCATTTTCTGCCTACCTAAACAGCAATTTTTCTACATTCCCAACAAAATTTACATCAAAATCATGTTTAGACTCCATAAATATGTCTCTTGAGTCTTTCTTTTATGTCTTTCTTTTTAAATTTACCTTCTCAGTCACCAGGACATTTGTGCAATATTTCCTACAGTTGGGCTAGAGTTGCTAGAGGGAGCTCGCCCTCTAGTGGTCCCATACTGATATGCAGTCAGATTAAGCATTTCACAGAAAGTGCTCCAACACCTTTTTTCCTATTACAGGTTCTGTGGCAGAGCACATATAAGAAAAAGAAAAGTATTAAAAAGCAAGTAATCCTGGGGCGCCTGGGTGGCTGGGTGGGTTAAGCCGCTGCCTTCGGCTCAGGTCATGATCTCAGGGTCCTGGGATCAAGTCCCGCATCCGGCTCTCTGCTCAGCAGGGGGCCTGCTTCCCTTCCTCTCTCTCTGTGATCTCTTCCCTTCCTCTGTCCTACTGTGATCTCTCTCTGTCAAATAAATAAATAAAATCTTAAAAAAAATAAAAATAAAAAGCAAGTAATCCACAATGGGTTTTAATGCATTATTGTATTTAATTGAGGGGATGACACTGTCCTCAGACTGGTAAGGCAGAACGAGGTCACCACGGACAATTATTTAACTCCCGGCTCCAAAATAGGCAATTCAAATACAGCAGAGCTTTTTTTTTTTTTTAAGTTTTTTTTTTTAATTTGACAGAAAGAGACACAGCAAGAGAGGGAACACAAGCTGGCGGAGCGGGAGAGTGAGAAGCAGGCTCCCCACTGATCAAGGAGCTCCACGTGGGGCTCGATCTCACATGAGATCATGACCTGAACCAAAGGCAGACACTTAACAACTGAGCCACCCAGGCATCCCTATAGCAGAGCTTTTTAAAAAACCTACTACCCCTGTACCTTATCTTTCAAAAGGGGCCTGAAAATAACTATTGCAAAATCTGAAATAAATGTTAAGCCATAAAATTTCTGTGAAAACAATCATAAGGCTACATATATCCTCCAGGCTTAAGGGACCTGGAAGTAAAGATAAAGCTCTTCATTTGCCCTTTCCTTCTCTAAAGAATATGTGATTGATGGGGAGCTCCTGAATAGGAGTCCCCTAGTCACAAACCATTATGTATTCCCTTCATGTACAGTTAAGAGGCAATAACAGAAATGGATTTTTTAGAAGCTAGAAAATAACTAAAACAGAGCCAAAGTGCAATGTAATCTTAGACAGTTATAATAATCACAATGAGACAGTAAGCTACCAAACCTACCCACAGCTGTGCTTTACAGTATTGTTTTTCTTCTCTCAGGTCATAGGCAAAGTACCAAAGTAAAATTTTTCTTCATCACTGTTTTCCGATTCCTAATACTGGCGGACTCTGGAGCACATAAATGAGATTTTCTCCAACTATGACAAAGCGAGAAGAAATACTTATGTCATGTAGCACGGAACAACCCTGAGAATAAGTAAAAGAAGCAAAACACCCAATTTACAGATTTCTAGTCCTTCTTCACTGAAATCACTGTTAATTTAACAAGTATTTAATGTGTATCAACTACATAAAAAGGTATATGGGAAGTACGGTAAAGCATTTAAAAATGAAGACATGGTCATTGTATTCGAAGAGTTTACAAACCAGTAAGAATTTCAACAGCAACCCAAACAAAGCAAGGGAGATCATTTTTCAGACTGGGAGGATAGGTGACATTTCATGAAGTAGCATTTACATGAGCTTTATGAAATGCAAAGGATTTCAACAGACAGAAAGGTATTCTAGGCAGAGGGAATTTTAGCAAACGTTCAGTGCTCATGGTGCTTGCTAATGGCATCTGAAGAATGACCAGTCCCCTAGTTCCAGGAGCATACTGGGGGTGGAAGGGAAAACAGAGTTGAGGATGAAATGGTACTATGGACTTTATTCCATACACAAAGGAAAATCATTAAAGACAATGAGCTGGGGAAGAAAGGGCATCAGCAGGGCTCAGAGAGGAAGATGATGCTGGTGGTAACAGGTAAGTTGAACTGGAGCTGGAGGAAAAGAAAGCTAGAGGCAAGCCAACAGCCTAGAAGGTCATCAGAATGGAGGAAGTGGAGTAATAAAAGTTCATACACAACTGTGAAGGTAGATACAAATGTATAACTGAAGGGAATGAGCTTAAAAAAAAAAAAAAAAAACACTGATTGTCCACATTTTTCCCCAAATAAAACCTGAGATTTAGGATACACTTCTATCAATGACACTGCCTCACCACCTCAGTAATGATAACAAAGGCCATGGTTAGGAGAGCCATCCAGGACCTACTCTAGGAAAGCAAATGGAGGAGCTGCAGCAGAACCTCTGGAGGGAGAAGCATGTTACTTTATTAAAAAAAAAAAAAAAAAAAAAAAAAGTAAACACATATGTCATTTTGATTCACCTTCTGTGAGAATCACTGAATGAGAACTCCCAAGATCCTTCTGACTTCCAGTCTATGGCCTTGACTTTGGTTCCATCTCATACACTGATTCCCCCTCATTTATGCTGCTTATGGTTCTCCGATGTGAGAGGTGGCCTAGACCATGATGATAATCTGAAGCAAAGGAAATGAACTATTCCAGCAAATAATTCATATGATCTCTACAAGGAGTGCTCTGTGGGTTTTGAACCATTAGGGCAGAAGTCTAACCTGAATTTAAAAAGGCAGAACTTAACCTGAATCTAC
This sequence comes from Mustela putorius furo, assembly GCF_011764305.1. Lineage (NCBI taxonomy): Eukaryota > Metazoa > Chordata > Mammalia > Carnivora > Mustelidae > Mustela > Mustela putorius. The sequence continues at coordinate 9,594,014 of NW_025422127.1, read as the reverse complement.
CTCTTGAAAAGAGTAATAGATATAAAATATCTGTTTATTACCTACTGGCTCATTTATACTGGGTCAGTTAAATTAAAAAGGCACTGAAATAGACAAATTAAAAGATAAAGGAGACACTATCTTTTTCCACAATTTTAATTACCATTATTGCACCAATACAGCATATGCTTTATATACATATATTTTAAATTTCATTTTTCAATTTTTCAGCAATTCAAATACATAATATATTATCATCTTGAGAATACAAAGAACACAACATGGAGGAAGATTGAGAAAATAGGTTCCCAGTAGTTAGTCACTAGTGATTCTATATAACTTCCCATTTAGTGTTTTTCTATTGGAATTTTAAAATGTCCTGCCATGGCTCTGTAAGAATAGAGCTGCCTGGAACAGGAGGCAATGAAAAAAAATGGACCCAAAGCTAAAAAGAGTCAGGAAGGAAATGTAGGAGAGAGAATATATTTTGAAAATAAATATAAGACTCCCTTCGGCCAGAGTGTACACATCCAAAGAAGTGCTAAGGGAAGAAATGACATCCTCCCATTTCATCCTCAAAACTGCCAGTTAACAAAATAGATAGTGCCCGTTCATCCAAGAAAGGGAACTCTCTTCACAGCATCATAAAAGGAATGGTGGGGTAGAGGGAAGGGAAAGTGGAGGGAGAGTAACTTGCTTCTGAGATACCCCAGGTTTATCAAGGCCATCACTCGGGCAAACCTATCACAGCCTGCGCCGTGGACTCTCTGACTTCCTTCATAGATGGTGATGTAGGTAATAGCAGCTTTCTACAGAAAAGCTAGATGGACTGAAAAATAAATGTTTATGGGAAGGGGCCAGATACCCAGGCAGCAAGGCAATATGGGTCCTGAAAGAGAGCTACATGCTTTCAACCCCTCTGCTCTACATATCCGGTTAAAAACTCTAAACCCTTCAACTTCAGGTCAAATAATGGGGCAAATACAAAGTAATGCCACACTTCAAATGCAGCAACTAGATGGAGCTGCAAGAAAGTAAACGCTTCTCTACAACGTAACTTGGGAAACATGGCCCCTCGAACCTCCTTCATCCAAGAGACACCCACTGATCAAAGATGTTGCACTATTCAGCAAACAAAGAACAGTGAAAGTGCCACCAGCGAGACCCTCTGAGCATAGGAAGAAACATGTAAACACATGAGAGGGTGACGGAGCTGCACCTGGCACTGGGTGTTCACTGAACAGAATAAGCCTGAAGGAGCATATATAACACTGACTCACAAACAGTTCTTTCTTCACACCTATCCCTATCAAAACTCAATTTGTAAACACTGAGGTCAGTCAGTCCACTGTTAGGGTCTTAGGTTAATGGAAAAGGAAATTTCAAATTTCTGTCTCTCCTGAAATTGCTAAATAGGGCACACAGGGTCATGAGATGATTCGGAAAGAAGGAAGAATTGAAAAGATGGGAGAAAAATTTTACAGATGGTAGATTTTGTCCCCCCTCCGCAAAGAGACCTGGCCTTCTGAGCCCTGCATAGTCAGCCACAAGTATGGTGAGACCCATTATTCCCCTGCCTTAATCGTGAACAGGAGAGAAGGGATACTTTCTTGGCTGTACAGTAAGTAACAACATAGGGGAGTGACATAAACCAGCAATGGAGAAGCTATGAAAAAGATTGTCCAGTAATTTTGATTCTGGGGACAGTAGGAGTTCCTAGCTTCCCTCACAGATTGGTGCCCTCAAGTTCATTTTTTTTTTCTTCAAGTCTGTCCTTAATGTCCTGCCAATGCTATTCAGAACTGGACCCAGTTGGATGGCTGTGGTGCCTGGTTTGGAACAGAGCTGTAAGACAGGAGAAGAGAGAGAAAGCCAAAGGAATTAGGATAGCTACTCCATTCTTCATGTAACAGCTTCCAAGAAACTGCTGCCCAGACTTTCTGAAACTACACCTCGCGGAAATTCTACTTATCAAGTCTTGAGATATCCCACATCAAACATCATCCTACAACTCTTACCCCACCAACCCCCACACTTCCCTACTACTTTACCTAGAATTCCTGCCGAAGACTCTATGACCTGCAAATGCCCTGCTTTCCCAGATCAAGACTTCGTTTAACTGTAACATATCCTCTGACTGAGAGTATGGTGGTTTCATGAGGTTCATACCTGGATGCAGTGCTAAAGTCTCCCCACAGGTCATTGTTTGCAGAAACTGGAGCTGATGCTGGTGTCGTGACAGGAGCAGGAGAATCCAAATCTAAAAGGATATCTGAATACACAGTAAAGAGAAGAGAAAGAAAAGGGAAAACATAATAAAAATCTTAGTAATAAAAACTTATGCTCACACAAATCTACACACAAATGTTCACTGCAGCTTAATCTGTAATAGTCAAAAACAGAAGACAACCCAGATGTCTTTCCATGGGTGAAGGTTAAACATACTGTAGTACTTCCATACCATGAACTACTACCCAACAACAGAGAAACTACTGACAGACACAACTTGGATGAATCTCAAGGGAAGTATACTGAGTGGAAAAAGCCAATCCCCAAAAGTTATGTCCTCTATGACTCCACTTACATAACATTCACAGAAGTGACAAAATTATAGAGAGAGAAAAGAAATTAGTGATTGCCTAGGGTTAGTGAGGGGGTGTGAGGCAGGACACAGGAGGCAGATGCAGTTATAAACGGATGACATGAGGGATCCTTGTACGGATGGAGCTTGTCTGTATCCTAACCATGGTGATGGATCCAGGAACCTACCCAAAATAAAAGTGCGTAGAACTAAAAACACACATATACACACAAATGAGAACACGTAAATCTGATGAAATCTAAATAAGATCAGTAAATAGTATCAATGTCAACTTCCTGGTGGTATCTGACTTTGATTTTGCAAATGTTACCATTTAGGGGAACTGAGTAAAGGGTACACAGGATTTCTTTGTGTTATTTTTCATAACTGCATGTGAACCTATGATTATCTTAAAATAAATAGCATAATTCAAAAAAATTTAAAGTAAACTTTAGACATTATACCCAGTGCCTTCTGGAGACACTTATGAAAAGATGTAGGTTATAACCATTTTTACGTCAAAATTTCAAAAGAAGCTTACTCCGAGCAATCAATGATATGAATGCTCTACATCCTGTAATTCAATAAGTTAAAACTACAGATTCTAATACCTGCTTCTCTAATCTTTGGAAAATTGCTTCCCGAGTTCTAATGTTCCTATTCTTTTTATTGGAGAAGAGTTGACATTTACTTATTTATTTATTTATTTTTAAAGATTTTTATTTATTTATTTGAGAGAGATCGCAAGTAGGCAGAGGGGGGAGGGGGAATCAGGCTGAGCAGAGAGCCTGATGCGGGGCTCAATTCCAGGACCCTGAGATCATGACCTGAGCCGAAGGCAGAGGCTTAACCCACTGAGCTACCCAGGCGCCCCTAATGTTCCCATTCTTGAAATGGAAAAACTCCATCTACTCTTTTTCCCCTCAGATAATACGGAAGAGTGAAAATGTATTCATACACCCAGATGCTGTCTAATTTTCTCCCAAATACCTTTGGGAAGAAACGAAAGATAAAAAAAATAACATTTACTGAATGGCTGCAATTTTCAAAGGACTATGTTAGGTGGTGTCACATCATTTCTCCTTTATAATCCTGGGGTAATTCTAAGTCTCCCTTTTGCAGTTAAGGATATTGAGACGGGATGCCTGGGTAGCTCAGTCAGTTAAGCATCTGGCTTCAGCTCATGTCATCATCCCGGGGTGCTGGGACTGAGCCCTACATTGGGCTCCTTGCTCAACAGGAAGTCTGCTTCTCCCTCTTACTCTGCCCCTTCCCCCCATGTACACGGTCTCTCTCAAATAAGTTTTTTTGTTTTTTTTTTTAAGATTTATTTATTTGACACAGAGAGAGAAGAGAGCACACAAGCACCAAGTCGGGGGAGCAGGAGGCAAAGGGAGAGGGAGACACAGGCTCCCTGCTGAGCAGAGAGCCAGATGCAGGGCTCGATCCCAGTACCTGGGATCATGACCCAAGCTGAAGGCAGATGCTTAACCAACTGAGCCACCCAAGCACCCCTCAAATAAAATCTTTAAGAAGCAAAAAAGAATACTGAGACTCAAAAATGTAAATAATGTTACTAAACACATTCAGATATAAAATAGCAGAGCTATGACCAAAATCTTACTCCATCTGACTCTCAGACCTATTAGCATCTCACCAAGGTATAATGAAGAAAACAGTCACTAAATCTACTCATTTTCCAACAAAGAACCTGCCAAATATCATGACTCTCGGTTCACTGGAAAAGCTTTAATTCCTTATTAGAGGCTGCCAGAATCACCGTGTCAGTACCAAGTGCCATTTAACAGCAAAAACATCAAGATACTCCTTGACAAACAGATGCTACCCAATCAAAACCTAAGATATGATGATTTCTCAAAGTTATGAAGAGATTTACCTGCATCACTACCTCCATGGTTAGATTTTGGAATGGGTGGTGGAGTGACATGATTGCTGATGGCAACGGAGGACGGTGGGGGAATAGTGACTTTGCCTCCAGGTGGGGGTGGGAGCAAGCTTAGGCCCCCAGCCCCTGTAGTCTTGGGCTTAGAAGCACCTCCTTTCTTAGTTGTAATGTTCTACATAGAGAAAACAGAGAAGAAAAAGTCACAAGCTTATTACAGAAATACAGGGAGTAGGGGAAAGAAAGCATACTCACCCCAATACTCAATTTGATGGTCTGTCCTTCCTTGAAGCCCAGATCCAACTTGGGACGATTATCCATGTCCTGAGATTCTTTGGATATCTCAGATTCCTGCTTTACCCACCTAAAAGAGTAAATTATGTTAATCTGAGATTACCTGAGAGTCCGGCACACAAACCTGAGTGTAACTAACTTATAGGAGACAGGATTCTAGAAAGCAGAGTGAGGGAATATGAAGAATGAAGGAAAGGAAGAAAAGCCACGAAAGAGGGCAACAGCGTTCAGTGGCACTGAGGAGCCACACAGAATACATGTTTAACTTGTCCCTCCAAGGACAGCATTTAGCTGCCAATTCCCATCCTCCATGGTTGAGCGCTGCCCCTGGGAGGGAGTGTTAATTCCTCAGTCCTTCCAGGCTGCATTCCTGTGCCAAGTGAGTGGACTTCCACAGTTTCAGAGTTCTGAGGCAGAAAAGCAGAGTTGTGCCTATGCCTGCCCTTGAAGTAGGGAGGAGATGGTGTGCATGATGCTACCCACCACAGCTGTGCCAAAACCAGGCAGGCAGAAGAAATGTTGAAACAGACATAAAACATGTCAGCTACACAAAGTAACAAAACTGCCCCACAACTCCCCACTATCTCCCATACAGTCCTGCTATTATTATATGCCTCCCTTAGCCACTTAAAAGCACAAGTCCCCAGAGACATAAGCAAAAGCATCTCAAAATACCATACAAGGGACCAAAAACATGTTCCAGGTTTTAAGGAAAGGATAGAGCAAATACAAAGATAATGTAAGCAAATGGAAAGATTCCAATTCATAATGCACTAGTTTACCAAAAACAGAAATCAGAAGGTAAAAGAGTGTCCATTCAACTGAAAAGGAGCACATCCAAAACCTTTTAACCAGGTAACTAAAGGTCAAATTTCACTCACTTGAAGTGATCTTGCAAGGAGACATTAAAGTCAAAGGCATCACCCCGATCTGTGAACCCAATGCCAATGAAAGCACTACGCCCTGTGAAAAAGACAGGAATATTCTCAATAGGAAGTACCCCTTGGGGAAAATTCCACCCAGTGAAAAGTCCGGAACATGAAACACTTTCTCACAGCCCAGGGGTCCACAATCTACATATAGCCCAAGGGCCAAATGCTGCCATCACTTGTCTTTATAAGTAACATTTTACTTGAACACAGCTACACCAATTTGTTTACACATTATACGGCTGCTTTCACAATACATCAGCAGAATTAAGTAACCACAGTTGAGGACAAAATCTAACTGCATCCTAACAAAAAGTTAGGACAACCTCTGATAGAGACTACAGAGAAAAGACAGAGAATGACTGCCCTAACATAGATGATTTAAGACAGTCCCACCAAACCCACCACTAACAATGAGTGAATGGGCAATATATGTTAATTCTTTGGTTAGTTAGACACTTTGATTGATTTACATCTACCTATAAATCACAGTGTCTTGAACTTGTGTTCATATCTATTACTAATAACATGCTAATCCTTGTCCTTGCTTTTAGCAACTAGAGTTAACTATGAAGAAAGGAGAGGACAAATTTAGTAAACTAAAGAAAGATAAATGCAATTAGGACACACTTTCATTGAAGTGCATTACCTATTTTCCTACTATCATCCCATTCAAAATACCAGATTCCTTACCAGTACCATCCTGGATCCGGATTACAAAGTAGCGGCTGGAATCTGTCACTGTCTCCACAGCAATACCAGGATATTGTTCTACTGGTGCCTGAGCAAAGAGCTCCCCTGACAGGTAAGAAAAAGACTTCTTTGGGCAAAGGAAGCAAAAATCTAAAACTCCAGTTAACAAATATTTCCATTCCAATCCCCAACTTAAATGTACTTATAAATGCAGCAAACCAATACTCTTAATATGTCAGAGAGTCACCAGCACAGATTACCTGAAACTTTATCCTCAAGTTTGATGTAAGCGATCTTTCCTTTTGAAGTGATTCGGAGGCGACCAGTCCAATCAGGCTGGTCTAATTTCCAGTCAGATGCCCTAGAATAGGAAAATAGGAAGTCTCAGGTCCATGTCTTTAATTACTAAAAACCTACACAAATCATTTGTCACCGCTCTATTTTGCTGTCCTGAGCTTATTCTTTCTACCTATTAAATAATCAATAAGAATAACTCATGACCCCTCTACATAGATGTCTCATTATACATATAGCCCACAGCAAACAAGTCCTTACTATGTAAGGATTATCCAATAAGCATCAATAAAACATATAAAGTACAAATACAAGCAATTTTTAAAAATTCTCATAATAATACCATTTCCCTACTGCAGATAATAATTTATATAACAGTATTTTACCAATCAGGTAACAACAAAGTCTACTAAATAAATCATATTGGTAATAGAACCCTTCCCAAATCCCTAAATGTATCATCATCTTTCACTGAATTCAACCAATATTTACAGAGTGTGTATTAAGTCACAGGCACTATTCTGAGCACTTGGGATACAACACTGAATGAACAAAACAAAGACTTCTACCCTCATGATGTTTACAATATAACAGAATACAAGTAATAAAAGAAAACATAAAAAATAAGCAATATAAATAATATCTCAGAAGATGGTAAGTGCTACAGTAAAAAAGAAAATGCAGAGGCAGAAAAGGGAAACTGGGAGGGTAGTGGGAGAATAAACAGGTTGTAACATTCAAGAAGGTGGTTGGGGAGACCTTATTAACAAAGCGAAAAGTGAGCAAAAATGTGAAGGAAGCAAGAAAGTTACCCATGCAGGGCGCCTGGGTGGCTCAGTGGTTAAGCCGCTGCCTTCGGCTCAGGTCATGATCTCAGGGTCCTGGGATCGAGTCCCGCATCGGGCTCTCTGCTCAGCGGGGAGCCTGCTTCCTCCTCTCTCTCTCTCTGCCTGCCTCTCTACCTACTTGTGATTTCTCTCTGTCAAATAAATAAATAAAGTCTTTAAAAAAAAAAAAATAAATGAGCAGAGCAAAAAGATAATATAAAAAAAAAAAAAAAAAAAAAAAAAAAAAAAAAAAAAAAAAAAAAAAAAAAAAAAAAAAAAGAAAGTTACCCATGCAGATATTGGAGGAAGGGGGCAATTCCTGGACTAGAACAATTAGTCAACAGGTGCTGAGATGGGAGTGTGTCTGGAATGTCTGCCCTCAAAAAAAGGAAGCTGCTACAGTAAGAATAAAATAAATTAAGAGATGAAGTGGGAGAGGTAACAGAGGGCCAAATTTTATAGGCCTTGTTAGAACTTTAGCATTCACTCTGAGTGAAGAAGCCATTACAGGTTTTAAGCAGAGGTGATACATGATCATGATCTTCCTTTTATTTTATTTGTTTTAAGAAAATAGCTGTTTTTTTAAAAGACTTAACTTACTTGAGAGAGAGGTGAAGGGAAGAAGAAAAATCTCAAGCAGAGACTTCCCACTGAAATGTGGAGCCAGACACATGGCGCAATCTCATGACCCTGAGATGACCACAACCGGAGCCAAAATCAAGAGTTAGATGCTTAACCTACTGAGCCACCTCGGCACCCCAATCTTCCTTTTATTTTAAAAGGATTACTTTGAAAAAAAAAATAATAATAAATAAATAAATAAATAAATAAATAAATTTTTTTTTAAAGATTTTATTTATTTGATAGAGAGAAATCACAAGTAGACGGAGAGGCAGACAGAGAGAGAGAGGGGAAGCAGGCTCCCTGCTGAGCAGAGAGCCCGATGCGGGACTCGACCCCAGGACCCTGAGATCATGTCCTGAGCCGAAGGCAGCGGCTTAACCCACTGAGCCACCCAGGTGCCCCAATAAATAAAAATTTAAAAAAAAAAGGATTACTTTGTTGTGTGTAGAAGCAATGTAAGTGACGAAGCATGGGGATTAGTTAAGAGACTACTGCAGTAATCTAGGAGTCATAATGGTGACTAGGAAGATGGGGCAGCAGAAGTGGCTACATTTTGGATATATTTAAAGCAAAGAAGAAGGATTTTCTAATGGATTTAATGTGAGGTAGAAGGAAAGAGAAAAGTCAGGATGACTCTAAAGATTTTAGCCTGAGCAACGGAGCTGCCAATAACGGAGATAGACTACAGGTAGAGCAACGTCTGGGAAGAAAGATCAGGAGTTCAGTTTTGAATATGTAGAGTTTAAGATAGCAAACAGATTTTCAAGCAAAGATACAGAGAAGGCATTTGAATATGAGTCTGGAGTTTAGGAAAGACATGTGGGCTAAACATACCGATGTCCATGGAAACATTACAAATACTGAATACTTATAATCTGTATGATGATAAATAAATTTGAATGAAATCTAAGACATTTAAATATGACTAATTTTACAAAGCAGTGCCTTGTGATTTTGTGGAAAAGAGAGGGCAAAGTAAAAGTTATTAATAACTTATCCTTGGGCAGCTGGCTGGCTCAGTCAGTAGAGCAAGTGACTCTCGATCTCGAGGCTGTGAGTTCAAGGCCCACGTTGGTGCAGAGATTACTTAAAAATATTATCTTAAAAACAAAACAAACAAACTCATCCCTTAGGAACCCGAAGACAAACACTCACAAGTTAGAAAGGTAACAATAAGTATATCTAAACAATAATAAGTTTAACAAGATGGCAAGCAAAAGATGGAAAAGAGAAAGCACAGGTTTTGAACAGGATTTATAAGACAAATCTTTGTCATGTCCACCTCTCTTGATGCCCTGCCTCAAAGACGCTCAAGTACTTCAATCTGATCCAGAATGCAATGCTCTAAAGGTCCCTGTATTTTAATTTTTTTTAATATGGTCATTACTTCTTCTATTATGCCTCTATGAGCTAAACACAGTATACTGTGTTTAGAACAAGCCTACCAGATGTGTTTCTTGGGACAAGTTCCTTGTCTTATTTATCTTGCGTGTCTAGTGGCCAATATTCAACAAATTCTCAATAAGTGAATGGATATGCCCAGCAGCAGTCTCCTTCAGCCCTGAGCCTTAGTTCCTTTCCCACTCCCAAGACCTAGCCTGAGGAACTCTTGGTTTCACTGGTCTTCTGAACTGACTTCAAATACTTTCATTCGCCTCGGTAATAAATCCTTACAGCAATCATATGGAACAGGCATGAAAAGCCTATTATCTCTGTCTCTCTAGGTGAAGAACAGTAACAACAGTAAGTATATAATGCCTAACTTCAAAGTCCAGCGTTGTTCTTATTACCTTAAAACAGACTATTAAGCTTACTATTGATTTAGCTGAGGAGGAGGGTAGTGATAAATATAAAAATTTTTATAAGTTGGGATACTATTTCTTCATCATTTATAAGTTTCTCGTAGACTGAAACTATCAGTGAAAGCCTGAGAAGCAACAGCTCACTCTAGGTGATCTTAGTCACACAAACCAAGTGACTCCTGCCTCCTAAAAAGCCCAGTTTTTCCTTTAATGGCAGCCTAAAGAAGTCATGCTTATAATGGAAAATGCGTTCTGTAAACAAGATTAGGCAGAGAAAAAGACATAAAAGTAATGTTTATCAAGCATCTATTACATGCCAGGCATTATGCTCACTCTTACGAAAATTAAGTGAGAGGATACTGCAAGGTATAAGTAGTATATCCATTTTTACAAATGAGGAAACCACAGTTCAAAAGAGTTAAGTGTCGGGCGCCTGGGTTGGCTCAGTCAGTTAAGCGTCTGCCTTTGGCTCAGGTCATGATCCCAGAATCCTAGGATCAAGCCCCATGTCAGGCTCCCTGCTCAGTGGGGAGTCTGCCTCTGCCTCTCCCTCTGCTGCTCCCCATGCTTGTACACTCTTTTTTTTTTTTTTAAGATTTTATTTATTTATTCAACAGAGAGAGACAGCTACAGAGGGAACACGAGGAAGAGGGAGAGGGAGAAGCAGGCCTCCCGCTGAGCAGGGAGCCCGATGTATTGCAATGAGGGGCTCAATCCTAGGACCCTGGGATCATGACCTGAGTGGAAGGTAGATACTCAACGACTGAGCCAACCAGGCACTCCTTGTGTGCTCTCTTGTTCTCTCTCTCTAAAACAAGTAAAATTTAAAAAAAAAAAAAAAAGAGAGAGAGAGTTAAGTGCCTTGCCAAAAGCAAATAAATGGGAATCTCGTTGCAAACTTAATGCAGCTCTCTTCATTCATTATAGTAAGAGTGGATAATGATAAAATACCTTTTGGAGGATTACAAATGTCAATAATAAGCAGGAAAACATAGATAACAAGTAAAAGAGGAAAATTAAGAAACTGTTTTGATGCCTCACTGCTGTTAATGGACATAAGGATAAAAGGCTCTGGATAAACTAGGAAGTGAAGGTAGAGAATGCAGATGGGTGAGAGAAGGAAGGCCTTTAAAAAATCATAAAGCAGAAGAAAAAGAAGAGAAGCCCACTTTATGGTATATCCTATCCTCCAGGAAGTCTTAACTATTAAGTTGGGCTATTCCACCTTATTTAGCAGTTCAATCAATGCCAACTTATGCAATTAAGTATAACCTACTAATTTCTTCCACATTTAGAGTGCCCACTATGTGTCAGACACTATAGTAGACCCTGGTACTATAAAATTAGAAAAGAAGTTAGAAAAGAAAAAAGTTGTTCATAGCTAGTCTGGCAAAACAGATTGAGCAATCAATTACAATACAGAAGTAAGAGCACTCACTATGACAGAGATAAGCATAGGTGTTGTGGAAGCATGCAGAAAACATACTAAAGCCAGAATGAAAAGGTAAAGGGGAGCTTCCCAAAGAAGATATCCCTCAGCTGAGTCACACATATTACTACCTGTAATTACCATCAGAAAGCATGTAGATTCCTATTATGGTCAATTTGAAGTCTGATTGAAAGACTGGAATTAGGACTACCTCTTTGCCAAAAGGTACAACCCACAGGGTCTAATGCACAGGTCAGCATGCACAAAGATACTGAGTGATGATGAACTGATGATGAACTGATGATGAATGCCTCTCCGGTAAAGAGGCAAAATAAAGGGCAGAGGAGGAGCACAACAGTCAAAGTAATAATAAATGCCAAGAGAAAAATCATGATGGTGATGTGGATCAGAGAACAATAAGAACAGCATCCTATCTATTTACATGCTGCTTTACTGTTTCCTAAATTCTTTCACATTGTATTATTTCATTTAACCCTCCAAAAACTTCTGTGAGGTACATAACCAGAGCAGATTTTATTATCATTAATTTTTTTTCCCTATTTCACAGATGAGAAAACTAAAGCTTGGAAAAGCTAAGAGATTTGTCTCAAATCATACAGCTGTTAAGTTGTCAGAAGTCATACTCATATTTCTTAGCATGTAATCCAGTTAACATGTTAACTCTTTCCACTGCATGACCTCATGACTTCCTACAGCATCCTCAGAACCTGTTATCGGATTACAAGGTGGTTAGTTAGCACTACAGAGAAAATGCTCCATTAACTCTGGAGAGAAAAAGCTATGGCAGAGGTAAAATAGAAAATACTATGTAATCATCAAGAAAACGTACTGAAAAGAAACAGAATGGACAACCAATGGAAAACCTATAATCCTAACCTTTGCCCACTAGCCAAAGAACTGAAAAGGAAAACCAAATGGTGGATGGTATTTGGTAGCAAGACTGACAACTGCACAGAAGATAAACTGTATCACCTACAGAATGGCCAACAATGACTATCCACAAAAGCGTACCGGGTACTGGTAATGGGTATGAGGGAGGACGGGAGGGGGTTTCGACAAGGGTGACAAACTGAAGGACGCAGGAAAGAACGAAAGGTGACTGGCAATGGAGCAGGGACGATTGGATGTGGATGATGTGGAGCAGATGGGTAACCCAGAGGGGCCCAAGGGAGGAGGGGTGTGAAGATGCAGACGGTAATTTTTCTAAAAGCGGAGGAAACCAGGATGGCATTCCACAGTGGGGAAAGAACAGGAGGGCTGGGCCATAACAACCCAGGTGAGCAGGCTAACAAGGTGACAACCCAGAGGTGGCAGTGGCAAGGGACGTCCAGCGTGCTACCTGAGGAAGAAACTGTCATCCCCGACCCGGTATGCGTGTGCTGCAGTGCCTCGGGGTTAATACCTGTAACCGCGGTTGGAGGCCCGGGGAGGAATCCGGTAGACGCTAACGTCGGGCTTCACACACAGAACAGACTCGTACTCCAACTCAGCCGCCATCTTGGCTCTGCACTCCGCGCCACCGGGGGCGGGGTGTATGGAATGGGGACGAACTGTTGGGGGCGGGGGAGGTGGGCTGTGCGCAACTTCCGCTTACGCTGCTTCCCGCGCGATTTTAGTTGGGTTCCTGAGATTAACCTCCGGAGGTACCGGCTGGGGTAGCCATATTGAAACCTGGAAACCGTGAAGCTGCGCAGTTCGCCATCTTGGGTAATGGCAAACCGGCCTTTCCAGTGCGTGACCCACGTTATGGAAATCTCGATTCCCAAAGGTGATTAGGGAAAGCGCCATCTTGGGGCTGGAAGGGTCCTGCAGTACTTGGGGAGGAAGAGGACCATGTTGAAAACTGGGAGAATTTTTTTCTGACGAGAACCACTTTTTAACCAGTTTCCCGGTAGAAAAAGGGTAATTACTTGTTGGTAATCCCAAACCGGGTACCTACGTAAATACATGACTCATAGTCATGGTGGATTTTTAATCCTCCGGCGTCTAAATGTTAAAAATGCCCAGCCTGATTGTTGCCTAACAGCACCGTTTAATCTCGGATTTCACGGAACAACATCTGTTGAAATAGTTTGCCACACTTTCAGTGTACATTCTGGTTATCTTTTTGGAAAATAACCTCAAACTCTTAAGTGGGACCAACTCAATTACTGATAAATTAGCAAAAACTAGTGAGCTATTACTTAATGCTCACTATTTGCTCCAAATCCTATTGTAATGATAAATCCTGTTGAACTCTTTCCATAAATATGTTCTCTGTACTCTTCACATGTAAACTTGCCACAACATTATCACTTTGAACCGATTTAATTAGCAGGGATAGCAGGTGTCAAAACCAAGTTATGATCTGAAGTCTGTCTAAAATAGTAGCAGTCTTTGCCCCTTCATTATACTGACTGGTTGAAAACCTGTCATTAATAATAGCCTACCTGACAAAGTGATAATCTTAAAATTCAAAAAGACTTTTTTTTTAAAGACTCTATTTATCCCTTGAGTGAGAGCATGAGAGGGGAGAAGGTCAGAGGGAGAAGCAGACTCCCCGTGGAGCCAGGAGCCCAATGTGGGACTCCATCCCAGAACCGGGATCATGACCCAAGCCGAAGACAGTCCTTTAACCGACTGAGCCACCCAAGCACCCTCAAAAGGACTTATGATATATATATCCCTGGCAAGGATGTGGGAAACCAGCTACTCTCATACACTAGTACCGTGAATGTACGTTGATAAAACATTTTGAAGGGAAATTTAGCAGAGTTGATCAAAATATCCTATATAACTTTAAATTTAGTAAAACCACTAATAGGTATGAGACTTTTTTTTTTTTTAGATTTTACTTATTTATTTTGAAAGAGGAAGAAAGAGAGAGCCCAGGCAAGCATGGGAAAGGAGGGACAGAGAAAGAGGGAAAGAGAATCTCAACCAAATTTCACCCTGAGAAGGGAGCCAGACACCTGGCTCCAGCTCACCATCTGAGATCCTGACCTGAGCAGAAATCAAGAGTCAAACTCTAAACCAACTAAACCACCTAGGTGACCCTAGAGATATTCTTATGTGCACAATAAAGTAGGTACAGTATTTATTACAGCATTGTTTATAATAGTGAGTAATGCAAAACAACATGAACACCTATCAGTAGAAAATATATATTAATATATATATATATAATATGGGATGCCTAGGTAGCTCAGTGGGTTAAGTGTCTGCCTTTGGCTCAGGTCATGATCCCATTGTCCTGGGATCCAGTGGTGTGGGGCGCCCCACTTAGGGGGAAGCTTGCTTCTCTTCTCCCTCTCCCTCTCCCTCTCCTACTGTCCCTGCTACTGTCCCTGCTTGTGTTTTGTTCCCTGTCCTGCTGTCTCTCTCTCTCTGTGTCAAATAAATAAATAAATAAATAAAATCTTTAAAATAGATAATATATAATACATATTATGTTATATATAATATATAATATAATACATATATAATATATGACACATATATTATTTACATAATACATATTATATATCTATTATTTATGTAATTTATGTTTATATCTAATTTATTATATATTATTTACATAAAATCTAAAATATATAATAAAATTATATATAAATATATATTTATAGTATATATATTTTATATATTATATGTAATTTATATTTAAATTTATATATGATATAGTAATATGTATTATTTATATTGATATATATTATCTATAATATAAATGTTATATAAGATTTATATATTTTTTTCAAGATTTATTTATTTATTTGACAGACAGATCACAAATAGTAGGCAGAGAGGCAGACAGAGAGAGAGGAGGAAGCAGGCTTCCCATGGAGCAGAGAGCCTGATGCGGGGCTTGATCCCAGGACCCTGGGATCATGACCTGAGCCAAAGGCAGCGGCCTAACCCTCTGAGCCACCCAGGCGCCCCAAGATTTATATGTTTTATATAAACATATATAAATATATGTTGGTACCTAAATATATATTTATATATGATATATTTATATATAAAATATAAAAAAATATATGGCCATGAGAAGGCCATAGGAAAAGATACATGATTTAAAAAAAAGTCAGTAAACTTTCACTTAAAATTTCAGTAATCCTAAACTACTTCTGGTTCCAAAATTGTCCGTGTTCATCATATTCTTCACACCTTTACATGCATTAAACCTTCTATCTTGAACATTTTCCTCTAGCTTGTCAATTTGATGTGTTCACATATGTGCTCAAATAATACCTCCTCTTGGACTTCACTGGGTACTTTTTTCTAATTCCAGTGTAGTTAACATACCATGTAATATTAGTTTCAGGTGTATGTTATAGTGAATCAACATCTCCATACCTCACCTGATGCTCATCACAGCAGGTGTACTCTTTACTCCCCATCACCTACTTCACCCATCGCGCACGCGCGAGCACACACACACACACACACACACACACCCCTTAGTAACCATCAGTTCGTTCTCTATAGTTCAGATTTTGTTTCTGGGTTTGCCTCTCTCTCTCTTTTTTCCCCTTGTTCATTTGTTTTGTTTCTTAAATTTCACATCTGAGTGAAATTTACCCACAGTAGAAACACATTTTATATTAGAACCCAATGCACACATATGTACTTGAAACAAAGTTTTCCTAAAATGATAATTCTATTAAACATGATGGCAGTTTATAATTTTTATTGTGATCTCTTCTGTTCTATTTTATATTATTGTTCTCAATCCACAAAACTGATTTCAATACTAGTAGTACATCTTGACCTACTTGACCCACAGGTTAAGAAAAAGTAATGAAGAAAGACCAAGAATGTTTCTGATAATTAGATCATATACTAAGATTATTGTGTATATTTTACTCTGCTTTTTTGAAGAGTCATCTTACTACCACCTCACACCAGCCAGAATGGCTAAAATGAGGAAGTCAGGAAATGACAGGTGTTGGCAATGATGCAGAGAAAGGGGAACCCTCCTACCTTGTTGGTGGGAATGTAAGCTGGTGCAGCCAATCTGGAAAATAGTATGAAAGTTCCTCAAAAATTTGAAAATAGAGCTACCCTACAACCCAGCAATTGCACTACTGGGTATTTACCCTAAAGATACAAATGTAGTGATCTGAAAGGACATGTGCGCCTGAATGCTTATAGCAGCAATGGCCACAACAGCCAAACTATGGAAAGAACCTAGATGCCCATCAACAAATGAATGGATAAAGAAGAATTCTCAGTGTATTCCTGTGTGTGTGTGTGTGTAGTGGCATGTATGGAATACTATGCAGCCATCAAAAAAAACCAAAATCTTGCCATTTGCAATGACATGGATGGAACTAGAGGGTATTATGCTAAGCGAAATAAGTCAATCAGAGAAAGACAATTATCATTTGATCTCTCTGATAATGAGAAATCTGAGAGATAGGGCAGGGGGTCATGGGGGGAAAAATGAAACAATCTAAGATCGGGAGGGAGACAAACCAGAAGAGACTCTTAAACTCAGGAAACAAACTAAGGGTTGCTGGGTGGGTGTGGAGGGAGAGGGTGGCTGGGTAATGGACATTGGGGAGGGTATGTGCTCTGGTAAGTGCTCTGAATTATGTAAGACTGATGATTCATAGACCTGTACCCCTGAAGTAAAATAATACATTATATGTTAATAGAAAAAAAGAAAAAGAAAAAACTAATAAATTCAATTAGCCAACAACGAAAGAAAGTCATCTTACAAACTTTCTACCGGCTGTACGATAAAGTCTAATTTTCTTAGCTAGATGATTCTTAATAATCTTGCCCCAACCTTCTTTTCAGGCTCACATAGAGCCACTTGTCTCACACCATCTTCTTCTTGCTCCCAGTGTCGTCTCTAGCTTAATCACTTTGCTGTAATTTTCCAAACACACCATCTTTGTTCATGTTGAACATATTTGCACAGACTGAAATGTCCTTCCCATTCATTCCCTGGTAAAATGTCTTCAGATGTAATTTATATATCAGTTTATCTGAGGAGTCTTTCTCGACTTCCCCAAACCCAGCTCTACACTCCCACAGCATTATTTATACTTAGTTTTTAATTCTTATCACGTTGCATTCATCTGTTAATAGGTACAAAGGCAAGAAACATGTTTGTATTTACACAGTATCCATCACAGTTTTTGGAATGTAGTAAGAACACCATACTTTTTTTTTCTATTAAATGAATGATTGTTTCTGTCCATCTTTAATGCTATAATTTGTTCTTTATAAATCCAAAAAATGCTAAATATCGTGGCTGGAATTCACCTCTGCCCACCAGCAGGGGGTAGCAGCTACACAATTCAAAAGTTCTGGACTGGAGATTAGATTAACTGTCCCAGAAATCAAGCTAATTTTCTCCTATGTGTGATTCTCCAAGTATATGTGATTTAACCGAGTTCAACAAAAGCATCTTTGTTAGAAATGTCAGGGGCCCCATACAACTCAAATTTTGATTATTTTTAGAAATGTTTTAAACATGAAAATAAAGGTCAAGTTTTCCTGACTTTTTCCACCAGTAAGTATTTTTCAGCTCTTTATTCTTTGCACACATACAAAAAAACTATTTATCACTGGGTTTTCAATTCTGATTTACCTTTGTTCAGGGTACTATTATCTATCATGAAATTGTACTTGTTAAAGTATAACTGTCCTAAGTCTTAGGGTTGCTACAAATGCAGTGATAAGAATTGTAATGAGATTTCAATCACAGTTTATAAATATTCCTTACTTAGAATGGACCCTAGTGACCTTGTGGGTGAAATCTTGCACTTTTACTATGACAGACTTGAATCCGAGACTTATTAAATCATTTGTCCAAAGACACAGTTGGTTATGAAGTCAGGATTGGAAACTCATGTTTCATGATTTACAAATTAACATTTTCTTCACCCCACCACACAATTTAAATACAAGAAGCACCCAAGATACTGGTACAAAAATAGAACACTTGTGTAGTTTTGTATCCATATCATTTTTTTCCATTTAATATAAGCCATAAAGATAACCTCACAAGTACACAGAAATATATGGGCTATTTACAGAAGAATTTTTATAATTAGAAAATGGAAATAATCTAAATGTCCATCAAATCTGGAATTGATCCATTCCATAAATAAATAAGTTATGGCACATCTATCAGTGAAGTACTATGCACCTATTAAACATTGAAATTTGTCTATATGCTCAGATATGAAAAGGTAAGTTAATAAGTGAAAAACTGTAAGGTCCAAAAAGGTATAATATTAGGTCATCTATAAAAAATAAATATAAGGGTTGCCTGGCTGTTTCAGTCAGTAGAGCATATAACTCTTGATCTTGAGATCATGAGTTCAAGACCCATGTTGGGTCTAGAGCTTTCTTTTAAAAATAATAAATAAATAAATAAAATCTAGACTTGATAGGCATAAAATAATTATGAAACTATAGCAAAGATGCGTAACAGGGGCTGTTATTTCTAGTAAGTGGAAAGGGTAAAGAAAGGGAAACTCTTTTTCTTTCTTTTTTTATTTTATTCATTTATTTGACAGACAGAGATCACAAGTAGGCAGAGAAGCAGGCAGAGGGAGAGGAGGAAGCAGGCTCCTCTTCTGAGCAGAGAGAGCCCGATGCGGGGCTCGATCCCAGGACCCTGGGATCATGACCTGAGCCAAAGGCAGAGGCTTTAACCCACTGAGCCACCCAGGCTCCCCTCTTTTTCATATTATATACTTCTTTATGCTACTGTTGTGATAACTAACTTATAACAGTAAATCAAGAACTATGCATATAAAATTTCAATACATGAAAATGAAACTACATGTTATTTATGAAGTCATGCATATGTAATAAAAATATAAAAGCCATTAGGGGAAAACTGGTTATCTCTGGAGAAAGAAAGAGCTAAAAGATTTGGGGAAGAAGGAGTATTTATCTTTTAAAAGTATCTGAAGTAGGGGCACCTGGGTGGCTCAGTGGGTTAAAACCTCTGCCTTCGGCTCAGGTCATGATCCCAGGGTCCTGGGATCGAGCCCCGCTTTGGGCTATCTGCTCAGCAGGGAGCCTTCTTCCCTTCCTGCCTCTCTGCCTACTTGTGATCTCTCTCTCTCTCTCTCTCTGTTAAATAAATAAATAAAATCTTAAAAAAAAAAAAGTGGCTGAAGTAAACAGCATAATATTAAAACCTTAGTAAAGGTGAGTAGTCACAAGTTGATAGAGCTGATGCAAATTCTATTTTTTATATACTTATTCACCTATCTTAAATATGTCATCATAATAAAATAGAGTATGGGAGTCCAAGAGGTAAAAATTGTGAAGTAAATAATGAAGAAACAACCTGGTAAATTACTGAGTGATGTAAGTGAGCTGCAGAATTATACGTATAATTTAAAATGAGCATGCCCAATGTGCTCTCTATCTCTCACTCACACACACACACACTTCACATATACTTATATGTACATAGAAAAACTCTGAAAAGAATACATTTAATAGAAGTCACCTCTTGAGAAATGCACTTTGGAAAAGGAAAGGTAGAGAAAGAATTTTCACTTTTGCTTTAAACATGTCTGCATTTAGTTAATTGAATTACTGTTAAAAAAAATGTCTGCCTTTGATTTTTGCAACGAGCACATATTTAGTTGTATAATTCAAAAATAAACATTTTTAAAAGTTAGAAACACTGTACTGGTTTTACAATGATTTCATGATGTTTTAGTTACATAGTAAGTAAAGTCAGTCATTGCCCTAATTCTGTCTCTTCCTACTCCTTGCTTCCCATTGTGGTCCTGCAGCTACTGGGTCAGGTTAAACTGGTCCAGTATGTGAATTTGATAATCTCTAATTCTTAGGTCAGGAATTCTGACTTTGTCCAATTGATTTACTCTGTATCCCCAATACATAAGACACGCCTGGCACATGGTGTGTTCAATCAAGAGCTACAGTTAGAATGATGGTGACCTAGGGGCCTAAGCGGGGAAAAATACCAAGCAAGTACTAGAATTACAGAATTTAAGATCAAAGCCACCTTAGCATTTGTGGAGAAAACTACCAGGTCCTGCAACCCTGAGAAACAAAGGATATGTCTCACATGATGATGCTGACCTGAAGTTCCAGATGAGAACTCTTGATAGGATTCTTTTTTCTGATTAAGAAAATATATCTGCTTCCTCCTAGGTGTTCAAGCTTTAAGAGTTACAAAACGTGGGTAATAATTTGGTCCCAGAGAGGTTTGCAGCAATAACTCATCCTTTGAGAATCTCCATGCCATCTCAAGAACATGAGGCATGTGGCAGGTGTGGGATGTAATTAAGAAAAGGATCAGACGCTACAGCTAAATATATCTGATTTTCCTCCCAACTCTGTCCTCTCATACTGCACCAATTACATTTACCAAATGTAAATCAAACAGAAGCAATTTCTAGTCCCTACTATAGTTACTCTGTAGATAATTTTCTAAGGAAATACTTGATTTCCAGAGTAATCTCCTTATTGAGTGAAGAGTTTTGGAAGACATTCCTCATGACACAACTAGTCACAAAATTTTTTTGAATTGGTCCACATCCAAGGATGTGGGGCAATGGAACTGGTGGGAGTTTGGCTGTTTCTAGTAAAGTTGAATGTGGTCATACCAGGAGCACTCCTCCAAAGTAAGCAACTTCTGCATATGTTCACTAGGTACAAACATACAATCGGGCTGAATGTTCTTAGGGAAAATGCACAAGAATATTATTGCAACATTGTTTACCATTTATAACCATTTATGAAATAAATGTCCACCATTAGAACAAATCAACTTGGGTATATTGGTATAATAAGACAGTGTAAAGAGTGAACATGAATGAACTACTCACGATGTGCAGCAAAAAGGATAGATCACAAAAACACAATGTTGGTTGGGGAAGAAAGAAAAAAGTAAGTTAACGAAAGAAATAACTAGATTGTCCATTTGGGCAATATTCAAAAATGAACAAATCTAAAGTTGTATGGTTTTGGGAAATATATTTCAGTGGCAAAGCCATTTTCAAAATGAAGGGAAATGATAAATACAAAATTCCCAATTGTGGATACTGGGGGTTGGTGGGGAATGGGGAGGAAGATTAAGGTGGGCATGGAGTGTGCTTGAATGATAGTGATAGCATTCTACTTTTAAAACAGGATGAAGGGGGCTGCCTGGGTGGCTCAGTGGGTTAAACCCTCCGACTTCGGCTCAGGTCATGATCCCAGGGTCCTGAGATCGAGCCCTGCATTGGGCTCTGTGCTCGGCGGGGAACCCCCCCTCTCTCTCTGCCTGCCTCTCTGCCTTCTTATGATCTCTGTCTGTCAAATAATTAAATAAAATCTTTAAAAAACAACAACAAAAAAAAAACAGGATGAAAAATTTGAAAAAGTTGGATGATAAACTCATGATAACATTTCATTATTATTTAAAATGTACATATTTGGGGCACCTAGGTGGCTCAGTCATTAACTGTCTGCCTTTGGCTTAGATCATGATTCCAGGGTCCTGGGCTCAAGCCCCCCATCCGGCCCCCTGCTGGCTGGGAAACCTGCTTCCCCCCTCCCACTCCCCCTGCTTGTGTTCCCTCTCTCACTGTGTCTCTCTCTGTCAAATAAATAAATAAAAATATTTTTAATGTACATATTCAAAATTAATAAATAAATAAAAATTAAAAATTAAAATGTACATATTCATTGCAGAATTTTCCAAATGTGTTATATACCTCACATTTAAAATGTGATATGTGGGGGAACCTGGGTGGCTCAGTGGGTTGGGACCTCTGCCTTTGGCTCGGGTCGTGGTCCCGGAGCCCTGGGATTGAGCCCTGTGTCGGGCTCTCTGCTGGGTGGGGAGCCTGCTCCCTCCTCCTCTTTCTGCCTGCCTCTCTGCCTACTTGTGATCTGTCTTCAAATAAATAAATAAAATCTTAAAATAAAATAAAATGTGATATGTGAAGCAGCTAAGTTGTTAGTTATTGATTCCAACAATAAACATTCTGTATGGCAACAATAATGGTATTAAATATAACGATATATAGCACATTGAAAATTACAAAATGCGGGGTACCTCAGTGGGTCAGTTAGTTAAGCCTCTGATTCTTAATTTCAAAGTCATGGGATGGAGTCCTGGGTTGGGAGGGGGGTCCTCACTCAGCAGGGAATCTGCTTGAAGAGTCTCTCCCTCTCCCTCTACTCCTCCCCCTGCTCACATGCTCTCTTCCTCTCTAAAATACATCTTTTTTAAAAACTACAAAATGTGGGGCACCTGAGTGGCTCAGTCAGTTGAGTATCTGCCTTTGGCTCAGGTCATGATCCCAGGCGGGCTCCCTGCTCAGTGGGGAGTCTGCTTCTCCCTCTCCCTCTGCCTGCTGTTCCCCTGCTTGTTCTCTTTCTCTGTCAAATAAATACATACAGTCTTAAAAATTAAATACATACATACATACATAAATACAAACTAGAAAATACTTTCACATACACAATCTCATTTATTTCTCACAATTGTCTTCGCGGGTCAGTAGTATTATCCCCATTTTCATCAAAAATATGCTGAGATACAGAAAGATCTATTGATTTGGTCATTCAAATATTCAAATATTAATATATTTAATGTTTAATATTTAATATTTAATGTCAGGAAAAGAATACCTTATATTTCTGGTACTAATGCAATAGCTGCTCATAATTTACATTTATGTTTGCATGTATTATTAGTAATACTGTGTATATGGTTGAATTATAGTAATGAATAATGATTACTGAATACTGAATACTATTCTACATGCTTATGTGCATTATATCATTAATCCTCACAACAGATAGGTACTATCATTATCCTGCTAGTTTTACAGGTGAAGAAACCGAAACACTGTGATTAACTAACTTGTCTACTGTCACAAGTGGCAAACAGATCTAAATGTTTCCAAGACCAAGTCCTTAGCCAGCATGCAACTCTACCTCCGTAATCCTTTTTTTTTTTTTTTTTTAAGAGGGAATAGAGACATGGGAGAGGGAGGGGCAGAGAAGGAGGGAGAAAGAGATTCTTAAGCAGGCTCCATGCTCAGTGTGAGCCCAACGCAGGCCTTGATCTCACAATCCTGAGATCACAGTCTGAGGCAAAATCAAGAGTCAAATTCTTAACCAGCTGAGCCACCCAAGCGTCCCTGCCTCCGAAATTTTTTCTTCTCCCTCCAACCTCTCCATCCAGTTAATGGGCAGAATATGCAAAACTTTTTTTTTAAGATTTTATTTATTTATTTGACAGAGAGAGATCACAGGTAGGCAGAGAGGCAGGCAGAGAGAGAGGAAGGGAAGCACAGGCCCCCTGCTGAGCAGAGAGCCCTATGCGGGACTCCATCCCAGGACCCTGAGATCATGACCTGAGCCGAAGGCAGTGGCTTAACCCACTGAGCCACCCAGGTGCCCCAGAATATGCAAGACTTTTAACAATTCCAGGAGATCCTTATTATGAAATTTATATCTGTGAATTTGCCTATTTGCTTAAATTTATTTGTAACCCCAAGATCGATATTCCCCAAACCTTTCACAGTTATTCATGGACACACAAAGTGGCAGAAAATTTGACTCACTGGAAATGCACATATTCAGCTGAGATTGAACAAGGTAATACTGTACCTTCTTGTTTAATCTCTCGTATTTTTTTTAAGGCTTTATTTTTATTTGCAAGAAGGAGAGTGTGGGGTGGGGGTGGCAGGGAGCAGGCAGAAGAAGATAGAGAAGCAGACACCCCACAGAGCAGGGAGCCTAATGCAGGGCTCTTATCCCAGGACCCTGAGATCATGACCTGAGACAAAAGCAGACACATAACTGACTGAGCCACCCAGGCGCCCCTCACCTCTCATATTTTAAAGAAGTGCCCTCTGCAGTCTATGTAGTGCCAAGGTTTTTGTATGTTTATGGTTTTTCTTGATGTTTTCTGTTTAAAACAGCCCCCCAAGCAGAACACCCAAGTAGCAGCAGAGAGAAGGAGAAGCAGACTTCTGCTGAGCAGGGACCCTGATGACAAAGAGCTCAATCCCAGGACTCCAGGATCATGACCCAAGCCAAAAACAGTTGCTTAACCGACTGAGCCACCCAAATGCACCATCTTTATGATTTTCTTTCTTCTTTTTTTTTTAAATTTTCAGCATAACAGTATTCATTATTTTTGCACCGCACCCAGTGCTCCATGCAATCTGTGCCCGCTCTAATACCCACCACCCAGTTCCCCCAACCTCCCACCCCCCACCACTTCAAACCCCTCAGAATGTTTTTCAGAGTCCACAGTCTCTCAGGGTTCACCTCCCCTTCCAATTTCCCCCAACTCCCTTCTCTTCTCCATTTCCCTATGTCATCCGTATTATTCCTTATGATCCACAAATAAGTGGAACCATATGATAATTGACTCTCTCTGCTGACTTATTTCACTCAGCATAATCTCTTCCAGTCCCGTCCATGTTGATACAAAAGTTGGGTATTCATCCTTTCTGATGGAGGCATAATACTCCATAGTGTATATGGACCACATCTTCCTTATCCATTCGTCCATTGAAGGGCATCTTGGTTCTTTCCACAGTTTGGCAACCGTGGCCATTGCTGCTATAAACATTTCTTAATAACATTTTCTTTTTGCTAGCTTACTTTATTGTAAGAATACAGCATATAATACATATACAAAATGTGTGTTGATCACTATTATTGGTAAGGCTTCTAGTCAATGGTAGACTATTCACAGTTACGTTAGGGGGAATCAAATATAACATGTGAATTTTCGGCTGTGTGGAGGGTCAGCTCTCCTAACTCCCATGACGTTCAAGGATCAATGTATAGCAATCAGTTGACCAGAATGCTATGATATCTGGATTTCCTCTAGTAGCAGTGGTTCAGAACTTGCCAATTCAGTGTTCTTGGTGACTTTGCGGAGCATAAACTACCATGAATACTGAAAGAATAGAGCACTCATGCAGGAGCAAGGTGTCTAAGAGGATAGGCTCTGCAGGCCAGCTGTCTGGTTTGAATTCTGCCATTTACATGGTGGCATGCACATGTATAACTCACTAGCCTCTTTGCAACTCAATGTCGTTTTTGACGACGAGATACTAATATTAGTACCTATCTCATCACCGGGCGGTTGGGAGAGCTATATACGTGAAACCAATGAAGAGCTGGTAGATAAACTCTCAGGGTGTAAGTTATTACAACTATTGATACTACTTCACATTTGAAACAAGAGTTACCATGTTCATTTAGGTTAAGATAAGCACTGACACATTGATTTTCAGTATTTCAGAAGCTACACAACAGAGAACATAATAACTAAAATGGAGTTACCAGGGCTCCTGGGTGACTCAGTCATTAAACCTCTGCCTTTGGCTCAGGTCATGATCCCAGGATCCTGGAATGGAACAACACACTGGGCTCCCTGCTCAGCGGGAAGCCTGCTTCTCTCTCTCAATCTCTCTCTCTCTCTGTCCCCCTGCTTGTGTTCCCTCTCTTGCTGTCTCTTTCTCTCTCTCTCTGTCAAATAAATAAATAAAATATTTCTTAAAAATTAAAAAATAAAATGGAGCCACCATTCTAACATGATTTTTCCCTCAATGGCTGGCAAATGTGGCAAATATATAAGGAATATCTCATCTGAAATGGCCACGTGTGATATTGTGACTTATAATAAATATGTATCTTGATCTCTGCCCCCTAGTTCTGTATGTAGAGCTCCTAAAACCCTTGTAACTTCCCAAGTGATAAGAGCATTAGGAGCTATATATTTGGTCTTTGAACTGGATTCCTGACACAGGGATCCTGAAACTCTTGTAACCCATGGGTGACAGGAGTGACTTTTCTTTATGAGGCAGTTCTGGGTAGGCTTCCAGATGGCTCCCAGATGAGGGTTCTGGAGAGACAAAGCCATGATTCGAAGCTTGAAATTTTCTGCCCCATCCCCCACCCTCCTTGAGAAGCTAGAAGAGTGGGAAAAGGAGTTAATAATTGATCACACCTGTGTGAGGAAAATGCCATAAAAACCCCAAAAGTGGGCGCCTGGGTGGCTCAGTGGGTTGAAGCCTCTGCCTTCAGCTCGGGTCATGATCTCAGGGTCCTGGGATAGAGCCCCGCATCGGGCTCTCTGCTCAGCGGGGAGCCTGCCTCCCCCTCTCTCTGCCTGCCTCTCTGCCTACTTGTGGTTTCTGTCTGTCAAATAAATAAATTAAAAAAAAAACCCTTAAAAAAAAAAACAAAAACAAAAGTATGAGATTCAAAGAACTTCCAGGTTGGTGAGCACAGCCACACTGGGAAGGTGACATGTTCCACCTCGCCAGGGGCGGAAGTTCATAGGGTTATCACCTATGTATCTTTTCATCTAGCTGTACACATGTATTCTTTCTTGCATTCTTTAATAAACTGATAGACATAAGTATGAGTTTCCCTGAGTTCTGTGAACCATTATAGTAAATAAAGCAACCCGAGGGGGAGGAGGTCATTGGAATGTCCAGTTTGTAGCCATGGGGCACAGAAGTCATGAGTAATCGTAGGACCTGCCCCTTGCCATTAGCACCATTAGTGAAGAGCAGTCCTTTGGGACTTGGTCCTCAGTCTGTGGGATAAAACACTATCTCCAGGTAGATGATGTGGAATTGAGTTAAATTGACACCAGCTAGTCTCACGGAATTGTTTGATGTGGCAAGGAAAAAAAAAAAGCCCACAGGTGTGGTGACCAGAAGTGTCAGAAATGAAATGTCGGCTGTATGAAGGAGATACACAGAAAAGGGAGAAGTGGGGGTTTTTTTTCTTACCAGAGGGGAACACTGGGTGGTTTCCCAACACAGTATCACCACCTTCTGTTGCTTTTTACTGAAGATGACATGAGGAAAAAGAAAAGAAATGAAGACATTTTCTTTTTTTTTTTAATTTTTATTTATTTGACAGAGAGACATCACAAGTAGGCAGAGAGGCAGGCAGAGAGAGAGAGGAGGAAGCAGGCTCCCTGCTGAGCAGAGAGCCCAATGCAGGACTCGATCCCAGGACTCTGAGATCATACCTGAGCCGAAGGCAGCGGCTTAACCCACTGAGCCACCCAGGCACCCTAAGACATTTTCTTTTTTTATTTTTTATTTTTATGTTCAGCTAGCCAACATGCAGTGCATCATTAGTTTTTGATGTAGTGTTCAACAATTCGTCAGTTGCGTATAACACCCAGTGCTCATCGCAACACATGCCCTCCTTAATGCCCATCGCCACTTTCTAAATAACGCACAAGTAGGATAGCTAACATACAAAATCCACCAAAGTTTACTCAACAAGTTATGTAGACTTACGCTTAGGAGAGCTATGTGTTCCTCAACAGTCCTGAATCCTGTCCCCATCAAAAAACAGGGGCCATAGGGACTATGGCTTCTCATCAGATTAGATAAAGCACAAACCAAAAGCTTGTCCCCTTGTCCACTTTCAGTTTCACCGAATGAAAACCCCAAACGGTGTTCGTAAAAAATGTAGGTGGACTCAGTTTCCTTCCCCTTCAATCTCCCTCCCTTGGCTATCCTAGGTACATACTATAATGGAAAAATAATAACCAATAAATCAATAGAGGAAACATTTACTTTTCTTTAAACCACTCAGATCTGAATGATTTATCATGCTGAACTTGACTGACTTCTTTCAAGATCTAGGCATACGTGCATCAGATACTTTGATGGGATGGACAGGTTTTTTTGCTTTGTTTTATTTACTTTTCAACTGAATTGCTTTCCTTTCTGAGTGACTTTCTTCTTCAATTTGTTTCCCTTCTTGGTTCTACTATAGCTATGTGCTAGAGGAAGAAGGGAGTACATCTAATCCACATTCCTGAAGAGCCATGGGCTAGGATTTGATTTGACAGAAAGGACATGTCTTAACAATGGGAAAAGAACATTCTGTAAGTTATTTGTTACATGTCCAAGCTGGGAGAGTGGTTGTGATATAATAGGCAAGACTGGAAGCCACGTAATGTTTTTGGCATAATTACTAACATTTATTGAGTCCTATGTGCCAACTCTCTTTCAAGGGCTTGGCATGCATTTATTAACTCCTAACCATCCTACAGAGTACAGTGAATATTCCCCTAAATCAGTCATTACCCATCCAGGAAAAGAGAAACCATTGTAGGTACATCAAACAGGGTATTTAATATAAGGACCTGGTTATGAAAGCGTTGGGAGCGCTAGAAGGATAAAAGGGGAGGAGATGATAGAATTGCGGGTGACTGCTCCCCTAGAATTGGAGAAGCATGTCACCTAGAATGGGCAAGTATGCCTTTGGCTTTGAGGCTGAGGGCTCTTGCTGCTGCCCTAGGCATCTAAGAATGCATAGGTCTGAGGAACCAGTAATCCCACTAGAGCCCACAGGAGCCAGCAGCTGCCTCAGCCACGTGTCCCATCCCCTTTGCAGGAGTTACCACAGTTGTATTCTGCTACAGAGCCAGAAGCTAAAGGATTCCCTGTTCAATCAATCTCTTTCTGTATGTGTGTGCATGTGTGTGTGTGTGTGCATAATATAGTTATACATATAGTTTTAATGTTTAGTCTGTTTTATGGTTTTTGTTCTTTTTTACTTTTAAAACAGATTTGCAAGGCGCCTGATGGCTCTCTGTTAAGTGGCCGACTTGATTTCAGCTCAGGTCATGATCTCAGTGCATGAGATCAAACCCATGACAGGCTCCCTGCTGGGTGTGGAGTCTGCTTAAAATTCTCTCTTTCTCTCCTTATACCCTATCCCCAACCCACTCACATGTGTATACACACTCACTGTCTCTAACATAAATAAACAAATAAGTAAATAAATAAATAATAAACTAAAATAAGTAAAATAGATTTGCAATCCTGGGCAGCTGTCTGCCTCAGTCAGTGGAGCATGTGGCTCTTGATCTCCTGTTTGTGAGTTTGAGCCCCACATTGGGTTTAGAGATTAGTTAATGCATCAATTAAATTTTTAAAAAAAGATTTGCAGTCATGGTGAACAAACTAAGTTCCAGAATCAAATGCAATGCTTCCCTTTACCTTTCACCGTCCAATAGCACATTAGCATAGACCTTCTGGTAAAGCCTATTCAGAATTCCACTGGAGAGAAGGTCCAGGAAATGTGGTGCCCAGGCTTCCAATAGAGAGATAGCAAGGAAAGATGGGAATGGGCTTCAGTTCAATAGATAAAATCTGACACAATCCCTGTTTTACAGGTGAGAAAATGAAAACAGTTTAAATCATTTCTGTACAGTCACACAATGAACTGGCAAAGCTGGGATTCAAACTCAGTTTTCATCAAAGTCCTTAAGGGCAGAAACTTTATTTTTTAATTCTCTCAGGCAAAAAAGGCTAGAGGTTCTGTGATTCCAAAGATTTTAATTTGGCCAGGCAAATACAAATTGCCATCACTGAAAATGTAGAATTAATCAGTAGCTCATAAAAGGTTTTAATATGACTGACTTTGTAATATATATTCAAGATTTCATTCTTTCTAGAGCATCTAATCTCTGCTTAGATGTTTATAATTTAGATATTCAAAAGGAGCAAAACATGGGGCTGACTGACGGTTCAGTCAGTTAAGCCTCCAAATCTTGATTTTGGCTCAAGTCATGATTCCAAGGTCCTGAAATCAAACTCCGTGTCAATCCCTGTGTTGGGCTCCATACTCACCAGGGAGTCTGCTTGTCCCTCCCTCTCTCTCTGCCCTTTCTCCTGCTCGTGCTCTCTCTCTCTCAATCTCTCAAACAAACAAAATGTTAAAGAAAAAAAAAAAGGAAACAAAAGATAACCACATAAGTTTCCCTAATTTTTCAACATTACACCACAAAACAACTAGTACTTTATAAGAAAGGACAGATAGGGACGCCTGGGTGGCTCAGTTGGTTGGACGACTGCCTTCGGCTCAGGTCATGATCCTGGATTCCTGGGATCGAGTCCCGCATCGGGCTCCCAGCTCCATGGGGAGTCTGCTTCTCTCTCTGACCTTCTCCTCGCTCATGCTCTCTCTCACTGTCTCTCTCTCAAATAGATAAATAAAATATTTAAAAAAAAAAAAAAAAAGAAAGGACAGATATAATTGCTTTATAATCTTTAGAAAGACTGAATCCACTTGAGAAACAACCTTAAAGACTCTGAAATCTTTGAATTATATTCAAAAGTCAACATCCTTTTCAACCACATATTCATTCATTCATTCATTCATTCATTCCCATATGTTATACCAAGAATGTAACAGGCATTGGACCTAGAAACAAAGTCATGACCTCATAGGGCAGCGAAACAGATAAAATGTTATTTTTTCTGCACTACAAGGGCCTGTAAAATTTCTACCCATCTTTAAAGTCTAGCTCAAGTGCTACCTCTTCAGTGGTCTGTTTGCTTCAGTAAGAATTAGTATTTCTCTCATGTTTTTGGGCACATTGGGAACCTCCCAGCAGCTCCCCCCACCCTTTTTTTTAACTGGATAAAATATTTTATTTTTCTATAGAAAGATTTTTAAAATATTTTTATTAACAGATAATGTATTATTTGTTTCAGGGACACAAGTCTGTGATTCATCAGTCTTACACAATTCACAGCACTCACCATAGCACATACCCTCCCCAATGTCCATCACCCCGCCACTCCATCCCTCCAGTCCCCACCACTACAGCAACCCTCGGCTTGTTTCCTAAGATTAAAAGTCTCTCATGGTTTGTCCCCCTCTCTGGTTTTGTCTTGTTTCATTTTTTTCCTCTCTTTCCTTATGATCCTCTGCCTTGTTTATCAAATTCCACATATGAGTGAGATTGTCTGATACTGTCTTTCTCTGATTGACTTATTTCATTTAGCATAATATCTTCTAGTTCCATCTACATCTTTGCAAATGACAAGATTTTGTTTTTGATGGCTGCATAATATTTCTCTCTCCGTGTGTGTGAGTGTGTGTGTGTGTGTACACATATATACACATCTTCTTCATCCATTCATCTGTTGATGGACATCTAGGCTCTTTCCAAAGTTTGGCTATTGTGGACATTGCTGCTGTAAACATTAGGGTGCACATGCCCCTTCAGATCGATATATTTGTATTTTGGGGGTAAATACCCAGTAGTGCAATTGCTGGGTTGTAGCTCCATTTTCAACTTTTGGAGGAACCTCCATACTGCTTTCCAGAGTGACCCAGAAGCCCTTATTAGGTTATAATAATGTATATCTCTCACTGTATCTGTATCTCCTACAGCACAAAGCATAGCATCTGTGGTAGGAGCAGAGTACATGTTTATGATACTGAACTTAATGATAAAGACCTTACCTTTTGCAAGTGGATGGAATCTCTGTAGTAGGAAATTATATATCTTTCAAAAATATAAATGCACATACTCTTGGACTTAGCAGTTATAACTCTCGGAACCTATTCTACAAAAGTGTTCATGGATGTGTAAAATACAAAAGTAAAGTACTCATTGGAGCATTGTTTGTAACTGCTTTAAAAGTTGATTTAAAAAAAATAGGGCACCTTGTGACTCAGTCATTGAGCATCTGATTCTTTGTTTCAACTCAGGTCATGATGTCAGGGTGGTAAGATCAAGAGCCCTGGGTAGGACTCTGATCTCAACAGGGAGTCTGCTTGAGATTCTCTTTCCATTTCTCCCTTCCCCTTTCTCCTCCCCCTGCTCATGTTTGAACTCTCTCTCTCTTTCTCTCTCGCTAAAATAAATAAATAAATCTTTGAAAAAAAAGAGTTGATAAAAACAGACTATTCATCGGGACGCCTGGGTGGCTCAGTTGGTTAAGCAGCTGCCTTCGGCTCAGGTCATGATCCCAGTGTCCTGGGATCGAGTCCCACATCGGGCTCCTTGCTTGGCAGGGAGCCTGCTTCTCCCTCTGCCTGCCTCTCTGTCTGCCTATGCTCGCTCGCTCTCTCTCCCTCTATCCCTGACAAATAAATAAATAAAATCTTAAAAAAAAAAAAAAACAGACTATTCATCAACAGAGGACTAACTGATTAAAGGGATAATATGGACCAATTTAAAAAATATTATGTGGGGGCACCTGGGTGGCTCAGTAGGTTAGGCCTCTGCCTTCAGCTCAGATCATGATCCCAGGGTCCTGGGATTGAGCCCCGCATCAGGCTCTCTGCTCAGCAGGGAGCCCTCATCCCCCGCTCCTGCCACCTGCTGCTCTGCCTACTTATGATCTCTGTCTGTCAAATTAATAAATAAAATCTTTAAAAAAATGATGTGGACTACTATGTCCAGATATGAAAAGGTAAATAGAAAAAGCATAAGACAATATATGTAATGTAATTGCATTTATATTTATGAAAGAGTTTCCTCCAGGGAGTAACAATAGGATAGCTAGGTATTGTGGAAATTTCAGTTTTCATTTCATTTTAGTCCTTCTATATTTAAAGTTTTTTTTTAACATGAGAATGAATTATTTTATGTATATATGTGTATATATATATAAAATGTGTATATATGCACACTTATGAGAATACTATCTTTTGTATGCTCACTATTTGTGCTTTCTGAATACCTTCATTATTCCATGTTTCCAAATACTAGATTAAAATAAAAAAACAGAATATGGGGTGCCTGGGTGGCTCAGTCTTAACCATCTGCCTTTGGCTCAGGGCATGATCCTGGGATTGAGCCCCACATCAGGATCCCTGCATGGCGGGGAGTCTGCTTCTCCCGCTCTCACTCTCCCTGCTTGTGTTCCTTCTCTCGCTGTATCTCTCTCTGTCAAATAAATAAATAAAATATTTTTTTTAAAAAACAGAATATAATTAATAGAATTATATGCACCAACATCGAAATATGTTCTGACATATTGTTAAGCAAAAAAGCAGATCATAAAATCACATGTAAATTATAATCCCATTTTTGCTTGAAACTACCTTTTTAAAAGATATGTGTTCTACTTAGAAAAAATTTACAAAGAATGAATGTGAAGCTATTAAAAATAGTTACTTCTAGGCAGCGGAATTGGAAATAAAAACTTTCATTCTTTTACCCTTTAACTTTTGTATTATTTCAATTAATCTTCTTTATATGTACTACCTCTGTCATTAGATAACAATGGACACCAATCAATCAGTCAATCAATCACTCTCTTGGGATTTTTCTTGGGTCTTTCTGTCTTAAAAAATTTCATGGTGATTTCTCTGTGAACAAGAGGAGGAGCAGATATTATTTGAACAGTAAGTTGATTAATATTGACTGAAGCCTTTACCCCAGGCAACAGTCTTCAAATACATTTGACCCAAGTGAATTTTATTTCATGTGCATACATGTAAAAGAACAATGTGAGTGAGAATTTTTAAGATGTATATTTTAAGCTGGAATCATTGCTTCAATCTTCTGTATGCCTTCTTGATGAAACAATCTAGTTGATTGACTATTCTGTCCATCCCCAATACCCGAAACATTCTCCCACCCACCTGCCTTTCATTTTTCTCCACTTGAACATTCTAAATAGCATGTCAATCTTCTGTCTATAGAGATCTTTAAGGACCTTCCCAGAGATGGCTGGGTAGCTCGACCAGTTAAGCGTCCTACTCTCGGTTTCTTCTCAGGTCAAGTTCTCATAGTCATGAGATCAAAACCCCTGTTGGGCTCTGCGCTGAGCATGGCATCTGCTTGATATCCTCTCTCTCCCTTTGCCCCTCCCCTTGCCCAAGCCTGTGCTTTCTCTCAAATAAAATGAAATTTTTTAAAAAAAGTCTTTAACAGTACAAAGGGCTGATATCCAAAGTCTATAAAGAACTCCTTAAACTCAACACACACAAAACAGATAATCATGTCAAAAAATGGGCAGAATTGTATGTCTTCTCCAATGAAGACATACAAATGGCTAACAGACACATGAAAAAACTGTTATCATCACTTGCCATCAGGGAAATCCAAATCAAAACCACATTGAGATACCACCTTACACCAGTTAGAATGGCCAAAATTAGCAAGACAGTAAACCGACAGGAAAGGATGTGGAGAAAGGGGAACCCTCTTACACTGCTGGTGGGAATGCAAGTTGGTGCAGCCCCTTTGGAGAACAGTGTGGAGATTCCTCAAGAAATTAAAAATAGAGCTACCCTATGACCTTGCAATTGCACTACTGGGTATTTACCCCAAAGATACAGATGTAGTGAAAAGAAGGGCCATCTGTACTCCAATGTTCATAGTAGCAATGGCTACAATCACCAAACTGTGGAAAGAACGAAGGTGCCCTTCAACGGATGAATGGATAAAGAAGATGTGGTCCATATATACTTCCATCAGAAAGGATGAATATCCAGCTTTTGTATCAACATGGATGGGACTGGAAGAGATTATGCTGAGTGAAATAAGTCAAGCAGAGAGAGTCAATTATCATATGGTTTCACTTATTTGTGGATCATAAGGAATAACACAGATGACATAGGGAAATGGAGAGGAGAAGGGAGTTGGGGGAAATTAGAAGAGGAGACGAACCATGAGAGACTGGACTCTGAGGAACTAAGTGAGGGTTTGGGAGGAGAGAGTGGGTGGGTGGTTGGGTAAGCCTGGTGGTTCGTATTAAGGAGGGCACATATTGCATGGAGCACTGGGTGTGGTGCAAAAACAATGAATTCTGGAAAGAAATTTAAAAAAAAATAAAATTTTTAAAAATAAAAATTAAAAAAAAAAATAAAATAAAATTTTTTTTGAAGTCTTTAAGGATCTACCCAGATCTTACTTCTACCTTAGGACTTTCCTAGATTGTCCCAGGCTAAACGGAGCCTTCTGTTATGTTGTACTATTTTACTTCTACTGGCACTTCTGCCATCATAGTCTGGGTTGTATTGAAGGGGGATCTTAGGTGTGTATAGGTGCTTACTCCTACTAGATTGTGGACCTCTCAATATTAGAACATAGTTTAATTAATCCGATTTTGGAATGGCATGTTTCTTTACGCATAATAAGCATTCAGAAGATGTTATTTGAGGTTCTTATATCGGGATTATGCCGGTCACGCCTTCCAGCCACTCAGCACCCCCACCCTCACATAGCATAGGGTCATGTGTACGTGTTTCTAAAACACAAGCAAAAACCTACCAAGTGAGAAGCTTATGTACAGAAATATTCTCTCTTTAGCCGTATTCTGTGTTCTGCAGAAAACAATTATGCCTTCCCACTTCTGCTTTTTTTTTTTTTACTTTTCTTATCTGAAACATTGAGGAGTGACTCACTTCAAAACTCATCCTGTGAAGTCAGATAGTAGTCAAAAGTGTGGAGTTCCTCTATCACCAGAAGCGAAGAGAGGGAAGAGGAAGCGCTCAGCAAATTTCCTAAGCATACTTTATAACTTGATTGTGGGTAAGTGCGAGACCCACACGGGATTTGTGGGGACCTCCAGACCTGTGCTGAGGCCATCAGCTACTGTCTCAGGGTTTTGGTAAGAAAACCTACATTCACTGGACAACTTGTGCTGCTTCTGCCTATTAAGGATAACAATTTGAGGGTCATTATCTCCTCTTCCCCCCATTCCTTCCCCAATTTTTCTTTCTTTTGTTTTATCTCTATATCCACCTTTCTTTTACTAAACATCCCATGTTCTAAATTATCTTCATTCTTCATATTTTCATTCTGGAACAAATAGTGAATTTTATGCCATTTTTTCCTCTTAAACAGCTATGTGTCTCTTTCTGAATTTTGAGTCCAGCTTTTCACAATAGCTAATTCTTCAAGTCAGTTGCCTTTTTATATATATATATATTTTTTTTTCTCACTCCTATTTCCTCTTTTTTTTATTCTTTTGCTTATTCTTTTTTTTTTAAGATTTTATGTATTTATTTGACAGACAGAGATCACAAGTCGGCAGAGAGGCAGGCGGGGGTTGGGGGGGGGGAGCCGAGAGCCTGATTCAGGGCTTGATCCCAGGACCCTGAGATATGACCTGAGCCAAAAGCAAAGGCTTAACCCACTGAGCCACCCAGGTGCCCCTACTTACTCTTTATTGTTACCAACTCTGTCTCCCTATCATTAGTATTTCATTCTGGAATCTACTTTCTTGTCCTGTTATAACTGAATTTTAGTTTCAGGAATGTCTTTATCCTTTTAACTACTTTTGACCAATGTAGTATTAAAAACTAAAAAAGAAAGAAAGAAGGAAAGAGAAAGAAAAGGTTCTACCAGTCGCAAATGTAGAGGTATCTTTCAGCCAAAACACTTGGAAAAATGTAAAAAGTGATCTTGTTCATTCTGAAAGATTTTTAAGACTGATTTATACATACTTAAAATATAGTTTATACCTATGGCTCTATTTATATTGGAATCTTGCTCTTTTTAATCTTTTTTTGAAAGATTTATTTATTTATTTATTTTAGGAGGGAGAGAGAGCACAAGGGGGAGTGGGCAGGGGCACAGGGAGAGAATCTCCAGCAGACCCTGCCCAATGTGGGGCTCGATCCCATGACCCTAAGATCATGATCTGAGCCAAAATCAAGAGTCAGTTGCTTAACAGAATGACCCACCCAGATGACTTTCTTTTCAGTCTTTATTACTTCAGTTTGTGCAGCTCTTGGTAACTTTACCATGTGATTGTTAAGAATAACAATACTGAAACCTTTTTAGTTCTGTGGTTCTTTGTAGTAGAAAGACTATTGGACTTAAGATCTTACAACCCTCCTCATTGTGAATATGTGACAGTCCCCTAATTTGCTGAGTTTCTGTGTCAAAAACTGCAAAATAAAACTAGAGACAAGGAAAAATAATTGCTATATTTCTTTTGAGTCCTAGCTTCTCTGATTCTATCCTTCTCTCAATACTTCAAAGATGTTGGCATGACTATGTATACTTGAGCAGGACAGTGGACCAGGGTAACTGCTGTGCCCAACAAGGAAAGAAGGGGTCCTGATAAGACTTGAGTATTTGAGTGCATAAGGCTACAGTGAGGGAGAATGAGAATCACTTTTTCTTTTCTATTATTTTGTTGACTCGGTTATCTTAACTTCTGCTAATCATGTAAGACCCTACGACAGCATTTGGTTAGCTCAGCAGAATTCCAAGTCATGAAAATATTTTGGGACTTTATGAAAGGAAACATAAAATGCTCTTATAGCCAGTAAGAACTGGAAACTGGAAACCAAAAGGGAAGGTAGAAGAGACAGCATATTTAATGGATTAAGTGGACAATAATAAAAATTTTAAATTTAGTTGGAAAAGAAAATAAAGTAAACCCCAAACATGAACATCCATGCACTGAAGTCATCTTTGATCTTTATGTCATGGAATCCATAGTGCTAACTTTGGTAGAACAAGCACTTAGGTAGAAGACTCATTTTTACCATTATGAAATTTAAGGCCAGAATAATAGATAAGACAGCCATGACAATAATTATATTACAGGAGTGCCTGGGTGGCTCAGTCGCTAAGCATCTGTCTTCGGGTCAGGTCATGATTCCAGAGTCCTGGGATCAAGCCCCACATTGGGCTCCCTGCTCAGTGGAAAGTCTGCTTCTCCCTCTCCCACTCGCCCGCTTGTGTTCCCTCTCTCACTGTGTCTCTCTCTGTCAAATAAATAAATAAAACCTTTTTAAAATAATAATTATAATAATACAAGGCAAAATGCTTCACTGCACAGAGAATATGAAATGGAGACTCAACACATATACACACACACAAATTTAAGAGGTGGAGAACTAATTTCTTATTGAGACTTTAAGAGAAGGTTTTGAAGAAGAATAACATTTGAGCTTATTTTGAGGAATGGCTCAAATTTCAACAGGTAGAGATTAAGGATGTAGGACCAAGGAGGTTGAGGTGAAAGACATAATTCCCGACAGAAGTAAACAGTATTAGCCAAAATAGTGAGTTGTTCAAGAAAGCTATAAAGTAGGGTGCATTTATGGGAGTCTTCGGAATTAGGGAACGGTAATGTCAAGAGGCCAAGAGAATGGAGTTGTGGATAAAGACAGAGAAAACGATGTTTGAATTTGTTATTTAGAAATAATTTTAGAAGTAACTTTAGCCCAGTGATGGGTCAGAAGACAAATTACAAAGTGTTAAAAAATTACAAATTACAAAGGTTAAAAAGTGAGTGGTGAGAACAACAGACCCTGAGACAAGCTAGCATCCTTGACAAACTATGTTAAAAAAGGAGAGAGAGATACTTAAACATAACATTTGGATGCAAAGTGTGATCCTAGATTGGCTATAACTGTGGATCAATCAGCTACAGGAGATGTTTCGGGACGGTGAGAAAAAAACTACGTCTAGAAAAAAACTAGGCAAAGACTGAGTATTCCTTAAGGTAAAATATTACTGCATAATGTGGAGACTAGCTGAAAAAAGGAAATCAGTTTATACAACAGTATGCATGCCAGTTCATAGCAGCACTGTTCACAAGAGCCAAAAGATGAAAGCAATTCAGATGTCCATCAAGAGATGAGTGGGTAAGCAGAATGTGGGGTTTACATACAATGGAATATTATTTAGCCTTAAAAAGAAAGAAATTCTGACATATGCTACAACATGGATGAGCCTTGAGAACATTATGCCAAGGGAAATAAACCAGACACCAGAAGACAAATGCTGTACAATTCCATTTATATGAGATGTCTAGAGTAGTGCAAATACAAATAGTAACAGAAAGTAGCCTGGTGGTTTGCCAGTGGCTGGGGGAAGAGGGAAGTGGGGAACCATTGTCTAATAGAATTAGAGTTTCAGTTTTACAAGGTGAAAAAACCATGGAGGTTAATT
This sequence comes from Mustela putorius furo, assembly GCF_011764305.1. Classification (NCBI taxonomy): domain Eukaryota; kingdom Metazoa; phylum Chordata; class Mammalia; order Carnivora; family Mustelidae; genus Mustela; species Mustela putorius. The sequence continues at coordinate 9,554,983 of NW_025422127.1, read as the reverse complement.
GTACAATAACGTGACTATACTTGATACTGCTGAACTTTATACTTAAAAAAATGGTTAGAATGGTAAATTTTGTGTTATGTGTATTTTCCCATAATTAAGGATTTTTAAATATGCACAGACTAATCAAGTTTTGTTAAATTTTAATTAAGAAAATATGCATATACATATACATATATGTATATATGCAAATATGTGTATATATTCATGAATAACATTTTTTAAAAACAAGAAAGAAATGATGGGTATTGAGGGAATTGATGCTGAGAGGGTAAACAACTCGTGAGAAATTTGAAAGCAAAAGGAAAAGATGAGGTTATATCTAAAGATGTAACTGGGGGCGGCACCTGGATGGCTCAGTCGGTGAAGCAGCTGCCTTCAGCTCAGGTCATGATTAGAGAGTCCTGGGATTGAGCCCCACATCGGCTCCCTGCAGGGAGCCTGCTTCTCCCTCTTCTCCTTGCTCATGCTCTCTCTCGCTATCTCTCTCTCTCTTTCAAATAAATAAATAATCTTTTTTATCTTTTTATTAAAAAGTAAAGATATAACACTGAGTCTACATTACCTTTTTTTGTGGTAGTGAGTCATTGAAAATCTGGTGGAGGGATTGGATGGCCTTTCTGCCCTCATAGAAATGGGAATATGCAACCTTAAAATCTTACATACGGTTCGAGGTGGTGATGGGGCTCCATAAAGCCTTCTTGTGGATTGAAAGCTGGGAACCTCTGGTCTAAAGTTATTGTTCATCCATTTAGCTTTTTTTTTTTTTTTTACTTGTTTTGTTTTCTAAGATTATTTATTTATGTGACACAGAGAGAGAGAGAGAGAGAGAGAGAGCGAGCTAGCACAAGCAGGGGGAGTGGCAGGCAGAGGGAAAAGCACAATGTGGGGCTTGATCCCAGGCCCAGGGATCATGACCTGAGCCGAGGGAAGACACTTAACCAACTGAGCCATCCAGGAGCCCTGCTTGTTTTTAGTAGGGAACACTGGGTAAGGAAAGGAACGAGTGCAGAATGTGATATTGGAATTGCAAGAAAGAGGAGAAATGTACATTGACAGGGACTTCCAAATGAAATTAATGATTTCAGTACACATTTAAATTGATATGGTAGATTTTAATGATCATAGAATGTTTTCGTGTGGTCCAGGATGAAGTTAAGGAATACAGACTAAAACAGGGGCCTCTGTAGTCTACAGCGTTATGTGGGAGGGTGGTAATTCTAAGGATATACTTTTTAAGAAAAAGATAGTTTTTAATACTATTGCTTATATTTTTAGAGAAGTTCAGCAATGGAGCCTTCCTCTGCTGATAACAGTTCAACTGACCTACCCTCACAGCCCTGGTACGAACCCCAGGTCATTCTCTCCATGGGCATTCTCAGCCTCACTTTCTTACTGGGGTTGCCAGGCAATGGGCTAGTGCTGTGGGTGGCTGGCCTAAAGATGCAGCGGACAGTGAACACCGTTTGGTTTCTCCATCTCACGCTGGCCGACTTCCTCTGCTGCCTCTCGTTGCCCTTCTCCCTGGCTCACTTGGCGCTGCAAGGACACTGGCCCTATGGCTGGTTCCTGTGCAAGCTCATCCCCTCCATCATCATCCTCAACATGTTTGCCAGCGTCTTCCTGCTGACTGCCATTAGCCTGGATCGTTGCCTTTTGGTCCTCAGGCCAATCTGGTGCCAGAATCACCGCAAGGTGGGGACAGCCTTCGCTATCTGCGGATGTATATGGGTGGTGGCTTTTGTAATGTGTATGCCCGTGTTCGTGTACCGGAAAACATTCGCTGTAGGTGACCATTACATGTGTGGCTACAGTTTTAGTCCCTACAGCTCCTTTGGTTATTCAGACTTCACCAGTAATCTACTGGAAAATGGGTCTCTTGACAACTCCACTGTGCACCTGCCTGGAGAAATGGATGAGGGATTAGAGTCTTTCTCTTTACAAACAAATGATCTTCCTTGGACAGCCACCACTATCCTCTATTCTCAAACATTTCAAAGACCTTCTGGAGAGTCACTCCCTGTGGATTCAGCTAAATTGTCTAGTCGATATCCATATTATAATTTTCTTGCTAGTAAGGTCTCATCTATAAGCCCCAGTGGGTTTCCTATTGAAGATCACAGAACTAACCCACCAGATAAATTTCTCTCTACCAATTTAGAGCTTTACTCTGGTACTTCTAGCAACTCCTTATACACACACGAGCTATTCCAAAATCTCCAGGATTATGATGTAGGCCAGTTTTCATACAACAATCAAGTACTAACACCCCTGATGGCAATAACCATCACTAGACTAGTGATGGGTTTCCTTCTGCCCTTTATGGTCATGATGACCTGTTATGGCCTCATTATCTTCCGAATGCGACGCAGCCGCTTCACCAAGTCTCGGACCAAAACCTTGCGAGTGGCCATGGCTGTGGTGGTTGTCTTCTGTGTCTGCTGGGCTCCATACCACATTATTGGAGTCCTATCATTGTTTTTTGACTCAGAAACTCCCTTTGGAAAAGCTCTGCTATCTTGGGACTACATGTCCGTTGCTCTAGCATCTGCCAATAGTTGCTTTAATCCCTTTCTCTATGCCCTCCTGGGAAAAGATTTCAGGAAGAAAGCCAAACAGTCCATGAAGGGCATTCTGGAGGCGGCTTTTATTGAAGACCTCACACACCCTACCAGCTGTCCCCAAAGCAAAGTCTTTTTGGAAAGAAAGCGTATCAGTACACCTGTGTGAAGATACGGAGCTGTGGACCCAAGCCAAGGTTCTTAGGTATTCACCCAGTGTGACATGTTTCTGAAGCAACGAGTGGTATTGTGAGCAGGGGATTCCAGAAGCCATCCAAGAATCAGTCCATAGGTTCTCAAAGTATGGTCTGAGACTAGAAGCATCTGCATCACCTGGCAACTTGTTAGAATCACCTAGAAACTTGCTGAATCGAAATCTCCGGGGGGTTAGACCCAAGCAAGTGTTTTAATGAACTCTCGTGTTTCTGATGAATGCTAAATTTGATAATTATCTCCCAAATTAGTCTATTTCTATCCCAAACTAAGCCAGTGAGATCAGGGAGAACCTAGTCTATTTTAAAATGATTTTTCCATCATGAACTTTTTTCTTGGGAGTGTCCAAATCCCCTCCCAGATGCAATTTAAAACCATTTTGTCTAATCTTACATGAGTGAACAATGATCGTCTCTTTTTGGCTTTGATGTGGGGGTGATGATGTCTTCAAATGAAAACAAGGTGCAAAAAGACAAAGTCCACGAAAACAAGCAGTTATGAGACGCAGTCTGGAGCAGAGTACAATGTCAGATGCTTGCTATGTGCAATATTCCTGGATACGGGACATGGGAATTCCACGTTTCCATTATTACAACTGAATAGGCATCTACTATGTAAAGACAGGCTGCTAAGGCATCTGAAAACTTACTCATAAAATGGCATGTAAGCTGTGGTTTGGGGAGTTTTCTATTTGCTTACTTAGTCTGCCTATCGATAGAACCATCTCTTTTCCATTCCTTCTTAACCTCCTTTATCCCTTATTTCTCCCCTGCCTCTAAATCTTCTGTATTACACTTTGTGCACCCAATAACCTCTAATTTCTTAAGATTCAAATTGCTCCCCTCCTCTTGCTTGAAACTAATATTCCCTGAGAAACTCATTTCCAGTGAGAAGAGGACGAGGGTGGAGGATGGAGCAGTAACCCTTGAATTCACTGCACAGTGACTGAGTACCCTCCAGGAATACCATGAAACTTCGTAAAGCACGGCTATGCTTGTTTATCATTCACCACGTATATCTTTGGGTTTTTGAAATGAATTTTTATCTTTCCCAAAGTAATAAATGCACATCATTTAAAGAGAACCCAAGGCTTATAATGAAATATAAAGTTTCCTGCCCCTCTCTGCCCAGCCAATCCCTCCTCCCACTCCCATCTCCCAGAAATAACACTTGCAACAATTTTAGACATTTCTTCTGATATTTACCATGACAATCATGTGCTTATGCAGCTAGTTTTCATATACATGATAACATCACTTCTTGTCTTGAAAGATGAATTTTATCCACATTCATACTTTTTACTGATCATCATCCTAATATTCATTAATCACCATACTTCAGTTGGCTCCTGACCACACTTTCTTCTGTTTTGTGGATCCATCCCAACCCCACATATAGCTTTCCTTCCATTCTTTCATTCAAAAAAAAAAAAAAAAAAAAAAAAAAAAACTTACTTAACCCTATTACCTTCTCATTTGTCTGTGTATTTAAACTTTATTATGTTAAATTTCTAAAATCTCAGGGTTTTTGTACTATAATATAGCCTCCCCTGGGTGGAATATAATTATTTAGTCTAAAAAAAAGAGAAAATGAGATGTTTTAGACTTGCAAGGCACTATTATTTGTTCAGTGATTAGGGTGAAGCTCTGGACTACAAATAAGTAATAACGTGCTATGCAGAAAAATTGCAAATCACTGAGAAGTCGTTCAGGTGTGAGGTAACAATGTGTGACATGATGTAAGATTTGCAATGCCGCCTTCCAATGTAATCTTCTTATGTATTTGATATGAATAAATGCTTGCTTTCTTGTGGTTCCTTGTTGAGACTGGGATTCATGGATCCTCTTAACTGTTTGATACTCAGAATATGTCATAATCTCTATACATACAGCAAATCATAGTAGGCAGCTGGAGGCTTGCTATAATCGCAATTAGCTAGGATCCTGGAAGTCCCAACGCATCTTACAAGACCCGGATGTAAGTCCCAAACTTCTGCATTTAGTGTACAGGATACTGGGGTGATGACATAGTTATAAGATTCCACAGTTGTTATTTCTGGATTCCCTTTGAGAGTTCCATTCCTTGGAAATATATTCGGAAAACAAAATCTTACGATTGGAATTCCCGCCTTTCTTATGAAAAACTCTGCTAAGTACCTGTGAGTATTTGCCAGGAAGTCCCAGATGGAGATCCAACTCCTCCCAAAATTGTAGTATCTCTGATCTTTGAAATATCCCAGAACACAGGCAAGGTGGCCTAGTCCACACACCGAGCTATAAGGGGTGACTGCCTCTCCCAACAATATTTCACTATATTTAATAGCATTTGGGGGAAAAAAAAAAAGCAATGTTAAATGCATGTTTTTTAATTCTTCTTTCCCAGCAATCTTACAAAACAATTCCAAGATCAACTGTTTGGACCCAGAGGTGGGAGGCAGGGAAAGGGTACAAGGCCAGCTGAAGACAAATGCTTCCCCCTTCCTGCCTTCCTACCCTGGCAAAAAGAAATCTGAGACCAGCACCAGTAAGATTAAACCATAAACATTCTTCCTTTTTTTTTTTTTTTTTTTATTAAGAAAGCATGCAAAACACAACAACTTGTGAGATCATACACCCCCTTGCCGGCCTGCACCAATGCAAAGCACTACAGGTGGTACGAAGGACTCACCAATCTAGAAACCTGGGGGTCGAAGAGAGGAAAGTGAGGATGAGTGGATCTATACCACGTGACCGCTCCATCTGTCCCTCTCCTCCCATTTCTCCCTTATCTCCTCCTGGAGGCAGGAGCGCCTGCACTTTTGCACACGTCACTCAATACAACAATGACTATACTTTGAGCCCAGCAATGCTAGACCAACAAGAAAAAGTAGTATTCTTTCCATTTCATGGAGGGGAGGGGAAACAGGCCCAAAGAGGGTAAGTTTTGTCCTGTGCCATCTAGCAAGGCTGAGTTCAATGGAAGGGAGCTAAAATCCCAGGAGGCCTGATGGCCAGTCTCCACCCCTAGCCCCAAACTTTAGTTACTCTGGCTGCCCACCAGAGTCTTCATGAGACTAATTTTCAGAAGACACAGATGAATTATAAACAAGGGACATTTACATGTACAATTTCGTCTACCCTCGTAAATCCTGTGTGGATCTGAGTAGAAAGGGGGTTTAGAAAAGAGAAAATAATCATTTGTAAAGGGGGAAATCTTGGGAAGAACAGATGGGAAGTTGTGTATATAGGAGGCACCTTGACTGGAAGGAATTCAGAAGAGATGCCTAGAACAAAGACACAGGGCAAAGGCATTTTGCCACCCTCTAAGAGAAATTCTCCTTTCCCCAATGGGAAATATTGTGTCATACTTCAACCCCACTGACTGCCCAAAAACGGGGGATTCAATCCACTCATATCCCCATTTCTTACAAAGAACTTCACAGAAAATAAAGTGCTCTTTAGTTAACCGCCCTTTCTTGCCCGTTTGCTTCAGCCTTCTTCAACAAACTCTCATATATAACCCCCTTACAAAGAAAGAAAGGGGTGGGTGAGGGAAAAGCAGAAGAGTGGAAAGCTAGATCTCCTGGAAGTCCTGGGTAAATAAAAGAATATGAACAAGAGCAGAAATCAGAGAGAGTGGCCTTGTCCGCTCCTTACGTTTGTCCTGCAGCTTTCGGAAAGTGAACATTCAGTGAAATAAACACAGAAGTAAAATTGCTCTTCCCTCTCGTAACTAGTATTCAACAATGAACGTGAAACACACTAAGTACTTTGCAGCAGTAACTCATGGCCATTTCTCATTAAAGGATAGAAGTTGTCCCTATACCTTTTTTCTCTTTCTGGGGGGTCTCCCTTGGCCCTCACAAACTCTCCTCTCTAGATTATTTAATCTCCTCTACCAATTTCCTTCACCCCTTGAAAGTCAAATGGCAAAAGCTTCAGCCCCAGTGATTTGGATTCCAAGAGAAGCATTTGCTGACATAATTAAATAATTGAAATATTCCCTACCTATGTGTATGCCAGCTCCTTTTCCCTTTCCCCACGCCCCTACCACCAACGCTGTAGGTTTGGTTCTGCTATGATCAGTAGGAAAGAGGTTCCCATCTTGTCCTAGGACATGATGAAACTGAAAGAGTGATAATGGCTTACTTTTCTTTCTTGAGAGTTCCAGAAAATGGGGGCAAGAAGATAAAAAAGAGGAGGAAGAGTTGAGCCAGCAACTGAAGGAGGACAAAATAGTATTTGCTGAGTGGGGAAGGGGGACTATAGAATAATTTGTAAATGCAAATATGAGCCACAGTTAATTTCCAGAGAAAACTATGTTTAAAAACCCAAAAGGGTTAAACTGAAACCATCTCCTACGCTGAACAGGTATCCTCATCCCTACCACAGAAGCAAGACCAACTCTATCTCCAATAGACTAAGGGCTGGGAACAAGCCCATGGAAGTTTCTAGTAGCATATAGAAACTGATTGTTTTATATTCCATCACCCTCTGCACTGCTTGACTCCACCCAACCCATAAGTCTTATTCTTCTAGGATTTAATGGTCACCCTTCTGCACCACCACCATCACTCTTACCCTAGATGGGAAGTGAGGATCGGGAGAAGTAAGGATCGAAGATAAAAGGGACAAGGAAGAGCTCAGAGGACAAAATTAGCACCATTGAGTAAAACCTGCAAATTCATGGCTGCCCAGCGGTGTTTTAGATCTCTTTTTACTTGAGAATGTGGCTTCTCTAGTACTAGACTGAACTGACAGGAACAGAAAACAATTTAGGGTCAGACAGTGAGATTAGCATTGAGTTTCTCAAAGAGAAAGGTAAATCAAAATTTGAAACCTTTCTCTGTAGCCACCAAGGCCTCACCTTCTGGCCAGATGATTTTAAATTAGCAAGGGACAGACACGGTCTGTGAAGGAGGGCAGAAGACTGGGGGCAGCAGATAACCAATAATAATAATAACAATAATAATAATAATACCATAATAAGAATAATAAAAAAAGAATTCAGAAAAAAACAAGAGGGAAGAGGAAGAAGGAGGCAGGAAAGAGGGGGGTTATCTTCGGCAGCATCTTGTGGTGGCTTTTCTGACAGAGCAAGAAAAAAGAGGATATGTAAGTATATACAGCAAGGAGGAAGAGATGGGCTGGGGCTGCTCCTGCCCCACTGCCAGACTTTTCGCCACCCAGCCTTGAGCTCATGGCCATGCTCCATAAGGCCCTAAGTGATCAAGTCCCAGTCGAAGTCATCAGGGATCTCCTCGTTGGTACCTGGAGGGGGGACCGGTGGCCGAGGTACCATATGGTGTGCTGTCAGGAAGAGACAAAGAAATTAAAAGGAGAGTGGATGGGAAGTTATTCTATCCATCTAGATAGGCAGTGCTCAGCCCTGAATAGGACCACGAGGAAGGGCTGGTGAAACTATGCTCCTTATCAGCCCAGAGTTGTTTCCGTTGCTAGTGCCACTCCAGTGGGTCCAGGAAATAAACCAGAGTAAACGAGGGCACATGGCAATTTAACACTATGCAGCCCCCAAGAATTATACTTATGAAAACCATGTAGTAATGAAAAAAACATACACAATGTACTATTATATGAAATCACAGTATAGAAATTTGTAGACGTGTTACATGGATAAGGAAGATATGGACAAAGAGTCTGATGTCACCCAAAAAATTCGAAACCCTTGTGGTTAGGCAGGATAATAACAGCAATTTTTCTGAAATGTATTTAAAAGCAAACGATCTGTTCATTTTATATTATTTATGGCAAGTTAGGGTCTACCTCCACCACCATCAGAGGTAGTTCAATCCCAGACCCCTGATACAGGAGTCAGGTGACAGGAAAACAGACATGAGCACAGAGCAGGTATGTCTGTATAACGTGCTCAATGTATCTGCCTGACCATACCTTCCATCTAGATTCCAAAGTTGGACATAGGTTCCATGGTGTAGTGGTTAGCACATCTGCCTTACAAAGTTGGACATAAATGTTCAACATCTTTGGTCTATTTGCATGCTTTTACTGTCTTTTTTTTTTTTTTTAAGATTTTATTTATCCATTTGGCTGGGGGGGGGGGGAGAAAGAGCATGAGCAGGGGGAGAGGGAGACAGAGAGGGAGAAGCAGACTCCCCGCTGAGCGCAGAGCCCGATGTAGGGCTTAACCCCAGGACCCCAAGATCATGACCTGACCCAAAGTCAGACATTCAACTGACTAAGCCACCCAGGCACCCCTGCTTTTACTCCCTTTTATTATTGCAGGCACAAGTTATGCTCAAAGTAAATCAGTCTTCTTTAGCCTCCCATGACATATACCTCCCTAGCAAGGGGCCCACCCTCCAGCCTTAGGAATCATGAAGGCTCACATACTCCCAGCAGGGGTGAGCAAGAGGGAAGAGAATGCAGGCTCAGAGCCAGAGGAAAGCAAACACAACTTGTCAGGGTAGAGAGTGTTGGGCTGTGGGAGAAGCAAGCTTCCTGGCTCTTACCTGGGCGATTGTATCCTGCTGAATCCTGGGTGGAGATTGGGTACATTGGTGATGGGCCGGGGTATAGGTGGGGGGCTTGTGGGTGCACATAAGAGTTCACTGCCAAAGCAAGACAAGAGTTACTTGAGCAGACTTCATTATACTCAGTGAAGTAGGGCCCAATATAGAGGGGGAAAGAAGTACTCTTTCTCTCCTTGATGTCTCCTCCCTTCCTTGCTCTGTTCTATAGCTTCAGCAGGCTTAAAGGCTTTCTGGAGGAGCCATCAGTCCTCACCACTTAGGGCAAAAAGGGACCTTAATGGTCCCTACAACTATGACATATCATGGCTAGTCAAAGGATGACAAATAGAGAAACATGATCATTGAACCTCTCTCATTACACTGGTCTGAAGATTGTGTAACTGTAGAGAATCACAACCCCATCTGATATGATCTGGGTAGGGGTTACTGACACACACATCTGGAATGAGCACCTTTTCCTCCCTTTTCATAAGTAATTCTGATCTCCCAAATTAAGGTGGAAAAGGGACTCATACAGTGTTTCAGTACAGGACTTGACTGATTGCACTAGATGTTCAGTCAACGTAGCAGACAAACCAGTCCCACTGCTCAGTCTGGGTCACTGCTCATCAGATGACTTTGCTCAATTCTCTTCTGCCCTTTTCCTCCCCCTCTCTTTTCGTCAGAGCCTCCACCTCCTTGGTAACTTGCTTGGCTCACTACCTTGGTTCATGGCTGGCTCTTGTTTGCCACTGGTAAGGGCACAGGAGTCAGCAATACGGGCAGAGGCTGGTGGCCGGTGGGAGCCCCCCTGGGGAGGCACATGACCAGTCTGGGTAAGGAAGTGGTTGAGAGAGTCACACAGATTGGCAATGTGATGCTGGTCGAGGCTCCAGTTCTTCTGCTCTGCCTGTCGCAGACTCTCCATCAGTTCTACAAACAGAGAAGCAAGAAGGGCTACCCTTTGTGGAGGTCCCAAAGCCCCTACCATATCCGCCCCCATCTCACTGCTCCCACCACATCACAAATCAACACTACGGACTAGATTCATTGCCAAGAATAACTGACATCTCCTAGAGCTCTACATTTTCAAACTCTTCTTCTGTTGGCTCCTTCCTAAATTCTTGTTACAATTTCCATCTTGCTGGTAAAGAAAACAAAATTTCAAAGGGAGTGATTGAATTAGCCCATCAACAGTGACAAAACTACAAAATCGTGGTCCGGTTTCTGAATTCCTGAGAGCCTTCCCACTCCAGGGACAAAACAGGGTAGGATAAAACGCGGTCATATTTTGGGTGAGTTCAGGCAAAATTAATTAAAATTAATTTGCAAATAACACTGGCATCATCTGCCTTGTGAGATATGGAGGGAAAACAATGGAATCCTCCCTCCTCAAAGCTCAATTCACCATCCCCTTCTGGTGCTGGTTTCTACTAGGCTTCCCACTCACCAGGTCCTCCTCTCCCCTCTGGTCATCTTCCTCTCCTCACTCACCTGAGAACTGTGACTGCTCAATGCTGGACCAGTTGAGCCGATTCACCATCTTAAAACTTTCCTTTAAGGAGTCGATGTTGGAGCACCAGTCGGGAGGAAAGGCTATAAAGGGGCGGGGAGGGTGGAAAATAAAGAGAGTGATGTGGCAGCCCGCTGACTACGTGCAAGGTTGTCAATGACATCACCAGGATAATCTGAAAATCTCCCTCCCTGAAGATGGAGGACTAGTAAAGCGGATAGCTTTAGGGAGAGACAGCCTAGCTCCCAGGCAGGAGAATCTGTAAAGCAATCCCAGGTGGTCCAAGAATCCCAAAACACGGAGCTCTGAGTGGCAACTTCAGTGGGCTCAGAGGGGCTCCTGCAGGGGCTGGTGGGGGGGTGGGGAAGGGTGGAGGCTAGAGACCCACTGTTAACTACCTGGCCAACTGCATCTCCAGACCCAGTCAGAACAAGCAGGCCAGCCCGCCCTCCTCCCAGAGCCCACCACACCCTCCGTACTCACCAAAGCCAGTACTGTTGATAGGAGCCTGGCCCTGTGCCTGCTGCTGAGCCGGCGGTGGTGGCTGCGGGGCAGGGTGGGGGTGGGGATGGTGCTGATGCGGGTGGTAGCCCCCGTGCTGCAGCGGGGGTGGGTGCATGGCCATCACGGAGGGAGGCCCGTAGCCTTCGGCCCCAGCCGGCTTCCCCCCGGGTGGGGTACACCCATCCGGGCTTGGGGTGTGTAGCGGAGGGGCACCCCCTACAGAGGAGGGGCCCTGGGCGGGAGCCGGCTGCGCCTGCGACTGCTGCGGGGGTGGCTGCGGCTGCGGCTGCTGCTGGGGCGGTGGCGGCTGCTGGTACATGTAGTAGTTGTTAGAGGGCGGCATGTCCCCCAGAAGAGACGAGAAGCCTGGAGGGTGGAAGAAGCAGCCAAGTGAATTGGGCATGCATTTTTCTTTCTTTTCTTTCTTTTTTTAAAGGTTTATTTATTTGAGAGACAGCACTGCGAGCAGGGGGAGGGATAGAGAGTCTTCAAGCCGACTCCCCACTGAGCATGGAGCACCGCGTGGGGCATTTGATCCCCAAACCCTGAGCGGAAACCCCGAGTCAGGTGCTCAACCGACTGAGCCTACCAACACCCCAGTTCAATTTTCACTGAACAGGACTTCCACAGGGATGAGATGGGAGGCGTCAGATAGAAACCCCAGACTTAAGGGTGTCCTGAGAAGGCACGATCCTCTGGGCTCCCCCTGCCCTCCATGGCTCCCCCACCTCTATAGATACAACGGACAGATGGAGGGCCTTGACAGTGTGACAACTGCTCGAATTCTAGCAAAAAGGTTAGCATGTATCTTTCATTCTATTCCTCAGGGATCTGGGGGTAGGCCTGGAATCAGTGTCAAGAGCAGACAGATATCAGGTGAAGTTTTAAAAGTAAATCACAGGGGCGCCTGGGTGGATCAGTCTGTTAACCATCTGCCTTTGGCTGGGTCATGATCCCAGGGTCCTAGGATGGAACCCTGCCTCAGGCTCCCTGCTCAGCGGGGAGTGTACTTCTCCCTCTCTCCCCTGCTCGTGCTCTCTCTCTCTCAAATAAATAAATAAAAGGTAAATTACTAATTAAAATAAAGCCACTGGGTACCTACTCTTTCTTCTTCCTTACTGTATCTACACTTGTCGCTGTTACTACCTACTTGGTTTTACCACCAACAAACGGAGCTGGGTGAGGCATAGATTAAGGATGGATGAATTTCTGGCACACATTGGGCAGGGAAGAACTAGAGACTGAGGCTGGGCAGGAGCTTTCAGCCACCATGAAATCTGAGTGAACACTTGAATCCTCACTCACTCTAATTTTTCACTTTGTCTCTGACAGCCCCTCCCTGATCCACACTTCTGATCAATCAATCATCTGACCTGGATTCCTTTCTCAAGCAAAGGCTACAATCTCAGCGCATAACTCCAGCTCTAAATCCCCCAAGATATAAAAGAAGAAATCCACAGCAGTTAATATAAATTTTCCAAAAGGTGGCTGCTAATCAGTTTTCATCATCCCGTTCAAACCCTGAGGCCTGTACACGGCAACTACACAGAACAAGAGGCTCTGATGCCTCACCCGAAGTCGACCCCCACCTCTAATTTCTTTAAAACCACAAACAAGGGGCACCTGGGTGGCTCAGTGGTTAAGCATCTCTCTTTGGCTCAGGTCATGATCCCAAGGTCCTGGGATCAAGTCCCTGCTCAGCGGGGAGCCTGCTTCTCCCTCTCCCTCTGCTTGCCACTCCCCCTGCTTGTGCTCTGTTTGTCAAATAAATAAATAAAATCTAAATAAATAAATAAAAACAGAAACAAACATGAGTCGCAGAGGGCTGGACCAGGTGATTTCTCAAAGGAGCTTTCCAATATGGACCAGGTGATCTCTCAAAGGAGCTTTCCAATATGAACTTTACTCTCACACGGTAATACAGGAAATTTGAGTATGGACCAAATATAAACTAATATTAAGGAAGTATTATTGACTGTGTTAAGAATAATAATGGCAGTGGATAACAAAGTCTTTATCATTAAGACTTCACAATGAAGTAGTACCTATAGGTGGGATAGCACATCTGGGAATTGCATTACATTATTCCCATTTAAAAAAAAAAAAGTGGGTGGTAAATGAAACGAGCTGAACAAAATATTGCCATGTATTAAACTGGGCCATCTTAAAAGTTGGAAACCTAAGGGTGTATTATACTATTTTCTCTATTTTTGCATCTGTTTGAGATTTCTTTCTAACAAAAATTAACATGGGGTGCCTGGGTGGCTTAGTTGGTTGAGTGTCTGACTCTTGATATCAGCTCAGGCCATGATCTCATGATCTCAGGGTGATGAGATCGAGCCCCAGGGTGGGCTCTGCGCTTAGTGGGAAGTCTTTTTGAAGATCTTCTCCCTTTACCCCCTCTCCCACTCGCTCGCTTTCTCAAATAAATAAATAAATCTTTTTAAAAATATATGTGCTGCCGAAGTGAGCACAATTTTTTTTTAAAGCAACTAGAAATATGCTAAAAAACTAAATTGTCTCACAATGAAACGGATTCTGAGGGAAAGCAAACCACTGCTGTCCCCTAGTGGCCATCCTCTAAATGATGGGCTTGCAGCCCTTGAACTCACTTTCTGAAGCTAATAACCCAGCCTGCCTCTCAAAACAGCTCCAAAACAGCTCCAAACTAAGCCAGAAGAGCTTGACTCCAAACAATTCTGGTTTCTTGAGATGCTTCCCCTAACCAGTGATCAGCCTCTCCTCATGTGAAAAGTAACACAGAAGGGAAAGAGAATGTACCACCGATCCAGGAGTAGAATGCCCTCATCCCAACAGCAGGCTCACCATGCTGAGACGAGGAAGAGGATTTCTCCAGCATGGATTTGTAGAGGTTGCGAAAGGACCAGCTTAGGTCCTGAAAATTGATCTCTGAGTAGGAGAATTTGAAGTCATTGTTGGTGTTATACAGGGGAGGAGGACCCTCCGCACCTTCTCGGCCAGGAGCCCCTGCTGCCACCGCTCCACCATCCACAGATCCTGTGCCCTGCAGAAAGGAGTAAGAGAGACTCAATCCATGTGCTATATCAGGAAAGGAGCCTTTCATGGTCACCAAGCTCTCTGGCTTGTCTTCATCCTGTCCTAACTTTTCAATGAATGAACATCATTTCCCCGTCTGTCTCATTGATTCCTATCGTGATGTACCTCGAGCCATTTTCCCATGCTCCATCCATCTTCCATTCTCATAACCTTTTTGGCTCCCCTTCTTCTCTTCTCACTACTTTTCATCCCCCTGATCTTTCTCAACGTTCTGTTACATATCTCTCTCTCTCTCTCAGCTTCCCTTTTCTGCTTTCCCTTTCTTTCCCAATTGATCTGCCTACTACATCACAGATAATACAGTATTTCCAACTGGCAGATCTATGACTCTGTTCAATGACCTATCCACCCATCCATCCGTCCCCATGCACCCTGACACCCCTACTTCTTACCTGGCTGTAGCTTGTGATAGAAGTGGGGCTCTGAAGGGACATCTGAGGATTCCCCTCGGAAGGCAGTGAGGCTTCTCCACCCCCAGGAACACCTCCCCGTGGGCTCTTGCTTGCCTCCTGTTCTGGTGAGTCTTGGGATAGCTGAGGGTTGGGAAAGAACAGAAATCTGGAAGCAGAAACTAAACATCCTCCTGAGACCCATGGTTTCAGCTCACCCTTTGCCCCAAACACAGGAAAGGACCAAAACTACAAGACAGGATGTAGCCCGAGCTGCTGGCCCAGGTGGGGACTTACATCATCATCTGGAGGGTGTCTTCTCTTTCGGGAGATGTCAGGGCAGGTGTCAATTGTCCAGTAAGAGCCCTGGAAGGAGAACCCAAACCCACAGAAAACAAAATCATTATATATGAAAATTCCCACCTTTGGAAAAGCAAATAGTTGGGAGGATTTTCACCCAAAAAAAAAAAAAAAAAAAGTTATATTAAGAAAAATAACTGGAGAATCACACAGAGTTCCGAGGGTACTGGCTATTTTTGAGGAATAAATTTGTCCTAAAAGTTCAATGAGTATGTCAGGGGTATAACTATAACTGGTGGTCCAAACACAGGCCTTGATTGTTCTGGTATCTTGTTCAAAGAGCTGGAAATGCCCACACACAACCATCCCCTTCTGTGTGATCTGTGGCAAGGCTCTCCTGAACTCGAGCATCCACATCTTTCGAAAGAAGAAACTGATTTATCTCTTTTCCCTTTTGAAGATAAAAGTCATGGGATTTTTGCAGAGAAAAGTCCTTACAAAGGTTATTTAGCCTACCTTTCACATCTAAAAAGAGGGCCACACATAAGAAAGGGGGCATTAAAGTCAACTTTACCATATATAATTCTATTTTTAAAAAAAGGATTTCAGGGATGGCTGGGTGGCTCAGTTGTCTCCTGCCTTTGGCTTAGGTCATGATCCCTGGGTCTTGGGATCTAGTCCCACATCAGGCTCCTTGCTCAGCAGGGAGCCTACTTCTCCCTCTCCCTGCTGCTACCCCTGTTCATGCGTGCTCTCTCTCCCTCTCTGACGAATAAATAAATAAGTCTTAAAAAAAAAAAATCTTTCTTAGTCACTCATGCTAGTGGGGGCCCACAAGCGTGATAGCCAAGCTCTTCCTTTGAGAAAAAATAAAGCTGCTTCTCTAATTAACATGATTTCCTCTTCTGGGTAATTAAAACAGCCACAGGACTCTAGGCTGTCAACTACTCCTCTCTCCTTCCTGCCCCTCCTTTCAATGCTTACAGGAGTGTCTCACCTTCCCCGGGTCATCCCGAGGTCTGGGCACCTTCCGGAAACACTTGTTGAGAGAAAGGTTGTGCCGAATTGAATTCTAGGGAAGCAGAGAAGCAAGTTAGGCTTCAGCATGGTGTAAAGCAGAAAATTTTCCAATAGGGCACAGAGGGACACAAAAGAACATAACATATCATAAAGTTCAAGTATCAGGCAAACTTAGGACCTCCTAACTATACTGATGGAGGACCTTATCTAGCAGATAGCAAGAGCCCTGAGATGAGAAAATGCAGAAATTAAATGGATGGGAGGTAATGCCTATAAACTTGACTACCAGGTGCTTCTGGTATCTATATAAAAAACAACAACTATATAATCTTTCTGGTTATATATATATATATATATATATACCTGAAAAATTAAGACAGATACATATCTACCTTAATTTATTTTAATCTCCCCTTTAAGACTGTTTATATAAATAAAAGCAAATATAAATTTGAAACAAAACAAAGGCACAAGGTCACCTTTGTTCTCTCAACAGCCCCCTGGAATGCTCCATTTGGAGGAAAAAAAGAATGTTGCAGCTGTGTGCTGGACGAGACTGGGTGTTGTGGTAGCTAACAGGGACAGGGTCATGGAGGAAAAGCTGAACGCTTCCAGTAGTCTCCAGCTCATCATTTGATTTGTATGTCAACCGGTGATTTACAGAGTGAAAGAACTACATTAAATCCCCCCTCCTTCTCAACAACTGGCAAATGAGTTGCTGCTCCAAAAGATGGGGAACAGCAGTCTTCCTTCTTTGCTTGGAAGAAGAGTTTCCTTCTTCCTTTACTGCCAGCCAAACAACTTATCCTCTTACTACTTGCTTGGCGGATGAGCTCTTGGTGAAGGACCTTATTATTATCATTATTACTATTATTGTTATTATTACTGGTATACAATTTTTCAGAAGATGAGGACTACGTGTAATGAAGCTTTGGAAATCTGATGAGACTCCTACCTCTAGGTAGGAAGAAGCAATGCCATCCCTTGCACAGTGACTTGAACATAGTAGAGTGGCAATAAGTATTTGTGAAATGAATGAATCTCCTTTTCGAAGACTCAGAAGGTAAGAGGGTATGATGAGCAACAGCATCCTGCCATCCTCATAACTATACTTAGTGGCTCGATATCACTGGAGTTTCCCTGATATACCTTATGAAAGTTGTTCAACTCTGAAAAAGAGTAGGGGATGGGAGATATAAGATTTTAAGTTCACGCATCTCTGAAACAGGTCAGAGTGAACTGGACCAGGTTAGAGGAAGAAACAAAAGAGTAGAGTAGAGAAAAAGGCTGTCAAAGGCTAAAAACAATCGCAGGTTACAGAAGTCATCCCACCTTCCAACCAATGCCAGCGTTCTTGTAATAGGGGAAGTTATCACAGATCCAGCGGTAAATCTCACTGAGGGTCATCTTCTTGGCTGGAGAGGAGTTGATGGCATAGGTGATGAGGGTGGCATAGCTGTATCGTGGCTTGCCATCCTGGTGCACTGCTGCCTCATCTTTGCTCAGGGTGGCATTTGGATCTGTGGGTGAGCCTGGGGGACACTTGCGGCTGCCACCTGGAGGCCCAGCCTGAGAGGCACTCCCAAGCTTCTCGATGGTAGCTCGAAGGGTCAGCTGGGGGAGCCAGTCTATGGAGGTGAGGCTACTCTCTAGGTCAGAAGCCATGGTACTTCTGGGTTCTGCAGAGAAGAGAACAAAGGGGAGAGGAAACTAGAACAGGTGAGTGTGATAGCTGGTTACTAGTGGCAAATAATATTCAAATGTTAGTGCTCTAAGGGAAGTAGAGTTTCTTCCCCCATGGGAGACTGTCGCAGAACAGCCCTCAACCAAGTGTTCCCAAAGCTCCCAGACAACATATCACCAATCATCTACTAGATGACAGACTGGTACTTACCAGTCTTACATCTCAATGTAGAACACAGCCAACAGGACTCTCCATTCAGCACTAAGAAGTCAGACCCCCACCCAACTGAGGTATTCCCTCAATCCTCCTTACATGGAGCCCTACAACATAATATTTTAAACCACATAATTTTTTTAAAAACTTAATATACCAGGTAAAATCAGCTAAAGTCTACTCTCCAATTATGTGATGCTTGTTTTACATACATAGAGACAGCACAAGTGAACATGTAAAGAAAAACAGTCCGGAAAAAAAAAGAAAAGAAAAACAGTCCGAGTAAACACAAATATACAGCAAGGAAGCACACACCAACACTTTTACAGATGTTTCACAGTGGGTGAATTTGACCCCTCGCCTTTTTATCCCATATATGTGCACAGGAGGCATATTCGATTTACCCCAAGCATAAATTACGCACGAGGACCAGCAAAGGACAGAGGCAAGACACACATGTAAACAGTGGCCCCCATACCCAGAGATCACAATGAGATATGCGATGTACATTACCAGCAGAGCACAAAGCCACACACAGAGGTAACAGATCCTGAGTTAGAGCCGCCCTCACACCTTTAAAGCTGCCCCTGACCGGCTCCCGCCCACAGACACCAACACCAGGAAGAAGGCATCGGCAAGGACCTCCCACCTCCCAGCCCGCTGGGCTTCACTGAGCCAGGAGGTGGGGGACACCCAGCTGTGTGCACACCGTAACAATCAGATAGCCTAGCTAAAAATAGCCACTCTGGGGCTAAGAGCTGGCTCCCCTTCTCCCGCCCTCCTCCTCTCTCCTTCCTTCCCAGCCAGGCACGCACGCTTGCTGCACCTCCATGCAAACTCCTGGCGCTGCCAAACCGCCCACGCCTGATGTTTGCACACCCTGCTGCCACCCACACCCCCTGGGCGCTCTCGCTGGCAGATCGGTGTAGCCGGAGTGACGTCTTGGTGGGGGGAGGTGAAGAGCGCCGGGTGCTCTCTGCTACTGCAGGGTCTAGAAAGGCTGGCAGGAAGCGCTTGGTAGCCATTTGGCGCTCCCAGAGAGCCCATGCCAGCAACCCCCTAAGCACTTGCCGCTTGGAGGTTTGTGCCTGCTCGCCCGGGGAGGAGAGTCCTGCCAGTATTTCCTTCTCGAGGCCCTGCTGACGGCCCCACCAGGGCTAGCGAGCCTCAGAATTCAGAATCCCGGACAGAAACACATCGTGTATGTAATTTCTAAATGTGCACCCAGATAAAATGCACGAGCGGTATGGATTCGACTATACACAAATCCACATCCTTTGCCGTTAAAAACTCAATCCCAGGTACGACTGCCTACCCCCCTCTCCTGCCTCCAACACAACTTGCAAGCTGTCAGCTCACTCTGTAGCCCACAGCTGGGGCTCTCCTCCCCTTGAGATTTACCCCTTCTCCTTTTCTCCTTTTCTCACCCTGTGTTCTCCCCCAAATTCCCCACCCACACAACTCCTGCATGTACACACAAGTAGTCGGCACCCTGCTCCTCCCCAGCAACACACCCACTCCACAAGGCTGAGGGAAACACCTTATGCCTCAGGGCCTGAGCAGCTTGAGACCCAACTGAAACCCAAGAATCACTTGACAAGAGAAAGAAAGAAAGAAAGAAAAAAGCTATGTTTATAAATAGTATCATGAAAGGGTTTCCCCTTTATGGGTAGCCTCTCTCCCCACCACCCTCTTTTACAGCCCACCACCACCACCTTGCCTTATAATATCATGGAAACTTGGAAGCTAATAGGGACATCTAATCATTCCAGGAAGCCTCAAACCTCCCAGCGCATTACTGAATCAAAATGCCACAGCATCTGGAGTAAAGCAGGGCACTTTGGGCAGTGAATTGGTCCTATAGCTGGGTTATCCCAGCCGAACAGTGTTGTGACAATAAGCAGGTTCTCAGTGACCAGGGTTTTCCTCGGTCCTCCTCAGAAGGGGAGGTCTATAAAGAATTCCCTATTATTGGGTACCCGGGTGGCTCAGTGGGTTGGGCCTCTGCCTTCAGCTGAGGTCATGATCTTGGGGTCCTGGGATCAAGTCCCCCTCTCTCTCTGCCTGCCTCTCTGCATACTTGTGATCTCTCTCTGTCAAATAAATAAATAAAATCTTAAAAAAAAAAAAAAAGAATTCCCTATTATCTTCTGCTTAAGATCCCTAGGAAACCCCAACTTCTGAACACAGAAGCCTTCCGTGGACCCTTCATTTGAAAGTCTCCCAACATAGGACACGGACATGAGAGTAGACTTCAAGTGGTTTACAGAACCCATGCCAATCCAATCACTGTGAATTCCAGAAAGGGAAGCACTGCCAGCCTTTGCTAGTTGTTCCATGCTTTTCCCTACCCTTACCCCTGCACCAGGTTAAGAGAGGTTAAATTCAACCTTTCTCCAGCACCCTCCCCGTCAGCCCTCCAGATACCACACAGCACTCAAAATATATCCTAATCTTACCAGCTACAAGAAGCTTGCAGCAGAAGGTCCTCCGGATCTTTTGGCACCATGCTCCTTTAACCCATCCCACTTCCTCACCCCGGTCACTTCCCCATTCTGGAAGGGCCGTCCAGTGCACAGAACCTCAGAGATGAGGTCCCTCCATTCTATTCCCAGCCTTGACCCTGACTCACTAAATGTCCCTAGCCACCCCTTGCTCCCTGAAGTCTTGATGCCTCAGTTTCCCCCTTCAATAAAAGGGATGAAGTCATCAACACTGCCAAAGCTTCATCCCTGGAGGGAAGTGAATGAAGCTTAATGAGCTTGTGGCTGCCACACATTCCATGCTCCCCAAAATAATGGCACGAGGCTAATGTTCAGAGCTAATATTAGAAAGGCAAACAAGAGCTACTTCCATTTCTTAGTCCAACCAACCTAGTTACCCAGACCTCTCTCTCCAGGTGGGCCTTGTGCCACTGGGCTTGGGCAGAACCTGAGTCAGGCCACATTCTTCTCTGCATGCTGGAAGACTGAAAGGAAATACCCATAGAAACTGGGAAAGGCAGCCAAAGGGCAGGCTCCATCACATCCACAGGACATCTAATGAAGACTACAGTACCAGGAGAAAGGCAGAGAAAAACAGAAAGACATTCTGTTGGTGTGGAAGACTGATCCTGGATGAGATGTGTAAGATCCAAAATAACGGGCACAGTTTTCTTCCCACTTTATCTGAAAGGCCAGGAATTATTCTCTGTATGGTGCCAAGGTCAGGTATTAAGGAGTGATATCTTCCTGCTCTGGACAGAATGCCAGCACTAATAGAGCAGCGGTTGAGTTTACCACATTACCAATTACCAGTCAGGATGCCTGGGTTTCAATCCTGGCTCCACTCCTTACTGGCTGTGCAACCTCAGGCAAGTTACCTAACCTCTCTATGTTGTCATTTCTTCCTCTATAGAATAGAGATGATAACTGCACCTGCACAGGGTTGTTGTAAGGATTGCCTCAAGTTAATATTTTTTTGTAAAGATTTTGTTTATTTACTTGACAAACAGAGATCACAAGTAGGTGGGGGGGGGGGGCGGGAAGCAGGCTCCCCGCTGAGCAGAGAGTCCGGTGTGGGGCTCAGTCCCAGGACCCTGGGATCATGACCTGAGCCCAAGGCAGAGGCTTTAACCCACTAAGCCACCCAGGTGCCCCTCAAGTTAATATTTTTAAGGCATTTAGTAAGTGTTAGGTAAGTGTAGCTATTATTATTTTTGAATGAGGCAAAACAGAGAATATTGGAAATGAGAAAGCAGACCGTGGAGGTTAAGACTGAAAACAGCAAGACTGCCATGGTTTATGTTACAAAACCTGCACTGAATTTGCAATAGCTTTCGAGATGTCAGAAACTCCACTTTTTACTTTGGGGATAAGGTCACCCCACTACGGACCAATTCTAGGACCACGCAGACTTCAAAGATGAAGGAACAAGAGGATATCATCTCTACTTTTCAGCAGGGACCAGGTCTAGCCATAAGACATGATCTGGAAAACACCACTCTTTAAAGCATAGTTAATCCAACCCAACAGCCATCTGCTCCCAGCAGATTCCACAGAAGCAAGGAGAATTAGGGAAACTCCGTCCTAGTAAGGCCGGTTGCACTGTTGGGGGGCAGGAGGGGGGCCCACCTGGAGCCACTGTGATACAGTTCCCTCTCAGTCTCTCAACAAGTTGCATTCCAGCATCTGGGAAAGCACTTTGGGAGAAATGGGTTGCTATTACACTAGAGTCGGCTCTTTTCACGAAGTGGGGGAGGGAGTTCTAGAGGTAAGAGCCAAGGAGCCTCATGCTTTTGAGACCAGAGATACCAGAAATAAAACTCTCTCGCTAGTTCTAGAAGAAGTGGCCACAGCCTGACACTGAGCAGCCTTACCACAAGAAAGGACTCTTATGCAGCCATTCATGAGGGTTCTCAACTGGCCAGGGCAGGCCAAGGCCTTCCTCCCAGCAGGGCAGCCTTACCAACAACCTCTCCATGTCCTCCCGCAGGGGATGCCTGCTTCAAGAGGCCTACCAAAAACACAGGATTCTGGGTAATTGGAGGCTTAGTCCGAAAAGTGCAACGCAACTGTCCCCACACACATACCCACTTGAAACAGAGTCAGAGCCCCATTCACCTGAATTAAGAGACATATGTACACCGCTCTCTAGCACAGCTGTGTGGACCTGGATTATACCCCTGCCTCATATACCACTAACAGGTAGTCTCCAGGGCCAAGTGGACGTATGTAGGGACTCACACAGCCCACCAAGGCCCAGAAAGAGAAAGAAGAAGGAAACATAAAAACCCACGTAAGATGGAAGCCTCCCACTTGGTTTTGCTGTGAGGTGCACACAGAATTTGAGGCAGGAAAGCGGGGGCCCAGCTAGTGGTCCCAGGTGGAAAGACACACTGCTAAACGCCCAGCATCCACTAGAAGGATTTCCTGGCACCCTTCTCCCGACTTTTCTGATGATTCTGGGCTTTGATGATTCCCGCTCCATATCTCATGAAAGAAAACTTAAATACCAGACTCCAGAGACACAGAACCAAACAAGAAATGGGAAGGGAAAAGATGAAACTATTAGGTGCTTTTCTTAAAGGAGATTTATCACAGGTCAAATCTCCCGGTGGTGGGGGAAGGGGGCAACTTATTTCGATGGAAGACTGGAGGGAGGCTGAGCAGCAACACCCCTCTCTTCCTATCCAGGATCTGCTTTTTCCTGAGGAACTGTCAGTGAAGGACAGGAGCTGTGGACAGGAGCTGTGCAGGACATGAGGGCAGTGGTACAGGACCAGCACTAGGGAAGAACTTCAACCCAAGAGTTAGCGTTCCCCTGTATCCTCTCTTCTTGCCTTAGGAAGGGATTTCCATTGTCCCTTTGGATTTTACTGACAGAGCCATGCTTCCATCCAGGAATAGGTAAGCCACAAGAGGAGGCCTCCTGGTGTCAGAGGAAGGGTGAGTGGGGACAGGCTGATTTTCTTGTCAAGGAGACAGTGGGTAGGAGAGAACAGCTCTGGCGGACATGAAGCTGAAGTAGGCTTACAAGGTAAGACAAGGTAGTATCACTGGAAGCCCTAGACAAGTGTAGGCCATGAAATGCCACGATCACTTTAGTGAGGTAAGAAAGCCCAAGAATGGAGAGCGCTCTGGGAGTCTGGTTGGGATGTGTCCATCCTTATTACACAGTACAGATGCAGTTTTGAAAATGCAGGCATTTGCTGATACCCCTTTGTCCTCAGCATGAAACCCTATGTGTCCCCAGGGACCTCAAAGGAATTCCATCCATCGAGTCCCCAAACATTAAGAAACCCATTTCACAGAGCCTCTGCAGAAGGTGTAAGTCTGAAGCCAGGAGCTTCCTCAGAACACACTCCCCAGAGGATTCTCTGAGTTATTACTCTACCTTCCCCAGTGATGAAACCCAAGAGCCACCATCTCAGCCCCTACCCCCACTAGTACCTAAAGAGGACAGAGAGGTTAAAGAAAGCACTAACCTGTCTCCAAGCTTCCCCCAGCAAAGGGAGGGAACCACCTGGTACTGGAGTTTGGGGCTGGAGGGACTCCCCTCTTCAAAGGCAGATGAAGAGTTTCATCCTCAGTGGCTCTTCCTGTACTTGGTTGAGCATCCCAAGCTGGGGTCGGGGGGAACTGGGTCCCCTGAGGATGAGGAGCGGAGGGAGGAGGCGGCGGAGGAGAAGGAGGTCCTACCTGGGGAAGGTGGCACACCCCCCACACCCTGCTTGTAACCCTGGGGAGGAGGGGAGGAGCCTCTCCGAACCTGGAGTTGTCTCCTCCCCCTTGGGGGAGTCCCCCTCCCCCCCAAACTGGATCTTTCGGGAGTGGAGGGCTCTTTCTGTCTGCTGGAGATCTGAGCGGAGGGGCTCTGCCCTGTTCCACTGTCTAGGTACAAGGAAGTTGAGAGGAGAGTCTTTCCCCTCTCCTGAAAGGCTGAAAGCCGGCTCCTCTTCTTTCCCTGGAGTGGTCTCTGCTTCTGAATGTAAGGACTCCTCTCCCCTGTGAGTACTGGATAGGATGGAGGGCGCCTACTCCACAGGCATGTCCCCCCTTCTCTTAGCCTCAAAAGTCCTGAACTGCTGAGAGTGTGCGTTTGGAGGGGTGGAGGCACGCTGGGGCGGGCTCACGCTGTCTGCTTCCTTTAGCAGGATCGCCCCTTTCTACTTCTGGAGGTCTATTCCCGGGCCAGGATGGGGGTTTTCCTCTCCCCTACAGGGGTCTCTTCTTCCCCTCGCCCGAGTGGCGGTAAGGGTCTCCGCTCCAGCGGCGAGAGAGGCTGCCCCCGTCCCCGCGCCCGCCTCCGCTCCGGGGTGCCCCCGAGGGTGGGGTTTTCCTACTCCCCGCTCTCCCTGAGCTGGCCTGGGCAGCAGGGTCCGGGAGGCCGCGGCTGCCGACTCCGGTCCCTGGCTACTGTGGCCAGCGCCTCCTCTAGTCCCGTCCCGTCCGGTCCGCTCCCTTCGGCGCGTGAGGCCCCCGGCGCTGCCACCTCTCGGGCTCCGGCCAGTCCGGGCTCCGTGGGAGCCAGAAGGCGGACGGACAGTGTCAGGGCTCGGCTCGGGCTCGGGCTCGGCTCGGCTCCGCTGCAGGCCCCGGCTCCTCCCCGGCCTCCGCGCCGCGCTCCACGCCCCTCCCCCTCCCCCGCCCGCCAGGCCGCCGCCGCCGCCGCCTCCCCGCGCGGGTTAAGGAGGAGCGGGCGGCGCCGAGCCGCGGGCCGTGCCGCCGGGGTGCGCGGCGCCGGGAGAGACGCGCGGCCCGGAGCCGGGGGATGGCGCGGGGTTGGGGTGGGGCGCCGCCGCCCGGCCACTGGGCCGCGCGAGCAGCTCGCCTGGGCGCGCGACGGCAGCCCCCTGCCCTCGGTCGGGACGGTCCCCCGGTCACGCCGGACGCCGTCCGCCGCGACTGCACACGCGCCTTCGGGGGTGTTCTCTGCACGGCCGACCCGAGGTGTTCTCTCCGGAACGGCGCTGATGGGCTTCCCGCTCCCCGGAGACGGTGTTTAAGGGGGTATGGCGTTGGGACCAGGTTAGTCTGTCATCCTGACCCCATCCTGGAGTTCAGTACGTGCTGTTGAAGGAGCGGATGTGTGAAGAGAGAAGGAGCGTGTCACGGAGAGAACTCTAGGCTAAACTCCGTATGAACTTGTACAAGGCCCCTCTTCCGCGGGGGCTGAGCGACGAGGGGACCTCGATACTCGCCCTGACTACCCACCCACTAGGCCTGTTGCAAGGACCACAGGAGATAACTGATGTGAAAATGCTTTTTATTTTTATTTTTTTTTTTAAGATTTTTTTTATTTATTTATTTGACAGAGAGAAATCACAAGCAGGCAGAGAGGCAGGCAGAGAGAGAGAGAGGAGGAAGCAGGTTCCCCGCTGAGCAGAGAGCCCGATGTGGGACTCGATCCCAGGACCCTGAGATCATGACCTGAGCCGAAGGCAGCGGCTCAACCCACTGAGCCACCCAGGCGCCCCTGAAAATGCTTTTTAAACTGTACAGTATACAAAGGATGCAAAACATGACTTCTCGTTCAGTTCACTTGACGACAGAATATGCCACCCGGGAGCCCACCTCTAACTTTTCCTCCTTCAGTCATATTATTCCTCTAGAAACTCTTACATATTTCACCCTCTGACCTGTCTAAACTTTTCTCAAACTATTCTAATTTATATCACATAAAATAATATGAAAGCAAAAAATATCATCCATGAAATATTTGCATTGCTCAAAAGAAAAGACTGCGTATTCTGGATTACAACTTGATGACTACATTTCACATTTAGATAGTAAAGTCTTTTATCTTCTGGCTAAATGTATGATACTGTTTAAGTTACCCTTGTATAAAATTGCATTATATTTACAGTGTGCCAGGCATTGAGCTAAGAACTCTGCATGTGTTACCCCATTTAATTCTTCTAGCAATCCCATAAAGTACCATTATGGTACCCGAAAGTACCATTTACAGATGAGAAAACGGACTTAGAGATTATGACTGTGTCTACATTCACATGATTAGTAAGTAGCAAAACCAGGACTTAAACTAACAAATCCAAGTAACTCCAAAGTCCCAACTCAACTTCTATTCCATTGTCATGAACTGTCAGAATTTAAAAAACATCCTTAAACTTGTTGTAATAGAGATGTATGATGAATGTAGCATAATGGATAAACTTGTCCAATCACTACAGTTGTATACCTGAAACTAATGTAACATTGTGGGCAACTATACTCAAATAAAAAAGAAAATAGATGGATTTCCTTTACATAAATAGAAAGCAGAAAGGTCAATTGGTTGTTTGTGATTGATTGATCTATCTAGATCACAAACATATATATATATATATATATGAAAAAAAAATCCTTAAATTTATAGGAAATGAAGCCCAGTTGAGTCTTTTCTTTCTCTCCATCCTTCCACTATCCCAATTTAAGCTGTATCCCTTCCTTTAAAAAAAAAATTATTTATTTATTTATTTATTTGAGAGAGAGTGAGAGAGGGCAAGAGAGGGGAGGTCAGAGGGAGAAGCAGACTCCCCATGGAGCTGGGAGCCCCATGCGGGAGTCAATCCAAGGATTCAATCCAGGGACTCTGGGATCATGACATGAGCCACCCAGGCGCCCTGTATTTTCCCCCTTTTGAAATATTAACTTGTTCTCCCACACACAGATAACTTGGCATCAAATGCTTGCTTCTTGCTACATGTTAGATGTTTTGTTATGTTTCATTTGTCAATCATTTTTGACATTTTTGTATATATGTGGAACTTGAGAGGCATGGTACAGAAGTAGTACTAAAAATGAGAAAGCAAGGGAAGGATTAGACCATCCTTTACTGGAGAATTAGAAGCTCAAGAAATTATTTAATATATGCAAGATATTTTCTGCATTATTTGTGACTGTAGAAAATGAGAAAATTTGCTTAAATAACCATAATAGGGTAACTCTTAAATAAATAATGTTATGTCTATATAATAGACAGCTGATTTTCTTTTTACATCTTCTTTACCATTTAGATATTTTACAATAGGTATACATTATTTTAAAAGAACCAATTTTTTCATATATCTGAATATATTCCAGGGAGAAAATCATGCTTTAAAAGTTTGTATAATAGAGGCATCTGGGTGGCTCAATTGTTAAGCATCTGCCTTCCGCTCAGGTCAAGATCCAGATTCCTGGGATTGAAGCCCACAAAGGGCTCCCTGCTCAATGGGAAGCCTGCTTCTCCCTCCCCCACTCCTCCCTGCTTGTGTTCCCTCTTTCTTGATGTCTGTCAAATAAATAAGTAAAAAAAAAAAAAAAAAAAGTTTGTATAATATAATCATGTAATTGCTTTTTAAAATATATACTTATCAGGCACCTGGGTGGCTCAGTTGGTTAAACGACTGTCTTTGGCTCAGGTCATGATCCCAGAGCCCTCGGATCGAGTCCTATCTGGCACCCAGCTCCATGGGGAGTCTGCTTTTCCCTCTGACCTTCTCCCCTCTCATGCTCGCCCCCTCTCTCTCAAATAAATAAGTTAATTAATTAATTTAATTAAATATATACTTAAGCGTATGTATATATTTGAGTATACACAGAGACACAAGTGGATATACACCAAAGATGTGAACTTGAAGATAATTTAATTT
This sequence comes from Mustela putorius furo, assembly GCF_011764305.1. Lineage (NCBI taxonomy): Eukaryota > Metazoa > Chordata > Mammalia > Carnivora > Mustelidae > Mustela > Mustela putorius. Next base: position 9,526,931 of record NW_025422127.1, on the reverse strand, counting down.
ACCTCATTTTCTACTATATCTATAGTTAGTGTTCTTATGGGTTTTGCTTATGTAATTTTTAAATTAGAAAAAGTGATAAATAAACCTATGTTTGTTTTGATTTCACCCTAAGACAGGGGGAAACACTTGCATTCATTCTCTGTACATTTGCATTAAGAAGGGTGATATGGAGCGGAATAAAAATATAGTCACTGAGAGGCATCTGACTGGTTCCGTTAGTAGAGAACATGCCACTCTTGATCTTGAAATCATGAGTTTGAGCCCCACCGTGGGTGTAGAGCTCACAAACACATAGCTCTAGAGAGAGGGAAAGAGAGAGTAAGTCACTGAAAATGCAAAAAACCAAAATGTAAGGATTCAAACTTTTCTAAAACAGAACATATTACATAATTGACAAGTGTTAGTCTACCTTGAGCAAATCGTTTCTTCATACTATTGGTGACTAATATGTCACAATACCGTTTCGGGAGCATTTATTAAAGACTTACGTGTTATATAAAACGTATGATTTGTGTATATGATTTGTGTATCCAAATCCCAGCTTTGGTGCTCTATAACTGTGAGAACTTAAATCACTTAACTGTTATGTTTCCTCAACAGTAGTAAAATGGGAATAATAATAGTACCTACTTCACAGTGTTGTGGAAAAATGAGATGACTTCATGCATGTAAAGAAAGCATTTAGGTAAGTGCAAAGAGAAAAAGTCTGAAGCTTAAAGGGGCTTAAAAATCATACCAAGCAAATGCAATGTATATGGACCAAGAGACATACCCATCAAATATAATATGTGGACATTTGGGCTGGGTGGAGGGAGATCCTGATTTGAACAAAGCAACTGGAAAAGATATTATAAAGCAGTCAGTAAAATTTCAATCTTGACTCTGGTGATATCAAGGAATTATTGTTATATTAGATGTGTTAATGGTACTGTGTTATTGTTTAAGGATCTCTTTTAAAAATGCATACTGCAGTATTTAATCATGGAATGCCTGAAATCCCCTTCAGAATAATCAAGTGATGGGAGGAAAGAGGTTTAGATGATAAAAGATCAACCGGGGTTGCTTATCACATGTTTTTTGTTTTTGTTTTTGTTTTTTAATAAACTATTCTCAGGGTACCTGGCTGAGTTGGTGGAGCATATGACTCTTGATCTTGGGGTGGTGAGTTCGAGCCCCACCTTGGATGTAGAGGTGTTTAAAAATAAAATCTTTTGGGGGCGCCTGGGTGGCTCAGTCGTTAAGTGTCTGACTTCAGCTCAGGTCATGATCCAGGGTCCCAGGATCTAGCCCTGCACTGAGCTCCCTGCTCAGGAGCAAGCCTGCTCCTCCCTCTCCCACTCCCCCTGCTTCTGTTCCCTCTCTCCCTGTGTCTCTCTCTGTCAAATAAAATAAATAAAATCTTTTTTAAAAAAATAAAATCTTTTAAAAATAAATAAATAAAATACTATGCTCTCTACATTTGTATGTGTTTGAAATTTTATGAAATACTTTTTTAAGGGGCACCTGGCTGGCTCAGTCAATAGAGCCTGCGACTCTTGATCTTGGGGGTCCCAGGTTAAAGCCCCATGTTAGGGGTAGAGTTTTTTTAAAATATTGTTTTAAAAAGTGCTAGAAGATAGTAAGGATTATTCAAGTGTTTGCTGTTACTATATACTTTGTATTCATAATACTGTATTAGCTATGCTTACACTTTTCAGGTTACAATGTTTTCATTAATGCTATGTCTTTTAGCAGTGACAGTAAACCTAGGGAGTAGGTATTATCCCCATTTTACAAATGGAAAGATTTGACTAGAGCCAAGACTGCAAGGCTGTGCAACATATCACCTCCACTCTTCCAGTTTTTCAAGGGACCTGATGTTAGAAGGTGTAGGAAGTAAACCACAACTATGGAGCACAGGATTTTTGCTTCGCTTCGAGGCTGCAGTCAGGTATAGTGGATATGGGGTAAATGCACATACAAGCGATTCATTTGGAAATATTTATTAGACAAAATCGAGCTCACGTTTCCATATCAGAATAAATTCTAGCTGCTACTTAAAGGGTAATCTAGGGATAACAACACAGCAGGGATAGAACACAGCAGAGCTAGAACACAGCAGAGATTAAATCACAAAGGAAAAATTCCATGGTGCGTATTTCCTTTCCATAACTTTATTATTTTAAGTTTTAGACGCTAACTTTATATCCTCTTCCTAACCTGCTTGTTTTCCCTAAAACGAAGCCTAGAAGTAAGGTTAGGGGACTAGAGATGAAAAACGGAGAAACGTGGTTGGAGGGCGGGAGGACGTCACATCCCGGTTGTTCTGAGGCCCAGCCTCCCAACAGCTCCGTTCCACCTTAAGAAGCGTTAGCCTCTCCCCGAGCCCGGCAGACACACAGTCCCTCCCACTCCCGTGTCAGCTCCGACCCGGGAACGTGGGAAGGGAGGAGAGACGCACTGAATGGAAAGATTGGCGCCCGAGGCCATAGGGTCCGTCCTTCCCCTCCTCTGCCCGCACGAGAGGAACGTGTAAAGCCCCGGCAACTGGGTTTGGTTCTTTTCCGCAGGATTCAGGATGGGGGCGTGCCAGTCTGAAATCAGAAGGCGGGGGGGTAAGGGGAATATATGTGAGGGGTGGGGCTCATCTTGGGGTGGGGTCGAAGAGAACAGAACTGGGGCATTAGAGAAAGTACGCAGTGACTGTTGGTCGAAAACTGTATGTTCAAGAAATCCGGACGCACCTCTCCAAACCACCTCCAAAAGAGGGGGCAAGTTTTCCATTCTCCGCCCCAATTCCCCGTCTCCGTTTTAATTGATTGGGTTTAAGGTAGGCTGGGCCCAAGGTTGCTGGCTGATTGGCTGCGTCAGTAATCCATCAGGAGGACGCAAGCGAGGGGTGTGGCTATTTGGGGAGGAAGTGAAGATTATTTTGGTACCGCCTACCGCAACTACTGATTGGTTGAGGTTGGCAATGAGGTAAACGAGGCATAAAAATGTCTGCTAAAGGGAAGGGTTTATTGGCCATCCTCTCGGGGACGATGTCTAGGGTGGGACTGCGAAGAGTCAGCTGGACTCTGTTATTGTACTGACGGACCAAATTGATTAGAACCCGGAAATGAGTTTAGAAGGGAACTGAAGGAAAGAGGGAAATCCGCGGCACTTTCTTTGCCCTCAAACAAGGTCATTTCCTGGATAGGATCGATAATTTCCTGTTTACTCAACGAAGTCAGCGTGTACCCTGGCTTTCTGGAATACATATGATAATTGAATTCTTATGAGCCTTTGCTGCCATTTAAGTGGGACCAAATTTAAGACTTCCCATTAATTACCTGAAAGAATGAGACAGGAAAGGAAAAACATGGGTTTAACCTTGACTCTAGAAAAGGATAGAGAAACAGACTCTAAGAGAGAAAGCTAAGGATGGACGTGGGATTACAGTATCCAAGCAGGTGGGTTCCTAAGGCAATCATTCATAAAATAATGAAGAGAGTGGGTGGAGATGTAGAGAATTGAAACGATTTGTCTAAAGGAAGAGCATTCAACTATACAGAAACCTTGGGTAGGGAATATATTTTGTTCATCATTGTATCCCTCATACCTGGTGGTGTCGGATACGTGGTCCAAGATCTGAACCAAACAAAATGAAAAGACGTTTTAGAGCATAATGGACAAATTCTAAAGATGCCAGACCTTTAGAATATGTTTTTTTTTACAGTATCTATATCAAAATAGGGGCGTCTGGGTGACTCAGTCCCTTGAGTCTGCATTTGGCTCCTTGAGCCTGCGTTTGGCTCACGACATGATCCCGAGTCCTGGAATGGAGCCTCATCGGGTACTTCCTGCTCAGGGGGGAGCCTGCTTCTCCCTCTCCCTTTGCCCCATCCCTAACCCTCTCTCTCACAATATAAGTAAATAAATCTCTCTCTCAAATAAATATTTTAAAAAATATATCTATACACATATTTTAAAAATAAATTATCTATGTCAATTTTATAATCCTGAAAAAATGTTTCACACTTACCACCTGGGTTAATCCAGCCATAAAATGAAAGGTAGATCTTTCATTTTTCATTCCCAAACCTACCATTTTCCTCTTAACACCCTGGGGCCTTTAAAATTTGCAAGCAGATTGCCCCTTAACCTACATTCCTAGAAAAAAATTGAAAAGATAGATGGAATTAGTAAAAACAAAAATGACCTCTACATCCAATGAATGGAAAATAAGTTGTTTAACCTACAATCTGAGAGTCAAGGGTAGGAAGAACTTACTGAGAGTATTGAGATAACCAGAAATTATGGAATCGCTTGCTTTCCAGCAAGATTATAACAAGATTTCACCCATGCTTTAACATGGTCTAAAAAGGCTCTGAAATTGAGGAAACAGTGCAAAAACTTCCCAAGAGTGTTATAACTATCCCACTGCAGGCAGGACACTGCACAGCCTGTCGGTCAAGATTCAAGTACCTTCTATTTATCCAGACTGCGTCCCTCTTTATAATTTTCTAGAATCTTCTAGGTCAGATAGTTTATGAGAGAGTGTATCATACTGGTTCGTCAGTATGAGAGAGTGTATCATACTGGTTCGTCAGTATAATTTGGACAGCAGTTTGAAATAAGGGGAAGAGCCGGGGGCAGTTCTACTGCAATAATAAAAGTACCATAGGAAAGTTATTTCTAAGCTACAGATAATTTTAGCATAGTAAGGTATACATTGCTTATACGCAAGTAGGTAAGGGAGATACTAAGAAAATTTTCAAAAACGGTATTTATCATTTTTTTCCTGGTAATATTATATGAATATGTGAAGCCATGCAAAATGATTTTGGGGTCAATAATTCATACAGGGAGAGCACTGCACCTTTCCTTTTGATGATATCCAATAAATCAGAGTGGAAATTGTCTCTAAGGAGAAATAGAACCTACCACTAAGTCTAAGGAAGAAAAAAACTGGCATTATTCCTAAACAAAGATCCAAGCCCTCTAGCATGTAAAGATAAACCAGTGGCATCTTGATTGGTAAGAACATAAGACATTGAGTCAGAAAGAATCTTAGGCCCTAGGAAAATCTTCAACTTCCTCCAGCCTAACAGCTGCCCCACCTCCCCAAACCTCTGCTCTGTGAAACACAGTAATCTTTTTTTCTTTCCTCTGGAGGCCCAGCAACAGCTAGAAGGCCTCTAAAGACCAAGGATGAAAGCACCAATTTATGCTGCACTTGGAATTTATGGAAAGAAGAGGAAAAGGGAAGGCAGGGGTTTGGAGGGGCTGGTAGAAGTAGAGAAGGGACAAAGTACTATTGCTCAGTTGTGATCTGGTTGTCTACAGGAAGCAGAAACCACTTTATTTTAAGCAGAAAAGGCCTTAATACAGGGACATGGGTACTTACAAACTTGTTGGAAGGACTTAGGAGGATATCTGCTATATCCCAGATATGGCTTCAAAAACAAGACTACTAAATTCACCCACCAGGGGAAGCTGCAGAAAGGGGAGGAATCAAGACTGTTCCTCTAACTGTTGAGTGGGAGAACATGGTGCCTTCCCTAAGATCCAGGCATCAGGAAGCTACCGTTGCTAACACTGACTGTCTCAGCAGCTTTCAGTGGCCATGAAGCTTGTACACGGTTGCTGGAACACTACAGAAACCCCACCCCACCCCACCCCCAAATCCCATGACCATGCCAGCCAGCAGCAACTACCAAAGTAGCCAGGAGATGGTCCCTGCCTCACTTTGACTTTTCAAGTCTCTTGGATGTGCAAATTTTTCATAGATAAAACTCACAACTAGAATCCTAGCTGCAAGAAAATCTAGGAAATTGAGGTTTTGGTTTTTCAGCCTCTGTAAGTAGAGGAAAGTATATAAAAAGGAGGGAGGGGGACCTGGGTGGCTCAGTGGGTTAAGTGGCTGCCTTTGGCTTGGGTCATGACCCCTGGGGTCCTGGAATCAAGTGTTGTGTCAGGTTCCCTGTTCAGAGGGGAGCCTGCTTCTCCCTCCACATCTGCCCTTCCCTCACTTCGTGCTCTTCATCCCACCCCAGGACTCATTCTGTGGAGCAGACTCTTAATCACAGAGTTGTGAGTTCAAGCCCCACACTGGGTATAGAGATTACTTAAAAATAAAGTCTTTATTTTTATTTGTTCAAAGATTTTATTTATTTATTTGACACAGAGAGAGCGCTAGTGAAAGAGGGAACACAAGCAGGGAGAGTGGGAGAGGGAGAAGCAGGCTTCCCACTGATGAGCAGGGAGCTCAATCCCAGAACTCTAGTCATGACCTGAGCCAAAGCCAGACGCTTAACCGACTGAGACACCCAGGCGCCTTGGAATTTAACATTTTTAACACCAAAAAGATGGGAAGATTATACTCTCATAATTTAAGAATTGGATACATATCACTTCAAAAAAAAAAAATACTGCCTTGTTTTTTCCCTTCCAAGGAAACACTTTATTCCAGCATGACATCGTTATGAATCTATTGATGTAGTGTAAGGTGACCGCCGTAGCAGGAAAGAAAGTCAGCTTCTTTTTTTTTTTTTAATTTTTTATTTTTTATAAACATATATTTTTATCCCCAGGGGTACAGGTCTGTGAATCACCAGGTTTACACACTTCACAGCACTCACCAAAGCACATACCCTCCCCAATGTTCATAATCCCACCCCCTTCTCCCAACCCCCCTCCCCCCAGCAACCCTCAGTTTGTTTTGTGAGATTAAGAGTCACTTATGGTTTGTCTTTTTTTTTTTTTTTTAAGATTCTATTTATTTGACAGAGAAAGATCACAAGTAGGCAGAGAGGCAGGCAGAGAGAGAGAGAGGGAAGCAGGCTCCCCGCCGAGTGGAGAGCCCGATGCAGTACTCGATCCCAGGACCCTGAGATCATGACCCAAGCCGAAGGCAGTGGCCCAACCCACTGAGCCACCCAGGTGCCCCAAAACTCAGCTTCTTGTTCAGTCTGTTTCAGACTTGCCAAATAGCCCTGGACAGGTCATTTTACCACTGGGCCTTCATTTACTGCTTCATTTAATTTATTAAAATTAGTATTCCAAAAAACTATTAACATTTAAGAAAAGAGAATAGAAGCTTTGGAAGAAACAGTTTCTAAAAGGAACATAGACTAGAAAAAGAAAACCTGTTATTCAAAAACTTAAAAAGGCATTTTTAAAAAGGCATTCTCTTACAATTCTAAAAGTCTATTATTCATTTTTTTTTCTGGACTCCTAATAACCTCTCGACCTGGACTTTGGCTTGTAGAGTCTACTTATGTCAAATAATCCCCTTCAGTGGCCCAGATTTAATAAAGTACAGATTTTTTTTTATGTCACTCTTTTTGTTCAAGAGCATTCCATGGCAACCAATTGTCAATAAAACATAATCCAGACTATTCAGTTTGGCATTCAAGGCCCTTCTGAAGCTTATCCTAATCCCTACCTGATCTGCAATTCCCTGCCCTTCAAAAACCAACTGGTATCACCTGATAGGGAGCCTTTATTTGTTACCATTTTCCCCCCATTTTATTTCAACAAATATTGAGCTTATTGAGCATCTTCTATGTGCCAGACTCTGTTAGAAACTTCAGGTTCAAAGATGAATCGGGGGCACCTCGGTGGTTCAGTCAATTAAGCATTCAACTCTTTTTAAATTTTTTTTAAGATTTTATTTATTTGACAGAGTGAGAGAACACAGGCGGGGGAGCCTTCGAGGGGGAGGGAGAAGCAGCAAGGTCCCTGCCACGCAGGGAACCAGAGGCAGGGCTCTATCCCAAGATCCTGGAATCATGACCTGAATGGAAGGCAGACGCTTAAGGACTGAGCCACCCGGTGCCCTAACATTCGCCTCTTGACTTTGGCTCAGGTCATGATCTCAGGGTCATGAAATCAAGCCCTGGTGGGGCTCCAAGCTCAATGGGGAATTTGCTTGAGGATTCTCTTTCTCCTCCCTCTGCTCCTTCCCACTTCTCAAGAAACAAAACAAAATAAGGGCAGGGAAGCCTGGGTGGTTCAGTCAGTTGAGCATCTGCCTTGGGCTCAGGTCATGATCCCAGGGTCCTGGTATAGAGCCCCACATTGGGCTCTCAGCTCCGTGGGAAGCCTACTTCTCCCTCTCTCCACTATTTCTACTTGTGTTCCCTCTCTCACTGTATCTCTCTCTGTCAAATAAATAAAATCTTTTTAAAAAAATAAAAGAAAGTAAGAAGAGGAAGAAACAAAATAAAAAATGGAAACAAAGATGAATCAGGCTCAGCCCCAGTTAGAGTGACTACCCATCCCAGGTTGACCATGGCTATCCTGGGGAAACCCCTTAGTCCTGGGATAACTGAGACAGTTGATCACCCTAGCGCCTATTCACAAGAAATTATAGGATCTTAAGATCCCTCTAACTCAGGTGCCTGGGTGGCTCAGTGGATTAAAGCCTCTGCCTTCGACTCAGGTCATGATCTCAGGGTACTGGGATAGAGCCCCACATCACACTCTCTGGTCAGTGGGGAGCCTGCTTCCCCTTCTCTCTCTGCCTGCCTCTCCGTCAAATAAATAAAATCTTAGGGGCACCTGGGTGGCTCAGTGGGTTAAAAACCTCTGCCTTCAGCTGGGTCATGATCTCAGGGTACTGGGATCAAACCCTTCATAGGGCTCTCTGCTCAGCCGGGAGCCTGCTTCCTCCTCCCTCTCTGCCTGCTTCTCTGCCTACTTGTGATCTCTGTCTGTCAAATAAATAAATACAATCTTTTTTTAAAATAAATAAATAAATAAAATCTAAAAAAAAAAAAAAAATCCCTCTAACCCAGAAACTCTGCCTAGATGCATATACTTTTCTCCAACTTTCTTCCAAAGTATTTTAATAGGATTTCCCTAACAATTAGCACATAATCAAAGACTATTCCCAGCAATGACTTGCTTATACCACTGCCAAGATTATGAAATACTGGAAGGCAGACACATCTTTCCAGGACTCCACAGTGCCTACTAGAGCCTTATAATGATCATAAAAGCGATGCAGGTTGAATTGAGCAGAGAAGTTGGACAAATTAATATGTCAGGCTTTTTTTTTTTCTTTAAGATTATTTGTAAGAGAGAGAGAGTGAGAGCGAGCACAGGCAGACAGAGTGGAAGGCAGAGTCAGAGGGAGAAGCAGGCTCCCTGTGGAGCAAGGAGCCCGATGTGGGACTCGATCCCAGGACGCTGGGATCATGACCTGAGCTGAAGGCAGCTCCTTAACCAACTGAGCCACCCAGGCGTCCCTGTCAGGCTTTTTTGTTCTGAAAACTTTTTAAGGTAAAACATACCAGGAAAATGTTTTATTGGATATTGGGGTTTTTTTCTTTTTGTTAAAGATTTTATTTATTTATTTGACAGACAGCAAGAGAGAGGGCACACAAGCAGGGGTAGTGGGAGAGGGAGAAGCAGGCTTCCTGCTGAGCGGGAAGCCCCATTCGGTTCTCCATCCCAGGACTCTGGGATCATAACCTGAAGGGAAGGCAGATGCTGAATGGCCACCCAGGCGCCCTTGGATGGTTATTTTTATAAAGTTAACAGCACCCAGACCAAGTGACTAACAGACCCCAAAAGCCGTGCTGTCCTTTCTAGTCACAATCCCCTGAAAGGTAACCACAGTCTGGACTTATGACACCATATGCGAGTTTTGACCTTTATATAAATAGAATCTTTTAATATATTCTCTCTCTCTCTCTCTTTTTTAAAGAGTTTATTTGACAGACAAAGATCACAAGTAGGCAGAGAGTGGGGGGGGAAGCAGGCTCTCCGCTGAGAGTGGGGGGCTCCATCACAGGACCCCAGGGTCATGACCCAAGCCGAAGGCAGAGGCCTCAACCCACCGAGCCACCAGGCACCCCAACATATTCTCTTTTGCACCCCGGTTTCTTTCACTAAACTTTATGAGATTTATCCATATCGTTGCCATAATACATCACCATAATACATTTGCTCTAATTGCTGTATCCTATGTCGTTGGGTGAATATACTCACCGCGTATTTATCCATTCTTCTCTCAATGGACATTTGGATTATTTCCAGTTTTGGAGCTATTATGAATACTGCAGAGATGGACATTCTAGTATCCATGTTTTGGTGAGCATGTATATGAATTTCTGTTGAAATCCGTTGGAATGAAATTGTTGGGTCACAGGGTAGGCCTATGTTCTGTTTCAATAAATATCGCTAGTTTCCCCCAATTGCACCAATTGATTGCACCAATTTATCAATGTATATCCCCAATTAACAGTGTATGAGAGTTCTGGGTACCCCATATCCCCTCCCACGTTTTGTATTCCTTCTTCCTTTCCTTTTCCTCCTTCATTTTAACCATTCTGGGGGGCGTGCAGTGGAATCTCATGTAGTTTTAATTTGGAGTTTCCTGAAGACCAATTCAACTGCATACCTTCTCGTGTGTTTATTGTTCACTGGGACAATCTCTTTGGAGAAGTTCAGTGTAGAGCCTCAAAACAAACAACAACAATAACAAAAACCATCCCTAGTGCCTCGCCGCTTTATTAAAGGCCAAGCCATCTGGTGAGGCTCCAAATAATTCCAAGTTCGGTTTGGGGAAAAGCAGTCTCCCCCAAACACTTTTGTGTTCTCCTGGGCCCTCCCCTCTCCTGGAGAGCACCTACAGGGCAGCAGGGGACGACTTCTATTGGAAACTGGAAAGAGTCCTTTCTGGGAGGTGGAAAGAAAGACAGTTGGGCTTTTCATCAGAAAATAGCCACCGAGGCCAGAAGAACTACCAGGAATTGTTGCCCCCCTCCCTCCTCGCCCCCTCCGCCTCCTCGGCACCCACTCCGGCCCGCCCCGCGGGGCTATCTGGGGGCACCTTCGCGCGGGCGAGGGGGCGGTGAGGGGGACGGGTATCTCTTAAAGCAGAAATGTTAACACCCTCCTAACGGCGACTTTAAGGATGGTGGGGCCCAGCACAGTTTCCCCGTAAAGGGTTCCCAGCCGCCTCGGTCTGAAGACGCCGGATGGGTCGTGCGCCGGCCGCCGGTGCTGGTCCGTTTGGTGCGAAGGTGAGAAGGAGGGTCGCGGAGGCCGCGGTGGCGGGGACTCGCGAGCGGGATCCCCGGCGCAGCCCGCGGGTGGGAGGGCGCGTCCTCCTTCCGCAGGGAGCCGGATAAACGGGTCACGTTTTACTACCGCATCAACGGATCCGTCAGAAAAGAATCCTTGACATTTGGCAGCAGCGCGGGGGGCCTAACGGCTGCTCAGCGAGTCCGGCGGAAGCGCAGTGGCGCCGTCACTGCCAGTCCCGGGCGCAGCGGCCTGGGACCAGCGGAAAAGCCTGGGGGGCCCCCGGAGATGCGCGGTTGAGCGGAGCCGCAGGGCCCAACTGGAGTTGCAGGGCCCGGGTGGTGGGCGCGCTGCGCTGTCCCAGTGGCCGGCAGGTGGGAGGACCAGCCCGCGAGCGGGGTTCGGGTAAAAGTGGGTGGTGACCCAGAATTGGGTTGCGCCGAGGAAGGATGGGTCCCGCGGCTCTGGAGAAGCCAGCACGTAGCCTCTGAGTCTTGGAGAGAATATTGGTTATTTCCTGAGCACCTGTTGTGTCTCAGCCCCTGCTTGAAATGCTGGGGGTTGCACTGTGTACCAGGTAGACAATGGCCCTGCCCTTTGGGAGCTTATATTCTAGCGAAGAGACAGACAAGAAAATCACATAGATACACAAAATGCCAGACGGCGATAAATCTTATGGAGATAATACACAATAAAAGATGGGAAGGGGACTGGTGTATTAACCTGGGCGAGGGAGAAGGGATGGTATATTAAAGCCGGGGTCGGGGGGTGGGGGGTGGTGAAGGGAAAGGGGATGAGGTGAGTCTGAGAAGTCCTTTCTGAGGAGGTGTCTTTTGACCCCGAGACCTGAAGGAAGTGAGGAAGGGTCGAAGAATGGTCCAGGCCATGGAACTTGAAAGATGTCTACCAGGAGTTTAACTGCTACTCAGATGGGATTGGTTTTGTAGGTTTTTGCAAGATGAAAACTGGAATTTTCTTAGAAAATTATGTGGGGCGCCTGGGTGGCTCAGTGGGTTAAAGCCTCTGCTTTCGGCTCAGGTCATGATCCCAGGGTCCTGGGATCAAGCCCCACATCGGGTTCTCTGCTCAGCAGGGAGCCTGCTTCCTCCTCTTCTCTGTCTGCCTCTCTGCCTACTTGTGATCTCTGTCTGTCAAATAAATAAATAAATCTTAAAAAAAAAAAAAAGAAAATTTTGGATCATCCATTCATTAAGTGAAGCGTAAGAGAAGGGGAATAAGGCCCTTCAACAAGGCCCAACAATTTTATTGTTGTTAATTTTATCCCAGTTTAATACATAGATTAAATTTAGGATTTCCATTTGTTTTCAAGAATTTATCTGAATTAACTCCATAAATAGCCAAATAGCATCTCCCTTTTTAAGAAAAGTATATTTACTCAAGTTTAAAGAGTTATGGGCTGTTGTTGTTGTTATTGTTGTTTCTAGTTTTGTCCCCTCCCCCCATCCCCCACCCCTCCCTCCCAAATGAAGATGACATAGAAGACAAGAAGCAGTAGACAGGAAAGGAGAGAGAGGAGACTGGGGTGAGAAGTTTGAAGAGAGAAATGGAAAGAAGTATCAAGGAGGCTGTGGAATAGTCAGAGGAATGGTCTGTCCGAATTCTCTGCCTCCTCCTGAGAAACTCAGAAATTAATAGTTGTTCCTTGAACATACAACATCCCAGCCAATCCCCACAACCATGCATCCACTTCAGGAGAAGAGGGAACAGACTCAGGACTTGATAACTGATTAAGCAGAATCATGATTTCTGACTCCACTTTCAGCTCACTTTAGGCCACAGGTAGCTTATTTCCAAGATTTTAAATTTTATGTGGCAAAATAAGCCACATTAAGTCCCAGAATTTTGTAACAGCAAGATTTTCTAACCCCCTGCTTATTTCGCTAATGGGGAAACCACTAGTTGATGACAGAGCAAGGACTCAAAATACAGAGGTTCCATTTTCACCATATCCAGCTCTGTCCCTCTTCTCGCCCCAGACCCCTTAACTTGATAAAATTCTTCCCACTGGCTACTGAACAAGTGGAAGGAGCTTTGATGAAGACCCCATAGAATTGAGTTAATCTAAGACATCATTAGATTTCTGTGAAGGTTTCACATCCTTCCACAAGTATTTCTTGGTGTCCCCAATGGTGGGCTAAGTCATATGTAAGCTCTCAAGGAGTTCAAGTAGATAGAACGAATAAATAACTAGCCAATTACAATTTACAGGAAGCAGTACCTTGAAAAGGAGTTGGAGGGAGAGTGAATTCTTAAAACAGAGACATGGAGAGCAACAAACAGGATGTGAGTATTAAGAATTTATGTCAGATTAGTATCAAACTGTTTTGTTGTGGCTGTGTTAATTGTAATATCTTTCATGTTCCTGACCTTTTGTTGGCTTAATCATGTATGACATTCATAAGTGGTGGTGGGAGAGACTATTACAGTCAATAGACTTGGTACATTTCTACATTCTCTCTTTTTAAATTAAATAGTATTTGCCCCTTGTGGTGTTTGTGCTGTAATATCAAGAGTAATAAGAATGTTCAGCATTGTAATTGCAAACAAGTCTTGGTAAAATTATGACATAACTGGTTTTGGGGGAACATTCTGGAAAAGAAGCATGGCTGTGTAGGTGTGAAGAGTAATACAGAGGAATATATGAATGCATGATAGTAAGAACTCTTATTATAGAGCAGGCTCTAGAGTGTAACTGAGTCTCTATTACTTGTGAAGCCTTGTGATAAGAATCTCCGGAAAGGTGTTAAAACTTTGGAATGAGGTGGGGTGGGGTAGACATCATGGGGTGGCTAAAATCACATATTGCTCCAAGTCAGTGGTTTACCATGTGTGATCACATCTAGAAAGACTTTAAATAAGGCTGTTTCTGGAGTTTCATTGGTATCTTGAATGGCTGGCATCTCAGACTCCCTGATTTTTTCCTGAACTTTTTAATAGTCCTACTAAGGAAAGAAAAGCTGGGAGAGCAATTGCTTTTCCTTAGCATGTCTTCCTAAAGATGTACATTTTGGAAAAATTTAAAAGTCAACACATTTTAAAAGATGATACATTTATATGACAGTGGTTAAGACTCTTTTGGAAAGACGTTAGAGGAAGCACTCTAAGAGCAAGATATGAAATTCAGATATTCAAGTGATTATTTTTTAAAAATGTATTCACTTCTCTGCCAATTGAGAGCAAAGCCACTGTGCCCTTGCCATCCCAGACCTCTATCTAGTCCCTGCTGCTGCATATATATTTAATAATTAGACTAGACCCTTCACTTTGTTTTCCATTCAAAAATCACAGAATTGTCTACCTCTGTTATTTGTGGGCTTCTAATTGTGCCTTATCAATATTAAGATATCATATATCGTTGTTGTTTTATTTTAAAAGAAGTCCATATCTATGATACATCTTGATAATACAGAAACTAAAGGACAAAGTCTTCTGAATCGTGGTGGTAATTAAGGATAAATAAACATTGAAGATGGTTGTTGCTGTTGTTACCAACATTAAAAAGTTATTCTACTTTTGACAAGGTCATTTTGACATAGCCAGATGCAAATGACTGTGAAAGTTTGTTCTATTTCATATCTATTAGCCACACTATAATTAGCTCTTTGCATGACATTTCTCTTTGCCAGTTATTGTAACAATTAAATTGGATTGTATATTCTAAGCATTTTGCAACCTATTTGGCTATGTAGGGAAAAATCCAGTGATGTTTCCTACAGTGACTCTTTCCTTTGGGTCTCGTTTACAACTCACACAAAACACTTCAGTTCTGGTCACCAAATTTTGGAGGTTTTTCCTCACACCAAGCAATTTAATTGTCTTGCAATTTAATTCAATTCGGACACCATCTACCTAGAAATAGTATCAGATTCCACAGGTTAGGGGCCCAGTCCTACTAGACTGACCCTCCCTCCAGCACTCACACAACTCAGACACCAGTTGCAAGCCCTGGTTCTACCTGCACTCCTGATCAGCTGGCTGTAGATCAGAGGTTCCAGCAACTCCCTCTTTGGGTTTGCTGGAGTGGCTCCCAGAACTCAGGAACACTTACCTGTATTTACCAGTTTATTATATGATAAAGGGTACAGATGAAGTCAGATGAAAAGACACATATGGGAAGTCTGGGGAGCTTCCCAAGTGCAGGAACTTCTATCCTCCTGGACTTGGGGTGAGGCACCCTCCCGTGTGCACATGTTCACCAGCCTAAAAGCTCTCTGAAACCCTACGACTGGGATTTTATGGAGTTTCCTCAGATCGGTGGGATCAATTATTAACTCCCTTTTTAGCCCCTCACCCTGTGCTGGAGGATAAGGGGGTAGGGCTGAAAATTCCAACGTTCTAACCATGGGTTGGTCTTCCCAGTGACCAGCACCCATCCAGGAGTCCTCTCATTAATGTAATGAGTCACCTCATTAGAACGAAAGATGCTCCTAGTGCCCTCATCACTTAGGAATTTATAAGGGTCTTAGGATCTCTGTGTCAGGGATGGGGTCAAAGACAAATATTAGAACAAGAGTTGCTCCTAGTGTTTTTGTCACTTAGGAAATCACAAGCATTTTAGGAGCTTTGTGCCAGAAGCTAGGCATATAGAAAATATTAAATAATTGGAAACTTCCAATTATTTACATGCATTGATTTGTGAGGCAGATGTTATTATCTGAATTCAAGGTTTAAGATCTTGAGATAAATTTTCAAGGTCACACAACTACAGCATGCTAGAGCTGGCCTGTGGTCAATGTCTTTATAGTGAAGCCCTCTTTCTTTTCTTTTGTTTAACATTGTTCTTTTAGTAGACAGATGAAGAGGTTCAGAATTCAAAAACAATTGGGAGAAAGCAATCACGGGTAAATAAGATAACCTACATTATTATTCACCTATTAGGTTCAAGAGGAGATCAGGAAGGAATATAGAGTTAGAAAACTAAATCTAAGGGCACCTGGGTGGCTCAGTCGGTTGAGCATCTGTCTTAGGCTCAGGTCATGATCCCAGGGTCTTGGGAATCGAACAGCATCGGAATTCTCTGCTCAGTGGGGAGCCTGCTTCTCCCTCTGTCTGCTGCTCCCCTTATTTATGCTATCACTCTCTGACAAATAAACAAATAAAATCTTAAAAAAAAAAAAAAAAAAAAAAAAGAGGGACACCTGGGTGGCTCAGTGGGTTGGACCTCTCTGCCTTTGGCTCAAGTCATGATCTCAGGGTCCTGGGGTCAAGCCCTGCATCGGGCTCTCTGCTCAGCAGGGAGCCTGCTTCTCCCTCTCTCTGCTTGCCTCTCTGCCTACTTGTGATCTCTATCTGTCAAATAAATAAATAAAATCTTAAAAAATAAAATAAAAAGGAAAGAAAAAGAAAAAGAAATCCAAAGACATCCAGACATCCTTGTCCTCTAGTCCTCTGTAACTCCTTAGCTTGCTCTGTTAGGGAATCTCATAGAGGTACAATGACACATAAACATCACTTACACAAATTATAATGGGAATCAGATATATAGTTCTTTTATTCAAGCATTGCTCCCCTAATAAAATAATTTATGGAGTTAACAGTAGGATTATTTTTCTAAAAAATGGGATAGTTCTCTATGATTCATTTTTCATTCAAATATATATTAAGATTTTTTATAAAGATTTTATTTATTTATTTGACAGAGAGAGATCACAAGTAGATGGAGAGGCAGGCAGAGAGAGAGAGATAGAGGGAAGCAGGCTCCCTGCCGAGCAGAGAGCCCGATGCGGGACTTGATCCCAGGACCCTGAGATCATGACCTGAGCCGAAGGCAGTGGCTTAACCCACTGAGCCACCCATGCGCCCCATATATTAAGATTTTGTTTATTTGTCAGAGAGAGCACAAGCAGGGTGAGCTGTAGGCAGAGCAGGCAAAGGGAGAAGCAGACTCCTAGCTGATCAGGGAGCCCAATGCGGGACTTGATTCCAGGACCCAGGGATCATGACCTGAGCCAAAGGCAGACACTTAACCACCCAGGCGTCCCCAAATATTTCAAATAGTACCTGTAGTAGGTACTCTTGGTGCAAAGGACTACCCTCATATAGCTTATATTCTCCGAAAGGAAGTGATACATTCAAATGAAGAAAAATAAAGCAAGGTAAAGGCATAAATGTTGGGATAGGAAAGTAGGGTTACATAAATAATGTAGTCAGAGAAGGCCTATCCAGCATGAATTTGAGCAAGAACATTTGTGACAATAAGGAACCAGCCATGAGAAGATCTGAAGAAAGTGCTTCAGAGGGAAGAATAGATGTAGAGGTGCTAGAGTAGAAAGGCTTAGCAGATTAGAGCAGAGAGTCCACAAAGTTTTCTATAAAGACCCAGATAGTGTTTTAGGCTTTGTAGGTTCTGTGTCTCTGTTAACAATTTTCAACTCTGCTGTCATATGTTGAAGCAGCTACAAACATGTAAACAAATGGGCATGGGTGTGTTATAATGAAACTTTATTTATAAACACAGGAAGAGGCTTGACATCAAAAGTATAAACCATAAAGAAAAAAAAAAGATAAATTGGGCCTCACCAAAATTAAAAGCTTTTGCACTGTAAAGACCCAGTGAAGATGGTGAAGAGACAGGCTACAGAGGAAATATTTACAAACCACATATTGACAAAAAGCCCTCTCAAAACTCAGCAGTAACTGTAGTCAAAACAGTGTGGTATTATCATAAGGTTAGACATACAGATCAATAAAATAGAATTTATAGTCCTGAAATAAACTCTCAGATGCCTGTGTTCAACTTTCAAAAAGGTGCCAGGACCATTCAGTGAGGGAAAAAATAGTCTTTTCAACAAATTGTGCAAGGACAACTGGATAGCCCACAAGCAAAGGAGTGACATTAGACCCTTACCTCACAAACAAAAATTAACTCAAAATGGATCACAGACTTAAAACCATAAATTTTTTTTTTAAAGATTTTATTTATTTATTTGACAGACAGAGATCCAAGTAGGCAGAGAGGCAGGCAGAGAGAGAGAGAGGGGAGGAAGCAGGCTCCCTGCCGAGCAGAGAGCCCGACACGGGGCTAGATCCCAGGACCCTGGGATCATGACCTGAGCCGAAGGCAGAGGCTTTAACCCACTGAGCCACCCAAGCACCCCAAACCATAAAATTTTTTTAAAAGATTTATTTATTTGAAAGAGAGAGATAGAGGTGGGGGAAGGAGGAGATGAAGAGGGAGAGAGATTTCCTCAAGCAAATTCCCAGCTGAAGGCAGATCAAGAGTGACACCTGGACCTGAGCCAAAATCAAGAGTTGGCTGCTCAATGGACTGAGCCACCCAGGCGCCCAAACCAACATTTTTAGAAGGAAACATATATGTAAACCTTTGTGATCTTGCATTATGCAATGGTTTCTTGGATGAGATACCAAAATCATGAATAACAAAGGAAAAAATAGATATATCAGACATAATCAGGGTTAAACACTTGTGCTTCAAAGACACCATCAAGAGAGTGAAAAGACAACCCACAGAATGGGAGATAATATTTGCAAATCATGTGTATGGTAAAGGGACTTATATCTAGATTATATAAAGACTAATTATAATTCCATAATAAAAAGACAAATAAACCAATTAAAAAGTGATCAATGATCTGTGTGGACATTTCTCAGAAGATAAACAAATGACTAATAAGCACATGAAAAGTTGCTCAATATCATTAGCCCTTCAGGAGATGCAAATCACAACCATAGCGAGATGGTATTTGACGCTCACCAGTTGTCTATAATTGAAAATACAGACACTGAAAAGTGTTGGCAAGGCTATGAAGAAGTTGAACCCCTTTATACATTGCTGGTAGGAATATAAAATGAGAAAACTGCTTCGGAAAATAGGCTAGCAGTTCCTGAAAACATTAAACATAGGGGCACCTGGGTGGCTCAGTGGGTTAAAGCCTCTGCTTTCGGCTCAGGTCATGATCCCGAGGTCCTGGGATCAAGGCCTGCATCGGGCTCCCAGCTCAGTGGGG
Source organism: Mustela putorius furo (assembly GCF_011764305.1). Taxonomy (NCBI): domain Eukaryota; kingdom Metazoa; phylum Chordata; class Mammalia; order Carnivora; family Mustelidae; genus Mustela; species Mustela putorius. The sequence continues at coordinate 9,507,945 of NW_025422127.1, read as the reverse complement.
AGCCTGCTTCCATCTTTCTCTCTGCCTGCCTCTCTGCCTACTTGTGATCTCTTTCTCTCAATCTGTCAAATAAGTAAATAAATAATCTTAAAAAAAATTTAAACATAGAATTACCATATTGGCCCAACAATGCCGCTCCTAGATTTATACCCAAGAGAAATGAAAACATATGCTTAAACAAAAACTTACACTTGAGTGCTTATAGTAGCATTATGCATGATAATGGAAACAACCCATATGTCCATCAACTGATGGCCAGATAAATAAAATGTGTTAAAACCATAAAATGGAATATTATTTAACAGTAAAAGGAGACAGAGTGCTGATAACGTGCTACAGTATGGATGAATCTTGAAAACATTGTACCGAGTTCATGAAGCCAGTGACCAAAGTCCACATATTATATAATTCCATTTATACGAAATGTCCAGAATAGGCAAATCTATGAAGGCAGAAAGCAGATTAGTGGTTGCCTAGGGCTTGGAATTTGGGGGAAATTGGAGAGTGACTGCAAATAGGTATGGAGTTTCTTTTTGGGTGATGAAGATGTTCCAAAATTGATTGTGGTGGTGGTTGCACAATTCTGCAAATATCCTAGAAACCACTGAATTATACACTTTGATGGTGAATTGTATAGTTTGTGACTTTTATCTCAATAAAACTATTATTTAAAAAACCTCAACACTTTTTTAAAGAATGAGCAAAAGGGGGACCTGGCTGGCTCAGTTGATAGAGCATATAACTCTCGATCTCGGGGTTGTGAGTTTGAGCCCAATGTTGGGCACATAAGAGATTACTTAAAAAAAAAAAAAAAAGACAAATTATTGCTTGGATGTGTCTCAAGGGAATTTTACTGAGTGAAAGGAGACAATTTCAAAAGATGACTTATTATATGATCTTATTATGGACTGAATGTTTGTATCCCCCCCCAAATTCATTATATTTTAGAAATCTAATCCCCAGTGTGATGGTACTTGGATGTGGGGCATATGTGAGGCTCTTGGGTTATTAGAGTGGAGCCCTCAAGACTGGGATTAATACCTTTATAAGGAGAGGCCAGAGAGATATTTTGTGTGTTCTCTCTCTGCCATGTGAGGATATGAGGAGAAGGCTGCTGTCTAGAAACCACGAAGAAGACCTTCACCAGAGCCCTGCCATGCTGGCACCCTAATCTCGGACTTTCAGCCTTCAGAACTGAGAAATAAACTGTTTAAGGCACCCAGTCTATGGTACTCTGTTAGAGCAGCCCAAACTAAAATAGGTCCCATTTATATAACATTTTTTAAATGATAAAAATATAGAGATGGAGGAGAGACTAATGGTTGCTACTGATTGGCATCAGGAGAGAGCTAACTGGCTATAGGGTAAATAGATAAATTAACATCAGTTCCCTGGTGATATTGAACAGTGTTATGCAGGATATTGCCTACAGGGGAAACTGAATAAAGAGTATATTTAGTATATTTAATACACAGAGACCTGTGTATTATTTCTTACAACTAGATGTGAATCTATAATTACCTCAAAAAGGCAATAAAACAGGGGACTCCTGGGTGGCTCAGTCGTTAGGTGTCTGCCTTCAGCTCAGGCCATGATCCCAGGGTCCTGGTGTCAACCCTGCATGGGGCTCCCTGCTCAGCGGGAAGCCTGCTTCTCCCTCTCCCACTCTCCCTGCTTGTGTTCCCTCTCTTGCTTTGTCTCTCTCTATCAAATAAATAAATAAAATAAAATTTAAAAAGGCAATAAAACAAACAAACTACAAAAAACAACAACAAAAAAAAACAGATGATAGGCTACATTTGGCCCAAAGACCATTACAAGAACAGCAAGGGAGGTGGGTAGCACATCAAGAAGAATAAGAAATGAGATTGGGGAGGCAGGGCTGAATCACCTAGGGCCTGGCAGACCATGATGAGATGTTTAATTTTTTTTTTAATTTGATATCATGCCATTGGAAGGGTTTTGAACAGGGGAGAAATAAGAGTAGATTTATGTTTTTAAGAGGTCACTAAACCTGTCGGTTGGAGAATAAACTATGGGGGCAAGTATAGAAGCAGGTAGGTCAGTAATTAGCATATTGGTAGAGATCATGTTGGGTTGGGTAAAAGTAGTAATAATAGGTAAGAAAAGTAGGGGTAGGAAAAGCAGTCAGTTCAGCAGGCAGGACCTGCTAATGAATCGGGCAGAGGGTGTGAATGTAGTACAGAACTTAATAGTAGTTCCTTTTTTTTTTTTAAAGCTTAAGCAGTTGAGGTAGGAAAATTGGAGGAAGCACAAGTTAGGGGAGGAACGGACAGGAGCCTGGAGCACTCCTGGGTTTGAGATTTCCATGTAGCCCTCCTTGTAGAGACATCCAGTTTTGTAGCTTAAGAGACCGGGTCCAAACTGGAGACTGAGATTCAATATAAATTGTGTTTAAAGCCATGGGTCTAAGGGTGCCTGGATGGCTCAGTGGGTTAGAGCCTCTGCCTTCGGCTCAGGTCATGATCCCAGGGTCCTGGGATCGAGCCCCATGTCGGGCTCTCTGCTCAGCAGGGAGCCTGCTTCCTCCTCTCTCTCACCTGCGTCTTTTGTCTACTTGTGATCTCTCTGTGTCAAATAAATAAATAAAATCCTAAAAAAAAAAAAAAAAAAAAAAAAAAGCCAGGGGTCTAGAGGTGACAAGCCAGGGTATGACTATATGTGGAAAAGGGTTTTAAGGATTAAACACTGGAGACAATCCAATGTTTAAAAATGGTGAACGGGGTGCCTAGGTGGCTCAGTGGGTTAAAGCCTCTGCCTTCAGCTCAGGTCATGATCTCAGGGTCCTGGGATCGAGCCCCACATTGGGCTCTCTGCTCAGTGGGGATCCTGCTTCCCCTTCTCTCTCTGCCTGCCTCTCTGTCTACTTGCAGTCTCTCTGTCAAATAAATAAATAAAATGTTTAAAAAAAAAAAAGGAATGGTGAGAAAAGGCAGGAACTGGAAACCAAGACAGACTGATGTATCAAAAGCCAAGGGAGGAAATTTATTTGAGTGATTAATTTTGTCAGAGATTTTTGAGTGGTTGGGTGGGAAAGATAGAGAATTGGCCGTTGGATTTGGTAAGATGGAGTTTGTTGATGACCTTGACAGAGTAGTTCAGATACAGCAGAGGGACAAAAGCCTACTGGAGCAGGTTTAATAAAGAGTGGTTTAAGGAATGGGAAGAATTTTACTTTATTTATTTATTTTTTTTTAATATTTTATTTATTTATTTGACAGACAGGAATCACAAGTAGGCAGAGAGGCAGGCAGAGAGAGAGAGGAAGGGAAGCAGGCTCCCTGCTGAGCAGAGAGCCCGACATGGGGCTCGATCCCAGGACTCTGGGATCATGACCCGAGCCGAAGGCAGAGGCTTTAACCCGCTGAGCCACCCAGGCGCCCCAAGAATTTTACTTTAAAGGGAGCCCAGATATGGGGTGCTCCTCTTGAGAGGGACTTATTTCCTTCCTAAAGAGAGAGAATAATTATTTCCTTTCTATAAAGGAATATATGTGTTATAAGAATTTTTTATGGATGGGGTATCTGGGTGGCTCAGTTATTAAATGTCTGCTGTCAGCTCAGGTCATGATCCCAAGGTCCTGGGATCAAGCCCTGCATTGGGCTTCTTGCTCAGGGAGGCCTGCTTCTCCCTCTCTCAATCCCTCTGCTTGTGCTCCCTCTCTCTCTATCTCTTTATCAAATACCTAAATAAAATCTTAAAAAAAAAAAAAGAATTTTTTATGGCAAAAAATATATATATTTAGAATTAGCCAGCTGGACTCAGTTTAGATGATCCCAGTTTCTTTGGTAACATCCAAAGCATCCTAGTCAGGAGTCAGTTGAACATGGACCTTCTCTCCATCAGGCCTAATGTTGACTTTGACTATGTCAATGTCACAGAGCTTCCTCATACCCGTTTGGTCTGGTGCTTGTAGACTTTGACATCCACAGTGACTGGAAGAATGTTGTGGTCTTCCTTCTTCATGGCTGAGTCACTGGTCAGGGGAAATTGATGAAGACATAATGTTCAAGCTTGTCTCTCCTGGGGGTGCTCTTCTGAGGATGTTTGGGCTGCCTATGGAGCCGTAATGCGTGGACACCTTTTAGCACTGCTTTTTTGGCCTTTAAATCCTTTGTTTTTCACTTTGGGAGGATCAGCGGCTTTCTTCTTCATTTTCAGCATCATCTTTATTAAAAAGGCAAGAATTTTTTAAATGAACATCTTACACCCATCTCCCTGCTTAAGAATTAGAGTCTTATAGATAGTGTTATGATTCCCCTCTAGCTTCTCACCATACCTGAAGTCTCCACTTTTCTGAATTTTGTCTTTATCTATAAGGGAAAGCCTTGTTATGGGGCGCCTGTATGGCTCAGTGGGTTAAACATTTGCCTTCAGCTCAAGTCATGGTCAGGGTCCTGGAATCAAGCCCTGCGTTATCGGGCTCCCTGCTTAGTGGGGAGTATGCTTCTCTGACCCTTTCAGAAAGGGTCTCCCTCTGACCTTTCCCCCTGTTTGTGCTCTCGCTTATATGCTCTCTCTCTCTCTCTCTCAAATGAATAAATAAAAAAATCTTTAAAAAGAATTCTTGAGTAAGACAAGAAGGAAAGAGATCCAGTTTTCTAGTGGAGAGGCTGGCCTTACCAGATGGGAGCAAGAGCTACATCACCCATTTTAACAGGAGGGAAGCTGAGTGTGTGGATACTGACATCGTCAAAGTAGGAGATTTGGTAGTGAAGTAACATAATGAGGAAATTCTCTTATCTAGGTTTATAATGAAATTAGAAATGAGATTATCAATTGAGAGTGAAAAAGGAAGAAGAGATCTTAGAAATTTCAAGAGCAAGGAAAAGGTATGAAATTGTTTTTTTGAAGAATAGAGAGTTAATTGATTTTGGAAAATAAAGCTTTGCAGAGCAGTGCTGAGAGCACTTGAGATTATCATCTAAATTTAGTGTGGGACCAGTTAGCAGGGTTGTGGATTTCTTTCCTCACCTAAGTTTGCTTAGTTAGAGCAAGCAAGCAGAGTTAAGTAGGGTTGAAATTAACCAAGGGTTGGGATTTTAGTGAGGAATACAACAGGAAGGGAGGAAGTGCCAGGGAGTTCCAAGTTTGTGCAGAAGAATGTGTAGAGAGTGATGACTGCAACAATTTAAGGCGGGTGATGTGGGAAGAAGAACCAGAAGAAGAGTGATGGGCAATGAAAACTTGATAGGGCTGCTGGCTTAGAGATCTCATGTCTTAAGAAACTGTTGCAGAGGAGGTGAGGGTCAGTGTGAGATGTGAGAAACAGGTTTTGGAAGGAATGTATTTATTATTAATGACCTGGACAGGGGGGTCACCATGGGAGTAAGCGACTGAGGTGGGCTGGAAAACAAGATGACTGGAAATGAGTGGACAAGGAGTTGAGAGGCCAGCACACTATTTCCATGGATGACAAAGTCACTAGGAATGATGATGGTAGGAGTGGTGTAAGCGAAGGAATGAATCAGGTCTTCAAATTTCCAGGGAAAGAGGGGAAGTAACCCAGGATTGTCAGCAGATGATTACAGTACCCTGATGGCATGTACCTCAAAGGATCTGAGGTTTTGAGAAATAGTTTGGAAGAGGCAAAGTGGAGCTCCGTAAAAATTACTAGGGAGATCCCAAATCAGTCGGTGGAACTCGAACGGGAGTGAGATACTCCTAATTCGGAAGCTCAGAAAAGAGATCATGGAAAAGTGGCATTTACTCTGGAGTTGGGAAGGTGAGAGAGTTTTGAGAGAAATTTTTGGAAAGATCCTTCCAGGCAGAGAAAATGTTGTGACGAAAGGAGAGGGGGTTCTCGCTGTCTGTTGCGCCCACGACTGGTGCTTCTGCGCCTCCGACGTCAGCCTGGTTGCTATGCTGTTACTAGCGTCCTGGGGTCGCCAGCGCTCTTTCACAGTAGGTCGCCAGGTGGCAGTGTAGATCCTCGAGACGCCCTCCCTAGTCCCGCGGCTCCTTGAGCCCCGGAAACGAAAATGGATCGCAGGTCTAGCGGAGGTGAGGCAAGCGACAAGTGACAAGTGACGTGGGGCCTGGTGTATTTAGTAAGGCTAAAGATGTCACGGTTCCTAACGATGAAGGGGCGAAGCTCTCAAGAGAAGAGAATAAACCTGAGAACATTTAGGCAAGAGATTAAGAAGAAGATGAAAGGAAGCTGTCTCAACATAAGGGTATGGTGCATGTGCTGCAGAAGTAAATGCCACCCTTTCTTACGCCTCACACAAACACGATGGATCGAAGTCCTGCATGTGAGACTTGAAGCCGTAACACTCCTGGAGGACAGCATAGGCAGTAATCTCTCTCACATCAGCCTTTGCCACATTTTCCTAGGCCAGGGAAACAAAAGCAAAAATAAACGATTGGGACTATATCAAAATAAAGAGATAGGCACAGAGAAGAAAATCATCCACAAAACAAGAAAGCAACCTACCGAATGGGAAAAGATATTTGCAAATGAAGATGTGTCTATATTATGAAATATTTGCAATAAAAAAGGATAAAATCTTGCCATTTGTGACAATGTGGAGGGAACTGGAGGGTATTATAGTAGGTGAAATAAGTCAGACAGGGAAGGGCAAATACTGAATGATTTCACTTGTTTATGGAATCTACCGCACAAATGAACACACACACAAACCAAAACCAAAACAAAACAGAAACGGACTCAGAAATGTAGAGAACACGCTTCTTCTTCTTTTTTTTTTTGCCAGAATGGAAGAAAATATGAGGATGGGCAGAATAGGTGAGGGAGAGTGGGAGATACAGGCTTCCAGGCATGGAATGAATAAGTCTGGGGATAGGGAATATACAGCATAGGGAATATAGCTGATGGTGTTCTAATAATATTGTATGGTGACAGATGGTAACCAGAGCTACTGTGAATGTAGCATGCCATACAGACTGTGGAATCACATGCTGTACACCTGAAACTAATGTTACATTGTGCTCCAAGTATACTTTTTTTTTAAGATTTTTTTTTTTAATTGATTATTTGACAGAGAAAGATCACAAGTAGGCAGAGAGGCAGGCCAGCGTGGGGGGAGGGCAGGCTCCCTGTGGAGCAGAAAGCCCATTGTGGGGCTCCATCCCAGGATCCTGAGACCATGACCCAAGCTGAAGGCAGAGGCTTAACCCACTGAGTCACCCAGGAGCCCCAAGTATACTTAAGAAGAAGTAAAGGCCAAAAGAAGGAACCGCAGAGAAAGGAAGAGACTTGCAGACCTGCGGTATTACAGTGGGAAGTGGGCACCAGAGCAATACTGAAAGGACAGAAGCAGTGATCTTCTTCATTTCTTCTTCTTTTTTATTTACTCACAATTTTGAAAAACTATATACCTCCTCACACATTTTTAAGTTAGCATCTAAAATAAAATTTTTAATGTCTAAATAGCTCACAGGGATTAATTTTCTGCACTCTGGTATGTGATGTATGTGCTTTGAGGGCCACTGCTAGACTTCCCGGTGCCTCTGCGCACATTTGGAAAAGATGTCCCCCAGGGAAAAAGCAGAATGAACAGGTTTTCCAGAGATGGTGCCCTTGTGCAAAGAAAAAGATGTCCCTCCTTTTGGCAGAAGAGCAGGGCCTGTCCGGTGGACTGCGACTGTTTCAGCTCCTGCCCTCCCTGGGAAGCTGCACAACCAGGTTTCAGCCTCCACTTCCCCCCCTCAACCGCACAGACATACCCATAGGCCTTGTACATTTTTGTGTCTGGAAACCTTTAGATAGAGACATAGTTCATTGAGTTTGTAGAAATAAAAACCAAATGGCAAACAAGTAAGCCCATTTACACTTTCTGTCAAAAAAAGTCTAAGGTTTTTTTATTTCAAGTAAAAATGTTAATGTATAGGGGTGCCTGGGTGGCCTAGTGGGTTAAGCCTCTGCCTTCAGCTCAGGTCATGATCTCAGGGTTTTGGTATCGAGCTCCACATCTGACTCTCTGCTTGGTGGGGAGCCTGCTTCCTCCTCTCTCCCTGCCTGCCTCTCTGCCTCCTTGTGATCTCTCTGTCAAATAAATAAATAAAATCTTTTTTAAAATGTTAATTTATATCCCTGTGTCAACCATCTTCCTTCTTAATTCTAAGACAGACAAAAGCTATGGAACTTTGTAGAGGGCTTCTTTACCAGTTGATGCTTCTAAAACTTTAGCACACTGGGGCACCTGGGTGGCTCAGTTGAGTGTCTGCCTTCGGCCTGGGTCATGATCCCAGTGTCCTGGGTCTGCTTCTCCCTCTCCCTGCTCTTCTCCACCCTGCTCATGTGCTCTCTCTCTCTCTCTCTCTCAAATAAATATATAAAATATATTTTTTTAAAAATCGTATTTATAGGGACGCCTGGGTGGCTCCGTTGGTTGGGCAGCTGCCTTCAGCTCAGGTCATAATCCCAGCATTCTGGGGCTCCTTGCTCAGCGGGGAGCCTGCTTCTCCCTCTGCCTCTGCCTGCCACTCTGTCTGCCTGTGCTTGCTCTCTCCCCCTCTCTCTCTCTGATAAATAAATAAAATCTTTAAAAAAAAATCGTATTTATAAATAAATAAAATCTTAGCAGCACATGTAAGAGGCACTTGTAAGTCTTGTTAATACAGATTTCTTGGTCCCACCCTGCAGGCATTCTGACTCTGCAGGCCCAGGGTGGAGCTGAAAATTTGCTTGTCTTCTGAGCTCCCAGGGGATGCTGATGTTGTCTCATTCACTGATGATCACACTTTGAGTAACACTGATTGAACTAAGGCATTGCCTGCTTTAATATTTCCCATCAATGCCATAATGAGTGCCATAGCTCTGTCCCTCAGGAGCTATGCACTCTCAGATTTTGCCTATCATACCACAGTAAAAATTTTTTAAAATTTTTTTAATATATTTTTTTAAAGATTTTATTTATTTATTTGACAGAGATCACAAGTAGGCAGAGGCAGGCAGAGAGAGAGGAGGAAGCAGGCTCCCTGCTGAGCAGAGAGCCCGATGCAGGGCTCAATCCCAGGACCCTGAGATCATGACCTGAGCAGAGTCTTTAACCCACTGAGCCACCCAGGTGCCCCGCCCACAGTAAATATTTAAGATGGGTTAGAGATATGTGTTTCTTTTGCAAAGGAGGATAAAGCAGTGAAAAGTGGGAAAGAAAAAAGAGCAAACCAGGCGCATTCTTAAGAAAAGCTATTTCATGAAAGTTGAAGATCTGGAAAATTATTTCATTACATGTGGGTTGGAGGAGAAAGAAGGGATGAGTAAGTGGAGCATAGAGGATGTTTTAGGCAGTGAAACTACTCTGTATGATACTGTAATGGTAGATACAAGTCATTATACGTCTGTCCGGACACATGGAAGGTACAACACCAAGAGTAAACCCTAATGTTAACTATGCATGTTGAGTGATAATGATATGCAACAAATGTAATGTTCTGGGGAGGGATGTTGACAATGGCTCTTCAAGCAAAACAAAACCCAGAAGCCCTGTCATCAGAAAATAGGAACTGCAACTGGCATGAAACTGCAATTGACATAACCGAGGAGGAGGTAAAGATGGGGTGTCCATTGTGGGGAGTGGGAGTTAAGGAGTTACCCCAGGAAGCGATGTAGTCATTTTGCCGTGCAAATAACAGTCTGATTTCCTAAGCTACATATGAAGAGAAATGCCTCTGAGGTATGACCGCCTATGGGATGGGCTATCTCCTGACCTCTGGTTCAAGGAATCCTCACTTCCAGTGCTTGGTGGGACTCAGTGCCAAGAGCTCAGAGCTTTGCTATTTCCAAAGAACTTTTGTATTTTTTACTCAGTCCTCCCATAATTCAATGTTAGCACTGATGCTGCAGAGCTAAACCTCAAAGCAGAACTCAGCCAAAGTATGGCGTTTGTAACACTTTACACTTATACTGTAAGTTCTTTCTAACAGCTGAACTGCGTAGTGTAAAAGTGATTGTGCTAATGGAAACTGTTGTATGCTTACACGGCAATATTTATGACCACCATCTCATAGCAGATTTCCTTTCATTTATTTATTTTTAAAGATTGTATTTATTTGAGAGAGAGACAGAGACACACACAAGCAGAGAGGAGAGGCAGAGGGAGAGGGAGAAGCAGGCTCCCTGCTCAATGTTAGGCATGATCCCAGGACCTGAGCCAAAAGCAGGTGCTTAAACAACTGAGCCACCCAGGCGCCCCTCAGATTTCCTTTTATAATTGTGCTTCACTTAATACTAAGTATTTTTCATGTTTCATTTCTGTAGATGGGACAGATGGATTGGGGGGGGGGCAGAAATGCACCAGAAGTATGCTGGGTGACTAGGACAATCTACACATGAATAATTGAAAATTATTAGTATCATATTCCTCAGCCTAAGGAGAGGCCAGAAGAACTTTTGTTTACTAGTATGTATTAGGTACTTTGCCACTTTATCTGATATAATCCTCCTGACAACCTATGAGATGGAACTTTAGCTACCTGGTTCAGGTTGCCAGATAAACTAGTTTTTGGTATCAGTATGTCTCAAACATTTCATGGGTGTATTAATAGTATGAAAAGTATTCATTGGGGGGTGCCTGGACGGCTCAGTGGATTAAAGTCTCTGCCTTCAGCTCAGGTCATGATCTTAGGGACCTGGAATTGAGCCCCGCATCGGGCTCTCTGTTCAGCAGGGAGCCTGCTTCCCTTCCTCTCTCTCTGCCTACTTGTGGTCTCTTTCTGTCAAATAAATAAATAAAATCTTTAAAAAAAAAATGTATTCATTAGGGCACCTGGGTAGCTCAGTTAGTTAAACAACTGCCTTCAGCTCAGATCATGATCCTGGAGTCCTGGGATCGAGTCCCTCATCAGACTTCCTGCTCAGCCAGGAGTCTGCTTCTCCCTCTGACCTCTCCCCTCTCATGCTCTCTCATTTTCTCTCTCTCTCTCTCTCTCTCTAATAAATAAATAAATAAAATTTTAAGTATTCATTATTCATTTGAAATTCAATTTTAATGGCATTGTTTGGTTTTTTTTTGCTAAACCTGTTTCTTTCATCCCTCCTGTTAAGAATGAATTGCTTTTCTTCAAAACATATTGCACTCCTTAAACAGATGGCCTAGGTAATACAGATATAGCTCAGAGATATTGCAGATTCAGTTCCAGACCAGCACAATAAAATATATCACAATAAAGCAAATCAAATGAATTTTATGGCTTCCCTGGGAGTATAGAAGTTATGTGTACACTTTACCATAGTCTACTACATGTATACTAGCATCACACTAAATTTAAGAATAACGTACATATCTTTTTTTTTTATATAAGGTTTTATTTATCTGTCAGACAGAACACAACACAAGCAGGGGGAGCAGCAGGCAGAGAGAGAAGCAGATTCCCCGCTGAGCAAGGAGCCTGATATGGAACTTGATCCCAGGACTCTGAGACCATGATCTGAGCCAAAGGCAGTTGCTTAACCCACTGAGTCACCCAGGTGTCCACAATGGACATATCTTAATATAAAAATGCTTTATTGCTTAAAAATGCTAACCATCCTCTGAGCTCTCAATGAGCTCTTTTTGCTGGTGGAGAGTCTCATCTTGATGTTCATGGCTGATGACTGATGAGGGTGGTGGTGGCAATTTCTTTCTATCTTTATTGCTTTCTTTTTCTTTCATAAGCTCTAGGATCAACATGGGGCTTGAACCCAAGGCCCCAGATCAAGAGTCACATGCTCTACCAACTCTGTCCCCATGGCAATCTCTTAAAAATAAGAAAACAGTGAAGTACCCCCCCCCACCCCTTGATTGACTCTTCCATTCACAAACTATTTCTCTGTAGTGTGTGATGCTGTTTGATAGCATTTCACTCACAGAAGAACTTCTTTCAAAATTGGAGTCAATCCTCTCAATTATCAGCTAAGATTATGTAATATTCTAAGTACTTTGTTGTCATTTCAACAGGAGTAGATTCCACCTCAAGAAACCACTTTCTTTGCTCATCCATAAGAAGCAAGTCCTCATCTGTTCAAGTTTGATCATGTGATTGGAGCAGTTCAGTCACATCTTCAGGTTCTGCTTGACTGTAGATCTCTTGATGTTTCCACCCTATCTGTGGTTCCTTCTCCACGGAGATTGTGAACTTCTCAAAGTCATCAGTGAGAGCTGGAATCCCCTTCTTCCAAACTCTGGTCCATGTTGATACTGTGACCTCGTCCCATGAATCACAAATGTTCTTTTTTTTTTTTTAAGACTTTGTTTTTTTGACAGAGATCGAGCACAAACAGGGGAGAGGCAGGCAGAGGGAGAAGGAAAAGCAAGCTCCCTGCTGAGTACAGAGCTGCACTGGATCCCGGGACCCTGGGATCACAACCTGAGCCGAAGGTAGACACTTAACCAACTGAGCCACCAAGGTGCCCCAAATTACAAATGTTCTTAATGACATCTAAAATGGTGATCCCTGGGGTGTCTGTGTGGCACAGTTGGTTAACTGTCTGCCTTCGGCTCAGGTGGTGATCCCAGGGTCCTGGGATCAAGCCCCGCACTGGGCTCTGTGTTCAGCAAGGGTCTGCTTAAGGATTCTCTCCCTCTCCTTTTGCCCCTCCCCCTGCTTGCACACGCTTATAGTCTCTCTTTCTCCCCCCCCAAAATAAATAAATAAATCTTAAATGGCAAATCCCTTCCAGAAGGTTTTTTATTTGCTTTGCCCAGATCCATCAGAAGAATCATTATCTGTATTAGCTATAGCTATTTTGGCCTCACAAAATGTATTTCTTTTTTTTTTTTTAAGATTTTATTTATTTATTTGACAGAGAGAAATCACAAGTAGATGGAGAGGCAGGCAGAGAGAGAGAGAGGGAAGTAGGCTCCCTGCTGAGCAAAGAGCCTGATGCGGGACTCGATCCCAGGACCCTGAGATCATGACCTGAGCCGAAGGCAGGCGCTAAACCCACTAAGCCACCCAGGCACCCCACAAAATGTATTTCTTAAATAATAAGACTTGAGGGGCAAATGGGTGGCTTAGCTGGCTAAGCGTGCAACTCTGGAATTTGGCTCAGTTTATGACCTCTGGGTCCTGGGATTAAGCCCCACATCAAGCTCTGTGCTCAGCAGGGAGTCTGCTTGAGCTTCTCTTTTGCTCTACCTCTAGCCCTTCCCCCCCCACACACACTTTCTCTCTAATAAATAAATATTTTAAAATAATAATAATAGTAAGACTTAAAGTAGACTTATTCTTTGATCCATGGCCTACACAATGGATGTTGTCTTAGGCATGAAAACAATGTGACTCTCAGTGGGCATCTCCATCAGAACTCTTGGGTGACCAAGTGCAGTGTCAGTGAGCAGTCATATTTGAAAGGAATCTTTTCTTCTAAGTAGTAGGTCTCAACAGTGGGCTTAACATACTCAGCAAACCAGATGCACTGTCATCCAGGCTTTGCTATTCTAAATTAGAGAGCACAGGCAGATTGTTGCTCTAAATTAGAGAGCACAGGCAGAGTAGACTTCGCATAACTCTTGAGGACCCTAGGATTTTCAAATGGTGAATGAGACTGGTTTCAGCTTATTCACCAGCTGCATTAGCCCCTAGAAAAGAGTCAGCCTGTCCTCTGAAACTTTGAAGCCAGGCACTGACTTCTCCTTTCCAGCCATGAAAGTCCTAGATGACACCTTCTTTCAATAGAAGGCTGTCTGCATATATTGAATATCTGTCACTGAGTGTGGCCACCTTCATTAATGATCTGAGCTAGATCTTCTGGAAACTTCTTGTAGCTTCTCCATCAGCATTTGCTGGTTCACCTTGTACTTTGTTGTTATGGAGATGGCTTCTTTCCTTGAAACCCATGAACCAATATCCATTAGCTTTAAACTTCTCTCCTGCTACTCCTTACCTCTCGCAGCCTTCCTAGAATTAAAGAGACTTAGGCCCTGGTCTATATTAGGCTGTGGCTCAAGGGAAATGTTGTAACTGGTTTGATTTTCTATTCAGATCACTAAAACTTTTTCTGTGTCAGCCATGAGGATTTTGCATTTCCTTATCATTACCATGTTCACTGGAATAACACTTTCCACTTTCTCCAAGAACTTTACCTTTGTATTTACAACTTGGTTAACTGATGCAAGAGGCCTATCTCAGCTTTCAACATTACTTGCTCACTAAGCTAAATCATTTCTAGCTTTGATTTAAAGTGAGAGACTTATAATTCTTCTTTCACTTTAACACTTAGAGACTGTCATAGGGTTTCATTCATTCATAATTTCAATATTGTTGTGTCTCAAGAAGTAGGGAGACCCAAGGGGAGGGAGAGAGGGGAATGGCCAACCAGTGGAGCAGTCAGGACACACACAACATTTATCCATTAAGTTCATCACCTCACATGGGCACATTCGGGAGCACCCCAAAACAATTACAACAGTAACAACAAAGATCACTGATCATAGATCGTCTTAACAAATATAATAATAGTGAAAAATTTTGAAATATTGTGAGAATCACCAAATGTGACAGAGACCAAGTGAGAAAATGCTGTTGGAAGAACATTGCTGGTAGACTTGCTCAACACAGGGTTGCCACAAACCTTAAATTTATACAAAATGCAAAAGCACAGGAAATTTATACAAATACAAATTGATACAAATTTATACAAAATGCAAAGCACAGGAAAGCAGAGTGCAATAAAACAAGGTATGCCTGTAATTTTGTCTCACTGGTGACTGGATCATAAGAAGAGCCAAAAGTTAGAGGCAAAAGGTTGCAATGTTTTGGATGAATTTTATAGGAATCTACTGAAGGAACTGTAGGAAATCCCAGAAATTTAACTCCTATTATTCCCAGATTTTTCTGAATCTCAAGTCCTCAATCCTAATTTCAGTGAAGAATGATTTATTTCTCTTTACCTATCAACCTTATGAATAGACATGTTGGTGAAATCTTACAATGACAATTGTAAAACTTTTAAACGGGAAGAGACTTTAGAGATTGTCTAATTTTTTGAGTTTCCAGAACCTGACTCTGACTCATAAGCAATGAGTCACCATTTCTCCAGGATTTTGCAAATGGAGATTCCCCTACCTACTGCCAGGGGGTGTCAGCGTACCTCATCTTTCCCCTTTTCCTGCCTAGGCCCCCTCCCACACACCTCTCCCTGTCTGAGTACCCAACATTCCAAATAGTTTTTGTCCTTAGGTTATGAAGTGTTATCTATGGCTCCAAAGTGGCGGTGATAAAAGCCAAGCAGGAGAAAGAAAGTGATATGGAACAATTGGAGATGAAAATAAACATGCCCCAGACATGGGGAAATTGAAAGTGTGGCGTGTCTGAGGAAGAATAGCTCTTTCCAACATGGGAGAGAGAGATAGGGAGAGGTCAATCTGCACAGGCTCCTTGTAGAGGATAAATGAGAGGTTATTCTTCCCAAACCAATAGAATTCAAGGTCATGAATGCTAAAGGGGAGTAAAAGCCAAGTTAGTCAGCACCTGATCTTCTAATGAATATGTAATCTTGCCTTTGTTCTAGAGAAACAAACTGAGATTAGCTGAAATTTTTTCTAAAAGACTTTCTTCTACGAGGAGGGCCACCAGCTCTCAGAAAGGCTCTTCTCCATGATCTGCTAGCACATATCTAGAACCTTACCAGTGGCTTTAAGTCATAAAAATATATGTCTATGGGTACACAGAGAATTGTCCCAAAGACTCAATATATAATAGTTGATCAGTAAATGTTGATTGAATGAATACCCCCAGGTCAGGTTCTTTTGTTGTTGTTGTTGTTGTTGTTATTTAAAATCTTGTTTATTTATCTGACAGAGAGGGAACACAAGCAGGGAGTGTGGGAGACAGAGAAGCAGGCTTCGCAGGGAGCCTGATGTGGGGCTCAATCCCTGGACCATAGGACCATGACCTGAGCTGAAAGCGGAGGCTTTAACCCACTGAGCCACCCAGGCGCCCCAAGTGGTTCTGTTATTTTCCTTGCTTTGTCACAACTATGCCTATATCTTATTTTGCCATCTGAAGTTTAAGAAAAACCAAATCAAACAAGAAATCATAAGACTTGCCTCTCAAGGAAATTTACTTGAAAACAAAGGTTTGCCTGAGGTTTGTGTTTTAAGCCCTTTCTATAGCTGGTGTTCTGAGCTCACCTGCCAGGATCTCAGTTCAAGTCATTGTCATCTGAAAAGCCCCTGAAGAGTTTTAGTAATCTTTGTCTGTAATCTTTCTAAATTTCATGCTCGTATTATTAATGTGCTAAACCTGCTAGCTCTCTGTGGTACTCAGAATAAAGTCCAAACTCCTTAACCTAGCTTATTAGGCCGTTTGTGATTATGATCCCTTCTTGCTTCCCAGCCTCTTCTCATCCCTTGGCCCTCTGCACTTCTATGCAGAAATTTTTTGCAGGATCACAAATATACCATACTCTGTCCTTCAAGCTCCTTCTCATATTGTACGCTCAACCCAGAACACTATTTTCTCTTCTCTCCTCCTTCCTATATTGGCGGGTCAACAAGCAGCAAGTCTTCAGGTCTTTCTCAACTTACCTTCTCAAAGAGGAAGCCATCCCGGACACTGCCACACCCTTCCTTCTGCCAGAATTTTTTATCTGTCCCCCAAGTCCCCTCTGCGAGACCAGAAGTCATGCACTGCTGGGGTGCGGGGAGAGGAGTCACATAAACTCCGATAGGCCTGGTAATCTGGGGGGTGCAGACAATCTGTGGAGTCTTCTGTGGGGTCACTATGGGAGTTTATGGGTCTCATATGTCTCCCTATGCTTCTGTCTCTCATAAGACTGCGAATTCTGCGGTGATGTGGCCCATTGCCATTCTGCCCCACATAACTGCTCCTTTATAATTCTAGGCCCTGTACTGAGTGCAGGGAGACAACGAAGGAAAACTAAAGAAATTAATGTGTGCATTCAACTTTAATACCTAACAAGGTCATGGATAGTTCTATGATAGAACTTTAAAAAAAAAAAAGAAAAGGTACTGTTATGTTAATTATGCTCCAGAGAGCATAATTAATTGTTTTTAAGTTTTGGAAAGAGCACAAGTGGAGGGACATTTGAGCTGGGCCTTAACGGTATGGCAATTGGCAGAAACATTAAATAACTATATTTCAAAGAGAGAAAATATAACACCAAGAGTACAGAGATGCGATGCCCGACTCTTGACTTTGACTCAGGACATGATCTCCGGGTCCTGGGATCGAGCCTCGCATGAGACTCCCCACTTGGCAGGAGTCTCTTCTACCTCTCCTTCCACCTCTCCCCCCCAAAATAAATAAATAAATAAACTTAAAAAAAAATAGTACAGAGGTAGTCTGTGTGACCAGATTAAGGAGTGAATTGGGAGGGTGGAAATCAAGGTCAGTTGTGTAAGGTTTTGAGTGCTTAGCACTTTCATCAATAAGAATTTTGCATTGCAGGCAACAATCATTGAAGAATTTTGAGCACAAGAGTGATATAATTAGATCAATGTTTAGAAATATTTTTCACTATATTTACTATAAAACAAAGCATACTTCTTTTTTTCCCCCCTTCTTCACTTATTCCAGAGAAATATATGTCGGATAAAGTGCTAAAAGTTCTTTATAATCCTACTCACTAGAATTAATCATTTAGTATAATGCTCCATATTTTTCCTGTGCACATGTATATGTGTGCAGTGTATTTATATATGACTCATTCATTTCATAACAATGAGATCATTCTAACCATACTTTGCCTTTTTTGAAGTAATAGTATCTTCTCTTTTTTTTTTTAAGATTTTCTTTGAGAGAGAGAGGACACTCCCACATGTACGAGCAGGCACTGAGGGGGCATGGAGGGGCGCCTGGGTGGCTCAGTGGGTTAAAGCCTCTGCCTTCAGCTTGGGTCATGATCCCAGCATCCTGGGATGGAGCCCTGCATCGGGCTCTGCTCAGCGGGGAGCCTGCTTCCTCCTCTCTCTCTGCCTCTCTGCCTACTTGTGATCGCTCTGTCAAATAAATAAATAAAATCTTTTAAAAAGGGGGGTGCGCGCCTGGGTGGCTCGGTGGGTTGAGCCGCTGCCTTCGGCTCAGGTCATGATCTCAGGGTCCTGGGATCAAGTCCCGCATCGGGCTCTCTGCTCAGCGGGGAGCCTGCTTCCCTCTCTCTCTCTCTGTCTGCCTCTCTGTCTACTTGTGATCTCTCTCTATCAAATAAATAAATAAAATCTTTTAAATAAATAAATAAATGAATAAATAAATAAAAAGGGGGGGCAGGGAGAAGCAGACACCGTCTGAGCAAGGAGCCAGACCTAGGGATGGATGTGGATCTCCACATGGGGCTCCATCCCAGGACCCTGAGATCATGACCTGAGCCGAAGGCAGAGGCTTAACCCACTGAGCCACCCAGGTGCCCATCTTTTTACTTTACATATTTATGTACTTCTTCTCTCTTTTTTTTTTTTATAGTGAATATATATTATTTTTAAAATACACAGTGAAGAGAGGCACATGACTGTCTCAGTCAGTGGAGCATGACGCTCTTGATCTCGGGGTTGTGAGTTCAAGCCCCACAATGGGCAAAGAGCTTACTTGAAAAAAAAGAGTAAAATAGACAGTGAATAAACATATACTCAGACAAGTTTTCAAGTCAATATATATAGTTATATTTTATTCTTTTTAAGAATGACATTGTATTTTATTGATAGCTATACCATTTATTCATTCTCCAGTTACGGAGAGCCCACTCTACAGCAGATATCAAGCTGGGGATTGAAGGAAGCAACAAGCACTTTATTATTTTTTTTTTAAGATTTTATTTATTTATTTGACAGAGAGAGATCACAAGTAGACAGAGAGGCAGGCAGAGAGAGAGAGGGAAGCAGGCTCCCTGCAGAGCAGAGAGCCTGATGCGGGACTCGATTCCAGGACCCTGGATCATGACCTGAGCTGAAGGCAGAGGCTTAACCCACTGAGCCACCCAGGTGCCCCAGCAATAAGCGCTTAAACAGAAATTAGCAGAGAAGGATCTTCTTTAGAAGATTGAGCAGGGAAGGCCTTTCTTAGTAGTGACAGTGAAGCTGGGACCTAAAAGAATATGATAACTTTGGAAGAAAAGAGCATTCTTGGCAGAGGGAACATATTTACAGGGCCCTAACCAAAAGAGCTTAGATATTTCCTGGGAAATTGAAAAAAATATCAATGTTGTAACTGCTAAGTCAGGGGGAGTAATAGTGCAAGGTGAGATAATAGGCAACATTTTTTAAAAAACAAATTTCCTTAGACATTGGTCTTGTGTCCAGACTTCCTTTAAGTCCATGCTACAGTGATCATCTTTGTACTTGAATCTGTATATACTGTGGCAGTATTTTATAGGATCTCTGCACAGCAGAAATCATGGATCAAAACGTATGAATATTCAAATTTTGGTAGATAGGGTTAAGCTGCTGTCTAAAAAAGTTTATAAATTTTACATTTATTCCGAGTGTCTATTTTCTAAAACTTGAGCCAGGCTTCAGTATTGTCAGTCGTCATAATTTTTACCAACCCCTACAGGGGACATAAAATAAACAAAAACAAAACCCTTTTCATTTTCATTTGTTTTGTTACTAAATTTGGATGTCTTTTTGTTTTGGCCATTACTGATTTTTCCCATTCAAAAGCTAGTTCCTGTGCCTATTATTGTCTTTTGTTGTTTCCTTCTTTTTATTGCTCTGAAAGATCTCTTTGTATATTACGAAAATCAAGCCTTTGTCGTTTAATTGCATGCTTCCTTGCCAACTTTTTTTAATTGGACGGTGTTTTATAACAATAGAAAGTGTTAACTTTATGTGGTCGCATTTGTAAGGTCTATCCTTTATAATTTGCATGTTACATGTTTTGCTTAGAACAGATTTGTGTTTTATTTTTTGTAAGATTTTATTTATTTATTTATTTGACAGACAGAGATCACAAGTAGGCAGAGAGAGAGGAAGAAGCAGGCTCCCTGCTGAGCAGGGAGCCCAATGCGGGGCTCGATCCCAGGACCCTGGGATCATGACCTGAGCTGAAGGCAGAGACTTTAACAAACTGAGCCACCCAGGCACCTCCAGATTTGTATTTTAAAAAGCAACTATAGGCGCACCTGGGCGGCTCAGTGTGTTAAGTGGCTGACTCATGATCTCAGGGTCATGGGATCAAGCCCTGAATCGGGTTCTGCACTTGGCTCAGTCTGCTTGTTCCTCTCCCTCTGCTCCTTGCCCTACCCCCCAAGCTTACTGGCTCTCAAATAAATAAATAGTAAAATATTTTTTAAAAGGCAACTATAGTGTTGTGAGGTTTATGATTATGCCTGGGGAAATTGAAGAAAATGAGACAAGTTAGTATTGACTGCAAATTAAGGCAGTGACTATGAGCATGAGGAATAGAGCTCACCTATGTAAAGTGTTCAAGGGTTTTCAGTACATTTGCAGAAATTTGCAACCATGAATCAGTTTTTATCACCCCAGAATTAGCCCCATGATCATTAGCAGTCTTTCTGCATTCCTCCTTAACCTCTCCCAGCCCTTGGCAACTGCTAAACTACTTTCTGTTCCTATGGGTTTGCCTATTATGGACATTTCATGAAGGGAATCATAAAATACATAACCTTTTGTGACTGGCCTCTTTTACTTAGCATGATGTTTCAAGGTTCATCCATATTGTAACATGTACTTCATTCCTTTCTATGAATAAATAATACTTAGTTATATGATGATTATATGGCATTTATTTACCCATTGATCACTAAATGAACATTTGGGTTTCTTCCATTTTTTAAAATTTTTAAAAATCTTTTAAAGATTTTTATTTACTTATTTGACAGACAGAGATCACAAGTAGGCAGAGACAGAGGGAAAAGCAGACTCCCCGCTGAGCAGAGAGTCCAATGCGGGGCTCCATCCCAGGACCCTGGGATCATGACCCAAGCCAAAGGCAGAGAGGCTTTAACCCACTGAGCCACCCAGGCGCCCCGGGTTTCTTCCATTTTTGACTATAATGAATAATGATGTTATGAACATTCTTATCCATTTTTTTTGAAGATTTTATTTATTTAACAAAGAAAGATCACAAGTAGGCAGAGAGAGGGGGAAGCAGGCTCCCCGTTGAGCAGAGAGCCCGAGGCAGAGCTCGATCCCAGGACCCTGATATCATGACCTGGCCGAAGGCAGAGGCTTAACCCACTGAGCCACCCAGGCACCCCTCTTATCCATGTGTTTATGTGGACATAGGTTTTCAAGTCCCTTACACATACATTGGAGTGAAATTGCCAGGTCATATAGTAACTCTGTATTTAACTATTTTCCAAAGCACCACACCATTTTACATACCCACCAGTACTTGTGAAGGTTCTCATTTATCCATATCCTTGGAACAACAATTGTTATTTTCTTTTTTATTATAGCTATTTTGGTGTTTGTAAATTGGAATCTCAGTATGAATTCAATTTGCATTTCCTCAAAGACTAAAGATGTTCTTTGCTTATTGGCCATTTGTGTATCTTCTTTGGAGACATGTATGTTCAAGTCCTTTGCCCATTTTTATTGGATTATCATTTTGTTAAGTTATAATTTTTTATTTCCTTTGGTGGGGCTCAAACTTACCACCCCAAGATCACAAGTCACATGCTCTACTGACTGAGCCAGCCAGGTGCCCCAAGTTGTAAATTCTGTTGTTTGTTTGTTTGTTTGTTTTTTAATTAGGCTCCATGCCCAACATGGGGCTTTGAACTCACAAACCTGAGCAGAGGTCAAGAGTCAGACACTCAACCAACTGAGCCACCCAGGTGCCCCCCAAGTTGTAAATTCTTATATATTCTAGATACATTCCTTATCAGATATATGAGTTATATTTTCTCAGACTACATGGGTTGTTCTTTTGCTTTCTTGATGGTATTCTTTGAAACACAAAAGTTTTATGTTGATGAAGTCCAATTTCTCTCATTTTTCTTTCGTTACTTGTACTTTTGATATTATATTGAAAGACCCGCGGATCCCCTTACCCAAGAATCCAACACTGCCACTGGATGCAATCAGCAAGAGGTTCTTTATTGTTACGCAGGCGCCTGCGGGTGGTCAGCGCGCGCCTGCGGGTGGTCAGCAGCTCCTGCTAGCTGAGCACACCCGGCTGGGGTGGTGCCGGGTTTTTATAAACAGGTACAAACAAGTTTTGGGTGGGGCGCAACTGATTGGTTGACAGTTAGAACTTTTGAAAAAGGCATACGTGGAGTTTGCTGATTGGCTCTAAGGACCCACGCGCGGGAAGAGAGAGGCGGGAAGGGGGAACAAGCTGATTGGTTCTGAGGGCCCGCGCGGGAGGAGAGAGGCGGGAAAGGGGAACAAGAAGGGGGAAGGTAGGAATGCCATCATGGCGTCTCTATTATTTCTATAAGCCAAGCGGTTACAGAAGGGCAAAAGAGCGATTAATAAGCAACTAATAACCTAATTAATAACCTGGTCTATACCTCAAAGCCAGCGGTTTACAGAAAAGCAAACAAGCGGTTAGTTATCCTATCTATCTTCTAGGGGAGGAGTCTTTCAATATCACAAAAAGCTTCATCTGACCCAGGTCAAGAAGGTCTACATTTAGATCTGTGAACGATTTTGAGTTAATTTTTATAGTATGAAGAAGAGGAAGAGGTCCAACTTCATTCTTATGTTCATGGATATCCAGTTATAAACAGTACTGTTTTCAAAATAAAATTTGATCTTTTCAATAACTAGTTCAATATTAAGGGACATTTTCTGAAAACAGTTTTGAAAGTACTCGATGGCTTAAAAATGAAGGAGATAGAAGCATCAGAAATTTTAGTTCAGGAACTAGATAATTATTAATGCCATTAACCCAAGTGGGGAAATCAGGGGAGAAAAAGCACAAGCAGATTTGGAAGATCAGTTTTGAGCATGTTGAGCTTGAGGTACTTATAGGATATCCAGGTGGAGATTCATAGCAGGCAATTATAAATTTGGTCTGAATTCAAAAGTGTGTTTGTTGAGTGACTCAGTGGGTTAAGCATCTACCTTTGGCTCAGGTCGTGATCCCGAAATCTCAGGATCAAGCAGACCAGCATGGGGCTCCCTGCACAGTGGGGAATCTGCTTATCCCTCTGACCCTCTATCTCAAATAAATAAATAAAATCTTAAAAAAGAATAGAGTGAAAACCCAATATTGAAGTCTCTTCTGTGAGAGAGGTTGAGAACATGAGAAGTTGTTCAAAGATGAACCTGATGTTTAAGAGTCATTGAGGAGGAAGAAGTAAGGGGTGGAAAGTAGAACTAAGAATTAGAAAAAGTTGAGGACTACCTAGAACTAACTTAGTGTGGGAACTAAGAGAAATTGGGGGGCTCACTAACAATTTAAATGATGAAAATAGGTTCCATTGGGCAATAGTTTTACAATTAGGTTATTCAATGTCTTTTGCAACCGGACCTTCAGTAGAGAGGCTGCAATGGAATGTGGGGAAGAGTGCTTGAACCTTCAAACAAAAACACTTTTTCTATGGAAATTATTGCTAAAGACTGTACCTGCCCTCTTGGTAGCCTCAAGGAAGGAGCACAAGAGGACAGAGTGCTTTTCATTTCCTCTAATTCTGTCTCTCCACTCCAACTTAATACAACTGAGATAAGCCTGGAATGTTGTAGCAAGACTTTCCAAAGACTAGGAGATAAAAGAAGAGAAAAAAAAAATACAAAAGTTACAATTAATAGATACTTGTCTTTCAGTGAAGTGGTTCACAGAAGACCTATCTTGCCAAGAAGCTCCTGGCCTAGCTCCATTTATCAGAGGCCAACCTTGTACTTCTTAGGAGAGTCTTCAAACACATCAAACTGAAAGTCTAAGGGAACAAGGTCTGGTTTCCTTATACATATGTGTAAGAGTTCTGGTTTCCTTTTTATGGACCTCCCTCTATTCTCCAGATGAAAGAATGTCTCCCTTTTCTGAGGGAAACCATACCTTCTCAGAAGCTTGTAGCCATAGGCATAGGTGATAGCCTTATTTCATAAAATAAATAAAATTCTAGTCGTACCAAAGATATTGCTAGTGGCAGGTCTGTAATTTCATATAGAGGTCTGAATTTCTGTGCAGACCATTAGCTATTCTGGAATATGTTGATGCTGAATAGGAAGGAAAGAAATAGAAGCAGGGAGTATAAATCGCTCTTTGGGAGAATTCAAAGGTGAAGAGTACCTTGACAGAATACTTCAGAGCAGTTGAGGTATGGGAAGAATGAGAGAATTTCAGGATGGAGATACTTTAGGATTTCATTGGCAGCAGGAAAGGATAAGCAGAAAGTGAGAGATGGGAATAATAGATGGAACAGTGTCCTGGACCATTGATAGGATAAGATATGGAAAATAAAAATTTCTAAAATCGGCAGGGTTTTAGAATGAATGGAATAAGGGTGAGGTGAGGGTAAGGAATGAAAATTAACAAAATCCGTTTTCTAAAAAAGCATGGGGTCTGGTGATCTGGGTAAATGAGGCAAACAGGGATGAGATTGGCGTCTGAAAAAGCTGGCAAAGGGTTGTTTCTCGGAAGTGTTTTCTCTGTACCTTAAAATCTTGAGCAAAATACTCCTGTAGAGAGAAGTCATTTCCTGTACTTAACCCTCTGCGCATAACTACTTGGTTGTCTGAATCTTTTTTCTGTCCCTCTATTATATTAATTTCATTTCTGCCACAGGGCCTGCCTGGAGATGTCCTCTTCAAATGCCAGTTTCCTGAGTCGCTTGCCCAGAGTTGTATCTCACCCACCTGGAAACCCCTCAGGATTGGTTTAGGCTTCTTTGATACTACTCCGAGGATGCTGAAAAGAGAAAGAGTGAATAGAACTATAGAGAGGATTGCTACTGTTGTAAATACATAGTCCTCGGGGCACTGAGTGGCTCAGTTGGTTAAGCATCCAACTCTTGATTTCGGCTCAGGTTGTGATATCATGGTCATGGGATGAAGCCCCACATCAGGTTCTGTGCTCTGTGCAGAGTCCACTTGAGATTCTGTCGCTCTCTCTCACTCCCCCATTGCTCGCATTCTGTCTTTCTCAAATAAATAAATAAAATCGTTAAAAAAAATTTTTTTTAAAGGGTTCCTGGGTGGCTCAGTCCGTTGGGCATCTGCCTTAGGCTCAGGTCATGGTCCTAGAGTCCCAGGATTGAGCCCTGCATTGGACTCCCTGCTCAGTGGGGAGCCTGCTGCTCCCCTTGCCCCTTACCCTACTCATGCTCTCTCTCTCTCTCACTCTTGCTCTTCCCTTCTCTCTCAAATAAATAAATAAGTAAAATCTTTTAAAATTTTTTAAAATAAATAATAAAATAGTAAAAAAATAAATTCGTAGTCATCTGTCTCACTGAGTTATAATGCTCAGCAATCTGTAATTATCTAGTCCAATTTCCTACCAAATGTAAGAAATTAATTCAGTTCATCTATATAATTATTTGATTATCCATTTATTCAACAAATAATGGGACGCCTGGGTGGCTCAGTTGGTTGAGCAGCTGCCTTCGGCTCAGGTCGTGATCCCGGCGTCCTGGGATCGAGTCCCGCATCGGGCTCCTTGCTCGGCGGGGAGCCTGCTTCTCCCTCTGCCTCTGCCTGCCATTCTGTCTGCCTGTGCTTGCTCTCTCCCCCCCTCTCTCTCTGATAAATAAATAAAATCTTTAAAAAAAAAACTGTTTAAACAAATATTAATTGAGCATCTAGTATGTATCTAGTTCCTTCTAGACATTAAGAGTATGGGTCAAATAATGTTGATAGACAAGGTCCCTGTTGAAATGGGGACAGACAATAAACAAAGAATTTCAGATAATGATAAGAGCTATGAGAAAAATTAAAACAGGGAGGTATGATAAATGATGGGTGGGTAGAAGGGCAACATAGCCTGCTGGAAGAAGGCCTCTCTGAATAGCAGGCTTTGAGCTCAGACCTGAATAACAAGAAGGAATCTGAGCATTTGAAGACATTTCCAGGCAGGCCCTGCAGCAGAAATGAAATTAATATAATAGAGGGAGAGAAAAAGACCTGATATGGCTGGAGCTTAGTGAATCTGGGGAATAGTGGTAGAAATAAAGCAGGAAAGAGGGAATCATAGGGGTCAGATATAGTTCTGATACCTTTGTGAAGAATGAATTATAGATTAAGAATGAGTCATTAAGACTGATTAAAAGACTCATTGCTAGAGTGCGCAGCTGGCTCAGTCAGTAAAGCATGTATGTGACTCGTGATCTCGGGATTGTGAGTTCGAACCCCATGTTGGGTGAAGAGATCACTTTAAAAAAGTAAATAAGGGGCGCCTGGGTGGCTCAGTGGGCTAAGCCTCTGCCTTCAGCTCAGGTCATGATCTCAGGGTCCTGGAATCGAGCTCTACATCAGGCTCTCTGCTCAGCAGGGAGCCTGTTTCCCCCTGCCTCTCTGCCTGCTTGTGATCTCTCTCTCAGTCTCAAACAAATAAATAAAATCTAGGGGCGCCTGGGTGGCTCAGTGGGTTAAAGCCTTCGCCTTTGGTTCAGATCATGTTCCCAGGGTCCTGGGATAGAGCCCCGCATTGGGCTCTCTGCTCCTCGGGGAGCCTGCTTCCTCCTTTCTCTCTGCCTGCCTCTGCCTACTTGTGATCTCTGTCAAATAATAAAGTCTTTAAAAAATAAAATCTAAAAAATAAATAAAAAAATAAAATCTTTATAAAAAGAGAGACTTATTGCAATAGATAAAGTGATAAATTATGATGGTTTTGACAAGGGTGAGGCAGTAGAGAGTGGAAGAAATCTGGGTATATTTTGGAGGTAAAGCTGACAATACTTGCTATTGTGTTAAATGTGGAAGGTACAGGAAAGAGAGAACCTCTGAAGAGCTGCTAGCATGTTGGCTTTTGCAAAAGGGTGAATAGTGATAATGTTTGCGAAGATGGAAAAGACCATATGTGAGATGCCTTTTACCCACTGAAGGAGAGAGAGCAGGCAGGCAATGGATTTGTGACTCTGGAAATCAGGTCAGCAGTGGAAAACTTATTACCTTACAAGGCAGCCCTTTATATTTTGGATAGCTTTAATTACTAGAAACTTCTTTCCATGACGTTGAGATTATTAAAAATGTAATAGAAGTGTGATGCCTACTTCCATTTGGGATTACTGAAAAATAGATATTTTGGGAAGCACAACAAATATTTGAAGAAAGTTATCGTGTTGTCCACCATCCTCTTATTCTCTAAGCTAAATAATCCTAGTTCCCTCAGCTGCTCTTGACTACCTTTTTTTTTTTTTAAGATTTTATTTATTTATTTGACACAGAGAGAAAGATCACAAGTAGGCAGAGCAGCAGGCAGAGAGGGAGGGGGAAGCAGGCTTACTGGTGAGCAGAGAGCCCGATGCGGGGCTCGACCCCAGGACCCTGAGATCATAACCTGAGCCGAAGGCAGAGGCTTAACCCTCTGAGCCACCCAGGCACCCTTGCTCTTCATTACCTTGTTTCAAGATATTTCAGCCTCCTAGTCATATTTTTTGGAGAGTAGGATGCCAAGGACTAAAGTGATATGGATAATATAGCCCAAACATAGGACTAATATCCTTCTGATTTGTTATTCGTTCAAAAATATGTTTGTTTACTTTTTTTTAAAAGATGTCATTATTAGAGAGAGACAGAAAGTGGGAATGGGGGGTGGTGGGCAGAAGGAGAGGGAAAAGCAGATGCCCCGCTGAGCAGGAAGCCCATAATGAAGCTATAAGATCATGACCTTAGCCGAAGGCAGATGCTTAACCCACTGAGCCACCCAGGTGCCCCTATGTTTGTTCACTTTTTATAATTTGTCAGTTTCCTTTCTTGATGTCATTAGTGTGTTAGGGCTCCCACATGTGACATTGGACAGCTCTTCTAATTGTCTTGCTGATTTAGAAATCAGATAACAAATTTATGCTCTGTAAGAATTTTTAACATTTTGTATTGTATGTTGGGAATATTTTATAGTAATTTAGAAAGAGAGGAAGAACATGGTTTCTGAGAGGGACCATCAGAGCTCTCCTATGAAGAAGGCTTTGCACTCTTGTGAAAAAAATCTTTTTTCCTTTGTAACTTACATTCAAAATAAGTTAGTTTGGGATGCCTGGGTGGCTCAGATGGTTAAGCATCTGCCTTGGGCTCAGGTCATGATCCCAGGGACCTGGGATCAAGTCCCCATCAGGCTTCTTGCTCAGCAGGGAGCCTGCTTCTCTCTCTCTCTCTCTCCTGCTTTGCACTGGCCCACACATGCTCTCTATCTCTCTGATAGATAGATAGATAGATAAAATCTTCTTTTTTTAAAAGATTTTATTTATTTATTTGACAGAGAGAGAGACAGCGACAGAGAGAACACAAGCAGTGGGAGAGAGAGAAGCAGGCTTCCCGCTGAGCAGGGAGCCTGATGAGGGGCTCCATCCCAGGACCCTGGGATCATGGTCATGAGCCGAAGGCAGATTGCTTAACAACTGAGCCACCCAGGTGCCATAAATAAAATCTTTAAAAACAAATACAAAAGAAGTCAGTTTCCCAAATAGTTGAGTTCCAGATAGGTGAGGTATTGCACTCTTTTACCCAAGGATTTCCTAAGGGAATGCTTCTCACTCAGCAGTGATGTTGCTCCCCAGGGACATTTGGCATTTTCTGCAGAAGTATTTGGTTGCTGTGACTGTGGCAAAGAGAAGGCTACTGGCATCTAGTGGGTGGAGAACATCTTACAAGACACGGGACTAGCCCCAGTAACAGAGAATTATCTGGCCCAGGGTAGTATCTAGGTTTTAAAACCCTGCTCTGTGGTATTTTGCTGCTTTTGAGGAGTGAGGGGGTCTAACCTTTTGAAAAAAAGCTAAGTGAAACCTTAGGTGAAAAGCTGACATGATGTAAACTTAATGAGTTAATTATGCATCCAATTAATCCCCCCTCTTTCCTTTTATTGCATGCCAACCATCTGTTAGTAATCTTTCCAGAATTTAATGGGAAATTAATGAACCACTGATTCTCACTTAGAAAAATTTTCATAGCTCCCAGGTTTTTTGTTTGTTTGTTTTGCTTTGCTTTTTGAGTTTACTTATTTGTCTTTTTAGTAATCTCTGCACTCAGTGTGGAGCTCAAACTCAGGACCGGAAGACCAAGAGTGGTATCCTCTTCCAAGTGATCTAGCCAGGCATCCCTACAATCTTTTGTCTCCCAATCTCCATAATTTTTAGAATATTTACAATTGTAATAAAAAAAATAACTAGTGTTCAATGATCAAATTTGGGCATTTTTATATGCTTTTTATCTGAAGGAAAATTACACTCTCCCCTTTCTCATTGCCCTTCCTGGCCTTTAGTTTCTCTTCCCCATATTTCATTTATTTTTTTCCAGTAGAAGGGTCACGTTTGAGGCACCGGGGTGGCTCAGTTGTTAAGCCTCTGCCTTTGGCTTGGGTCATGATGCCAGGGTCCTGGGATCGAGCCCTGCATCTGGCCTGCTTCTCCTTCTCCCACTCCCCCTGCTTGTGTTCCCTCTCTTACTGTGTCTTTCTCTGTCAAATAAATAAAATCTTTTTTTTTTTTTTAAAAAAAAAGGTCATATTTCTTGAAAAGGGGATAATCCTACTTTTCTTCCATCATCTTTTTTTTTTTTTTAAGATTTTATTTATTCATTTGACAGACAGAGATCACAAGTAGGCAGAGGCAGGCAGAGAGAGAGGAAGGGAAGCAGGCTCCCTGCTGAGCAGAGATCCCAATTCAGGGCTCCATCCCAGGACCTTGGGATCATAACCCGAGCCGAAGGCAGAGGCTTTAACCCACTGAGCCACCCAGGTGCCCCCCATCATCTCTTAATATTAGATAAATACGATACAACTTCAACTGAAGGCTTTGTTCTCCTTATCTTTCAGGGGCTCCAGTGAGGCATGCAGCTATTTTGGAATGTGGCTATCCTCATAAAACCCTCTAGTGTGTTACTAGTGAGACAGGCAGGGGCAGAAGTCCCTGTCCTGTCATTGTTTGCACTTAGAGGTAGAGGTGTGGGAGACAAAAGAATGCTGTTCACTGCACGTCCTCCACGGTGGGAACATGCTGGTCTTTTCCTGGGGCTGTTTCATTTCTTGGTATTGACTGCAGGTGTCAAGATCAAAGAGGAAATAATGAGACAGGAATAAAGAGCTTCATTCTCCGAGTACCTGAAAGGAGTGAGGGCAGATGGAAACTTAAAAGTAAAAGGGAAGAAATAAATTCCTTCCTCAGCCATTCCTGAAAAGAACAACCAGGTAGCTCTTTTCAGATGCTTCTGCGTTTTCAATACAACTGTGTTACCACTCAGGATCTGGTGGCAAAAATAATCCTTCCCCTATGTTTAGAGCTGGAAATTCACCCATTCATTGTTTCTTTCATTCAGATACTTGTTGAATGTGTCTATATATTCCAGGCACATAAATGAACCAGGAAAGCTTCTGAAAACCTGGAAATTTCAAATGTTTATTTGAAAGAGGAATGATGAGTGAATGCCTAGTTAATAGTTAAAGTATTTGTATAATTTATTACCTTTCTTCCTTGGGGTAATGAATCACTAAGCATTTATGTAGGTGATATATTTGTGGAATTCTTGAGATTGCAGAGAATAAAACAACTAGGTCCTTCTCCTTCAGCCTTAAGACCACCTTTTAGAGATACCTGGACGGCTTAATCAAGTAAGTGTCTTGTCTTTGGCTTAGGTCATGATCTCAGGATTCTGGGATTGAGTCCTACATCAGGCTCCTTGCTCAGCAGGGAGTTTGCTTCTCCCTCTCCCTCTGTCCATCTCCCCACTCATGCTCTCTCTCTCTTTCTCTGACAAGTAAATAAATAAAATCTTTTTAAAAAAATTATTTTTAAAGACCACCTTTTAGAATGAGCAGAGTGAAACAAGGCTGAATGACTTCACTAATCACTAGCTAGTGTGTAGCACAGCAGCCCAGGACCATAGTCTGAACTGCTACCTGGGTTTTCTAATTTTCAACCTTGTCTTTGTTCTAAAAATAGAAGTGAGAGAAGATGCTTTGCAGAAAGGCCTCTCCACCACCACCGCAACCAGGTTTGTTTCTATCCAGAAAGCCTTCTGACTGAAACAATAGACACGATCCTGAAATGAAACAAGAGTTTTGGGTTTAGGAGCAGGGTTGAGAGAATCAATGGAAAGAAGGAGATTAGAAAAAGCTCTGAACAAAGAGAGAACATATTTTAGTTGGGGCAAAGGATATAAGATGAAAGTGACATGTCTGGGATCCCTGGAGGACAAATAGTCCTATAAATAAAGGAAAAAATGCAGTAAGATTTGACTCCATTCCCCACCTAAGGGCATAGAGTCGAAGTAGCCTGTCTGGTATTCAAAGACCCCAGCAGCATAGCCTGAACCTGCTTTTCCAGCATTGTCTCTTAGTAGACTCCTCGAGGCACCCTGCTCTTCAGCTAAATTGGTCAAAGCCCTATTTCCCAACCTTCTGCCCAAGCTTCCTACAATCATACCATTGCCAAGGCCATTCCATTTTCCTGAAATGCCCTTCTGTAATCTCTGCCTCTCTCCTCTCTTCTCTCACTCATCTTCCAAGACCTATTCCAAATTCTAACTTCATGAAGTCTTTCTGGATTCTTTCCACATGAGCGGAATCTCTTAACACTTTGGCTTCCTTCAGAAATTTTTTATCTTGTTCCCTCCGTGGCCAGATTATAACCAACTTGAGGGGAGGGACTTGGGGTCTTCTGCATCATTCATTAGAGGGCTGTGTATTTTCATAGGCTCTCTGGATACATACTTATGTATATATCTTCATTTTTCTCAATGTTACCTTTTAGAAAACTCATAAAAATTTTTCTGTATTTAGAAAAACATTGTTTCTTATTTTTATTTTATTTTGTTTACTTATTTTTTTAAAGATTTTATTTATTTATTTGACAGAGAGGCAGGCAGAGAGAGAGGGAAGCAGGCTCCCTGCTGAGCAGAGAGCCCGCATCGGGACTCAGTCCCAGGATCCTGAGACCACAACCTAAGCCGAAGGCAGAGGCTTAATCCAGGCGCCCCTGTTTCTTATTTTTTATTAGCTGTTATCTTATCCAAAGATGAAGAGGTCCAAGTAAGAATGCAGCAAATATGTGAAAACAGAGGATGGAACTGAAAGAAGCCAAATTTCTGGCTAGGGTATGGAGACAAACCTAACTTTAGGAAAAGGGAGATACTGGAAAAGAGAATGGGATAGATAAAAGGAGCATTAAGACGGTGGCTTGTAGCCTGGGAGGTATGGGGAAAATAGAAGAGAAAGAAAGAGAAGGAGCT
Organism: Mustela putorius furo; assembly: GCF_011764305.1. Taxonomy (NCBI): domain Eukaryota; kingdom Metazoa; phylum Chordata; class Mammalia; order Carnivora; family Mustelidae; genus Mustela; species Mustela putorius. The sequence continues at coordinate 9,475,732 of NW_025422127.1, read as the reverse complement.
GTAGAAGTTCGGAGTTACAAATATTGAAAAGATGGAAAGAGGAATAATCAAGAGACCAGAGGTTTAGGTGTAAAGGAAAGATTTTAGCCTTTGGTTGTCTTTGGGAGGTGGCTCTCAGAAGTCCACAAACAAGAAAAGGAAGTGAAAAACCATACAGAAGGTTATCCTTTGTATAACCTCCCACTGATCCCTTCCTTGGAAATAAAAATGACTCAGGAAGGCATATGAGAGTAAACACTTCCATGAAACTGCTGCTATTCTCAGCAGGGTTCTGTGTGAAGTTGTTTTCACCAGAATCCTGTATGATCTGGTTCATCCTCTGACTGTGTCTCCCCTCCTGTGTCTCTACATATATTTCAGGTCCCTGGGTTTGCTTATGTCTCTTGCCTTAGAACAAACTATACTCTGGACCTCTTAACTGTGGGCAGTATGTTCCCATCCATTTCTATAAGTAAGTTGCTGATGGCATCTTTTTTTTTTTTTTTTTAAGATTTTAATTTATTTGACAGAGATCACAAGTAGGCAAAGAGGCAGGCAGAGAGAGGAGGAAGCAGGCTCCTTGCTGAGAGAGACTGATGAGGGGCTCGCAGGACCCTGGGATCATGACCTGAGCCGAAGGCAGAGGCTTTAACTCACTGAGCTGCCCAGGTGCCCCATCTTTTCTTTTTTTTTTTAGATTTTATTTATTTATTTGACACAGAGAGAGAGATCCCAAGTAGGCAGAGAGGCAGGCGGGGCGGGCAGTGGGGGCGGTGCACCAGTGCAGGGCTGGATCCTAGGACCCTGAGATCATGACCTGAGCCAAACGCAGAGGCGCAACCACTGAGCCACCCAGGTGCCCCTTTTGATGGCATTTTATTGCCATCAACTTGACTGACTATATCACTCCACTGTATCAAGTCTCATCTGTGTCTGTGTCTTTTTCTTTTGTCTTAGTCTTGTATTCTTGTCTCTGCCCTCTCTCCCATTCTGCTTCTGTCATAGTTTTTCTTACCAGCTGGCTTACTATGATTTCATCTCCATAGCAACCCCTCCCTAGGGAAGAATGAGGGGAGAGGGAAGGAAGAGAGAGCCTAGAATAGATGGACACTGAGAGACCGGATTGGGGTTGGGATAACCTTCTGTCCTGGAACAGAGTAGAAACAAACTATGTGGGTGAATTCCTGCGAAGTCACACAAAGTCTAAGAGAACAAAAATTTGGGGGCCCGAACCCAGCCCCTTCTAGCATACTCACTCAGAAATTCTTTTCTATTTATGCTTAGCTGTTGTCTCTTTATCCCTACCCTGTGATCCAAATTAACTAGTCTGTCTTTCTCTGTTTCTTGCCTTCATAATTCTTATACATGTATAGTTTCTGATAATGTTAAACTTGAAAAGGGATTTTCTTGAAGATTCATGAATATTCACATTAGAACCATAGGTTTTTATATATTTCTTATTTTATTTTTATTTTGTAAAGATTTTACTGAGGAGCACCTGTGTCTTTCAGTCAGTTAAGCATCTGCCTTTGGTTTCGGTCATGATCTGAGGGTCATGGGATCCATCCCCGTATTAAGTTCCTGCTCAGCAGTGATCTTGCTTCTCCCTCTCCCTCTGCCACTCCCCCTGCTTGTGCTCTCTTATTCTTTCTCTGTCAAATAAATAAAATCTTAAAAAAAAAAAAAAAAGATAAAATGTATTTATCTGAGAAAGAGAGCAGAAGCAGGGGGTAGTGGTAGAGAGAGAAGCAGACTTCCCACTGAGCAGGGAGCCCAATACCGACTCAATCCCAGGATCTTGGGATCATGACCTGAGCCACCCAGGCACCCACAAGGTCTCTCTTTAAATGTGCTTTAGTTTTTCACTAGGATTCATTATAGACATTAAGTGATCATTAAGTGATAATGAAGAACACTTGGAATGGCCTCAGAAAAGGATAAGAAAAGCGGGGGTGGGGAGGAGGAATGCCTGGGTAGTTGAGTTGGTTAAGCATCTGCCCTGGGCTCAAGTCATGATCCCAAGGTCCTAGGATTAAGTCCGGCATAGGGTTCCCTGCTCAGCGGGATCCTGCTTCTCCCTTCCCCTCTTCCCCTATCCCTTATCCTCTGCTCAAGTGCACACGTGCCGTCTCTCAAATAAATAAAATCTTTTTTTTAAAAAGGATAAAAAAAAATTAATGATACTGTGCACTCTCATGTAGGACCAGAATGTTAGATATGAGATTTAATAAGCAAGAAAGAAAGGTTTTACAGGGGTGCTTGTGTAGCTTGGTCGGTTAAGCATCCTACTGGTGATTTCAGCTCAGGTCTTGGTCTTTTGGTCTCGGGATCCAGGGATTGAGCCCCATGTCCAGCTCCACACTCATTGGGGAGTCTGATTGAGATTCTTTCTCTCGCCATCTTCCTCTGACCTTCTCCACTCTGTCTGCCTCTCAAGTGGATAAATGGATCTTTAAGAAAAACAAAAACTTTTTTTTTTTTTTTTTAAGATTTTATTTATTTAGTTGAGAGGGAGTGAGAGAGCACAAGCGGGGCGGGGGGCAGGGAGGCAGAGGGAGAAGGAGAAGCGGGCTTCCCATTGAACAGGGAACCTGACGTGGAACTGGATCCCAGGACCCTGAGATCATGACCCGAGCCGAAGGCAGATGCCCAACCACCTGAGCCACCCAGGCGCCCCAAAAACAACAACAACAAAACTTTAAAGAAAGAAGGTTTTACAAACAATGGGATTTGTTTTACTGAGGAATGTGAGATAGTGGAATCATTCTGCCCAGAGATCTTTAAAACCCAGGTAGGTATCTGTATATCTTTAAAGGAAAGATCGGTTCTTCTCTAGCTTTTAAGCTCCCTTTTCCCACAACTTCCCTTGACCTTAACCCAGAGAGCTTGTTAAACACAAATTCCTGAGCCCTACCCTTAGAGACTGAGATAGTCCTACGGTTGGGAGGAGGGGGTGGAAGGTAAGAATCTGTATTTCTTTTCTTTTCTTTTTTTTTTCAAAGATTTTATTTATTTATTTGACAGGCAGAGATCACAAGCAGGCAGAGATGCAGGTGGGGGGGGTGGGGGGGAGTAGGCTTCCTGCTGAGCAGAAAGCCCGACGTGGGGCTCCATCCCAGGACCTCGGGACCAGAACCTGAGCGAAGGCAGAGACTTTAACCCACTGAGCCACCCAAGCACCCCTGAATCTGTATTTCTAAGAGGCTCCCTGGAGATGCTGCTGCTGATCCTGTGGACCACATTTCAGTAGTCCTAGTCTAGACGATTTCCAAAGTCAAGGAATACAGTTGACATACAAAACACATAAATATGTGGGTATTGCATTACTTTTAGATTAAAAATATCTTTTCTTTGGGAATGGAAGAGGACAAATGAGCTGACTCAAACAGGTTTTGTGTTTTCCTTTGCAAGCTGCGATACCCACTTGACAACTTTCTTTATCCTATAGAGTTACCAACCATCCCCATGTGCCCGGGTGCTTTCGGAGCTAAAACTGGGATAGTCCAGGGCAGAGTGGGCATTTGGGTGACCTCTCCATTCACATGAGGCCAGTGAAATAAGAGGAATAGAAAAAGAAAAATGAATTTGACTAGGAATCAGAAACTATGGTGTCTAGTCCTAAATCATAATGTGTTAATTTTATGACTTTAAATGGGACATTTAAATTGTTCACATTTGGGGTGCCTGGGTGGCTCAGTGGATTAAGCCACTGCCTTCAGCTCTGGTCATGATCCCAGGGTCCTGGGATCGAGTCCTGCATCGGGCTCTCTGTTCAGCGGGGCGCCTGCTTCCCCCTCTCCCCGCCCCCCCCGACTCTCTGCCTACTGGTCATCTTTCTCTCTCTGTCAAATAAATAAAATCTTAAAAAAAAAAAAATGTTCACATTTCAGTTTCTGTACCTGTAAAATGAAGATGGTATTACCTATTCCACCTCATAAAAATGTTTTGATGATCAATTGAAGCAATGTTCATAAAATTTTTCAATAAAATACCATACTCATATTAAGACACAGATGTAGCTCACTTTTTTTAAGGATTTACTAATTTTTTTATTTGATAGAGAGGACACAGGCAGGGGGAATGGGAGAAGCAGACTCCCTGCTGAGCAGAGAGCCCGATGTGGGGCTCCATCCCTAGGACCCTGGGATCATGACCTGCGCTGAAGGCAGACGCTTAATGACTGAGCCACGCAGGCACCCCATCACTTGTTTTTATTTAGAATTGATTACTTATTGACAAAAAATAGCAACCCAGCAATCCTGTTCCTAAGTATATAAGCAAGAGAAAAGAATTCATACATATGGCAAATGCCAAGAATGTTTATGATAGCTCAAAACTAGAAACAGTAATGTGTTTGTCAAAAGAAGAATGGATAAATATTGGCATATCCACAAATGGAATACTACACAGCAATAGCAAGGAATGAACTACTGATACATACTATATAAAACAGACTATGTTGAGTGAAAAAAAATCCTAGCACAAAAGAGTACATACTATATGACTCCCTTTATATAGAGAGCAAGCACCTCAAAATTCATAGATGATGATAGAAGTATTGTGGTTACCTCTGGGAAGGGAAGCTATATACTGGAATAGACATGAGGAAACTTCCTGGGGGGGTAGAAGTGTTCTAGAAGCTATATCTTGATCTGGGTAGTGATTATATAGGTGAATATAGACGTAGGTCTTCACCTTCGTGCATTTTTACCTGCTTTATTATATAGCAAAAAGAAAAAAAGGCATAAAGAAAGAACTTACCCTAAATCCCAAGCCCACTAGAAGACACATTCCTTTTGTTGAAATGTTTCTAACAACATATCAAACCGGCTTGGTTTTGTGACTTGAACATCTCATATGTAGATCTAGAGGTCATCCCCTCGTTCTGCTGTCTTGGTTTCTAGACTTGAGTAATTTGTGACAGTAAAGGGAAGTGGAAACCCTGTGTCACTGGTAAGGAAGGGGACCAGGTTTACATCAGCATTGCGACAAGTCTTTGTTTTTATTTGTTCTTTTTCTTATTTTTTATCTTGGTGCTCATAAGCCTACTTTTTTTAGATTGATTTTTCACCCCCCATACATTATATCCTTTGGGGGGATGGCCTTCTCATTTTCTTTATGTCTTGTTAGTGACCTACTTTGCCATCATTTCTAATATGAGTCATTAAACTCAGTTGTCAGTGCTCATATTTTCTTTTATGAGTCCATTCCTGGGATTCACTTCTGGTCCCCCTGCCAAGAAGCCTTCCGGTCTTTGCAAACAGCGCTGTATTTCCAAACAGTGCCTGGGATATTCCCACTACCTCTAGGGCATGCCCCCTTCTCACCCCTTGGGGTTCTCCCCAATGTTGTAGGTTCTCACCCTGCTTTCTACTCAGCAACGATTATGTGTCTGTTGTGTTGCATTCACCCTCAGCCTTCCTTGGGTAAAAAAGAAAACCAAGGAAAAGAGAAATGTCTTTTTCAGGAAGGTTTAGTCAGGTGACCAAGATGTCAGGGGGTCTAAAAAGGAGAGATTATCAGAAATATATACAGTTGGATTGAATGTGCTACCTACCCCTTTTAAACTGTGCTGTGCTAGTTTCTTATTTATTTCTGCAACATCAGTGTTTGTTTCATAGAAGATACTTAATAAATATAAATACAAATACAAATATAAATATAAGGTGCCACTGAAGAAGGACGGGGTAACTGCAGCCAAGGATCAGGGTGTCCTGAGAACTTTCTGAGATGAACATCTACAAGGCTTCAGTGTTTGCCTGGGTGTGTGGCTCTGTCAGAAGTCATGATCATGCACCTAAAATGTATGCGTTGTATCTATCTTATACACGAAATTGACTTTTAAAAACAGAATCAAGGTGCCGCAGGGGCATAAAGAAGATTTTTGTCAAGATCCAGGGCAAGGTGACATGTGAAATGTGGATGTGCAAAGAAAAAGAGAAGAGGGAGGGGATAAGAGGTGAGAAAATAACAGAAGAAAAAAGGAAAGACCAGACCTGACGGGAGAGCACACAGGCATGGTTGTCGGAGCAAAATGGAGAAGTAGGGGGCTTGCAGACTGACGCGAATGAGCGATGCTAAAAGTGATGTTTGGGGATTAGTTGTGCAGAACAAAAACATCTGCCCTTGAGGTAAAACCTTTGTATAGCCTTTTGCATCTCTCTAAAGGTGCCTCTGGTTCCTGGAAATTTTAACTTTCTCTGGCCAATGGGGTGGCGGTTCCTGCAAGCCTCTCGGTCGCGGAGCGGAAGGGCGGGCGAGCGGGGTGGCTGGGTGGCCGGCTCAGAGCTCAGCGTCACCTTCCCGTCACAGCCTTCCCGTCACCGCTGGGACGTGCCGGGTGGCACGGCGGCGCCCGTGTCGCGCAGGCATCCTGTCCCCCCTCCCCTCACTGGGAATCCCGGTGGAGGGGCAGAGCCCCACAGAGTACCCCGCACGCTTTTTCTCCGTGCCTGCTCCTGGGCCAGTTTTGGCCCCGAGGGTCTGCGCTGAAAAGAACAAAAGTGGGAAGGGGAATGGAGAGCTTCGGAGAAAAAACTGAGCAGAGTGCAAGGCTGGGGAAAGAGGGGACGGGCAAACTGGGTAGCAGAATGTGTGAGAAGGAGGGAGACAGCGCAGTTAGGGAAAAGGTGGACTGAACTGGCAGAGAAGAGACAGAAAAGCAACGATTTTGAATTATCAGGATGCAGAGCAACGTGAGGCAAGGTTGGGAATGGAGAAGCAGTAAGGATGGAGGCATCAAAGAGGAGAATGAACTTGTGTAGGGAAATGGAGGAAAAGCTTGTTCCAGGTGTAGGGGCCAAGGGCAGGCTGCCCCCAAAGGTGCCCCTTTGGGATACTGATCAATTTAAATAAAAGTTAGGGTGTTTTTTTTTAAGATTTTATTTATTCACTTGAGACAGAGGGATGGGGGGAGAGGGAGAAGCAGACTCCCTACTGAAATGGGAGCCCAATGTGGGGTTCCATCCTAGGACCCCAGGATCATGACCTGAGCAAAAGGCAGTCTCTTAGCCATCTGAGCCACCCAGATGCCCCTAAATAAAAGTTACTTAGGAGGGGCACCTGGGTGTCCCAGTTGGTTAAGCCTCTACAACGGGGTTTCCAGGATCTCAGGATTCTGGGATAGAGTGTCCCCACCCCCCCATAGGACCCCGCTCAGTGGGGAGTCTGCTTTTCTGCCCTTCCCCCTGCTCCTGTCCATGTGCACATGTGTTCTCTCTCTGAAATAAATCTTTTTTAAAAGTTACTTAAGGGGTGCCTGGGTGGCTCAGTGGGTTAAAGCCTCTGCTTTCGGCTCAGGTCATGATCCCAGGGTCCTGGGATAGAGCCTCGAGCCTCGAGCCTGGCATTGGGCTCTCTGCTCAGCAGGGAGCCTGCTTCCTCCTCTCTCTCTGCCTGCCTCTAGGCCTACTTGTGATCTCTGTCTGTCAAATAAATTAAAAAAAAAAAAAAGTTACTTAAGAGACAGCCTGTGCAATAGGAACACCCAGACATTCCTCTGACCCCTGCGAGCAAAAAATAAATCTCCCCTGTGAAAGGTAGCCTCCCTGTACCAGGAGGTGAGGAGACATCCTTATCACCAGAGATAGGAAATGTAAAGCCCACAAGGCTGTAGAAATAACCTTTGTTACTTTGTACTAGTTTACCACCCAAGCCCAAATTCTGCTTAAAATTCCTAACTGATTGAAGCTCCCAAAGTTAAGTTTTCTTTGTATTGACAATTCCTCAGACGTATTGTCTCTGTCTAAACAGGATAAAAGCTCCCTACCTTGGTTATTTCTTTAATTCTCAACTTCATTATTGGGCCTCTTTCTGCACATAATAAAACTTTGGGATTTGTTTTGTCCTGTTAATCTATTTTTTTTTGTTGTTTTTTTTAAGGATTTCATTTATTTATTTGACAGAGAGAGAGATCACAAGTAGGCAGAGAGGTAGGCGGAGGGAGAGGGGGAAGCAGGCTGGACCCCGAGACCATGACCTGAGCCAATAGGCTTAATCCACTGGACCCAGGCACCCCTGTTAATCTGTCTTGTGTAAAATTTTTTTAAAATCTCTATCTATTTGTCAAAGAGAGAGTGCACAAGCAAGGGGAGCAGCAGGCTGAGCAGGGAGCTGTTTTAGGGACTTGATCCCAGGACCCTGGGATCATGACCTGAGCTGAAGGCTGGTGCTTAACTGACTGAGCCACCCAGGTTGCCCCATACCTACTTCATGTAAATTTAATTCTTAGTCCAGCTGAAAGACCTTGAAAGATACAGGAAGAGGGGCGCCTTCGGCTCAGGTCAGGATCTCAGGGTCCTGGGATCTAGCCCCACAAAGGCTCTCTGCTTAGCAGGGAGCCTGCTTCCCCCTCTCTCTCTGCCTGCCTCTCTGCCTACTTGTGATCTCTCTCTGTCAAATAAATAAGTAAAATCTTAAAAAAAAAAAAAAAGAAAGAAAGAAAGATACAGGAAGAATCTTTCCTACCATTCACAGGCAAATGTGTTTGCACACTGCTCACCATGGCCCAAGAGAGTGCCTGAGAGGAGAACTAGTAGCAACCAGTAAAGGGGGAAAAGTCTAAATGAAGAACTCCCCTTTTCTTTCCTCGGTTCCCTTACTGATGAGGTGTAAATTCCCCTGTTGGTGTGTATCTTTCTTTCTCTTCTTGTACTATGGAGAAAAATACACACCGTGTTTTAAAAATGAGGCAAATTATGTATCATGACATTCTATTTGTATAGTACTTTTAGTTATACAGTTGGTAGTATCCCTTCGCACCAGTTAATGTCAATTTTTACAACTTTGGGTAGATGTATTCAGCATATATGTGTCTTCAAAACTGTACCTGTCATATTGCAGAAAATTAATCATTAGAAAATTCAGTTATGTTCTTTAAACACACCAACTGTGCCACATTAAAATCATAATTTGCAGAGAAATAAATTAGAAGTCATTTATATTACAGAATTATGCAGGGCTTCAAAAATTAGTAGTTTTCCTTTTTTTTAAATAACAGGCTCCCATAATATATTTTGAAATATGACTCAGCGGGGCCCCTGGGGTGCTCACTTGGTTAGGTGTTTGCCTTCGGCTCGGGTCATGCGCCTGGGTTCCCAGATTGAGTCCTGCGTCCGGCTCCCAGCTCAGTGGGGAGCCGGCTTCTCCCTCTCCCTCTGCTGCTCGCAGCCCCTCTCTCCTCTTGTGCTCTCTCTTGCTCACTCTCTCAAATAAATAAATAAAATCCTTAAAAAAAAAAAAAATGACTCCGCATCTAGCAGTGACAGCAACCAGTAAGAGTAGGACCAACAAATTAATTATCTGTATTTAACAATGGCTTATATTTATCATGATTCATTCAGAGACCTAATTCCACTAAAGTGCTTATTTCTCTGCTATTCTCCACACCCCATTTCTCACCCCATTTCTCACTTCATTAGGTAAATTGGGCATGGGTGGTAACATTCTGGCTCCAGTTTCCATCCCCAGCTTTTGCCACTTGCACTTCACTGGAAAAATGGGAAATTCCCGGCAACAGTCTAACTCTCAACCTGGGGTCCTGGGATCAAGTCCTGCATTGGACTCCCTGCTCAACAGGGAGCCTGCTTCTCCTTCTGCCTGCTTCCCCGCTTGTGCTCTCTCGCTCTCTGACATATAATTACATACATACATTCAAACATACATAGATCAGTCTTTAACAAACATGCAATGTGTCTGCTACCTTTTGGGGTTCACAGAAAATGACCGTGGAGCTAAGAAAGACAGGAAGTCTGTACTTGCAGATTAGCCACCAACCCATCTTTCATTAGCCACTTCTCTTTTTTTTTTCTTTTTTTTAAGATTTTATTTATTTGACGGGGTGAGTGGGGAGGAGAGCGCAAGTGCTTACACAAGGAGGGGGAGCAGCAGCAGAGGGAGAGGGAGAAGCTTGAACTCACAACCCTGAGATCAAGAGTCGCAAGCTCCACTGACTGAGCCAGTCAGGCACCCCGGAATTTCATATAATTTTTACAAGTCACAAAATACTATTTCCTTACATTTGTTCTCAACCATTTAAAAATGTAAAAACTATTCTTACTTTATGGATGGTACAAAAACAGGCTCTTCAAATCCATTATTCCTGAAGTTAAGTGCACCTTTTTCCCCTTTGGTGTGTTTTGCTGGCAGAGACAATGCTGAGAGGAGCCAGAGCTTTCTATCCCTCACACAGCCTCCTTGCCTGCTCTCTTCATCTCCCCTCCACCTATGAGGATCTCCTCACCAAAGTCTGAAATAAGGGTCTTCACTGACGCAGTAGGGAAGAATGGCTCCCTTTCCCACAACTCGTGAATGGCCGCGTATCATCAGCCTCCACATTATTGCTCCACAACCATGCTTCCTGTTTATGACCAGTGGCTTAAGAAGGGAGCAAAAAAGAGCTCCATTTCCAGGAGGAAAGCGGTGGGGGTGGGGATGGGGAAACCCTGGCTATCCCAGATACTTTTTTCTAAACCGACATTGACTGTATCTTTCTTGGAATATACAGCAATATCACATAGACGTTCATTCGGACAACTAGTTCTGCCCCAACCTTTGTTCCTTAAGCAGATTACTTACAGGCTTCTCATGGGAAATTGGAACAGTAATATTAAATTTAAAGTACTGTTGTAGATCGTAAATGAGGTGACATGATAAAAACCTGGCACTTAACAAATACAGCTTCACTTGCTACAGAGAATATTTACTGGAGGGCACCTGGGTGGCTCATTTGTTAGGTGGCTGCCTTCTGCTCAGGTCATGATCCCAGGGTCATGGTATCGAGCCTGCTGGGCTCTCTGCTCAGCGGGGAGCCTGCTCCCCTCCCCACCGCACCGCACCCCTACTTGTGATCTCTCTGTCAAATAAAGAAATAAAATCTTAAAAAAAATGTATTTACTTGAGTTTCTCACATGCAATTGGAGGATCTCTGGCAAGTCTTTAGGTTCTTAAAAAGAATGAGGATCTAGAGTTACAAAAAAAAAAAAGATTGTATTTATTTACTTGGAAGAGTGCCTGCAAACACAGCTGCCTGGAAGCCACAGAGGGAAAAGCAGACTCCCTGCTGAGTGGGGAGCCCAGGAGCCTGGCTCAGTTGGGGGGGAGGGGCGCACTCAGACCCAGGACCCTGAGATCATAACCCCAGCTGAAGTCAGATGCTTAACCCACTCAGCCACCCAGGCACCCCGTGGATCTAGACTTTAACCCAAGACCTACAGTAATTTATCTCTGAGCATATACATTCAACTTTGAAATTAAGTAGGTATGTCTGCCTCTTTTTTCTTTTCTTTTTAGACAAACACTTATAAGACAATAAATACTGGGAACTGTTCTAAGTGCTTTATACATACTAACTGATTTAATTTAATCCTCATAACAAATCTTACAAAGTAGACTCTATTATTACCTTCATTTTAGATAGGAGGAAACAGAAACACAGTGAAGCTAAATTACTTTCCCAAGATCACACAGTGTAAGTGGCAAGCAGAGCTAGGATTCAAACCCAGGATGTCTGGCTCCAGAATCTGTGGTCTCAGCCTCACTTGCATTAAAATAATTTTTAGGGGCATCTGGTTGACTCAGTTGGTGGAGCATGGGACTCTTGATCTCAGGGTTGTGGGTTGAAGCCCCATGTTGGGTGTAGAGATTACTTAAGAATAACAAAAATTTTTTTAAGATTTTATTTATTTGACAGAGATCACAAGTAGGCAGAGTGGCAGGCAGAGAGGGAGAAGCAGGCTCCCCGCTGAGCAGACAGTCCAATGCTGGGCTCGATCCCAGGACCCTGAGATCATGACCTGAGCCGAAAGCAGAGGCTATAACCCACTGAGCCACCCAGGTGCCCCAGGATAAAATATTTTAAAAAGTAAGAAAGAAAATACTATTTTAAAGCATAGAAATAGGGGCGCCTGGGTGGCTCAGTGGGTTAAGCCGCTGCCTTCAGCTCGGGTCATGGTCTCAGGGTTCTGGGATCGAGTCCCGCATTGGGCTGTCTGCTCAGCAGGGAGCCTGCTTCCCTCTCTCTCTCTCTGCCTGTCTCTCCATCTACTTGTGATTTCTCTCTGTCAAATAAATAAATAAAATCTTAAAAAAAAAAAAAAGCATAGAAATAAAAAGTAAAACTATGTGCATAACCCTGATACACTTGAATTTAAGCTCCTCGCAAGGAGAAAATGGAGTTCTCCTATCACCTTCACCACAGTACCCCAATATCCAAAACTTAGCCTGGCAACACAGTAGATTTGTATGAATGAATAAATGAATTAGTCCAGACCAATATCCCACTGTAGATTTTCCAGGCCATTTGTCTTTCTTCTTCACTCTTACTGCCAGTGTGTTTATCTGTTGTTGCTTATTAATAGTATTAGGAGGGTGAGAGCCAGGGATTATCAAATTAAGGCCCAAAAGCCCTTAAAGGGCTGCAAGTCAAGAGTATGAGATTTAATGGACTGCCCCCTTTCCTTTAATTTTGTAAAAATGTGTAAACTTGTTTATTTCCAATTATCTTAAAATAGCCATCTACATGTAACTGGAATGAAATAGGATTAAAAAGCCCCCCTAGAGCCTGATATTTAGATTGCAGTTTTAATCAGAGTAACTCTTCCCACATTTGAACACGAACAGTATGGGATTACAGGGACAGACAATTAAAGTGTACATTCCTTCCACACATTTTTAAAAATAGGTACATATTCATTCAGTAAATCTGCATCCAATCATTCAAGAAGAACTCAGGGTTTTACACACCCATGAGATCGTACAAACTCATGTCAAACAGAGGAGAACCAGAGAGGAGAGGAAAAACAGGACAGTAAGGGAGATACAGATATTGCCTGCATCCCTGGGTAATATCAGCGTGAAAATAAATTCCGCGGGAGGAGGGGAGAAGAGAAGAGTACAAAAGAGACAGGGACCTCTCTTTAGTCAGCCTTGAGTGATGGAACTAGTCACCTAGATTTGGCAGACGGTCTGCAAAGCACGTCTGCAAGGGCTGACGTAGCTGCCTAAAAATGCAGGCAGGCGGGGCTTAACATACTGGGTAGCACAGAAGAGAGGAGATTCTTGGGTTTCTGGGCCCGCCTCATCCAAATATTACAGTGACTTCCTAATTCAATTTGAGGCTGAAAACAGGAAGGTCAGTGGCCTCAATTGTTTGTTTAAAATTAAAAAAAAAAAAAGAGAGAGAGATGTGTAAACTAGGGAAGCTGATTTTTCACTTTACAGAAAGATTACAGTGCACATGCAAATGAAGCCTGTACCAGAGACATCAAATGATTGCATGTACAGTGGCCAGAAGACTGTATAGCACATACTAGACACTAGATAGAATTTGTTGAGTGCACATATTATGGACAGTTTTGATAAGGAGACTATATGGCTCTGTTTAGCTCCAGAGAACTTTACCGGTGCTGCTGCACATCTCTTCCTTTTTGAGTTGCTAATGGCAAAAGCTAAAATATCACAGTGGCCGTTTGGATGAGTTAAGGCGAAGATTTCTTAGTCTCCTCCAACTTATTCTGTGATGAGGGTCAGCTGTACTTCTCACTAAAGTCCCCAAATAATAAGCAGCTCTGTGACTGCTTCTTCTTAACCTCCCTCCCGCTGGGAGGGTATTAGGCTCTGGTTTGAAAAGGGCTGGTTCTTTGTGATGCCACCTGGAGCTCAGACCCTTTCTAAGAGTGGGCGGAGAACGAGCTTGAAAGCAGACAATGCCTGCAGTTTCCCTACTGTAATTCCACTGGGGACCCAAGAGAGGTCAGATTCTCCCCCTGCACCTTTTCCTACCACACCCAAGGTTTGGCAGCTCCTTTGGCTGTTTTCTGGCTCTTGTGCTCCTTTCTGAGACGGTGATAAGAGCTTGGGGTCCCCCTGGCCCCTCAGAATAGTACACTGAAATACAACATTTGCATTCATTTTCAGGGCATTTGTGTGCTGCTGTCTAGTCTGTCTTCGAACTCCAGATTAATAAACACCAACCCACAGCTTCAACAGCCTTTTCTTAGAGAACTTGATGGATTTTTTTTTTTTTTCTGAGAACTTGGCTTGTTTTGGGCAGGAGGGTCACCAAAGTTGGGGAAGTGCCCTACTAAAAGAATGAAAACCTCTTAATTGTGACACATTGTATTGAACAGTAGTGGCAGTGAGCCTTCCATCATCCACAGATTGGCACTTGCTTACAGTTTTTGAAAGAGTGGATATGAGTCAGTTTGGTTATCGGTATTAAGTAGCTGTCTTCCTGTAAGTGAGCCAGGCAGGGGTATCCTGGTGATAGTGTCAGACTAATAGCCACAAAGAGAATTAAGGACATTTATGGTCTTAGAGCACTGCCAGAGTAAACTTGAGGAACTTAAAAAAAACTCTGTGCCTTTTGCAAGCAAGAGTCTATGGTCTCTATCAACAATGGATTAGAAGTTGACATTTAAGAAGATTGTTTATGATCCAGCAGTGACACTCCTTGTTATTTACCTAAATGAATTGAAAATTGACATCCACAGACACACCTGTGTGTGAATGTTCATCATGGCTTTATTGGAAATTGCCCAAACTTGGAAGCAACCAAGATGTCCTTCAGTAGGTAAATAGATAAGGAGATGGTACGTCCCATGGAATATTATACAGTGCTTTAAAAAAAACGAGCTATTAAAAAGAAAAGAAAAAGAAATGAGCTATCAAGCCACGAAAAGACACAGAGGAACTTTAAGTGCATATTACTAAGTGAAAGAAGTCAGTCTGAAAAGGCTGCAAACTATACAATTCCAACTGCAGGTATACTTTATTTTATTGCTCTTCACGAACACTGCATTTTTTTCTTTCTTTCTTTTTTTTTTTTTCAAATTGTAGCATTCCTGGGTCAGTCAAATCTACTGGCAGCCATTCGCTCATGTGGTGTCTCTGTGTCACATTTCAGTAATTCTCACAGTTTTTCAAACTTACTCATTGTTACAGGGATTGGTGATCAGTGATCTTTGCTGTTACTATTCTCTTCTTTTTCTTTTTATTACTCTCGTTATTTTAGAGAGAGAACACACAAGTGGGGGTGGGACCAGGCAGAGTGAGAGGGAGAAGCTTAAGCAGGCTCCACGCCTCCACACCCGGCACAGAGCCTGATGTGGGGCTTGATCTTGTGACCCTGAGATTATGACCTGAGCCGAAATGAAGAGCTGGACAGTTAGCCAGCTGAGGCACCCAGCTGCCCACTCCATTGATATTACTAATGTAATTGTTTTCAGGTGCCACAAACCACACCAGATGTGGTTTTTACCAGATGGCAAACTTGATAAATGTTGTGTGTGTTCTGATGGCTCTACCAGTCAGCCATTCACTCTGCTTGCCCTCTCTTCAGACATCTCTTTTCCAGGAGACCAACAACTTTGAAATTAGGCCAGTTAATAACTCTGCAATGGCCTCTAAATGTTCAAGTGAAAGGAAGAGTGGTATGTCCCTCATGTTAAACTGAAAGCTAGAAATGAATATGTTTAGTGAGGAAGGCATGTTGAAAACCAAGCTAGTCTGAAAGCCAGGTTTCTTGCATCAGACAGCTTAATTATGAGCACAAAGGAAAAGTTCTGGAAGGAAATGCAAGTATTATTCCAGTGAAAACGGAAATGATATGAATGTGAAACAGGACTCCTGGGGGGCTCAGATGGTTCAGTGTCTGTCTTCAGCTCAGGTCAGTGATCCCAGGGTCCTGGGATGGAGCCCCACATCTCTGGGTTTCCTGCTCAGCAGGGACTCTGCTTCTCCCTCTCCCACTCCCCTGCTTGTGCACTCGCTCAATTTCTCTCCCAAATGAATCAATAAAATCTTTAAAAAAGAAAAAGAGGAGAGAAAGAAAGTGAAACAGCCTTATTACTGATAGGGAAAAAGTTTCATTGATCTGGATAAAAGATAAACCAGGTACAACATTCCCTTGAGCCAAAGCCTAATCCAGAACAAGACCACAACTCTTCTTAATTCTATGGAGACTGAGAGGCAAGAAGGCTGCAGAAGAAATGTTTAAAGTTAATGGATGTTGGTTCACAGGGTTCAAGGAAAGAAGCCATCTCCATAACAACAAAGTGCAATGTGAACCAGCAAGTGTTGATGGAGAAGCTACAAGAAGTTTCCAGATCTAGCTCAGATCATTAATGAAGGTGGCCATACTCAATGACAGATATTCAATATATGCAGACAGCCTTCTACTGAAGAAGATGTCATCTAGGACTTTCATAGCTGGAAAGGAGAAGTCAGTGCCTGGCTTTAAAGTTTCAGAGGACAGGCGACTCTTTTCTAGGGGCTAATGCAGCTAGTGAATAAGCTGAAGCCAGTGTTCATTCACCATTTGAAAATCGTAGGGCCCTCAAGAGTTATGCTAAGTCTACTCTGCCTGTGCTCTCTAATTTAGAATAGCAAAGCCTGAAAGGCAGTGCATCTGTTTACAACATGGTTTACTGAGTATGTTAAGCCCACTGTTGAGACCTACTGCTTAGAAGAAAAGATTCCTTTCAAATATGACTGCTCATTGACACTGCACCTGGTCACCCAAGAGTTCTGATGGAAATGCCCATTGAGATTCACATTGTTTTCATGCCTGCTAATAATACACCATCCATTCTGTAGCCTCTGGCTTGAAGAATAAGTCTACTTCAAGCTTTATTATTTAAGAAATACATTTCATGCAGCTATAGCTAACATAGATAGTGATTTGTCTGATGAGTCTGGGCAAAAAACCTTCTGGAAGGGATTCACCATTTTAGATGCCATTAAGAACATTTGTGATTCATGGGAAGAGGTCACAGTATCAACATGAACCAGAGTTTGGAAGAAGGGGATTCCAGCTCTCACTGATGACTTTTGAGAAGTTCACGATCTCCGTGGAAAAGGAACCACAGATAGGGTGGAAACATCAAGAGATCTACAGTCAAGCAGAACCTGAGGATGTGACTGAACTGCTCCAATCACATGATCAAACTTGAACAGATGAGGACTTGCTTTTTACGGATGAGCAAAGAAAGTGGTTTCTTGAGGTGGAATCTACTCCTGTTGAAATGACAACAAAGGACTTAGAATATTACATAATCTTAGCTGATAATTGAGAGGATTGACTCCAATTTTGAAAGAAGTTCTTCTGTGAGTGAAATGCTATCAAACAGCATTACACACTAGAGAGCAATTGTTTGTATATGGAAGAGTCAATCAAGGGGTGTGGGGGACTTCACTGTTTTTTAATTTTTAAGAGATTGCCATAGGGACAGAGTTGGTAGAGCATGCGACTCTTGATCTGGGGCCTTGGGTTCAAGCCCCATGTTGTGCCTAGAGTTTATGAAAGAAAGAGAAAGCCAAGAAAGCAATAAAGATAGAAAGAAAGAAATTGCCACAACCACCCCAGTCTTTAGCAACCACCACCCTCATCAGTCATCAGCCATGAACATCAAGGCAACACCCCCCACCAGCAAAAAGATTACCACTCACCGAAAGCTCAGACAATGGTTAGCATTTCTTTTTTTTAAGATTTATTTATTTGACAGACAGAGATCACAAGTAGGCAGAGAGGCAGGCAGAGAGAGAAAGAGGAGGAAGCAGGCTCCCTGCTGAGCAGAGAGCCTGATGTGGGGCTCAATCCCAGGACCCTGGGATCATGACCTGAGCTGAAGGCAGAGGCTTTAACCCACTGAGCCACCCAGGTGCCCCTGGTTAGCATTTTTAAGCAATATTTTTAAAATTAAGGGATGTACATTTTTTTGATACAGTGTTATTGTACAATTAAAGATTTATTTATTTTAAAACTTTTTTTTTTTTAAGATTTTATTTATTTATTTGACAGACAGAGATCACAAGTAGGCAGAGAGGCAGGCTGAAAGAGAGAGAGGAAGAAGCAGGCTCCCTGCCGAGCAGAGAGCCCGATGTGTGGGACTCGATCCCAGGACCCTGGGATCATGACCCGAGCCGAAGGCAGAGGCTTAACCCACTGAGCCACCCAGGCGCCCCAAGATTTATTTATTTTAGAAAGAGAGTGCAAGTGGGAGGAAGTGCAGTGAGGGAGAAAGAGGGAGAGGGAAAGAATCTCAAGTAGACTCCATGCTGAGCATGGAGCTGGACAGGGGACTTGATCCCAGGACTCTGAAATCATGACCTGAGCCAAAATCAAGAGTCTAACGCTTAATGGACTGAGCCACACAGGCGCCCCTATTGAACATTTAATAGATTATAGTATAGTGTACACATAACTTTATGTGTACTAGGAAACCAGAAAGATTCATTTGAGTTGATTTATTATGATATTTGCTTTATTGCAGTGGTCTGGAACCAAACCTGCAATATCACCGAAGTATGCCTATGTACACGGCATTCTGCAAAAGTCAAAACTAAGGAAACGATAAAAACGCTGGTTGCCAGGGGTTGGGGTGTCGAGGGGTGGATAGATGAATAGGCAGAGCACAGAGGTTTTTAAACAGGACAGTGAAATTATTCATGACGATCCTGTAATGATAAATATATGTCATTATACGTTTGCCCAAACCCATAAAATTTACAAGCCCACGAGTGAACCCTAATGTAAAGTGTGGACTTTGAATGACTCTGATATGTCAGTATAGGTTTTATCAGTTGTACAAATATACTACACTCATGCAAAATGTTAATAATAGGAAAGCTGCAGTGGTATATGGGAACTCTATGTACTTTTTTTTTCTCTCAAAGTATTTATTTATTTATTTGAGAGACAGAGACAGAGAGCATGGGCAGCAGGGAGGTGGGAGGGGCAGAGGGAGAAGCAGGCTCCCCACTGAGCTGGGAGCCCAATGCAGGGCTCAATCCCAGGACCACGGGATCGTGACCCGAACTGAAGGCAGACACTTAACTGGCTGAGCCACCACACATCACTGTAGATTCTTTCTTCTCTGTTTATCTGTAAATTTAAAATTGTTCTCCCTAAAATAAAGTCTATTAATAATAACATTAATAATAAAACCCTATAACACTGGTTTGTATGTTTCTCTCTATCCCCTTCCGTGGGAACTTAAAGACAAAAACCATATCTTGCCTGGGTGGTTCAGTCAGTTAGGCATCTGCCTTTGGCTCAGCTTGTGATCCTGGGGTTCTGGGATCAAGCCCTGCATTGGGCTCCTTGCTCAGCGGGGAGCCTGCTTCTCCCTCTGCCTGTGGCTCCCCCTTCATGTGCACTCTCTCTCTCTTTGACAAATAAATAAAATCTTTTTTTTTTTTTAATATTTTATTTATTTATTTGTCAGAGAGAGAGGGAGAGAGAGCGAGCACAGGCGGACAGAATGGCAGACAGAGGCAGAGGGAGAAGCAGGCTCCCTGCCAAGCAAGGAGCCCGATGTGGGACTCGATCCCAGGACGCTGGGATCATGACCTGAGCCGAAGGCAGCGGCTTAACCCACTGAGCCACCCAGGCGTCCCGACAAATAAATAAAATCTTAAAAAAAAAAACAAACACACAACATCTCAGACGTAACATGTCTAAAACAAACATGTCTTGGGTGCCTGGGTGGCTCATTGGTTAGGCTGCTGTCTTCGGCTCAGGTCGTGATCTTAGGGTCCTGGGATCGAGTCCCACATTGGGCTCTCTGCTCGGCGGGGAGCCTGCTTCCTCCTCTCTCTCTCTGCCTGCCTCTCTGCCGACTTGTAATCTCTGTCTGTCAAATAAAGAAATAAAATCTTTAAAAATAAAAAAAAATAAATAATAAAATAAATAAAATAAAACAAACATGTCTTGATTTGACTCCTCAAACATGCTCCCCTCTCTGCCTTCCTAAATGAATAAATGGCAACCCCAGTTCTCCAATTGATCGGGCCCAAACCCTGAAGATCATTTTTTAACTTTTTTTTTTCTTCTCTCATACCCAGCATGTAGACTATCAGGTAACCCTGTTGGTTCTAGCTTTTTTATTTTTATTTTTTTTTAAGATTTTTATTTATTTATTTGTTTGAAGGAGTGAGAGAGAGAGAGGAATAGAGAGTGCATGAGTGGAGTCGGGTCAGAGACGAGCAGACTCCCCACCGAGCACAGAGCCCACTGCTGGGCTCTGACACCAGGCTCGATTCCAGGACCCTGAGATCATGACCTGAGCCAAAGCCATATGCTTAACCAACTGAGCCACCGAGGTACCCTCTTGTTAGCCCTATCTTGAAAATATCTTTCAATTCCAACAAGTTACTGCTTCCACTACTACTACTACTGCTACTGCTACCACCACCCTCTTTCAAGTCCTACCAACTTCAAGTC
The DNA here is from genome assembly GCF_011764305.1 of Mustela putorius furo. Classification (NCBI taxonomy): domain Eukaryota; kingdom Metazoa; phylum Chordata; class Mammalia; order Carnivora; family Mustelidae; genus Mustela; species Mustela putorius. Next base: position 9,455,532 of record NW_025422127.1, on the reverse strand, counting down.
CTTATCATTTCTCACTGGCCCAGTAGCATCCTAATGGGTTTCCACTCTTGTTCTCTGCCAGCATCTTCTCTATTCAACAGCAAATACCTTTTTGAAAACATAAATACATTCGTCCTAAGGCAGAATTTCTCTCCAGATATGAACCTGTGAAATCAAAAAAGTTATGTGCTTCCAAAATACAATAGTGGGACAGGCATAAGACAGATACCCTCTTTCCAAAAGGGAGAAATTGGAAAGAAGAAAGGGATGATGAGTACCAAACAAGTCTAAAATGTAGCAAAGTAAATCCCATTAGTTTTTTCTCACTTTCTTATTGTGGTTTATAGCACATAACATAAGATTTACTATCTTAACCATTTTTTAAAATATTTTATTTATTTATTTGAAAGAGAGAGCACAAGAAGGGAGAGGGCCAGAGGGAGAAGCAGACTCCCTGCTGAGCAGGGAGCCTGACGCAGGAAAACAAAATGAAGGAAGACTTAAGTCCACTAGGATTCTCCGGGTTGGGACAATAGATCTATTAACATTACCTATCTTTCAATAAAAGGTAAGATTGTTACTGAAGTTGATTCAGAGATTAGCAGGGTTGCTACTCCCATCACAGGCCCAGAGCACAAGGGCCCTCACGGTCAGGCCTTCTCCTCCTCAGTTTCAGTGGGCCAGACTGGCCCCCACAACTGAAGGGACAACACTGTCACACCTCAGTGGGGCTCAAGGGCAGAGCGGTGAGCCACTGAGGGTTATCTTGAGACTTAAATCTAATGAAACATAGATTTGACACCAAAACACAGGCAACAAAAGCAAAAACAGACAAATGAGACTACATTAAACTTACAAACTTTTGTTCATCAAAGGATATAATCAACAATGTGAAAAGACAGCTTATGAAATGGAAGAAATCATGTATCTGATAAGGGGTTAATATTCAGAATATATTAAGAGCTCAACAACAGAATAACTCAACCTGATTAAAAATGGGAAAAGGATGGGGCGCCTGGGTGGCTCAGTGGGTTAAAGCCTCTGCCTTCGGCTCGGGACGTGATCCCAGGATCCTGGGATCAAGCCTGGCATGGGGCTCTCTGCTCAGCAGGGAGCCTGCTTCCTCCTCTCTCTCTCTGCCTGCCTCTCTGCCTACTTATGATCTCTCTCTGTCAAATAAATAAATAAACAAAATCTTTAAAAAAAAATGGGCAAAGGATTTGAACAGAAATTTCTCCAAATATGATACACATGGACAACATCTGAGCATATGATCCCCAACATCATTGATCATTAATACATTCAAATCAAAACTAGAAGGGAGATTTCTGGATCATAGGGTAGTTCTATTTTTACTTTTTTGAAGAACTACCATACTGTTCTCCATGACAATTGCACTCCTTAACAGTACCACCAACAGTATATAAGAGTATCAATGTCTTCATATCCTCTCCAACATTTGTTATTTTCTCTTGTTGCTTTTGATAGTGGCCATTATAATGGGTGTGAAGAGATTTCTCACTGTAGCTTTGATGTGAATATCTTAATGATCAGTGATGTTGCCAGGCCTAAATTTAGAGTTTATTGGGCTTTTTCTTTTTTTTTCCCTTCCTTCCTTCCTTTCTCTCTCTCTTTCTTCTTTCTCTCTCTCTGTTTCTTCTTTCTTTCCTTCCTTCCTTCCGTCTTTCCCTCCTTTCTTTCTTCCTTTTTTCGCATTATCTCATTTCTCCCAGTAATTCCATGAACTGAGTGGCCTCCAACTAAATATTGAAGTTGAGACATAGAAAAGTTAAGTGACCTATCCAAATGTCTCAATTCTAGTTCCTGTTCCAGAGCCGGGACTCAGATTCTGTTCTTTTGATTTCCAATCCTCTGCTTAGGCAATTACACTAGACTGTAATTATTCTCTCTCTCCTACCCCTTCTTCCTAGTGTTAATAGGAGGAAGTAGGCAATGTAATGAAGCCACGTCTCTGCTGGGTGTTGAGAAGGGTGTATAATGAGTGAGAAAGATGTTTATGCCCCACCCAAGGCAGCTGTAATCAGTGAGGGGAGGTGTCGGAGAAGGAGCTCTAGCATTCAGAGTAGATGATCATTTCAGGGAAGCACTGAGATGCTCTGTAATAAGAGAGTGTCACTTGTTCTCTAATCCTGAAAGACCAGTTAGGAAAACACTAGGCAGTGTCAATAAATATAAACCCAGATTTTTTTTTCTGTGTTGCTTATCTTTCAGAATTAGGTTGGCATATGGGGGAGGGGAGAGTATGGGGCTAGTTGTGGGCAGCTATTGTATAAGGTAGTGGTATTTTCTCGTTTGAATTGTGTCATAGATACTCACTTCCTTCTCTTAGTAACCTGGTTCTTTTTTCTTCAGATCTTCCTTTTTTCAACTATAGTGACCTACTTATCTATCTAGATACTGGTTTTTTTTTGTTTTTTTGTTTTTTTTTTAAGATTTTATTTATTTATTTGACAGACAGAGGTCACAGGCACAGAGGCAGGCAGAGAGAGAGGAGGAAGCAGGCTCTCTTCCTGCTGAGCCAAGAGCCGAAGCGGGGCTGGATCCCAGGACTCTGGGATGGAGACCTGAGCCAAAGGCAGAGGCTTTTAACCCACTGAGCCACCCAGGCACCCCTCTAGATACTGTTTTGAGCATACTCTATCAATATTATTATTGATTATTAATAATTAGTATAATATACATGATGTCTTGGCATGGTAAAATCAACTTAATCTCTGCTGAGTATTAAAAAATACTTGATTCAAAAAAATAATAGGGCGCCTGGGTGGCTCAGTGGGTTAAGCCGCTGTCTTTGGCTCAGGTCGTGATCTCAGGGTCCTGGGATAGAGTCCCGCATCCAGCTCTCTGCTCAGCGGGGAGCCTGCTTCCTCCTCTCTCTCTCTGCCTGCCTCTCTGCCTACTTGTGATCTCTCTCTGGCAAATAAATAAATAAAATCTTTAAAAATAATAATAATAATAATAATAATAATAATTACTTGGTATTGCCAAGTGAACTTAAAAGCGTGAAGTGAGGGACGCCTGGGTGGCTCAGTTGGTTAAGCTGCTGCCTTTGGCTCCAGTCATGGTCCTGGGGTCCTGGGATCGAATCCCGCATCGGGCTCCTTGTTCGGCAGGGAGCCTGCTTCTCTCGCAGCCTCTGCCTGCCTCTCTGCCTGCTTGTGTGTACTCTCTCTGTCTCTGGCAAATAAATAAAATCTTAAAAAAAAAAAAAAAGAAAGCGTGAAGTGAAGTTTTTAAGGAAATGAGTACCAAATAAAAGTTTATATTCAAACAAGTTTAGAGGTATGGTGTTTACTGTTCTTTTCATAGGACATTCTTATCAACTGATTAATTGATCAATAGAAATTAATAATTTGATGGGTGCCTTGGTGGCTTCTCCTTTGAGCTTCTGCCTCTTGGTTTCAGTTCAGGTCATGATTTCAGGGTGGTGAGATCAAGTCCTGAGTCAGGCTCCACGCCGGGATGCCGCCTGCTTAAGCCTCTTTATCCCATCCCACTCAACCCACTGCCCCACCAGGATCTCTCTAAAATGAATAAATAAATGGTTCCTTTTTTTTTTTTCATCTTGAAAAGAGAAATTAATCACTTGATTTCATTAAAGAGGTAACAAGGGACAAGCCTAGTTGACTGATTAGACAGGGCTTAAAGGCAAGTTGTGCTACTGAAACTGAAAAGAGGTTATAATATTTTAATTGGCATTCTGGTTTACCAATAAGAGTGAAGCGTTTATGTCCAGTCAATATATTCTCTCCCATAGAAAACTGTCTGGCTCCAAAATGAAACTATTTAACCCCCCCCCAATACTTATCAAATATCTACTGTACCAAAGTATTGACATAGTGATGGAAATGATGTTGGAGGAAAAGACACAGAAATGAAATGAACGCAGCCTCTGCTTTTTTAAGATAAGATTGAATAGGAAATTGGTCTTTTTCTTTTTTTAGATTTATTTGTTTTAGAACAGTTTGGGTTGTTTTAATTTTCATTTTTTCTTATGACCTTTAATGTGGAGGATCTTTTCTTTTTGTTTTTTGTTTTTTTTTTAAAGATTTTTTATTTATTTGACACACAGAGAGAGAAATCACAGGTAGGCAGAGAGGCAGGCAGAGAGAGAGGAAGAAGCAGGCTCCCCGCTGAGCAGAGAGCCCGATGCGGGACTCGATCCCAGGACCTTGAGATCATGACCTGAGCCGAAGGCAGAGGATTAACCCACTGAGCCACCCAGGCACCCTGGAGGATCTTTTCATATGCTTATTTGCCATTTGTATATCTTGTGGGGCAATGTTTCTCCCCTGAGGTCCTTGGCCTATTTTTTTAGTCAGGTTACTCTTTTCTTTTATTGTTGAATTTTAACTGCTCTTTCTATATTTTGGATAATAGCCCTTTATTAGATGTGTCTTTTGCAAATATTTTATTCCAGCCTGTGGTTTGTCGTCTTATTCTCTTGAAAATGTCTTTTCCAGAGCAGAAATTTTAATTTTAATAAAGTCCAACTTACCAAATATTGTTTTCATGGGTGGTGCCTTTGGAGTTCTAACTAAAGAAGGCATTGCCATACCCAAGGTCATCTAAGTTTTTCTTCAATGTTATCTTCTGGGAGTTATTATCTTTGGTTTCATATTTAGATCTATGATCCATTTTGAGTTCATTTTTGTGAAAGGTATAAGATCCGTTATTGGATTCTTTTTCTTTCTTTCTTTCTTTTTTCTTTTTTTGTCTGCATGCAGACATCATGTTGTCCCAGCACCATTTGTTGAGAAGGAGATTATCTCTGCTCCACGGTGTTGCCTTTGTTTCTTTGTAAAAAAGCAGTCAACTGTATTCATGTGGGTCTTGATTCTGTTCCATTGATCTATTTGTCTATTGTTTTCATAATACCACAATGTTTTGATTACTGAGACTTTATGGTAAGTCTCAAAGTCAGGTAGGTAATACCAGTTCTACAAATGTGTTGTTGTCCTCCAATATTGTGTTGGCTATTCTGGGTCTTATGTCACTTCATATAAACTTTAGAATCAGTATTTTATATCCACAAAGTAACTTACTGGGACATTGATTCGGATTGCATTGAATCTATATTTCAAGTTGGGAAGACTAACATCTTGACAATATTGAGTCTTCCTATCCATAAGTATAGACTAATTCTCCATTTATTTACTTCTATCTAAATTAGTTCATCAGAATTCTTATTTATTTATTTATTTATTTATTTTTAAGATTTGACAGACAGAGATCACAAGTAGGCAGAGAGGCAGGCAGAGAGAGAGGGAAAGAGAAGCAGGCTTCCCGCTGAGTGGAGAGCCGGATGTGGGGCTTGATCCCAGGACCCTGGAATCTTGACCTGATCCGAAGGCAGAGGCTTAACCCACTGAGCCACCCAGGCGCCCCAGCTCTTGTACATATTTTGTTAGATTTATATCTAAATATTTCACTTTACGGATGTTAATATAAGTGGTATTGTGTTTTTAATGTCAAGTTCTACCTTTTTTCCTGGTATATAGAACTATGATTTACTTTTATATATTAACCTTGATCTTGCAACCTTGCCATAATAATTTATTACTTTCAGGAATTCTGTAATTTAATTTAATTTAATTCTGGATTTTATTTTTATAGACAATCCTGTCATGTTCAAACAGTTTTATTTCTTCCTAATCTGTATACCTTTTATTTCCTTTTCCTGTCTTATTACATTAGCTAGTACTTTTTTTTTTTTAAGATTTCATTTATTTATTTCACAGAGAGAGAGATCACAAGTAGACAGAGAGGCAGGCAGAGAGAGGGAGGGGAAACAGGCTCCCCTCTAAGCAGGGAGCCCAATGTGGGGCTCGATCCCAGGACCCTGAGACCATGACCTGAGCTGAAGGCAGAGGCTTAACCCACTGAGCCACCCAGGCACCCACATTAGCTAGCACTTTTATCTAATGTCAAAAAGAAGTAGTGAGAGAGAACATTTCTACCTTGTACCTGATCTTAGTTTGAAAATTTTGGCTTTTTCACTATTTCAGTATGTTGTTAGTTACAGGTTTGCTTTTTTATCAAGGAAGTTCCTTTATATTCCTGGTTTACTGAGAGTTTTTAATTATGAAAAAGTGTTGGATTTTGTCAAATTTTACATTTATTGACACAACTGTGTGAGGTTTTTTTTTAACTTGCTAATATGATGGATTACATTTATTGATTTTCAAATATTAAACAGGCCTTGCATACCTGTAATAAATCCCAATTGGTGATGATGTATAATAATTATTTTTATTTATTGTTGTATTATATTTACTAATATGTTCTTAAGGTCTTTTGCATCTATGTTCATGAGAGATATTGGTCTATAGTTGTAATGTCTGTCTGGTTTTGGTATTAGGGTAATGTACTTACAGAGTGAGTTAAGAGGGAATTAGTCATCCTAATGGTAGATAATGTTAAATATTAACCATCAAATGAGTATTTTTGTTTAAGAAATAGAGACCACTGGGGTGCCTGGGTGGGTAGGTTGGTTGAGCATCCGAGTCTTGGCTTCTGCTTGAGTAGTGATCTCAGAGTGGTGAGGTGGAACCCTCCAGTTGGGCTCTGTGCTCAGCAAGGAGTCTGCTTATCCCTCCCCTTCCCCCCACCACCTCTCCCCCCGACTTGTGTACTCTCTCTCCCCCTAGGATGGATTAATAAATAAATGTTTTTAAAGATGGTTTTTATTTATTTGCCAGAGAGAGAGAGCGTGCACAATCAGGGGAAGCGGCAGGCACAGGGAGAAGCAGTTTCCACTGAGCAAGCAGTCTGCGGCAGGATATAATCCCAGGACTGTGGGATCATTGACCTGAGCCAAAGGAAGATGCTTAACCAACTGAGCCACCCAGGTGTCCCAATAAATTTTTTTTTAAATGTTTAAAGAAGGGGAGAAAAAAAAAGAAATACAGACTAGTGGGGCACCTGAGTAGCTCAGTTAATTAAGCCTCTACTCTTTTTTTCTTTAACTTTTTTTTTTTAAGATTTTATTTATTTATTTGACAGACAGAGATCACAAGTAGGCAGAGAGAGAGGGAGGAAGCAGGCTCTCTGCTGAGCAGAGAGCCCAACGCGGGGCTCGATCCCAGGACCCCAGGATCATGACCGGAGCCGAAGGCAGAGGCTTAACCCACTGAGCCACCCAGGCACCCCAAGCCTCTACTCTTGATACCAGCTCAGGTCTTGACCTCAGGGTTGTGAGTTCAAGCTCCATATTGGGCTCCATGCTTGGCATGGAGCCTACTTAAAAAAAGCAAAGAAATGAAATGAAATACATGCCACTATTCTTTTCTTTGTTAACACGTTCTTTTTAGAGGAGTGCCTGGGTGGCTCAGTAAGGGTCAGACTCTTGATTTTGGCTCAGGTCATAATCTCAGGATTCTGAGATCAATCCCTGTGTTGGGCTCCATGCTAGACAGAGAACCTGCTTAAGATTCTCTCTCCCTCTTCCCTGTACCCCCCATTTAAAAAAAAAAATCTTTTTAGAGACAGACAGGATATAAATACAATTAAAACTATGTTCAAGGGAGGGTGCCTGGGTGGCTCAGTGGGTTAAGCCTCTGCCTTCAGCTCAGGTTGTGATCTCAGGGTCCTGGGATTGAGTCCCACATTGAACTCTCTGCTTGGCGGGGAGCCTGCTTCCTCCTCTCTCTTTCTCTCTCTCTGCCTGCATCTCTGCCTACTTGTGATCTCTGCCTGTCAAATAAATAAATAAAATCTTTGAAAAAAACAAAAACAAAAACTATATTCAAGGGGCATCTGGGTGGCTCAGTCGTTAGGTGTCTGCCTTTGGCTGGGGTCATGATCCCAGAATCCTGGGATCGAGCCCCACATCAGGCTGCCTGCTCAGCAGGGAGCCTGCTTCTCCCTCTCCCACTCCCCCTGCTTGTGTTCCCTCTCTCGCTGTATCTCTCTCTATCAAATAAATAAATAAAATCTTAAAAACAAAACAAAACAAAAAAACTATGTTCATGGGTGTCTGGCAGATTCAGTCAGTAGAGGTTGTGACTCGATCTTGAGGTTTTGAGTTTGAGCCCCACGTTGGTTATAGAGATTACTTAAAAATGAAATCTTAAAAAAAAAAAGTACTATGTTCAGTTCTATATGAATCCTGATATTGGTCACCATTCATTTTTTCACTTCTTCAACGAACATTTGTTCATTAACTTACAGTGTATCAGATATTCAGAATATTGAAACAAATAAGGCATAGTCACTGTTTTTAGGAAGCTCACAGTGTATTTGGGGAAATAAATTTTTTTTGTTTTTTGGTTTTTTTAAAGATTTTATTTATTTATTTGTCACAGAGAGAGAAGCCAGAGCAAGCACAGGCAGACAGAGTGGCAGGCAGAGGCAGAGGGAGAAGCAGGCTCCCCACCAAGCAAGGAGCCCGATGTGGGACTCGATCCCAGGATGCTGGGATCATGACCTGAGCCGAAGGCAGCCGCTTAACCAACTGAGCCACCCAGGTGTCCCTGGGGGAATAAATTTGTAAACTAGTAATAGCAAAGCATTTTTTAAGTAATACAATAACATGGCATGGTAATAGATTTGTCTATGCTAAGCACATTTCAAAAGTGTCCACTTGGAAACTGACAACAGACCCAAACATAAACTTCAATATTCTAACAGATAAGATAGTGACCATTTCAAGATGCCTATTTAGATTAGGAGTATAGGGCTCTCTGTTCATTGGGGAGCCTGCTTCTCCCTCTCCTCCCCACTTTTGCTGTCACTATCTCAGATGCCTCTCTGAAATAAATAAAATCTTTAAAAAAAGAATAGATTAGGAGTATAGCATATAACCTTAAAGGGTAAGAATAACAAGTCCTATACAGTATGTGCTTACAAATTAACTGATGATAGCCTAGACTAGTACTAGAGGTGTTCTGTTTTGTTCTGTTTTAATGTCAAACTGAAGGCTTCGCTGATGATTAGCAGAGCTTCAGAGATGAGTGGTGCCAATGAAACAGACACAAGGCTGATTGTACATTTCTTTAAATTGGCTGTATGTTTTACTGATGACAAATAAAACTTCAGAAATGCTAGTATACTTGTAATCTTTGAATACATTAAGGACTGGTTCTTGGGAAATAAAGCAAATTGTATCACCTTCATCAAGTTATCAAGCCACATCCATGTATATCCCTAAAAGAAGTTTATTTTTTAACGGTTTATTCTCTAAATTTTTTCAGACATCTGTGAATCACTACCTTTATTAACAAATCATTTCTATAATCATATTGTACAATTTACTAATTAGGAAGGCGCCTGGTTGGCTCAGTCAATGGAACACAAAATTCTTGATCTCAAGGTTGTCAGTTTGAGCCCCATGTTGGGTGTAGAGATTCCTTAAAAAAAAAAAAGAAGAAGAAGAAGAAGCAACACCTGGGTGGCTCATTCGGTTAAGTGTCTGCCTTGGGCTCGGGTGGTGATCCCAGGGTCCTATTATCAAGTCCCATATGGGGCTCCTTGCTCAGTGGGGAGCCTGCTTCTCCCTCTGCGTGCTGCTTCCCCTGCTTGTGTTCTCTCTCTGACAAATAAATAAACAAAATATTAAAAAAGCAAACAAAAAAAAACTTTAAAAAATTACTAATCAGGTTCTAGATTGTTTAGATATTCAACAGCCCTAAGGATAGACTTTGGACATGTTTTATTCAGCTAATTTATCAAACATTTTTTTTGTTCACCTATTTGTTGGGCACTGTGGACATAATAAAATGTCTGTCCTCAGAGTACTCACAATTTAGAAAAGTAAGCAAATATGTTAACAAATAATTGCTATGGGATATAGTAAGTCCTATAATATAGATATATTTGGGATAGGTTGTTGCCCAAAGGAAACCCTATCATCTTAGGTTTGTCTGGGAATGTTTCACAAAGGGGAGAAGATAACTGGTTATTGTACGTATGACTAGGAGTTAGTTGGGAAGGATATTCAAGATGAAAAAGTACAAAAGAGTGAGTCTTTTTTCTTTTTGATAAGCTTTTATTTATTTATTTGACAGATCACAAGTAGGCAGAGAGGCAGGCCAGAGAGGGGGAAGCAGGCTTCCTGTTGATCAGAGAGTGAGATGCCTGGCTTGATTCCAGCACCCTGAGATCATGACCTGAGCCGAAGGCAGAGGCTTAACCCATTGAGCCACCCAGGCGCCCCAAGAGTGAGTCTCTAATGATATGGTATGATGGGCTGACTTGTGTTCCCCCAAAACTCGTATGGTAGGCATAATCCCCAGTACCTCAGAATGTGATTGTATTAGGAGACACGCCTTTAAAGAAGTGATTAAGTTAAAATGAGGCCTTTAGATGGGCCTAATCCAATCCTACTGATGTCCCTATAAGAACAGGAAATGTAGATGTTCAAGTCACCAGGGATGCAGGCACACAGAGAAAAAGACCATGTACAAATCAAGGAGAAAACCCTGATGAGAGACCAAACCTGCCAACACCTTGATCTTGGACCCCAGACTCCAGAACTGTTAAGAAAATAAGTTTCTGTTGTTTAAGCCATCCGGTCTGTGGTGTTTTGTTATGGCAGTCTGGTGTGTGTTTTTTCACACCACCAAGCAATTCCTCAGTTCTCAGCCATGATAACAGAATACCCTCCCATTTCAACCCAATTCTATCTACCATGAGATAGCATCAGGTGTCACAGGGTAAGGGCCCAGCCCCCAAGACTGTCTCCCTCTCCCTCCACTTAAGATGCTAGTGGCAAGTCCAGGTTATCAACTACTGGAGATCAGAGGTTCCAACAACCCCCTCTTGGATTTCATTAATTTGCTAGAGCAAAACAGAACTCAACAGGACTGAAAGAACTCTAAGAAACATTTCCTCACATTTATGAGTTTATTATAAAGGCTGTAATAAAGGATACAGATGAAGAGGTATATAGGGCTGTTGGAGCACTGTGTTTGAACACTGACAGTTGGTTCAGTTTGGCTTGGGTAAAGGAGAGATATACCTAAAATGTGACTAGTGTGACTGAGGAGTTTACTTATTAACTGCATCCCATTTTAATTCATTGAGTTTATATTTAAAAATTGAAGCAGTGTTGGGGCACCTGGCTGGCTCAGTCGTTAGAGCACACAACTCTTGATCTTGTGGTGTTAAGTGTGAGTCCCATGTTGGGCATAGAGATAACATAAAAAAGAAGGAAGGAAGGAAGGAAGGAAGGAAGGAAGAAAGAAAGGAAGGAAGGAAGGAAGGAGGAAAGAAAGAAAGAAAGAAGGAAGAGAGAAGGAAGGAGAGAGAGGGGAGAAGGAAGGGGAGGGAAAGAAGGAGGAACAGAGGAAAGGAAAGAAAGAAAGAAAAGGAAGGAAGAAAAGAAAGAAAAAGTCAGGAAAGAGAAAGAAAGAAAATGACAGAAACAAAAAAAAATTGAAGAGTGTAAAAAAATTAGAAGTACCATAAAGTGTTTTTGTTAAACACAATTCATTGTTTTGATCAGACAATCATTTAATCATTTCACCTTAATTGTTGAAAATTTAGTGTCCCAATTAAGGTGTGCTGTAAGTATAAAAAAGACTGAATTTTTAAGATCTAGTACCAAAAAAAAGAGAGAGATAGAAATATCTCATTAATAATTTCTTTATTATCTATAGGTTAAAATTACAATATTTGGTATATATTAGGTTAGATAAAATACAATATTGAAATACACTATTTCTTTTCACTCTTTTTAAATGTGACTACTGGAAAATTTTAAATTTTTTATATAGTTCACATTGTTTCTGTTGGACAGTACTGATCCAGACTTTATTCTGTAACACTGAAGACATTTGAATAGGAGAATGATATGATAATGATTTTGATTTAGTGCAATTCATCTAGCACTGGTACAGGATAGATTGATTTTTGAAGGAAACTGGAGGAGGAGAGATCCCCTTAGAAAGTGGTAAGGGTCTGAGAGCTTGGATTAGGTGCTTCAGGGTCAACTGGAGTGACAAATGGCTTCCCAGTGTAGACAGGAAAATCAACATTTCTCAAATTTTTTCTTTCTTTACCCTGTTGTTTTCACATTCAAAATGAATTTTGACTACACTTAGCCTATTAGAGGAAGATTAGTAAATAACATGCAAAAAAAGTTGTTCTTTAGGGGGAAATTACAAATGTAAGTTGTAAGCAAAGAATAGAATTAACTCTGGCAATCTTTAGGCATTAGCTCCCCCCCACACAACCCCCACTCCCCCACTCCCCACCCCCTTGAAATGCCAGTATGCTATTCTATGAAAGAGGTGGCTTTCTCTGTCTTTAACTCTCTGTGTTTAAAGTCCTGGATTCCTTGACTTAAGGATTTTTTTTTATTTGTTTTCCTCCTCGATTATCACAGTAGCAGATATCCTCCCGCAGAGCAGCAAGAAGCTAGGATTCAGATGTATGGTCTGCTGATACCTGTGTTTGGACCTAAGAGATTTCAAAGCATTTTCATTCATTACTTTTCTTCTTAGCAGACCTACATTAAACTATTAGGTGGGAATTTCATAACGTTTCTTCCCAGTCTATTCCATTTTTAAATGTTTCACCACATTTCTTACGTTGTTTTCAGTAAAGAAGGAAGAACACCTCACAGGAATCAAATGATCCCAAGATACATTTTAGGACATTTACCTTGCTGGCCTGAACCTAGCATAATTACCAGATTAATCGCCAGAGCTGTAACTCCTGACTGATTGGAGCTGGGATTCTAAGTGCATCGAAGACCCCAATCAAACAGCCGATCTCCCCAAAACATCAACACACAGTTGCATTGTTATCTGTTGCCCAGGAGGAGGATTGCTTAACTGGGGCGTCTCTGGGGCTAAGCTGGTTTCTGGTCAGCAGTTTCTTAGATTCCCTCTTACTCAAGAAGCATTTATCTTAATACATTCAGCACGCTTTTAGATGGTTGAGATTCCGTTGAATTCCAGTTGAAACTTTTAAAAGTACATATATTGCTAGAAGAATGCTCTCTGTCCCTATTAACTTGCTTTATTTTCTTAAAGGTAATTTTCTAAGACTGAGTTAGCCAGACAAAATATATTTCAGATCTGTCTCCCTTTCACCCTCACTGCTTTTCACCAAGAAGAAAATATTGTACAGAATTCACACATCTAAAACTTAACCTTCAGTATTGTCTTTCTCCGTAGCAGTTTTACACAAATTAATTTGGGACACATAAATTCTGTGCCTTCACAATTCCATGTATTCTTTTGTTAACCATTGGGCAAATAATTACTGGGGCAAACACAGTGCTCTGGAATTACCTTGGAGCCTGCTTTGAGCAAATGGGAGGAGGGAACACAGACCGACTTTGTACTTTTACCCATGCAGTTTGCTTTTGCGAAACATTATTTAAGACTAATTATACAAAGCTTAGGAAGAGGGAGGAAAAAAAGATAAATGATTTAGAGCCAAGAATGACACTGTGACACGAATAATAAATAAAAGCCAAGATAAGAAAAAAGTAGAAAAGACCAGAGGAAAACAGAGCATAATCGTCCTCTTACTCTAAGCTGCAAGGTTCAGCCGTGAGCCTCTTGGGTCTACTGAGTACTTACATGGGACTAGTCCAACTGAGAAACTGAATTGTTGATTTTTATTAATTTAATATTGGAGCGATTTAAAATATTTTCCCATTAAACACAGCTTTGTTGTTTTGATAGAAGCTGTATTTAATTGTAGAAAACTTAAGAGTCTAAAATGGAGATGTGTTATAAACATGAAATATACACTGAATTTCAAAGACATAGTTGGGGGGTAGTAAACTACCTTAGTAATAATTGTTATACTGATATCATACTAAAATGATATTATTTGGGTTATAGTGGGTCAAATAAAATAGTTACTTAAATAAACCTCTTGTTTCTTTTAAAATTTTTAATGTGACTACTAGCAAATTTTATATTACATAAATAGCTTGGATTATATTTCTACTGGACCTCACTGCCATACAGGATATTCTTTGTCCTTTGGCTGCTAAATTCAGTTGCTGTGGTAACTTAAGGGGCCTCTAGGCTCAGTGTTTCCTGGAAGGACAGGAATGAGGCGGGGGAGGGGAGGTGTGACCTCCGGGAAGGTTTTCTTGGATGTCACGTTTCACTTATACTTGGTTCTCTCAGCTTACAATTTAGAATTTTTTTTTTTTTAGCGAGAGAGAGAAAACATAATCTGGTTTGTTTCAGGTCCTGTAGCATCAGTTTGAATTCTAGGCCCTCAACCAAAACCTAAACACCAGTTTACCAACTAGGAAAATTGGGTCCAATTACTGTGCTCTGTCCTTGGTCACCCTCTTCCACATAGTGAGGTTGTTGCTAGGCTACAAATTAACCGGCATTAGGAAATTGACCATTGATATTCCCACGCCCCACCCCTCCCAAGAGCCTTCATTCCCCATCCTACCCCCCCACCCCGCCCCTCCACGCCCCTCCTTCAAAGCCTTGATACTATCTCTCACCCAAATCTTTAATCAGAACTAAATTGTTTTCTTTATTTACTCACACCCTGGGCCTCCTCCCTCTCTCCTTTCATTATCCTTCATTTTCCTCTGTTCACATTTTCCCTATTTTTTCTACTCATCTTGCTCAATTTTCTTGTATGACTGAGTAATCAAATACTTATCTCACACTTCTTTCAAGAAATTCGCAGTCCGTAATCAACAGGCTATTGATTATTCTCTCTAGTTGTGTAAAAATCAGGTGGGCTTGTCCCTTTTTTATTTTGTTAAATAGAAGTGAGTTAGAGGATTTCTGTCGCCTTAGTGCCTGAGGTCCTTGGTCATGCTGTTTCAAAGATGAAGACCCGTGGGTAGCAAAGCAAGAGAAAGAGCATATAAAGCTCTGGGGAGGGGGACGCCTGGGGTGGGTTGTCCCTGGACTTTCAAAATTTAGGGGGTTTTGTGAGCTCTTTTGTGGAATTATCTTAAACAATCAGGGTGTGCTGAGTCCTGCGGATTAGGGCTTTGGTTATGTATCTGTCTACCTCTTAGGTTAATGTCTCTATGCTATTGGTCTTTTTGCATACGTCTGGGGGCTTATGTCTTCGCCACCCCTTTCCTGTTTTAGAGACCAGTGCTTTGTGATTAATTGTCTTATTTTAGGATGTTTTGCACATTGGGAGATGGAGAGGAGAAGTGAGATGGGGAAAATCGGAGGGGGAGATGAAGCATGAGAAACTGGACTATGAGACACAAACTGAGTGAATGAGCCTGGTGGTGGGTATTATGGAGGGCAGGAGGGCACGTATTGTGTGGAGCACTGGGTGTGGTGCATAAACAATGAATTTTGGAACACTGGAAATAAATAAAATAAAATGGAAAAAAAAAAGAGTAAGTTAAAAAAATGAAGAAGTCATCTCTGCAAATGCTGCAAAGCAAAATAGTGTACTCCTGTCCAAGCTGCAGAATAAGATGTCACTTCATTTGAACTGCCCTGACTCTGTATTTTCTTGTTGGGGACCCTGACCCTGACTACCTAGCTGTCCAACTAACTCCTTACAGAATACGAAGGGAGGGACGCCTGGGTGGCTCAGTTGGTTAAGCAGCTGCCTTCAGCTCAGGTCATGATCCCAGCGTCCTGGGATCGAGTCCCGCATCGGGCTCCTTGCTCGGCAGGGAGCCTGCTTCTCCCTCTGCCTCTGCCTGCCATTCTGTCTGCCTGTGCTTGCTCTCGTCCTCTCTCTCTCTGATAAATAAATAAAAAATCTAAAAAAAAAAAAAATACGAAGGGAAATACTATAAATTCCTTAAAAGCTAGGACCTGGGGCGCCTGGGTGGCTCAGTGGGTTAAAGCCTCTGCCTTCAGCTCAGGTCATGATCTCAGGGTCCTGGGATCGAGCCCCGCATCAGGCTCTCTGCTTAGTGGGGAGCCTGCTTCCTCCTCTCTCTCTGCCTGCCTCTCTGCCTACTTGTGATCTGTCTGTCAAATAAATAAATAAAATCTTTAAAAAAAATAAATGAATGAATGAATAAATAAATAAATAAATAAAAAGCTAGGACCCTTTTTGTCCTACATACTGACGAACCCTCAAGCTTTTGGAGAGTACCTGACGTGCAGTGTGCACACAACAAGCACCTGTGTCGCTGAATGTGGTCATCGTTGCATCTCTAGATGCTAGAAACCTGAGGCTAGAGGTACAACATCTCAGAATGGGAAGGATTTATAGTAAGCGGTAGGGTAAATGCCATCTTAAGGAGTTTGAATGGTATCCCATAAGCAGTTGATTCTCTTGTTCCTTCAACCCAGGAGAGGTGGTCTGGCTCCCGGATACTCAGGTTTTCTTCCTCCCTGAGAGATTGTGCTAATCAGAAGACAAAGAGAGCCAAAACCTAGCCCAGTTCTTCCCTTGCTAGCTTTTCTTCTCCAGGCTGCTCTTTCTTCCCCTTTAAGATGGCAGACCGAGCCTATAATCAAAAAGGAGCTGATAAATTCAAAGCATGGTGAATCTATCTGCTTACACTCCAAACAACCTGAACTCTCAGACAGTAGCCCCCAGTCAACTTTATCTTGTATAAGTAGCATTTTGTTTCATCTCTTTAGATTGACTTTATTCCCAGCAGATGTGAGAGCAAAAATTGAAGTGAATTTGCCCTCCCTTCAGGCTTTTCTGGTAGCATTTTGTCTTTGAAACTAAGAGATTATCGCTATTAGAAGAGGGAAGGAGGACGAGTCTTAAAAAAAAAACAAACCAAAAAACCCTGGCACGGGGCGGGTGTCGGCTGTGGTTTTAAAACCGGGTGGGGAGGGAGGGAGCCCTTGCCTAGGGCGGGGGCAGAGTTTGAGGTCACAAAATTCCGCTAGGTCACGGGGTCTGTAGCGGGGGTGGAGAGAAGGGGGGCTTGTCTTCTTTGCAGGCTCCACCCTTTGCGGAGATTATAAATCCGTCCCTGGCCCGCTGTAACGGTGAGAGTAAGGGTGGGATCGCGCATCGCTGTGAGGCTGAGAGGAGAGCTTGCTGCCGGGGGCATTCTGGAGGTTTTATTGATTGGAAGACGGATCTCTGGGGTCCCGCTCCTAGATCTTTGTTGAAGATTGGAAAAGAATTAAATTAAGGCCATGGGGACCCAGAAGGTAAGATTAATATAATTACCAGTTATCTTTGCTTGTGTTCGGGGGTAAACTCAGAAAAGCCGGCTTTAACGGAGATGGCTGTGCTCTGTTTTATTACGAGTCATGTAGCCATCTAGCCATCTTCAGGCCTTTTCATTTTTTCTCCAGCCTGTGATGCTGTGGTTCTGTCTGTTCTCTTTGGATGTCACAGCGTCTAAAGGACTTAATCCCAGTCCCACTGACCTTCCTGTGGCAGGGAGAGTCACCTGGAGAAGTTGTGTGTTTCTCAGGGGTTTTGTTGCTTTGGCTTGGTTTTAGCATAATCACATGATATTAAGGATGTGGGGGTGAGATGGTTGAGTGTTCCAGGATGCTTGGCTGTGTTGATTACAAGTGTGGGTCTCAGTGAGGCAGCAGGAAGATTGCTCTGGAAGCCTTAAACTTGAAAGGACCTGGGATTCGTTTGAGGGCTTGGGTCAAGTGTCCAGCCATCTATTTTGTTGTTTAGTCCACGGATACTAAGGAGGGAGAATTCTAGTTGTCCTTATTGGTGTTGTGATTGTGAGTGCACAGCACATTAATGTGTTATTGTGTGTTACGTATGTAGTATATGTGCTGGGAGAAAAATCACTGTCGCCAAGGTGAGCTTATTTGAAAATAAGGGGAGATAAGAAAAGGGGTGGAGAAAAAGGTCCTCAAGAATAGTAAGTGATGGGCGCCTGGGTGGCTCAGTGGGTTAAGCCGCTGCCTTCAGCTCAGGTCATGATCTCAGGGTCCTGGGATCGAGTCCCGCATCGGGCTCTCTGCTCAGCAGGGAGCCTGCTTCCTCCTCTCTCTCTCTGCCTGCCTCTGATCTCTCTCTGTCAAATAAATAAATAAAATCTTTAAAAAAAAAAATTAAAAAAAAAAAGAATAGTAAGTGATGAAGCAAAGCAGAAAGGAAGAGGTCAGTATTGATGAGAAATGGATTAAGCAGAAAGAACTGTGTGCGTGCGAGGGCGTCTTGGGTACTTAATGCCTGGCTGTCTGGGGTGCAAGGTCAACTTGAGGAACTGAAACTTCTGGCTGGCCACTCTGTCTAACATAAAGAGGGGGTGGTTAAGTAAGGAAGGATTTGGTGGGGGGGATGCAGCAGAAGATGTACTCAGCCATAAAAATCGAGTTGGAAATCTAAGATAAACACATGATTGAATTACTCCCAGCAAGGTGAGAGAGGACTCCCCCTCCCCAGCCCTACTCTGGTCGGTTAGTTTGGGAGTGAGCTTGTGCTCTCCCCCTACTGGGTGGGGGTAGTAGTACTAAACGAAGTGAACAGGAAGAATTTCAAATGGGATCAGGATACCGCAGGTAGATTTTGTCGATTCCACTATCCAGAGCGAAAAGAACAGCCCAGTGGCAAAAGGTACCACCACCACTCCGGGCTTCAGTGGGATCTTGGGTCCAGAAGCAGACAGCACTGGATGTAGCTGTTTCCGAAAGAATCCCATTTCTAGGAATCCCAAGGCTCGCTCTCTTCCTGCAGTTCTAAGCTTGTTTTTATATGGAGTGGGTCTTTTTTAATAGTTTGAAACCTGTTAACCCAGTTCCTCTTAACTTCCCAGTTTTTCTTGCCACTTTTCCCGAGTTTTTGTGGTTGTCTATATCTCCGGAGAAGTTCTCAAGTATAACCTGTGCTTTTGTGTTCCCCCATTCATTACCTAAATTTCGTTAAGTTTTTGCTCTTTCCATACCACTCCTAGGCCAAGTGCTCCTAATCGATCTCCTGAATTACTCAGAGACAGTCATCAGCGGAGAGCTTTAAGGACTGTTTCTTCCCTTTCTCCCCCCACCCCAGGTCACCGCGCCTCTGATCTTTGCCATCTCCATTGCTACAATAGGCTCTTTCCAGTTCGGCTACAACACTGGAGTCATCAATGCTCCTGAGATGGTGAGTGCCAAGCGACTAGAGTTAGACTTTGCAATAGGGAAATTATTCCTTTAAGTAGTAGGGTTTTGAGAATGAAGAATTTCAGACAAACTTGGTATCTAGCTTGGTGAAGGCTGAAGAGGCAAAATAAATACTGGTGGGGAAGTATAACTGAATCCTTAGTCAAAGGAAAAAGCGCAGTTGCTCCCCATACCCTTGACTGGAATCCATTCCTCCTCTCACCCTGTCTTGATAAACTTCCTTTATTATCCCTCAGGGCTTAGTTACAGGAGGGTGGGAGGGTCTTAGGGGAGGACTGGGGTAGTCGCTGAACATCGTGCTGCTCCCTACTGGGATTTTCAGGACAAATCAAAATTGTTTTCAGAGCTACCGTGAACAAATGTCTGGATCTCTTCCATCCCCGCCCATTTACTTGATTCTCTACCAGTGATTGTAATGCTGGTTTTTAGGGAGGGGGAAATGCCCAGTATTTGCTCCTTCTCATTCAGCCGTAACAACCTATCTGTCCAATCATTTTAATTGGCAGATCATAAAGGACTTCATCAATTACACCTTGGAGGAGAAGTTGGAAGACCCTCCCACTGAGGTGTTACTCACTTCCCTCTGGTCCTTGTCTGTGGCCATCTTTTCCGTTGGTGGTATGATTGGCTCCTTCTCCGTTGGACTCTTTGTTAACCGCTTTGGCAGGTACTGACCAGAAACTGGGTAAGGAAGGGGGCTCTTCCGGTTGCATTGAGAACAGTTATTGAGAATTAGGATGGGGAGGTGATGATGCATTTGAATGCGAGCATCCCAGATTCCCATGGAGGCAAATAAAGGATAGGCCTGCTGGCACTGAGTAGGACTGCTTGCAGCTCTGCTGCCCATCAAGAGATTAGCCTTTGCAATCCAGCTGAAGCTAATTCAGTACTCTCTAATAAAGTACACTGTGAATTTCCCAGAAACCTACTTGATTTAAAAGATCAGAAGTTGTTTGCTTTTCTTAGAAAATTTGGGATTTCATGCAGGTGTTTACAAAGCAGGATTGGGAGGAAACATTTTATAATCCTTGGCCTGTGGCAGATGTGGATAATGGCCAAATAACTGACATTTTTTTCCCCCAAAAAGAAAATTGAATCTCCTCATTCTCTGCTGACTTAGTAAAATGTCTTAGCGGAACACTTTCAATAATGATTGGTGAAGAAACCATTTCATTTGCTAATTAGACGTTCCTGGAAACATAGAATTCAATGTCTAAAAAAGCTTAAAGCAGTCCATTTTATTTGATAACACTTGGGGTTTGTTGTGTTTGTATTTTTGAGGCCACCATGTGATTACTAAAGGCATTGAAATTTTAATGTGGCTCTCCCATAACTCAGTGATATTTTCCTATCATTATTAGCAAAAGAACCTAATAAAGGAAGTAAGGAAACTGGGAAAGGAATGCAGAGAAAGGTAAAAGTGAGGATGAGGGATAAAACTTTTCTCTTAACAGTAGGTTCTCTCCTTTGGCCGCACATTTAGGATCTCCCAGGGAGCTTTTAAAAGTACCAGTGTTTGAGAACTCCCGGGTAATTCCAACAGGCCACCCAAGGGCAGAATCCCTGAAGTCTCTTCAAGCATCTGCAATAATTTTCAGCGTTAAGCTCTTACTTCTGACTTTCTCTAGTTGTTTCAGTGGTTTGACCTCCCACACCTAACACAGATGCAGTAATTTATTATTTTATACTGGCTATCAGTACTTACTGTAAATGGCCTCACCATAGACTAGCCGAGAACCAGAGAGCTGAAGCGGTCTGCTTTCTGTGCATGGACAAACTTGTCGAAAGTCTGTCTCTATTAGTGTGTTGATGGCACCTAAGCAGCTATTTTGTTAGCAGCTAACAAAATCGAGTAAGAAGCATAACAAGAGCACACTGGTCCAGAAATTGCACGAGTGTGTTTGTGGACCAGCTGCATCAGAATTGCCCAGGGCAGTGTTTCTCAGACCTTTGCCAGACTCAACACCTGGATGACTTCTGGGAACAAGGTTGCTGGGCTCAGTTCCAAAGTCAGACCTAATGATGTAGTAAATTGAGGTGGGGTGGGACAGTTTTAATTTCTTGCAGATTCCTAGCTGATGCAGTTAGTTTGTGGGCAACTTTGAGAACTACTGGCCTTTGTGCTTGCTAGAATCCTGGCTGCCACTGGGGATTAAAACAATCTGAAACAAGTTCTCTAGGTGAGTTTTTCTGTGGACCAAGGTGTAAGAACCATTGATCTTATCTCAACTAGAATGTTTGATAACAGACTGGAGGAGGGTAGAGAGATGAGGAAAGAGAAGATCCCGCTGGGCCTATTTTGCTGACTTCTCTTGTCTTCTCTGGTTAACCTTTCAGGCGCAATTCAATGCTGATTGTCAACCTCCTGGCCGTTGCTGGTGGCTGCCTTATGGGGTTCTGCAAAATTGCCAAGTCGGTTGAAATGCTGATCCTGGGCCGGTTAGTTATTGGCCTCTTCTGTGGACTCTGCACAGGTTTTGTGCCCATGTACATTGGTGAGGTCTCTCCGACTGCCCTTCGGGGGGCTTTCGGTACTCTCAACCAGCTGGGCATTGTCATCGGAATCCTGGTGGCTCAGGTACTCCAGAACTCCTACTTAATACGTGTTAGTTTCTTGGCTCATAAAATGAGTTAACATAGATAAAGCTCTCAGGAATCTCTGGCATATGTAAGTTTCAGGTGTTCCTATTACTGTAACTCACAGATAGCTAAAGAAGCAGGCAGCATAGAGAAAGAAGAAACAGAATTTATCTTTTCCTTTGGTAAGAGAATGGATGATTTTCTGAAATTTTTTAAAGTTTATCTTTTTTAAGATTCAGTTTTTGAGAGGGGGAGAGCGAGCATGACCGCTCACAAGAGCCGGGGAGGAAGACTAGAGGTGGAGGGAGAAGCACACTTAACCCA
Organism: Mustela putorius furo; assembly: GCF_011764305.1. Lineage (NCBI taxonomy): Eukaryota > Metazoa > Chordata > Mammalia > Carnivora > Mustelidae > Mustela > Mustela putorius. Next base: position 9,433,660 of record NW_025422127.1, on the reverse strand, counting down.
CTCGAATGCAGGACTCGATCCCATGACCCTGGGATCATGACCTGAACCAACTAGCAGATAACGTAACTTGACTGAGCCACCCAGGCGCCCTGAATTATTAAGTATCATCTGTATCTGTTTTCTAGATCTTTGGTCTGAAAGTCATCATGGGGACGGAAGAACTTTGGCCCCTGCTTTTGGGCTTCACCATCATTCCAGCTGTCCTGCAAAGTGCAGCCCTTCCGTTTTGCCCCGAGAGTCCTAGATTTCTGCTCATCAACAGAAGGGAAGAGGAGAGTGCTAAGGAGAGTGAGTATCCTTCACAGCTTTGCTGTAGGAATTTTGGGGTTGTGGTTTTATTTTAGGATGAGGGTCTTGGATCTGTGTTTTGTCCACTCCTTTTCCTTGCTCCTCTGGACCCAAGTGGAGACTTTCCTGATTGCTCTGGAGTCAGAAACTTTGTACCCCTTAAAGAGTGAAGTGAGAAGGAGGTTAGGGTTAGGGCACAGATGCTAATAGATGAGCCATTATCTGGGGCTCATTCCAGTGTGACTTCTTCCCAGCTGAGTTACTGGGGAAATGAAGTCGAGATGGCACCTTATCTTTATCCTTTGTCTGTCTGACCAGTCCTCCAACGATTGTGGGGCACCCAGGACGTGAGTCAGGACATCCAGGAGATGAAAGATGAGAGCGCGAGGATGGCACAAGAGAAGCAACCCACGGTGTTAGAGCTTTTCCGATCGCGCAGCTACCAGCAGCCCATCATGATTTCCATCATGCTCCAGCTGTCCCAGCAGCTATCTGGAATCAATGCTGTGAGTAGCTGCTCTGTCCCTGGCTGTCCCACACATGCTTCCACTTGCTGGAGGGGCCAAGCGAGGGTGGCTGCTCATCTCCTTACTACCTACAGAGTCCCCACAATTCTTACATACAGCAGCCATTTACAAAAATGTTGGTTATCCAGGTTTTGACTTGTTTTATTTTTTCCTTTTTTTTTTTTATAAGTTTATTTACATAATCTCTATACCCACCCTGGGGCTAGAACTCAGGGCCCCGAGATCAAGAGTCATATGCCTTACCGAGGGTACTAGTCAGGCGCCCCTGTTTTTATTTCTTTAAAATTTTATCTGCAGTACATGTTTTCCATGTGGGGAAATAAGAAAATAAATAATAAAACAAAAAATTCATCACCTTTAGTCTTGGAACTTGTCGTTAATACTCTTAATTCTCTTTCAAACTTTGTTGAAATATTTACCTACTTTTAATTAATCCTCTTTTCCGACCATTTATTCTTTATTTCTAGTTGTCTTTTACTCTGATCAATCCTGTTTGATGTCATCAATGATAAGGCAGGCCATGCAACTGGAGCAGCTGTAAGAATATACACTCTGTGGCTTTTCTCCAGGACTTTACAGTCTTAAAAAAAAATCACTCTAAAGCCCTGGGGAAGAAGTAGGAAATAAATACAAAAGATCTGGGGGCACACTAGGAACTGAGAGCTGACCTTACTATTCTCTCTGAATATAGTGACTCAGTTCAAAGTGGGGAGCAAAATGGAAGCTAGTATTTGGCAGGTATCTTGAATTCTGCAGATAACTAACGACCTTCTATTAGAACTAGAAGGTTCTAATAGTGGTAAGAGGATACTCCCATACCTTCTATCTATTCATTCGCAGATAGTTTTTGGATATGAAGCACAGCCTTGTTCTGATTCTGCCCAGAGGGTTTCTCATCACGTAATTCTTGAATCAATACCATTAGATCATTCTGTAGCAAAGCATTTTGCAAAACACACTTACTTGATACTCAAAATAGCAAGTTGGTCCTTGGCCTTTTTTCTCCCTCACATACAAGAAGATTACTTGTATTTGAAATAGCAGTGCTTTTCATGAAGGATTAGAGGCGGTTACATCAGAAACTAGGAGAAAAAGTAGTTTTAAAAAAAACCTCTGAGATGATTTGATGGATCCCAGTTTCAAAGTTTGTCATTTTTAAAAATCACTATGATCAGGGCGCCTGGGTGGCTCAGTGGGTTAAGCCTCTGACATTGGCTCAGGTCATGATTTCAGGGTCCTGGAATGGAGCCCTGCTTCTGGCTCTCGGCTCAACGGGGAGCCTGCTTCCCCCCCTCTCTGCCTGCTTATTTGCCTACTTATGATCTCTTCTCTCTGTCAAATAAATAAAATCTTAATAAAAAATAAATAAAGGGGGACGCCTGGGTGGCTCGGTTGGGAGGCTGCCTTCGGCTCAGGTCATGATCCCAGCATCCTGGGATCGAGTCCCTCCTTGCTCGGCAGGGAGCCTGCTTCTCCCTCTGCCTCTGCCTGCCTCTCTGTCTGCCTTTGCTCATTCGCTCTCTCTCCCTCTATCCCTGACAAATAAATAAATAATTAAATAAATCTAAATAAATAAATAAAGGGACTCCTGGGTGGCTCAGTTGGTTGGACGACTGCCTTCGGCTCAGGTCATGATCCCGGAGTCCCGGGATCGAGTCCCGCATCGGGTTCCCAGCTCCACGGGGAGTCTGCTTCTCTCTCTAACCTTCTCCTTACTCATGTTCTCTCCCACTGACTGTCAAATAAATAAATATAATCTTTTTTAAAATAAATAAATAAAATAAATAAAAATAAAAATCACTGTGGGGGTGCCTGGCTGACTCACTCGATACAGTGTGTGACTCTTGATATCGGGGCATTGGGTGTAGGGGTTACTTTAAAAATCTTATTTTTTTAAGATTTTAATTTTGATTTTTTTTCATTTGACACAACACGAATAGGGAGTATTCCCTCTTTTACTGTGTTTTTGTCAAGTAAATAAATCTTTAAAAAAACAATTAAACAGTTTCTATCCAAGGTTGTAGGTGTTTGAAGAGTTCTTGAGAAGGTAAGTCCCAGTGTAAACACATATATTCATCACAAAGTCTGATGACAATACGGGTATAAGGGGCAAACACTCCAGATGAAAGTAAACTCCTGACCCAAACCTGAAGGACTGAACCTTAGCCGATCTAGATCTGTTCCCGTGTTCCCTGGAGGTCTGAGTTCAGTATTTGGACATCTCAAATTTTAACTATGGTAGCTGTAGTAACCCTACATTTCAGCAGGCTGACCAGCAAATAATAAACAGTATAAACTGTAGCTTACTTAATACTAAGTAAATGTTAAATTAAAATGATAGTTGGTGTCATTTCTTCAAACACTTGGAAAGGACCTACGGTTAGGGGTCAGCTGAGGTTCTGTTCCTATTTTCACGAGCAGGCTGAGGTTACTCCCAGTTGCTTCGCTGTCAGAATAGGTATCTGTTCAAGGGTTAGAGGAATTGTCTGTTGAAGAAGCTAAATTGAGGAATTTGCTGCTGGCTGGCTTTGTTGGAAGATCATGCTACTTTGGTCTTGGGGTCTTGAGTTCCAATGCCATGTTGGGTGTAGAGGTTATTTAAAAAAAAAAAACAAAACAAAAAAGCCTTTAAAGCAAACCAAAAAAGCTTAACCAATAGTTGTTAAGGAGGAGACTTCAGTGAGCAGGAGGAGTAAACATTGAAGAAGAAAATGGAAACAAGTAGCTAGAATTGAGAACCAAGAAGAGAAGAGAGATAAGATATAGAAGACGATTTCTTTGTAGAAAAGACACTGAGTGAACCAAAAAGCCCAGAAAGGACTCCTTAACCTCCTGGGACTTGGGAGTTTATTTTTCTGAGGATTTTCTTAACTGCTGTGCACAGCTGTGGTTTCACAGTTTTATCTTTTGTTTTCTATCAGGTCTTCTATTATTCAACAGGAATCTTTGAGGACGCAGGTGTTAAGGAGCCCATCTATGCCACCATTGGCGCGGGTGTAGTTAATACCATCTTCACCGTTGTCTCTGTAAGTTGGTTGGTGTGAAAGTTTGGGGGTGGGGGAGGAGCGTTCTTACGATACATGTTCAAAGCTGGGTTTCTTGTCTTGCCATCTCCCTCCTCCCTACCATCATTTAAACAATAAACCTTTGTGTTACTTCGTTCTTCTCTGGGGAAGAAGAGCTGTTGAATGATGGGTATAAAAGTCTACTCACTTCAAGCAAATAAGAAGTAGGTGAGAAAGAGGGAGGTATTAAAGGGATTCTGTAGGATGCTTTAAACTCAGAACTAAAACGGGAAGTGTGGGGTTGCCTTCATGGCTCCGTTGGTTAAGTGACTGCCTTTGGCTCAGGTCATGATCCCGGAGTCCTGGGATCGAGTTCCGCATGGGGTGCGTAACTCAGCAGGGAACCTGCTTCTCCCTCTCTTCCTTTCTGGTCTCATGCTGTTTCTCTCCCTCTCTCTTTCTCAAATAAATAAATAAAATCTTAAGTAAATAAACAGGGAAGTATGACTATAACAAATATCCTGCTATTGGTAAGGCAGATTCAGGTAGTTGGTAACAGTGTTTTCCTGAAAGGGAAAGCAGAAATTTTACGTTCTGTTCTTCTCTTAGCTGTTTCTGGTGGAAAGGGCAGGGAGGAGGACTCTGCATATGATTGGCCTCGGAGGGATGGCTGTTTGTTCCATCTTTATGACCATCTCCTTGTTGTTGAAGGTGAGTACTCTTTGAGTGAAGGAGAGGGAGGGGATGGGAAGAGAAGGTTATAGATGACTCTGACAACGGGGAGGAAGGGGAGGTCGGAGATCCATAAAGTCACGTGTTTTACAAAAAGTGAATCATCAGAGATGGGTAGTGAAACTGCTACGATTCTGTATATACATTCTACATAACACAGGCTTGTAATTTAATTCTTCATGTAATGTTGAGGTAATTTTTCCCATTTTACGGGTGATGAGATGATCTTAGTGCAGAATAAGACATGTGAGCACAAGGCTAGGATTCAGAAACCCAGCCTTTTGAGCCTTAAGTCAAATAACTCCATTGTACCCCAGGACAGAGGGAGCTTTTCATTATCAGTCAGTCCTCATCTCTGGGAGGCTAGATCCTATCCAGGCTGAGCTGTCTTTACTACTAACTTTCTTTGTTCCTTCCTCATTTAGGATGACTATAATTGGATGAGCTTTGTTTGTATCGGGGCTATCTTGGTCTTTGTGGCCTTCTTTGAAATTGGCCCGGGCCCCATTCCCTGGTTTATCGTGGCCGAACTCTTCAGCCAAGGACCCCGCCCAGCTGCAATGGCAGTGGCTGGTTGTTCCAACTGGACCTCCAACTTTCTCGTTGGGCTACTCTTCCCTTCAGCTGCAGTAAGTAAATTACAAACAAACTCAACCAAGCCCATCTCGAAATCAGCTCACTAAAGCCAACACATTTAAAATCTGGCAACTGATGCCACAGAGGATTAGATCCTGAATGTTTCGTGTTTTGGTGTTTTGTTTTGTTTTATTTGTCAGAGTAACAGGCAGAGGGAGGAGCAGGCTCCCTGTGGGACTCGATCCCAGGACTGGGGGATCATAACCTGAACTGAAGGCAGACGCTTAACCAACTGAGCCACCCAGGTGTCCCTAGATTTTATTTAGAGAGTGAGATTGTGGGAAGGGGAGGAGCAGAGGAAGAGGGAGAGAATGAATCTCAAGCAGACACTGCACACTAATAAGCTTTGTGCCTGACCTGGGGCTTGATTTCCTGACCCTGAGATCAGGACCTGAGCAAATAATAGAGTTGGGACACTCAACCAACTAAACCACCCAGGCGCCCCAGATGAGTGTTTTAAGCCAGATTTTCTTCTCATTTTCAAGAGCATATAGAAAAAGAAGGAATGGGGGCACCTGGGTGGCAGGAGGGAAAACTGGAAAACTGGGGACCTCTGTGTTTTAAAGTGAACTCTACCCCCCCATCATGGGGCTCAAATTCAAGACATGGAAATCAAGTCACATGTTCTACTGACTGAGCCAGCCAGGTGCCCCCAAACCAGACACTTTTATTTATTTTAATTTAAAAAATCTCTACACCCGGCTTGGGGCTCGAACTCAATATGAGCCCAAGATCCAGTCGCGCACTCCACGAACTGAGGCAGTCGGGTGTCCCAGTACTGGGAAATTTAAAAAGACCACTGGTCTGGGGTGATTACAGGAATAGTTCTGTCTAGATACAGTGATCATGATCAGTCTCAAAGGATTCCAGAACAACACTTAAATACACAGTTTGAATTAGCTGGCATTAATGACTTTATGACCTTACAGACTCATTAATAATCATAGGATATTAATGAATGAGATCCTATTACAAAAATGACCTGGAGCTGATTCCTTAAATAAATGTACTTGCAGTGGACATCTAGAGTACATTTCCTGTATTTGTGAGTCTTTCAGAAACCAGATTTTTTTTTTTTTTTAATTTTTTTTTTGAAACCCGGATTTTTAAAATAATCAGAAGTCCTAGGGCCCCTGGGTGGGGCTCAAGTCAGTTAAGCATCTGCCTTCAATTCAGGCCATGATCCCAGAGCTGGGATCTAACCCTATATCAGGCTCCTTGGTCAGTGGGGAGCCGCCGCCTCTTCCTACCTGCTGTTCTCCCCTGCCTGTGCAGACACTCTGTTTCTCTCTCTTCTCTTTCTGACAAATAAAACATTTTTTTAAAAATGTCCTGGAATACTCAATAGGTATTTGGGAGCAGATCGGGATCTTTAATGAATGGGAAAAGGAATGACACAGGATTAGAGATACAGTAAGTGAGAAGTGGCATTTAAAGACACAAAGAAGACTCCATGTTCTTGTTAAATGCAGAAGGCTTGTGCCTTGAAGCCTCCTAGAAATGGATGGGAAGGAGAGGTTGGGCAATGACCAGAATTTACACTGACACTCTTTTTTCGGTATCTTTTCACTAGTTCTATCTAGGAGCCTATGTTTTTATCATCTTCACTGGCTTCCTCATTATCTTCTTGGTCTTCACCTTCTTCAAAGTCCCTGAGACCCGTGGCAGGACTTTTGAGGAAATCACACGAGCCTTCGAAGGGCAGGCACGGGAGGCTAACAGAGCTGAGAAGGGCCCCATCGTGGAGATGAACAGCATCCAGCCCGTGAAGGAGACTGCCACCGTCTAAGCCATGCCTCCTTCCCGCCTCCCTCCCAACACAGAAAAGCCACCTCTCCCCCAGATGAGGGAGAGACCGCATCAGGTTGTAACCCAGGACTGTTTCTGAATGCTGCTACTTGATTCCTTTCTCTTCCCACACACTCCATGAGCACTCAGAGGAACCCAGTGCTGGAGCTAGTATCTTCAGTGGCTTTTGAAACATTTCATTTCTTGGACATTCTCTTCTGTTGAGGAGAGACCAAGTGAACCTACCTTCATTTCAGGAGGAACTGGCCGCTTGCCATATGACAACATTGCCAGCTCTTCCTCCCTTGGGTTCTAATAGGGCCTCGCGAGGGCCAGTAGGGGAGTAAGAGTGAGGTGCAGTTTCCCTGACCCCAGACTTTCAGGAAGCAGATGTACATGAGTGTGGAGGGCAGAAAGGGATTAAATAAGAGCACCTTCCTTGCTTCCATACAGCTCTGCAGAGCAAATTAACTTGAGTTTATTTATTTAATCTTCTGGTTTTATTGCATAAATATTTATTTTTTTAAGTGTAAAATAATTTTACCAAATAATGAAAACATAAGGAAATAGAGGATAGAGGGAGGCGCTTGAGGAGAGGTTATAGGGTAGAAGATGTGATGCTGGCGAGAGAGGTCGAGGTGCAATAAGGGCAGATTCAGGGAGAAGCATAACGTGTTCTCAGAGGGTACGTGATGGGGTGTGTGAAGTCTGCACGTTGCCTCTTAACCTTCAGGTGGAAACTCTAAAGTTTAATTTCTCAGAAAAGTCATGTGCCTGTATTAAGAAGCTAGTGGTTACCTTTTGAACTTCTTTCTTTGTTTAAAATTATATGTAGTATTACTTGAAACCTAGGGTTATTATTAAGATGGGCATTATAGCTAATGGTGGTGGGTGGGTTCTAACTTTTCTTGGAGTCCAGAGAAGGGAAGGTTATTTCTAGAAATCTTTCTCTCTTCACTGGACAAAACTACTTCCCCTTGTTGCAGACTGATGGGGGTGGGGGGTGTTTTAAGTATTCCTAACACCCGCCTGGTAGGAGAACCTTCCAAATGAAAAGCCCAAAATAGTGGATCTTGGTGGAGGTTCTGTATTTCTCCATTTTGTTCTTTAGGAGGTTTTAGTTGTTGATTTTTAATTATATTTAAGCCATAGCTTTAAAAGAATTCAGAGGAGAATGTTCATAAACTAACTTGGAACTTGTAACCTCAGCTCTGGGAGAGGATTTTTCCTGAACAATAATTACCTAGTTGAAGTATATTGCTTTAGGGTCGTCGCATGCTTATTCTGTTACCATATTTGCATAGTGTGACGGCAAGTGCCCGCAGGGGACCATACATTTGGGGTAGTATGAGTAAATGTGCAGCGTAGCCCACACTTGAGAGAGTATGAATGTATGTGCACTGTCACTTTGCTCTGGGTGGGAGTAGATGACTGGTAACTTGTGTCCTCTGTTCCTACAGCCCCCCTTTGAATAAAAGGTGTTCAAACTCATCTCCATATACATATATATATTATATATAAATAACACTGCCTTTGCTGGGTAGAATTTGTATCTACAGTTTTCTTCCAGACTTCAGAGTTCAGGCTCATCTGGCTAATTTTCCTTGTCGGGCAGTTGGGGGAGAACTCCTTAAATGTTGAGATGGAGGGTGGAGGAGGACTCTGCCTCCCTCTCTACCCAGACAGTGGCAGTAGGAAAGGAAAGTGTGCGATCAGAACATATGACCTCTTGGAGGGGAGTGGGAGGAGAGAGGGAGCCTTTCTTTTAAGGGGGAAAGAAAGTGAAGACTTCTAACTGTGGAGCATTTTAGAGTCAGACAAGGTGGAGGGAGGGATGTACGCTTGCCACAGGTCATGGACACCTCTACAAATCATCTCGTTCCCCAGTATTTTTATAAATGGAGATTGGGCCCCATGACACCTTACTCTGTCTTCCCTCTTTCATATGTTGCTTGATCACCCTTCTCTCCTTGGTGCTTAAAATATTTCAGACCCTTTAGCCAAACCCTTGCCTTCGACAGTATTTTAGTCACCAGTTCTCACTGTTACCCCTGGTCACAGCCTATGGAAAAGAAACTCACAGAGCTTATATGGAATGGGGCGTGGTTGACCAGGTGACTTTAACCGCCCCTCTGCTTCTGAATACTCAAAAAACAGTGGGTTGGCAGTAACGCTGTGTGGAAGTTTTCTCATTTCTCGGTGACGGGATTGTGAATATTTCCAAATGGATTTTCTATTATTAATGTTACTGTGGTTCTTTGTTTTGAAATAAAAACTCTGAATGTACATATGACATCACATGCTTTTTTTATTCTGCTTTGGTTTCAATAAAATCAGCTTTAGTTTACATTTCTTAACTTCCATTTATTTATTTATAAAGATTTTGTTTATTTATTTGACAGATCACAAGTAGGCAGAGAGGCAGGCAGAGAGCCGGATGCGGGGCTCGATCCCAGGACCCTGGGATCATGACCTGAGCCAAAGGCAGAGGCTTTAATCCACTGAGCCACCCATGTGCCCCTTAACTTTAGACAAGAAAACACACCCACTTGCACTTACTAACACCTTCATGCCTTCATTTATGGACTGACATTCTGACATTCCCTTCCCTACATTCCCTATCCTTACTAAAGTTACCTGAATGGCTACTTTTTTACTTCTGTTTGGCCCAGGCATGAGCTCTGTCAAGCCTTCCTACTGGCAACGGTAATCATGACACTGGTATTCTGTTAGGAGGAAGGAGAATGAAACCCTGAATGTCCTGAAAGAGCTTGGGGATTGCACCATATTCTCCATAATTGTGGGACTATCAGGTCCCTTTTTCCATTTTTGTGCGCTCTCAATCCATTTTCCAATAACCAGAGTAACCAAAAAGATTGTGTCACTCCTCTGCTTAAAGCCTGATTACATCTTGTCACAAAGTGGCATCCAGACTCCCTTACTATGAATTTGGTGAATTTGGTGACCATACGTCCTAGCTGACTCCTGATACCCTGGAGTAATACTTAGAGTATATACTGCTTTCATTCATTATCAAAACCCCCCTAAAAATATCTTAGGGTTACTCTACCTAAAACGTTTCCTTAACTTCATCTCTTGTTTCTCTGCTTACAGAAGTCTAGCCCCGCTGAGCCTTCTAATTCTCAAATACTTCAAGTTCATTTTTAGTAGGTGCTTTGCACTTGTACCCCTGTGCTTAGAATAGTCTGCCTCAGGGCCGCCTAAGTGGTTCAGTGGGTTAAGACTCTGCCTTTGGCTCGGTTCATGATCTCAGGGTCTTGGGATTGAGTCCTATATTGGGCTCTCTGCTCAGCGGGGAACCTGCTTCCCCCACCCCCTTCTCTCTCTCTGCCTGCCTCTGCCTACTTGTGATCTGTGTCAGATAAAATCTTTTAAAAATATATATATATATTCTGCCTCAGAATTTTGTATGGCTCAGTCTGTCTGGTGATTTAGGTCTTAGTAAACAACCTCTGTAGAATATAAGCTCAAAAGCAAGTAACTTGTCTGTCTCGTTCCTGCCTGGAACACTGCTGGACATCAACTGATAAGTGTTATCGAACAGGTTGGCTCCTATCAGAAGACAAACTACACAATGGTTTAATCAGAGAAAGTGGAATATAAAGAATGTCAAGCTGGGCCACCTGGCTGGCTTAGTCAGAAGAGCTTGTGGCTCTTGATCTCACGGTTGTGAGTTTAAGCCCCACATTGGATGTAGAGATTACTTAAAAAAAAGTCAAGGTGTAATAAGTAAAAAATAGCAGGGGTACCTGGCTGGCTCTGTCAGTGGAGCAAGCGACTCTTGATCTTGGGGTTGTGATTTCAAGCCCTACATTGGGCATGGAGCCTACTTTAAAAAATTTTTTTTAATTAAAAAAAAAAAAGGAAAATAATAGGAGAACTAAATATGGTATTCTAGAGCTGAGGAAGAGTATCCAGGGAGAGACACCCTTGGAAGATGGGCCACCTCCCCAAAGCTGAGGCTCAGTTCTTTTTTTCTTTTTTTCCCAAGATTTTATTTGAGAGAGGGAAAGATAGGGTATGATGGGGGGGCAGGAAGCAGCAGGAAAGGGAGAGGAAGGCTCCCCCTGAGCAGGGAGCCCAAAGCAGGGTTCAATCCAAGGACCCCAGGATCATGACCCCAGCCAAAGGCAGGCGCTTTACCGACTGAGCCACCCCAGGCGCCCCTAAGGCTCAGATCTTCTTTGAAAATGCAGTTGGGGCGCCTGGGTGGCTCAGTGGGTTAAAGCCTCTGCCTTTGGCTCAGGTCATAATCTCAGGGTATGGGGATGCCCCCGCATCAGGCTCTCTGCTCAGTGGGGAGCCTGCTTCTCCTCTCTGTGCCTGCCTCTCTGCCTACTTGTGATCTGTCAAATAACTAAATAAAATCTTAAAAAAGAAAAAGAAAATGCAGAGTTGGTCTACTGGATAGAGAAATTTGCTGGATTGCACAGGCCAGAGCTAGTGTGGCCTGAGAAGCAGGGAGACAACTGCAGGTGAGCCACAGCTGGTGGCCAGACATGTTGAGTGTACAGAGGGGGTCAGGGCACCAATGGGGGCAGGGGGGCGGTCCTTGGAGCCTTGTGGGAAATGATTGCCAGACATGGGCTGGGGCTGTGAGGTGACTGATGGAGCTTGTATTCTGGGTGCATGACTGGGGCAGGGTGCCACCAAACGTTTTGTCATCTATGGTATGGCCACTGGAAAAAGTAGGAAAAGCCCCATTCTTCCTAGAGTATCCTAACAGCACCATCTACTGAGAAAACTTCACTGTGCTTAACACTCTCAAGAGGAAATGATCTAAAGGCCTTCCATCCATTACCGAAAGGATGAATTTGGAGCGGAGAGGCAAAAAATCAGTAACTAGCAGAATAAATGTTGGATGGCTGGCTGAAGTGGTCCTGGGCTGAGAGAATGACTCTTTCCACACCTCCCAGTCTACCTGTGCTTTTGATAAAATTCAAGCTAAAACGTACCACCCTTTTTTTTCTTTCTTTTTTAGCCTATTGGTCAAGGTTCCAACTGGATGGCTGCAGGGGAAGTTGGGCTGGTGGCCGCAGCCCAGGGTTGAGAAAGGGAGATGGGGAGAGGCAGGCGTGCCCCTGGGCCTGGAGCCTGGCGCTGTGAGATGCTGGGGAGTGGCCACAGGTGAGCCACTCCCCTCACCAGACCACAGGTGAGCCCCAGTCCTCCAGCTATGGCTCCACCTTCCCGGGGCTTCCCTATGCCATCCTATCACCGGGGAGAACTACTTGAGTGTCGATTCCCAAAGTGACCCCAACGAATCACCTAGTGTCAAATCTGTGTCCTGGATCCGGGCCCTGGTCGCGCCGAGCGCCGACCTTGCCTCGAGTCGCCGCGGGGCTCGCTCTGGGACCGCTGCCGGAAGCCGGCTTCTAGAGCGCGCAGGTTTCCGGCTCGAGTCTCTCCAGCCCCGGGCGTGGCCCTGCGGCGGGCATCGCCCACTTCTTCCTCCGCCCTCTCCCCGCCCTACCCCGCGGCGCCGCAGCAGGCCCGCCTGGCGCCAGGGAAGCCGCAGACCCTGCGGGAAGCGGGGCTTCAGCCGCCTCTTCACTGCGCAGGCGTGAACGGCCGCAAACCTCTACTCAGTATCCCGTTTGGTTCAAGATCCTTGAAACCATTTCTGGTTCTAGTCTAGGTCGTATCCCAGAAAACCTTCCAAAGCAGGTATTTCTTACCTGTCTTATTATGAAGTGAATTTAACTACCCTTCCTAGATTGCTCTAGGCTTAGTGACTTAATTGATAAGGCTGAATCACGTGAGTTACATTAGATTTCAGAAATTAAATCCAAATCTCATTTTTTTTTTAAATGAGGAAATTGAGAGCAATGAATGAATTGGCAAAAGTACCTCTGTCTCTTGATTAAATGCTCAGGGGCGGGAATAAAGGTAAGTAGCCAATAAGGTATAAGGGTGCCAGTTTCTACATATATTTACCTAAATATTATAAAAGTGTTTAATTTTTTTAAGGTTTTATTTATTTATTTGAGAGAGAGCGCATAGGCGGGGAGAGGGACGTAGGGAGAAGGACAAGCAGGCTCTTCCCTGGTGGGGGGTGTTCTGGAGCGGAGGGATAGGGCTGGGTCCAGGGCTGCCTGCCTCTCCATCTGCGCGCGCTCTCTCTCTCTGACAAATTAAAAAAAAAAAAAAAAAAAGAAAGAAACTCTTTAAATATATATATGTATATATTTTTTATATATACACATGCATAAATATGTACATATATACGTATGTATACATATATAAATATTTATAAATATAAATGAATTTATAAATAGAAATTATTATTTATAAATATATGTTTATATACGTGTGTGTATGTATATATATACATATATATATACATATATATATATATATAGCAAAACTGAAAAATTACCAAATCAACCATAACGGAGAAATCAACCTATCAATTTCAATTAACCATAGGCTAAGCAGATTAAAAACTTGCAATAGTCGAATTCTTTCCCATGGACTCTCCTCCTCTGTATATGAAAGAAATTAACATTTCGTTTGCCATTTATTTTGCAGTTTTTTTCCCCTACAGAATTAAAAAAAATTTTTTTTAAGATTTTATCTGTGAGATCACAAGTAGGCAGAGAGGCAGGTAGAGAGACGGGGAAGCAGGCTCCCCGAGTTAGGAAGAGCCTGATGTGGGTCTCTATCCCAGGACCCTGGGATCATGACCTGAGCCGAAGGCAGAGGCTTTTAATCCACTGAGCCACCCAGATGCCCCTTAAAAATTTTTATTAATCAAATTTAACAATCTTTTCTTTTATAACTTTGTGTATTAATTCCTTCTTAAAAAAACGTTTTCATTCCACTGAGCCACCCAGGTGCCCCTTAAAAATTTTTATTAATCAAATTTAACAATCTTTTCTTTTATAACTTTGTGTATTAATTCCTTCTTAAAAAAACGTTTTCATCCCAGTATAAGTATTAAATATTAAACATTAATGTTTCTTCTAGTAATTTTATAGCTTTCATTTATGTTCAAATTCTTGATTTCTATGGGATTTATTTGTGGGTATGCTGTGAAATAAGGATTCATCTTTGTGTTTTTTTCCTCAATACCTAGACTCAAAAATCCATCTTTTCTTCTTTGATTTAAAATACCAACTTTGCTGTACATTAAATTTTCATATGTACTTGGGGCTATTTGAGGCCATCTTTTTCCCATTGATCTGTTTTTCTGTAGAACCAAATTGTTTACATATTTCAAAAATATCTGCTGGGCTAGTCCCTCCTCACTTTCCTTTTTTGGAATTTTCCAGATTAATTTTTTCAATTTCCAAAAAGAAACCTGTCCTAATATTTTCATTGGGATGACATTGAATAGAAATTCATTCGAGAAGCACTAACATTTTTATGATATTAAGTGTTCCGATCTGTATATTCCTCAAAAGAGTTTTGGGTTTTGCTTTTTTATTAAGATTTTTTTTTTTTTCTTAAGATTTTATGTATTTGAGAGAAAGAGTGTGAGCAAGGGAAGGGGTGGCCGGGGAGAGAGAATCTGAAGCAGATTCTACATGGAGCAAGGAGTGTGGAGCCCCACTTGGAGCTCCATCCCAGGACTCTTGAGATAATGACCTAAGCAGAAATTAGGAGCTGGCTGCTTAACTGACTGAGCCACCCAGGCAGCCCCCTCAGAAGAGTTTTATAGTTTTATTCATAGAACTTCTCAAATAAGATACTTAGAAGATATTTTATATCATTTTATTTTATAGGTGCTTATTGCAAATAGCAACTTTAGTATTGAAAAATAGGTTTAATAGAACCTAGAAAATAGGGGCTCCTGGGTGGCTCAGTGGGTTAAAGCCTCTGCCTTCGGCTCAGGTCATGATCCCAGGGTCCTGGGATCAAGCCCCGCATCGGTCTCTCTACGCATTGGGGAGCCTGCTTCCTCCTCTCTATCTCTCTGCCTGCCTCTCTGCCTACTTGTGATCTCTGTCTCGCAAGTAAAAAAATAAAATCTCTTAAAAAAATAAAATAAAGGGGCACCTGGGTAGCTCAGTGGGTTAAGCCTCTGCCTTCAGCTCAGGTCATGATCCCAGGTTCCTGGGATCGAGCCCCGCATCAGGCTCTCTGCTTGGCAGGGAGCCTGTTTCCTCCTCCTCTCTCTCTCTGCCTGCCTCTCTGCCTACTTGTGATCTCTGTCTGTCAAATAAATAAATAAAATCTTTTAAAAAATAAATAAATAAAATTTTAAAAAGTACTATTTTGGTCTACTAGTGCATCCAATCAATGTGGGTGGAAGGGTGGATTTGTATGCCTTCTGTTTTACAACGCTAAATAGGGGAAGCATTTCCCAGTCAGGCACAATATTTATTCCTATAAATATATTAAGGTAAAGGAGACACACCATTTCACATAAAGCCTCTTCAAACATACTGATTTCTATCCAGATTTTCACCTTAATCTCATCCCTTGAATTCTTACATCCTCCCAAGTGAACTGTAGCCCCCATTAGGACTTCACCAGCAGATTATAGAACCACAGAGCCTGGGGCTACTGTGTCAAGGATCCTACAAATGTCATTTCTTCACCCAATGACTATTTTACCTACTCATGTGCATACGGCTCTTGGTTCCCAACTGGGGTCAGGCCAAATAACTTAGGCCCTCTCATCATTTATTTTGATTAATTGCAAGAACATCACCCCAGGTAACTAGAGGTCAAGTTTCTTGAATTCTTCCAAACTAGGACAAATAAAGCAGGTTTTTTAGGGCCCCTCAATTTTGAAGGACCAATAGTAGTCTCATATATTGTTCTTACAGTCCAGATCCTTCCAGTAATATGCCAGTTTTCTGTAGAAAAAGACCATAGAAACAAATTAGAAAGAAAACACTGTAATTTATGAGAATTATAATGTAGAAAGTAAGCAAAATGCTCACAAGACACGATCAAAGTACCAGCACCCCAGGCTTTAAAATGAAAATTGTAGGGTCTCCTTTTATATGTTAATATACCAAAGACCCACTCCCAGGATTTGCTGGGGCTAAGTAGAGAAGGAAGGGCTTCATGACACCTGTATGGAAGATTCAACTTTTGACACTTAGCAGGTAAGGAACAGGTGGACTGGACTATAAATTAGCAATCTCCAAGAAGGTTACTGAAAAGGCATGCTGATAACGGACACGTGAAAGAGATACTGATTAAGTATCTTTGAAAACAAAAAGATAACACTGTTTAGAATAACAAAAAGAATATAATACTTAATTTCTCTAAATGTGCTATGATGTTTGTCCAAGGGAGTTAAACATTTACCATCTTTTCTATTAATTGAATGCTTATCTTAATAGGTGACTTGGTTATTTTTTATTAGGGAAAGGCTGATTTCCTCCTTATATTCTAGTTAAGACAAGGGCTGAGAATTGCCATTGTGTTTAGCAATATGGAGATAAGTGATTTTTTAATTTTATTTATTTATTTGACAGAGATCACAAGTAGGCAGAGAGGCAGGCAGAGAGAGAGGGGGAAGCAGGCTCCCTGCCGAGCAGAGAGCCCGATGCGGGGCTTGATCCCAGGGCCCTGGAATCATGACCGGAGCTGAAGGCAGAGGAGCCTTCAGGCACTGAGCCACCCAGGCACCCCCAAGATAAGAGAGTATTAAAGAATAATAGAGGGGCACCTGGATGGCTCAGTCGGTTGAGTGGCTGGTTGCCTTTGGTTTGGTCATGATACCTGGGTCTTGGGATCCAGCCCTGCATCCGGCTTCCTGCTCAGCAGGGAGTCTGCTTCTCTCTTGCTCCCTCCCTCTGCCCCGCACCACTGCTTCTCTCTCTCTCTCAAATAAATAAATAAAATCTTTAAAAGAAAAAGAATAACAGGATGATAAATGATTTTTAAGAAACAACAAAATAAATCAATATATCAGGAAGGCCTGGGGCACCTGGGTTGCTCAGTGGGTTAAAGCCTCTGCCTTTGGCTCAGGTTGTGATCTCAGGGTCCTGGGATCAAGCCCTGAGTCCAGCTCTCTGCTCAGCAGGGAGTCTGCTTTTCCCTCTCTCTCTGCCTGCCTCTCTGCCTACCTGTGATCTCTGTCAAATAATTAAAAATAAAATAAAATAAAATATCAGGAAGGCCTAATGCCTTAGTCTTGGATCAAAAATTATTTAAGAATACATAAAATAAAAATGGACAGAACTAAAGAGAGAAATAAACAAATAAAAAATATTGGAGGGGCACCTAGCTGGCTCAGTCCATGGGGCATGTGACTCTTGATCTCAGGGTGGTGAATTCGAGCCCCATGTTGGGTGTGGAGCCTAATTCAAGAAAGAAAAGAAAAAACATATATAGGGTGCCTGGGTGGCTCAGTAGCTTAAGCCTCTTACCTTCAGCTCAGGTCATGGTCTCCAGGTACTGGGATCGAGCCCTGCATCGGGCTTTCTGCTCAGCCAGGAGCCTGCTTCTCCCTCTGCCTGCCACTCCCCCTGCTTGTGCTCTCTCTCCCTCTCTCTGACATAAATAAAATATTTTAAAATTTTATTATTTATATATTTGAGAGAGAGAAATAAGATAGTGAGAAGAGCACATGAGTGGGGAAGAGAGGGTGAAGCAGGCTCCTGCTGAGCAGGGAGGCTGGTGTGGGCTCATCCCAGGACCCTGGGATCAGGACCGGAGCCGAAGGCAGACACTTAAATGACTGAGCCACCCAGGTGCCCCCAAACTGGCTTATTTTTCTTTATTTTTTTGGAAAATGCCAGTGGCATAAGGAAAGACACAGTGCAGAGCCACTGATGGGAGTTAATAATCATCTCTCTCTTATCCTGATGAAGACTGCAGAGTGTAGAGTCTGAACAGATAAAAAAGAACCCTTGGCACTCCTGGGTGTCTCAGTCCCTTAAGCACCTGCCTTCAACTCAGGTCATGGTCCCAGGGTTGTGGGATTGAGTCCCACATCAGGCTCCTTGCTCAGTGGGGAGCCTGCTTGTATTCTTGCTCTCTCTCTGGCAAATAAAATCTTAAAAAAAAAAAAAAAAAAAGAACCCTTTTTCTTGACGTAATAAATAATAAGAATTGATCAAAGAACCAGTGGAAATTAGCTTATTTGTGCTTAAGGGTTCCTTGGGCAGCACCCAAAAGACCAGCAAAACCTACACAGTTTGGGGAATGTTAAGTATGACGGTAGGATTAAGTGGCTGAGGAAGGGTTTGAGATTTAGGAAATGAGATCTGGCATGTAGAGAAGGCTGAGAATCAAGGAAGATCTAAGGTTGCAAAAAGGACAGGAACTGTGTGGCTAATCTGGTTTAATGTGCACTTACCATATTGTTTGTTCACTTCAACCGTGGGAAACAATTGGAATGTATGTAACACAGGAAGCACATTAATTAGAGGTAAGTCAGGGGGCCTCCGAGGTTCAGTGGGTACAGCATGTGACTCTTGATCTCGCGGTTCTGAGTTCACCCTGCATTGGTAGCGGAGAGGACTTAAAAAAAAATCTCTAGGGGTGCCTGGGTGGCTTAGTGGGTTAAAACCTCTGCCTTCAGCTCAGGTCATGATCCCAGGGTCCTGGGATCAAGCCCCACATCGGGCTCTCTGCTCAGCGGGAAGCCTGCATCCTCCTCTGTCTGGCTGCCTCTGTGATCTCTGTCAAATAAATAAAATCTTTTAAAAGAAATCTTAAAAAAAAATTATAGATCAATTAGTAACCAGTAAGACAGATTAGATTTAGGTACAGAGTACGGGTGCAGAGAGCCCAGAAAGAAATGGAAAGAGGCACCTAATACTCTTATTTAGCTTAACCCTGAATACTCTTACACAGCTCTAACTATGAACTTAACATGGCCACCCATCATTGAGCTCCCAATCCAGCCCCCCAAGTACTCTGCTCAGGTAGTGAAAATAAGTTCCATAGCTGTTCATCAAGCTAAGGAGAGCTACGAGAGCTGGCTGCCGTGTTTGCGAAAGAGGAAGCCCGTGGGACTGTATCCAGGTATCTTCCTTCAGCAGAAGCCTGGCCCACCAATATCAAGTTCTCATCCTCCGCCCTTGCCCCGAGTCATGCACCAGAGACCTGTCCTGGGAACATCACTTGCACCAGTCCTGAGCGCGTGTATTGCATATGCCCATACCCCGTGCCCTGAGAATTTGAGGAGATGAATTGAAGACCAATCTAGCATCTTCATTTGATCCGCGAGCTTCTCTGATGCCTTGCAGACTCCTGCACGGGGAGGTAGCGCTACCGCTGTATTCCAGTCCTTTCTTACTTTAACCTTTCAAAATCCCTGAGAACGCTTTCTTCTTAGGAGCACAGAGTGGTCCATCAACCACCCAGAAACTAGGACTCTTTTAAGGAGAGCCCCGGCCACCAGCTGCTGCTGTTGCTTTTCAGTGGGGTTTCACTTCAACCCCACACAGAGGCGCCTATTCAAATGCCTACCTTCCAGCATCCTTAATCGAACTAACTTCCTGCACCTTAAGCTTTTGTCTGCCCCAACTGGCTTCTTTATTTAACAAATTCCCTTTATCTCTCGCTTGAGGCGAAGCTCACTGGGCCCCAGGAGGCAAGCAATATTTACTAAAGTTCCTCCCCCACTTTCCTGCCCCTGTCTGGCGGGTGTCTGCCTTTACCTTCAGGTTTGCTGTCCTGGCCTGTTTATTTTCCTGTAGACACGAAGTTTTCTGAATAGGATTATTCAGAACAGAATGAAGCATGTCCTTTACGGGGAGAACCAGGTGCTTGAAATTCAGTAAGCAAGGCTTCTAATCCTCCCACTCGAGAGCTTTGAAGCCAGACTGTGAAATTCAGGAGAGCCAGGCAGATCGACCCAAGGGTGCTTTTCCCTTTCAGGTAGAAACTGAGAGGGAAATGCAAGCCGAACATGAAGAAAACGTAAGTTTTAAAAACTAAAACATGGTAAAGCAAATAAAATAGGACACTGGAAGTAACAACCATGTCTTTTTGGAAGATGGGGAGAGCAAGATTTTCCAAAAGAAAAGGAAGTGAAAAGGTGGAGGGGGTGGCAGGTGAATTTATAAGTAATTTCACCTTTGTGCCTTATCTCTATTTTGCTAGTATATATTCTGGGTGAGTCTGTGACCAAAAGGATAAATTCAACGGCTTTAAATTGAGTTTGCAACCTCTCCTAATTCTTCTTGGCAACTTCTTCAAGCTTTTATGTGGCTTACTTATGAAGACAGTGAATTTTTTTTTTTTTTTTGCTTTTATTAACTTTATTCTCAAACAGCAATCTTCTACCTTCCTAGGTATTTATTATATAATACATATATGTATGTTATACATATTTCTGTTTATATTGTTATATATATTTTATATGTTATATATGTTTATATATATATTTTTTAAAGAACTGGATTTTTAATTTTATTTATTTATTTTTTTCCTTTTTAATCAGAGAGAGAGTGAGCACAAGCAGGGGGGAGAGGCAGGCAGAGGGAGAAGCAGACTCCTTGCTGAGCAAGGAGCCCCATGCCGGACTCCATTCCAGGACCCTGGCATCATGACCTGAGCCAAAGGCAGCTGCTTAACCGGTTGAGCCATCCAGGTATCCCTATATATAGTTATATATATTTTTGTTTTTTACATATATATGTATATATTTTACATATATATAAAATATGTATTTATTTTATATATATAACAAATATAATATGTTAATAGCAACATAGTTTATAGTGGCAAATAACCAAAAGGGAAGCAATTTTAAATAAGTTGTAGTGCATCTGTAATAGGTAATATTATACAACAGTTGAGCCAGATCTTAATTTACTCACGTGGAAAAATCTCTATGATACATTCTTTGAAAACAAAAGAACAGGGCACCTGGGTGTCTAAGTCATTGAGCGTCTGCCTTCCACTCGGGTCATGGTCATCAGGTCCTGGAGTTCCCCGCTTAGTGGGAAGCCTGCTTCTCCGTCTCCCATTCCCCCTGTTTGTGTTCCCTCTCTGTCAAAAAATAGATTTTTAAAAACTGTTAAAAGAATTAAAAAAAAAAAAAACATAAACAACAACAAAAAAACACCTGGTTGGCTCAGTTGGTTAGCATGCTATTCTTGATCTCCGGGTCAGTGAGTTTGAGCCCCACTTTGGGTATAAAGATTACTAAACAAACAAAAAAACCCATAAAACAAAAAACAAAACCCACTCGTGCTTCTGTGTTCACATGCATCATCCATTTGATCTTATTTATTTATTTATTGTAAGTAAGCTCTCTGCTCCACCTGGAACTTGAACTCACAAACCTGGAGATCAGGAGTCACTCGATCTCCTGACTGAGCCAGCTGGGCACCCCCTCGATGACATACGAGTGTTTTTTTTTTTTCCCCTGATATATTCTTAAGTAGAAAAAGCAGGTTGCAGAACAAAATGCATGATGGAATTCCGTATTTGGATAGGAAAATTGTGTTATAATTCTGTTGTGTGTCATGTATACACATGGAAATGTATGCAAAGATAATTTGAAAGTTAACAATGATGTTAAAAAAGTTAACTTTAGGGGTGCCTGGGTGGCTCAGTGGGTTAAAGCCTCTGCCTTCAGCTCAGGTCATGGTCCTGGGGTCCTGGGGTCCTGGGGTCCTGGGGTCCTGGGATCAAGCCCCGCATCACATGGAATTGGGCTCTCTGCTCAGCAGGGAGCCTGCTTCCCCTCCCCTCTCTGCCCGCCTTTCTTCCTACTTGTGATCTGTCAAACAAATAAAATCTTAAAAAAAAAAAAAAAGTTAACTTAAAAAAAAAATTAACTTTAGGGGCGCCTGGGTGGCTCAGTGGGTTAAAGCCTCTGCCTTCAGCTCAAGTCATGATCCCAGGGTCCTGGAATCTGATCCCCCTTCAGACTCCCTGCTTAGCCCAGAGCCCGCTTCTCCCTTTCCTCTCCACTTGTGCTCTCTCTCGGTATCTCTGTCTGTCTCTCAAATAAGTAAATTTTTAAAAAAATTTTTAAGTTAACTTTAGGGGTACCTGGGTGGCTCAGATGGTTAATAAGCCTCTGTCTTCGTCTCAGGTCCTGATCCTTGGGTCATGGAAGCCTGCTTCTGCCTCTCCCACTCCCCCTGCCCGTGTTCCTGCTCTCTCTCTCTCTCTCTCTCTCTCTGTCAAATAAATAAATAAATAAAATCTTTTAAAAATTAAAAAAAAAAGTTAATTTTTTGTAATAATCTTGTTTTAATATTGTTTGAGTAGGGTTTTTTGGTTTTGTTTTGTTTTGTTTTTTAAGGGAATGACAAAGTCACACCGAGATCTTAGGAAGAGTCCCCAAAACTAATCTTTCCCTTAGTTCGACTACCTCAACTTCACTTGATAGAGAATATTCAAGAAAGAAACGATCTCAACCTTGGCTGATACATTTAGGAAAATAAATCCTTTTTTTTTTTTTTTTTAAGATTTAAAAACATTTTTTAAAAAATATTTTTGACAGAGAGAGCCACAGTGGGAGAGGGAACACAAGCTGGGGGAGTGGGAGAGGGAGAAGCAGGAAGTCCGATACAGAGCTGGATCCCAGAACCCTGAGATCATGACCTGAGCCAAGGCAGAGGCTAAACCCACTGAGCCACCCAGGTGCCCCAAACCCTTTTTAAAAACATAATTATCAGGGTGCCTGCCTGGCTTCATTGGAAGAGCATGTGACTCTTGATCTTGGGGTTGTGAGTTCTGGCCTCATGTTGGGTATAGAGATGCCCTAAATAAATACATAAATAAATTTTTTAAAAAGTAATTATCAATATTTAAGATTCTTCCAAATAGATATATACCTCTAAATTCTGACTTGCAAAGAGGTTGAAGATATAATGCTAAGTGGAAAAGATACACAACAAACTTCTAGAGGAGAATGTATGGTATCCGTAAAAATTCACATAAAACCAACCACGTTATACATTTCTCTATAGCTTAAGTTTGTTCTTTTTTATTTTTAAGTCTTTTTTTTTTTTAAGATTCTATATATTTGATAGAGCACGAGAGCACATGCAAGGGGGGACAAGTGAGGAGAGAGAGGGGAAAAGCAGGCTCCCCGCTAAGCAGGGAGCCCGATGTGGGGCTCGATCCCAGGACCCCGGGATCATGACCTGAGCCAAAGGCAGGCACCCAACCATCTGAGCCACCCAGGCGCCCCTTAAATTTGTTCTTAATAGCAAGCTTTAATTTTGCAATCTAAAAAGTCCAGGAATCTTCTTTCTGCCTGCGGGCTCTGTCCCTGTGCTTTCATAAAAACACCCTTTTTGGCGGGGGAGGGAGGAAGAGGACCAATCTTTTATTAATTTATTTCCCTTTTATTTATTTATTTAACATGGAGTGAGTGAGCAAAAGACACACAGAGCAAGCACAAGCAGGGAGAATGGCAGGCTAGGGAGAAGCGGGCTTCTGACTGAGCAAGAAGCCCAGTGTGGGGCTCCATGCCAGGACCCTGTGATCATGACCTTAGCCGAAGGCAGCTGCTTAACCGACTGAGCCACCCAGGTGTCCCAACTTATTATATCTTTCTTTTTAAAAGATTTTATTGACTTATTTGACAGAGATACAACGAGAGAGAGAATAGAAACAGCGAGAGTGTGAAAGGGAGAAGCAGTCTCCTCCCTGAGTAGGGAGCCTTACATGGGGCTTGATCCCAGGACCCTGGGATCATAACCTGAGCGAAAGGCAGCCACTTAATGACTAAGCCACCCAGGCACCCCCAACTTATTATATCTTTTAAAGATTTTATCTATTTATTTGAAAGAGAGCACAAGTAAGGGGGAGGGGAGAGACAGAGTGAGAGGGAGAAGCAGGCTCCCCACCTAGCAGAAAGCCCGATGGGGGGCTAAATCCCAGGACACTGAGATCGTTACCAGAGTGCCAGACAGATGTCTAATTCACAGAGCCACCCAGGCACCCAAGAGGTCCTATCTTTTGAAAAGATAAATGCAGACTCTCTCTGGTTCCCTGATGATCCTGGGTTTCTCTGTCTTCTGCCTTTGGGTTTTGTCTTTACCCTAACATTCACCTGTTGGGAAGAAGAGTGGGTGAACAGTATTTCCAGAATTCCTTATCTCCAAAAGAGAAGGTGGAACACCAGAAATCATCTTTCTCCTTTTTTCTTCTTTCAATCTTTATTTTTCCCTTCTAGTATCTTTTTTAAATTTTTATATATTTATTTTTAAAGATTTTATTTATTTATTTGACAGACAGAGATCACAAGTAGACAGAGAGGCAGGCAGAGAGAGGAGGAAGGGAAAACAGGCTCCCTGCTGAGCAGAGAGCCCGATGTGGGGCTCGATCTCAGGACCCCGAGATCATGACCTGAGCCGAAGGCAGAGGCTTAACCCACTGAGCCACTCAAGCGCCTCTCTAGTATTTTTTAAATAGGTATTAGGGGTGCCTGGGTGCCTGTCGGTTAAGCGTCTGTCTTTGGCTCAGGTTATGATTTTGGAGTCCCAGGACCGAGTCCCCGGAGTCCGCTTCTCCCTCTCTCTCTGACCCTCCCCTAGCTTGTTCTCTCTTGCTTACTCTCTCAAATAAATAAAATCTTAAAAAAGAAAAAAAAAAGTGTTCTTTTTACTGCTCTAAATCTTTATAAAGATTTTATTTATTCATTTGGCAGACAGAGATCACAAGTAGGCAGAGAGGCGGGCAGAGAGAGAGGAGGAAGCAGGCTCCCTGCCAAGCAGAGAGACTGATGTGGGGCTCGATCCCAGGATCCTGGGATCATGACCTGAGCTAAAGGCAGAGGCTTTAACCCACTGAGCCACCCAGGCGCCCCAACTGCTCTAAATCTTTAATTCTTAGCCATTTCCTTGCCTATTCCCAATGTCTTATAGCTGAGCTTAATCCAAAGCAAAACAAGCAGCAGTCAAGGGTGTTAAAACATCACTTAAACAGGGAAGGTTCAGTACTGGAGAGCTAACTTTGAAGTTTCCTTAAGACTATCACTTTATAATCACTATTTTCCCATTTCTAGGGTCTGGGTCACCATTTAGTATTTCCTCAGATGTACTGGCAATTCACTACATTCAAAGAATTTTGTAAAAATGTGATGTATTATTTTCTTTTTTAATTTTTTAAAGTAATCGCTATTTCTGACGTGGGGTCTGGACTCCGGGCTCTTGAGATCAAGAGTCAGGGCTCTACCAGCTGAGCAAGCCAGGATCCCAGTGTCACAGTATTTAAGAAAAAAAATTTAAGAGAAAAAAAGTGGCAGAACAGTGAGATGCTATGAAATGTCATACTCAAGGGGTGTCTGCGTGGCTCAGTGGATTAAAGCCTCTGCCTTAGGCTCAAGTCATGATCCCAGGGTCTTGGGATCCAGATCTGGCTCTCTATTAAGCAGGGAGCCCCTGCTTCCTCCTTTCCCTCTGCCTACTTGTGATCTGTCTGCCCAATAAATAAAATCTTAAAAAAAAAAAAGTCATATTCAAATCTGGCTGAATTATAAAACTAAAATGTGGGGATTGAGAAGTGATTTCATGTACTATTTTAATTGGTGGATCAGTGCTCTTTTTGTTTTTTAAAGATTTATTTACGGGGCGCCTGGGTGGTTCAGTGGGTTAAAGCCTCTGCCTTCGGCTCAGGTCATGATCCCAGATCATGTGATCAGTGCTGTTATTATTATCTTCGCCATTCATAATATAGTACTTGGCACAAAACTCAAATAACAGCTGAAGATTTTGTGTTGTCCTCAGGTCTTGGCAGAAATTATCCCGGATTTCTTCTGTGAAATGTCTAGATAGTTTGGATAAGGTTTCACAACATTGGACAATTGGGGGAAACCATGGGGAAAGGACCAGGAAAACCACCTGGTTAGTTTATCTCTCTGCTGCTTTGGGAAATAATGTTCCTGTGGAGCTGGAAGGCCACTGAGGAAGGTGGACTGACTCAACCAGACCAATTTAGGGGTAAGCCAGAATGGGAAAAAAAGATAGTATACTATTAGTATCATTCATAGAGGTTTGCCTAGCCTATCCTAAGTTGAGAACATAACGTACCTGGACAAAAATGTCTATTACAGTATTTGCCTCAGAACTTATAGATTATTCTTTGCAACAATCTATGTTAACATTGATTTATACTTTAAAACATTGTGTTTTGTAGTTGGCCTGTAAATTTAATAAGGTCTTTTTTATTTAATAAAAGCTGACATTTATGGGTCTTAAAAAATAAAAATCTTGGAACACCTGGGTGGCTCAGTGGATTAAGCCTCTGCCTTCGGCTCAGGTCATGATCCCAGGGTCCTGGGATGGAGCCCCACATGGGGCTCTCTGCTCAGAAAGGAGCCTGCTCTCCCCTCTCTCTGCCTACTTGTGATCTCTGTCAAATAAATAAAATCTTAAAAAAAAAAAAAAAGAAAAAAAGACCCATGTTGGGCACCTGGATGCTCAGTCCATCAAGCATCTGCTTTCTGCTCAGGTCATGATCCCAAGGGTTCTAGGATCTACTCTGGTGGGCTGGGCTCCTTTCTCTGCAGAGAGCCTACTTCTCCCTTTCCCTCTGCCAAATAAATAAAATATTTAAAAACTAAATTAAAAAACCCTGTTTTAGTCCAATTTTTACTCACTGTACTACTGGTAAAATCAAGGTAGAGACAACAAAGGGTAAAGTGGGTATTTTTATTTATTTGTATTTAAACCTATCCACCAACCAGCCAAACTTGTACTATTATCATATGTTAAAATACAAAACATCTTTCTACAAATACTAGAATTAACAGTTCTAGTAAAACCTCACAAGAGGCAGAGGAAATCAATGAAGCATATTTTAGTTTTACCCTTCACCATTAAAAACTAAGGTTGTTAACAAGAAAGCCTCAAAATCTCAAAATATACCATTATCCTTCATCACAGGTCTTTGTATCTTTACTTCCTATTCTTGATGTTAGATTCTAGAGCCTGAGGATACCCACAGTAGGACTGTACCCAGTTAGCTACAGCCAGAAACACCTGTTCCATGTTGTGCACAGCCAATGCTACTGAGAGCTTTGACTCCAATCATACCCCTTCAATAGATACAGTGAGAATAATGGGAAATACAATCTTAAGGCAAAGATACAGGACTCTAAAAGACAAAATCTAGGAGACGTGACACAGCCATTGCCCAAACCAAGATCAAGTAATACTCGTCGTCACACATCTTCAGGCTGGATGTTCACAGAGTAATTTGGGAACAAATCCATGATTTGCTGGGTACTGAAATATTTAGCAGACTGCTGTATTACACTATAGCTTTCCCCAGAAGTTTCTAGGAGGGACTCCAAATCGCTGACGGAATTTTGCTGGAACTGGATCTGGGGCTGCAGGGATTCCTCTCCACAGCTGTGGAGCTGGCTGTTCCAAGCTTGGGGGCACCAGGTCTGACTGGGCCAGGAGTGGTTGCTCCAAGACTGGCCGTTCCAGGAGTGGTTGCTCCAAGATTGGCTGTTCCAGGTCTGGTTGCTCCAATTCGGGTTATTCCAGGTCTGGCTGCTCCATATTGGAAGGTTTGCAGAAGTGTTCATCAGGTGTCCCTGGTGGTAGGAGTAGAAGGCTGGGTATTCCGTGGCTGCTGTGCTATTCTGAAAGGGAATGGCAGATTACCTGAAAAGCTTGGAGGGAAATCAGAATTGTCTGTGGCAGAGGTTGTCCGGTTTAACAATAAACAAAACTAAGAAGTCAGTGAAAAGAAACCAGAGAATAAAAGCTTCCCCTTACCTGAGTCACACTCTTGCTCTCCTTTGGCCAATGGTTTTTCTGCCACCTCTTACATTTCATTCTCTGGTTCTGGAACCAGGTCTTCACCTACAAAAAAAAAAAAAAAAAAAAAAAAAAAAAAGTGACAGGAAAATATAAAATACTGGTAGTGTGCATGTACCAGTATTGTTAACGTCTTTCCCCCCCTAACAAGCACAATTACCTAAAATGGAGACTTCTAGAGTCCTTTCTGCAATCTGGAAACAATGCTCTGTGTATGAATGTCAAAAGCCCCTCAAGTTAGTTGGCTTTAAAGTTGGTCATGAGGAGAGCCTGGGTGGCTCAGTTGGTTAAACGTCTGCCTCTGGCTCAGTCATGATCCCAGAGTCCTGGGATCTAGACTGCCTCTCCCTCCCCGTTCTGTCCTCTCTGTCAAATAAATAAATAAAAATTAAAAAAAAAAAAAGAAAAGAAAAGACTTTATTTATTTATGCGACAGAGATCATAAGCAGGGCAAAAGGCAGGCAGGTAGAGAGGATGGAAAGCAGACTCCCTGCTGAGCAGAGAGCTCAATGCAGGGCTCGGTCCCAGGACCCCAGGATTATGACTCGAGCCAAAGGCAGAGGCTTTAACCCACTGAACCGCCCAGGTGCTCCTAAATAAATAAAAATCTTAAAAAAAAAGAAAGTCATTCATGAAATGTTATCAAGATCCCACTTTTATAATAAAATTATTTGTAGGGGGCACACAAACAGAGCACACTGATGTTAGTACTGCTCATCTGCAAATAAATTTTTTTTTCCCTTCAAATAAGACTTTTTATTTGTCACTGCAAGGACAGCAAAACACACCTTACCTGCTTATAGCTAAGGTTCAGAATGTTGGAAAGTTCCTGCATCTGCTGGAGGCTGAGGTATTTCTGCCTCTGAAATCGATCATTGAGGACATAGAGTTGGGTCTGAGAGAACACTGTCCTGATCTTCTGTTTCTTGCCCTGGGCCGTGTCTTCCCTCCTCCCAGTTCTCTCCTCTGCAGAAGTGGGCGGTAGTTTCACCTTGGGACTGGTGGAGGAATCGGGGCTGTCCTGAACAAGCAGATCCACGGAGGAAGGAAGAGGAGACACTGTCGGGAATAAAACATTTTTCTCTGAAACTTTCCGAAGATTAAATCATATTCACAAATTTATTGTTTCCAAAGTATTTTTGAAGTTCTCACAACCTCAGAATTAGGTAGTAAATAAAAACTCCTCCATGACCCTGAACACTTGGCTCACCTTTGTATGATGCCAACCCAGTAAGTGTATCCTAGTTGTGGCCATTTCACATCCAGTGGACATGGCCAATAGCTCACCTGCTGGGAAGCAGAGTGGGACTCAAACTTTTTTTTTTTTAAACGATTTTATTTTTAAGTAATCTCTACATCCAACATGGGGCTCGAACTTACAAGATCAAGAGTCACACATGCTCCTCTAACTGAGCCAGCCAGGAGCCCCCTCGAACCTCTTTGACAAAAGCTTTTTACTGCAAATTAATGCTCCAGAGCCCACACTGTGGCTGCTTAGAAAGTTGGGAATGATCACTGGACTCCCTTCTGTAAAATTAGTCGTATCATTTACATCAGATTCTGGGGACTCTCTAAAATCCACAATTTAGGGGCACTTGGGCGGCTCAGTCGTTAAGCATCTGCCTTCGGCTCAGGCCGTGATCCCAGGGTCCTGGGATCAAGCCATTGGGCTCCCTGATCAGCGGGAAGCCTGCTTCTCCCTCTCCCACTCCCCCTGCTCGTGTTCCCTTTCTTGCTGTCTAATAAACAAATCTTTAAAAATAATAATAATAAATAAAAATAAAATAAAATCCACAGTTTACCACTGCCCAGTTCCAAATACCAGGACTAGCAGGAACTGAGAATT
Source organism: Mustela putorius furo (assembly GCF_011764305.1). Lineage (NCBI taxonomy): Eukaryota > Metazoa > Chordata > Mammalia > Carnivora > Mustelidae > Mustela > Mustela putorius. The sequence goes on along the minus strand of NW_025422127.1, from coordinate 9,404,160 downwards.
CTGACAGGCTTCAGTTTCAGTACAAACTCTGCCTTTACTAGCTCTGGGACCACATTTCCGAAAGTATTTCTGTCCTTCACGGAGTTCCTTCATTGATTAAAGCAAAGTGACAGAGAAAATTGCTTAGCACCAGGACTTTGCGTATATCGACTTACTAACTAAAAATTTCTTTGGGATGTCTGAGTGGCTCAGGTCATGTCCTCAGATCGAGTCCTGCATCCTGCATCGGGCTTCTTTCTCAGCAGGGAGCCTGCTTCTCCCTCTGCCTTCCACTCTCCCTGCTTGTGTCACAAATGAAGTCTTTAAAAAAATAATAAAGTAAAAATGAATTTCCTATATTGCCTATATTTGGTAGCCTCTTAAACTCTTAATTGCACAGAGGTATTTATTCCCCATGCTCAATTTCACTTGTCATGGAATAAAGACAACCTGTATGGGGCAAAAATTCACAATCTTATGCTTCCTTTAAGTAGATCTAGAAGGAAAGAAAGTGGGGCTAGACCAAGGACTATGGTGGGGCATCTCCTAACAACTCTCTCTACAAACTTGCCCTTGGCTTGCTAAGTAGGGCATGCCCACCTGCTTCCATCTACTTGCTCATACCCAAGCTGTTTCTCACGACTCAGCACTTTACTTCCAAAGTTTGAAATTATGAAAGGACATCAACCCGAAGTTTAGGAAAACAGCGTAACATTAAAATCTAACATTCCATTAAAGTAGTTGCCTACTTCCTCCTTCCGCACAGCTTAATTTTAGGGGCAATCATCATGAAAAGAACTTTTTAAAATCTTAATTATCTTTACCCTAAGTCTTTAAAAAATGGTAAAAATTTACATTTTCATTTTCAACAACTCCTGCCTGATTTACAAAAAGTACTACCTTTACAGTGTCCTGAGCACAGCCCCCCCTGTTCCACCTGTAGCCATCATTTAGAAGCCAACCAGAGTTTCAGATTTGGGCTCTAGCCACTCTGTCAGCAGAGTAAACCTAGAACTAGCTACCATAAAATGGAATGCACATCTCCCCGGCATGTAGGAGACATGGGCATAGCAGGCTCCCAGGAACTCAGAACTGCCCGGGTTAGTAACTCGCAGAGCTCAGGAGTGGGAGAAGAGGCGATAACTGGTGTCGCACAAAGGCAAAAACGTTTCAAGAAGGCGAGATTCACAATTACCACGCCACTTCTGGCACTCCCTTGAAAAAGACTAATAAGAAAGTTCAGAAGCTCCCCGCGTCCCCCAGCTGCGATGCCAGGACTTCTGGCTCTAGCAGTGACATCCCTACTGCGTGCGCTCTGCACCGCGAGATTAAGACGATCAGCTCATTTATTCCGGCACATCTGCGTTTCCACAGTGCCTAGGCCCCTCCTCGCTCAAATACGCAGTGAACGGTCCAGATGCCGGCACCCCAGGGCCCTCGTCTCTCGACTGACAACCTGGGACAGGTGGAAGGGCTCCCGTTACCAAGTTACAACCGAGACAGGTGCCGAGAGGATTCACTGGGGACACCTGCTAGTATGAATGGCCTACAAATGCTCACGAGGGAAACGAAGGACCGTGACCCTCCTCCTGCTTCACGTTCCCTCAAGATCAGCTTTCCGAGGATTCACGTTTGCCTTACCGGTCTCCGCGTGGGGCGTCTCAGCAGATGACATTTGTAGGAACGCGTAATTTTCTTCATGCCTGCAAACCTCAGGCATTGGAGAAGAGTCCCTAGACCCGGGCGGTCTGGGGCCAGACCGGCACTGGGGCGGAGCTGGGTCCGCACTCATGTTGGGGAGTTGAGGGTAGAGCGGGGGAAAGAGCAAGATTGTAAGGTAGGCCCAGTCTTCTGGATCCAGGTGGAAGAGCCGAGAGAAATAGAAAGACGTCCAGGTGTAAGAGTATGAGAAAGACAGAATGAAGGAGGTCACCCCGGAAAGGGTAAGAGCCAAGCAGCCCAAGGGAGTCAAAGGTGAAGATTCTCTAGGCTCTAGATTTATAAGGAAGGCTCCGCCATCCTCAGACCCGCCCCTCCTGGCAGCCCCACGCCCACACACACCCTTGGAAATTCTCGGTTAATCCCGTCTGCCAGTCTCACCAAGGCCATTGTCATGTAAAAGGTGGCGGCAGGGTAGTCCAGACTGGGTGGGGAACGGGAAAACGGGGGCCCCCGAGACCTCGAGAGGAAAAGTAAGACCAACAATTAAATATTTCTGGGTTCGCCACGTTTCCATCTTTTCAAATCAGAGATGCACCTAAGGCTACCTAAGGTGATCGAATCTTCCACTAGAACAATTAATTCCTTGATTTAAGACCCCTTAGGGTCTCCAAATGGAGCTACTGCTGGCAAAAGCTTCGCCCAGGGAGCTTGGTTTTCCTCTTCGAGTCCCCCTAAGGTCACAATAAAACACTTATTGTGTGTTGGCTAAGGTGTCAGTTGATATTAAAAATAGGACTTGTTTTCAAGGTGTTCTCATTGTTTTTTTGTTTTGTTTTGTTTTGGTTTGTTTTTTTTTAACTTTCAGAGAGACGCAGAGCTGGGCAAGTCTTTCCCCCAGGACTGTTGTCTCCTTTTTAATAAAAGCCCGAGGAAAGGAGCTGTAGCCGCTGACTTTGGTGCCTGCAGGTAATTACACTTAGGCTATCAGTATGGGAAATTTATAAGTGGTTTTCATGTACCTGTTGCTCAGTTTCGTCATCTGTGCCTTTCTGTGTTGCTGTAAAAAGTAAAGAAAATACAGACCTAAATCCTAATAGTTCTTAACACCCATCACCTACAAATCGGGGCTCTTAAGAGAAATTCTATCCTTATCCTATGCTCATGATCTCCAAGTTCGAAACTACCTTTTTGTTGCGATTATTATTTTAATCCAGTAAACAACATGATAGATTGAGGGCACCCTTTCTAATTTTATCTGGGACATTCCTGGATGTAAAATAATGAAACTTCTTGACCTGGAAAGAGGGAGGCCAAGAAGAACATTTCCCTGAGCAAATGATATTCCTGTGAATGGTCTTGCCAAAGCGTTTGTGACCAGTTCCTTTTAGAATTTCTGTTGGACCCTCCTAAGCAAACATCTTCTTCCGGCCTTTCTTTCCCCTTCTGGCTCTTTTTTAAATCCACTTTTCTTTCCCTGGCCTGGCATTTCTGCCATGTCCTGCAACTCCACTCCATCCCCACTCTGAAATTGTTTTTTTCGTTTTTCGTTTTGGTTTCTTCCATATGTTTTCCAAAGGACCAGTTGTTATGGTTGGGTTTCAGCACAAACATATTTATAGACAAAGATAACAGTTCGCAGCATTCAATTTTCCTCCCCACTCTCAAATTCAATATTCGAGAAAGCTAAGATTTCTTCCTCTTTTCAGTCTCCTACTCCTCCAAGTAAACCCTTAGCAAATTTAATTCTATCTTTTTCGGAGGTGCAAGCCAGACTAATCCTCGCATGCGCTTTGCTCCTTGGGTCTCCACCTAGACCTGCTGGCTTTGCTGTCCTAACAATTTCTGTTCTCAACTCAAGGATGCCAATTTGTGAGCCTAGGAGGGGTCCCAGGACCAAAGTGCGGAGATCGAATTCTCTGTAATCTTTTCTTTGTCTTCTCAGACCATCATTCTGGAAGGGAGAAGAGTAAAAATAGAGTTTCAAGGAAGAGGTGGGTGGAAATACATTGGGTTCAGGCAGACAGTCTCTGTCTCATTACAGATAGAGTATGATTTTTTTTTTAAGGGGTAATGTGAGGGATGGATGGAGTGAACGAATTGTGGCGATCTACTTTCAACATTTACGTTTATCAGTCCCTTAAGTCCCTTTAAGGTGTGTTGTGCACCTTAAACTAATACAATGCCATATGTCAATTCCGTCTCAATAAAACTGAGGTAAAAATAAACAAAAAAGAAGAAAACTTGACTTCCTGGCTTTCAGTTAGCACAGTTGGTAAACGAGTGCCGTCAAGGCCACCAAGCCCGCAGCTCTCTAAACCCCAGGTCCCAGAAGCTTTGTTCTTTGCTGACGGGGGTCTTCGCCTAAAGCCTGGGCCAAATTCCCTCCCATCCCCCCACCTGTGTCTCATTGTATCTGGGGTCAGAGCCTCTGGAGTGAAAGACCAAAGGGAAGGGGGCTGGTAGCTAGAAGGCAAACTTACTACATTCTTTGCCCAGGAAAGCAATTTGAATAAGGTTGAGAGAATGCTTAGGAAGGTGTCAGAGACCTTGGATTTGTCGGGGTGGGCTGTGTGGGTGGAGGAGGGCTGTGTTACAAGTAGAGTCCAGGCCTGCAAATGCAAAAGTGATTTTAGATTTTGTTTTCCAAGGAGCATAATCCGGAAAGGAGAAGAAAAAAAGCACTAGATATTAAAAATGAAAAATATTTTTCAGAAAAAATTTATTCCTTACTTAAAGTTAAGAAATGCATGTTAGGAATGCATTTAGGAATCTTTTAGGAACACAGGTGTCCCAGCTTTGCATCAGATATTACTGACCTGTCAGGAAGCGACAGTCATGATGCGTATTAATATAGACTTTGCTGCCCCTCGATTTTCAGGCATAGTGTACTCATCAAATGTGGAATTATCAAACTTATTATTAATTTATCACTGGTGGGATCATCGGATTGATTATCGACTTATCGTTGTTTTCACTCTTCACCCATTGTCCATTTGAGTTTACCTGAGTGTAATCCAAACTGGGAGGCGGTCACCTGTTTTCATTTAATTCTCGTAAAAGTTTCTGCCTCTATTTCTTGCTTCTTTACGTTCACTCTACGTAATAAATCCAGTCTATAAGTAGCTGTTTCTTGTCCCTTAAGTACAAACGTATGTGTGTTTATAGATATATTTAGTGATTTTTAACATTTATAGGCTAGGAACCATTTATTGCTTATTTAACTAATAGTTCACGAGTGCCTATCTTGTGCTGGAGAGAAAAGAAATAATTAAACAACATCTTCTCTGAGGAGCTAGCAATTTATTGAGTAGATCAAAATAGACCAAAAGACAATTATAATGTCGTGTGATGAGTACCAAAAATAAAAAACCAAAAATGACATGTGCACTAGATGCTGAGGGAGAACAAACAAAGGAAGGTGTGGCCAGGGAGGGCAATCAGAGAAGACTTCTTGGAGGATTTTTGATTGAGCAGAGATGGAAAAGCTGAAAGTGTAGGGAAGCAAATTCCGGAAAATGAACACTTTCGGCAAAGGCAAAAGTCAGTGTCTTAGAGAAAATAATGGGTTATTGGAAAATATGGTCACGAGACCTGAGAGGTAATAAAGTGACCAGAAATAGTCAAACAACAACAAACAAAAACTGCATTTTTAAAAAAGATATTTATTTATTTATTTGACAGACAGAGATCACAAGTAGGCAGAGAGGTAGGCAGAGAGAAGGGGGAAGCAGGCTCCCCGCTGAGCAGAGAGCCTGATGTGGGGTTTGATCCCAGGACCCTGGGATCATGACCTGAGCCGAAGGCAGAGACTTCAACCCATTGAGCCACCCCGGCGCCCCCAAAACTGTATGTTTTGAATTAAACCTCCTTTCCTTAATTTATACTCTGTTGGTGTTCCACCTGCTATCCTGATGGTTCTCTGTCTCCTTTCTGGTTCCTCTCATCCCCAGACATCTAAAAGTTAAGAGTGTACCAAAGCTTAGTTCTCAACCCTCTCCTTTCTTCTCTTTATTTTTTAAAGATTTTATTTATTTGGCAGAGAGATCACAAAATAGGCAGCGGGGGAGGAGGAAGCAGGCACCCTGCTGAGCAGGGATCTCCCTTTACTCCCTCCTTCCTTCCTTCCTTCTTTCTCTCCTTCCTTCCTTCCTTCTTTCCTTCCTCTGTTCCTTCTCTCCCTTCCTTTCTTCCTTCCCTCTTTCTCTCTCTCTTCCTTCCTGTTTCCCTCCTTCCTTCCTTCCTTCTTCCGTTCCGTCCGTCCCTCCCTCCCTCCCTCTATTTTATTTATTTGAGAAAGAGTGCACACACATTCGTGGAGAGAGGGCAGACAGAGAAGCAGACTGCCACTGAGCAGGGAACCTGAGGCAGGGTTGGATCCCAGGATTCTGAGATCATGACCTGAGCAGAAGGTAGACCCTTAACTAACTAAGCCACCCAGGCGCCCCTCAAACCTCTTTTCTATCCACACTCACTATATTGGTGATTTTCCTGTCTTATGACTTTCAATACCATCGATATGTTTTGGTTTTTTTAAAGATTTTATTTATTGTGAGAGGCACAGAGTGAGTGAGCGAGCCCAGAGCCCAGGCAGGGGTGGGACGGAGGGAGAGGCAGACTCCCTGCTGAGGGTGGAGCCTGCCCTGAGGACCTGACTTGACTCCGGGCTGGATCTCTGGACCCTGAGGTCATGACCTGAGCTTAAGTCGGATGCTTATAGGTGCCCCCCTAACTATATACTTTTTTTTTTTTTTTAAAGATTTTATTTATTTATTTGACAGAGAGAAATCACAAGTAGATGGAGAGGCAGGCAGAGAGAGAGAGGGAAGCAGGCTCCCTGCTGAGCAGAGAACCCGATGTGGGACTCGATCCCAGGACCCTGAGATCATGACCTGAGCCGAAGGCAGAGGCTTTAACCCACTGAGCCACCCAGGCGTCCCATATACTTTTGACCTTTAAATGTATGTCTATCCCAGACCTATTCCCCAAACACAATCTCATATGACCTCACATCCCCATTTGGATTTCTAAAAAGCATCACAAAATTAGTATTTCAAACTAACATTGAAATATTAGATGGGTTCATCTTATAGTCTTCTCCATCTCTGTGTGTGCCAATTCCATCTTTTTAGTTGCTCAGGCCAAAACCTTAATGCCATCTCTGTGGACTGTGCCTTCAAAATATATCTTGAATCCAGTTACTTCTTTCTTTTAATCTTTTGTGTCCTCCAGTGTTTCTTTTTTCAGTTCTTGGAGTGAGTTTTGATCACATGAACTAGGGCTTAGAAAACCAGCAGAGTAGCAAGAAATAGTTATTTCTTTTATTTTTATTTATTTATTTTTAAAGATTTTATTTATTCATTTGATAGAGAGATCACAAGTAGGCAGAGAGAAAGGGAGAAGCAGGCTCCCCACCAAGCAGAGAGCCCAATGTGGGGCTCGATCCCAGGACCCCGAGACCACAACCTGAGCTGAAGGCAGAGGCTTAACCCACTGAGCCACCCAGGCGCCTCTGGTTATTTCTTTTTTTTTTTTTTTTTTTTAAGATTTATTTATTTATTTATTTACTTGACAGATCAGAAGTAGGCTGAGAGGCAGACCGAGAGAGGAGGAAGCAGGCTCCCCACTGAGAAGAGACCCCGATGCAGGGCTCGATCCCAGGACCCTGGGATCATGACCTGAGCCAAAGGCAGAGGCTTAACCCACTGAGCCACCCAGGTGCCCCTGGTTATTTCTTTTAAGGAATATTTATATATTGTGTTATTGCCCACGTCACAGGAGAGCTGGGGACTTGAAGTTACCTGTGACCTCTAGCAAGTGTGCCGACCTAAGCTGCATTTGATCTTTTCTGACCGCTCCAAGATTACCACTCTCTCCACACCACCATCCAACCCTTGGATGATTTCAACAGCCTCCCAGCTGGTCTCCCTGTTTGCACCCTAGCCTTCCTAAAGTAGTCTCCACATACTGGCCAGAGTGAATTTGTATGAAGACAAGTGGTATTAAGCTATTCCTTTGCTCAAAATCCTCTTTCAGTGTTCTCACGTTGGGAGGAACACCTCTGTCCTGTCACCTTTGTGCCTCTCCACCCTCCTGCGACTGACCTTCCCTTCCTAGAAGCTCTCCCGAATCAGGGATTTTGCGGTCACTCTTATCTCTCGCTGATCTGTCCCTCCCCCAAAAAACCTTCCAGGCTGATCTCTCACCTCCTTTCCATCTTTTTTTTTTTTTTTAATTTTTTAAAGATTTTATTTATTTATTTGAGAGAGAGATTATGAGAGAGAGCATGTGTGTCAGAGAGAGTGTACAAGAGAGCATGAGTGCAGGAAGAGCAGAGGGAAAGGGAGAAGCAGCTCTTTGCTGAGCAAGGAGCACGATGTGGGGTCTCAATCCCAGGACCCCAGGATCATGACCTGAGCCAAAGGCAGACGCTCAACTGACTGAGCCGCCCAGGCGCCCTCCTTTCCATCTTTAATATTACCTTCACAGTAATGTCTCCTGCTCCCTATCCTTTTCCTCTTGATTTTTCTTCATAACTCTTGTCACCGTCTTGGACAATATAGGCTATCTATCATGTATCTATCTATATCTTCTGTCATCTGTCTATCATCTTCTATTTACCTACAACTAAAATATAAACTAAGGGATGCCTAGCTGGCTCAGCGGGAAGCATGTGTGACTCTTGATCTAAGGGTTGTGGGTTTGAGCCCCATGTTGGGTGTAGAGAGTGCTAAAATCAATAAATAAACTTAAAAAAAATTTGTTAAAATATGAACAATGTGATGGGGCTTCTGTCTGGCTCAGTCATCGGAGCCTGTGACCCTTGATCTTGGGGTTTTGAGTTAAAGCCCCATGATGGGTGCAGAGATTACTTAAATAAATAATAACTTAAAAAAATAAAAATCTTTTTTTTTTTAAGATTTTATTTATTTATTTGACAGAGAGAAATTACAAGTACACTGAGAGGCAGGCAGAGAGAGAGAGAGAGAGAGAAGGAAGCAGGCTCCCTGCTGAGCAGAGAGCCCGATGCGGGACTCGATCCCAGGACCCTGAGATCATGACCTGAGCCGAAGGCAGCGGCTTAACCCACTGAGCCACCCAGGCGCCCCTAAAATAAAAATCTTTAAAATACATAGATGGGGCATCTGGTTGGCTCGGTGGGTTGAACCTCTACCTTCGGCTTGGGTCGTGTTCTTGGGGTCCTGGGATCGATCCCCGCATCGGGCTCTCTGCTCGGCGGAGAGCTTGCTTCTGCCTCTCTGCCTACTTGTGATCTCTTTCTCTGTCCAATAAATAAATAAAATCTTTAAAAATAAAATGAAATACATAGATAAGCTTTGTGAGGGCAGTTATTTTCATTTTTGGCAGTTTTTTTTTTTTTTAAGATTTTATTTATTTATTTGACAGAGAGACAGATCACAAGCAGGCAGAGAGAGAGAGAGGGAAGCAGGCTCCCCGCTGAGCAGAGAGCCCGATGCGGGGCTCGATTCCAGGACCCCGGGATCATGACCTGAGCTGAAGGCAGGGGCTTTATTTAACCCACTGAGCCACCCAGGCACCCCCATTTTTGGCAGTTTTGTTCAGTGTAGTATCCCTAGCCCTAGAAGAGTGTGGACCATAGGCCGCCATCATCAGCATCACCTGTGAGCTTGTTCGGGACACAAATGGGTGGGCTTTACCACAGAAATACTGAATAGGAATCTCTGGAGGGGGTGACAGGGGATCTGTTGACAAAGTTCTCCAGGTGGGGCACCTGGGTGGCTCACTTGGATGTTCAACTCTTGACTTCAGCTCCAGGTCATGATCTCAGGGTTGTGGGACTGAATCTTGGGTCTGGCTCTGCACTGAACATGGAGTCTGCTTGTCCTTCTCCCTTGGCTTCTGCCCCTCCTCGTGCACTTTCTCCCTCTCAAATAAATAAATAAGTAAAATCTAAAAAAAAAAATTCTCCAGGTGATTCTTTAGCATGCCTTTGTTTGTTGATGAAAGAATGAAAGAATGGGTTTAAATGAGACCTTGGCCTTTGTAAGCAAATAGAGGGTAGGAGCCATTTCCTTACATTTAAATATTAAATTGCATTTCAATGTAATATACAGAATAATATTTAAAAAGCAACAATGCTCTTTGCCTCAAGTCCGTTGAACTAAATTCAGTGAGCCTGAAGCTCTTCTAAAAGAGTCCACTTTAATCTTTCTGGCCCTTCTGGGAGATAGATTATTTTGAATTTACCTGTGTTATCAAGATGAACTGCATCAAACTGCTGTGATAGAGATTACAAATAGAATTACAAAAGCATATTCCCCACTTACCTTGCCTGTTATAGCTGTAAGAGCAAAGCCACAACTTTTCTTCCCTTAAAAGAAACTTATTATACAAAACTTAACACTTGGGGGGGCGCCTGGGTGGCTCCGGTTAAATAAAGCCTCTGCCTTCGGCTCAGGTCCTGATCCCAGGGCCCTGGGATCTTGACCCGCATCAGGCTCTCTGCGTGGCAGGGAGCCTGCTTCCCCCTCTCTCTCTGCCTGCCTCTCTGCCTACTTGTGATATCTGTCTGTCAAATGAATAAATAAAAGTCTTTTTTTTTTTTGCGGATGAGTGATTTAAAAAAAAAAAATTTATTTATTTGACAGAGGTCACAAGTAGACAGAGAGGCAGGCAGAGAGAGAGGAGGAAGCAGGCTCCCCACAGAGCAGAGAGCCCAAAGCCGGGCTTGATCCCAGGACTCTGGGATCATGACCTGAGCCAAAGGCAGAGGCTTTAACCCACTGAGCCACCCAGGCACCCCAATAAAAATCTTAAAAAAAAAAAAAAAACCAAACATCTTAACACTTGGGGCACCTGGGTGTCTCAGTGGGTTAAGCCTCTGCCTTGGGCTCAGGTCATGGTCTCAGGGTCCTGGGATTGAGCCCTGCATCAAGCGCTCAGCTCAGTAGGGAGCCTGCTTCCCCCTCTCCCTCTGTCTGCCTCTCTGCCTGCTTATGATCTCTCTCTCTGTCAAATAAATAAATAAAATCTTTAAAAACAAACAAAACTGGGATGCCTGCGTGGCTCAGTGGGTAAAGCCTCTGCCTTTGGCTCTGGTGATAATCTCAGGGTCATGGAATCGAGCCCCGCATCAGGCTCTCTGCTCAGCATAAATAAATAGATAAATATTTATTTATTCAAATAAATAAATAAATATTATTTATTCAAATAAATAAATAAAATTTTTTTTTTTTTTAAAGATTTTATTTATTTATTTGACAGAGAGAAATCACAAGTAGACAGGCAGGCAGAGAGAGAGAGAGAGAGAGGGAAGCAGGCTCCCCGCTGAGCAGACAGCCTGATGCGGGACTCGATCCCAAGACCCTGAGATCATGACCCGAGCCGAAGGCAGCGGCCCAATCCACTGAGCCACCCAGGCGCCCCAAATCTTTTTTTTTTTTTTAAGATTTTATTTATTTATTTGACAGAGAACACAAGTAGGCAGAGAGGCAGGCAGAGAGAGAGGAGGAAGCAGGCTCCCTGCTGAGCAGAGAGTCCGATGGGGGACTCGATCCCAGGACCCTGAGATCATGACCTGAGCCGAAGGCAGCGGCCCAACCCACTGAGCTACCCAGGCGCCCAAATAAAATCTTTTTAAAAAATAAATAAATAAATAAAATCTTATGTGATGGTCAATACTTTAAACCCTCTGAATGAACCTGTCATCCAGTTCAAATAATTTATTCAAGACCACTCTTGTTTTATCGATGACTTTACCATGAGCACAAGGTTTGACGTTCAGTAAAAAGTTCACCCAACAAAATATGTGAGACATCACTGACCCCCTTTTCCACTATCCACACTTCTGGTCAGGCGATCAACAACTGTGTCACCATAATCTTACTTCCCAGCACTTCTCCAGGCTGCCATCTAAACGTTCAACACCACTCGCCGGATCCTGGTTCCAGGCACCATCTCTTAGACCTCTGCACACTTCTAGTAACCCTTCCATAGATGGAGCCAACTGTGTACCAGAGTGATCTTTCTTTCCTTCTTTTTCTTTCTTTCTTTCTTCCTTCCTTCCTTCCTTCCTTTCTTTCTTTCTTTCTTTCTTTCTAGATTTTATTTATTAGATGGGGTACCTGGGTGGCTCAGTCATTAAGCATCTGCCTTTGGCTCAGATCATGATCTTACACTCCTGGGATCAAGCCCCACATCCTGCTCCCTGCTCAGCAGAGAGCCTGCTTCTCCCTCTCTATCTGCCTCTTGCTCCCCTTCCTTGTGCTCCCTCTCTGTCAAATAAATAGAATCTTTAAAAAAAAGAAGAAAGAAAAAAAATTTTATTTATTAGAGAGAGTGCACAAGCTGGCGGAGGGGTGGAGGGAGACGCAAACGCAGACTCCCCGCTGATCAGGGAGTCCGCGGGAGCCTGATGCGAGCCTGACTTCAGGCTCCAGGATCATGACCTGAATGGAAGGTAGACACATAACCCACTGCGCCACGCAGGTGCCTCTGGAGTTATGCCCCAACATCCCTCTGCTTAAGTGTTGTCAAAGGAAGCTACTGTCACTCTCTGCCCGCTTCTCCAGTCTGTTCTGAGCTTTGGTAAACTGCTGTACCCAAGCAATCCCCTTTTCCCTGAATGCTTACCTGCCCCCTTTGTTTGGTTCATTTTCAGCTATCTTTTTTTTTTTTTTTTTTTTAAGTATTACCCCCTCTTAGTTATCTTTTAAGATTTGGGTCAGATGTCACCTTCCACAGTCCCCTTCTCCCAGTGAATTAAGTGTCTCTGTTCTGTGCCTAAATCTTCCTATGGCAGTGGTCACTGTGTATTTTTAGTTACGTTTTTGTGTTTAGAATAGTAGCTGGCTGGAGTAATAACTCCTTAAGGGCCTGGTTTGTTACTCTGACCCAGTGCCATGTTATTCAAAGTGTCGTCCTTTCTGGAAATACCAACATCGCATGAGAGCTTGTTAGAAACTGAAATCTAGTGAATTGCAGTCTTTGGCAGTGGGACTCAAGTATCCGCCTTTTAGGAATCTATAATTCTTGTACGTTATGAAGTTTGAGAACTATTGCCCTAGAGAGAATACAGTGCTTAGCCATAGCAAAAAAAAACAACCAACCAACCAAACAAACAAACCAGGGGTGCCTGGGAGGCTCAGTGGGTTGAGCCTCTGCCTTCGGCTGGGGTCATGATCTCAGGGTCCTGGGATTCAGTCCCCCATTGCCCCATATCGGGCTCTCTGCTCAGCAGGGAGCCTGCTTTCCTTCCCCCGCCCACCCTGCCTGCCTCTCTGCCTACTTGTGATCTCTGTCAAATAAATAAAATCTTTAAAAAACAAACAACAAAAAAAATCCTCGATATGTATTTTTTTAATTAATGACACAGCTCTTGTGTTTAAAACACTGGTATTCAGATAAATGGGGAATTACAAGAATTCTCAAAAAGAAAAAAAATCCCCAAAGAGCAACCTCCCAGTGATTTTGTTTTGTATTTGTCAAAGTTTAACTAAAGGCTTTTAATATTTAAGAACTAAATTATTATGTGTAGCAAATTCTAAGGTCTCCCTGCCGAGAGTTCAAAGGGTAAACTGAATTGTCAAAGACCCTGACCCTGAGCAACGTTGTTGATAGCAAGGCGGTACTCCCTCTTTCCCACCTTACCCTCAGGGGATCTTTGACCCCAAGGAAAAAGGGATTCCTATTTTGCCCCCTATTTTGGTAAGCTCTCAGGAAGGGGAGGAACACCTAGGAATATCTACCAAAATTTAACAAAGTATAAAACTGCTCTGGAACAATGTGATATAAGTGGCCCCAAAGAGAGGCTCCTGGCTTCTCAGTAGGTGGGAGAACAGGATAAAGAACTTGGAAAAAGTAGGCGGTGGGAGGGGCTGAGGGATGCGGGGTTTGATGGTAGCTGGTGGGGGCGGGGGGGAGAATAAGGGAAAAATCTAGCACCTTAGTTGTTGCTATAATTGGCTGGTAGTGGGATGAAATAAAGCTGTTAACCCTCAAAATATCACACCTAAATATTATAATACCTCAGGACATCTGAGTATTCTAATATTGTAAAAGGAATAGAGGAAGAGGGAACAAGAGGGTCCTGCCTTCCAAGAGTAAATAAGTTTAATCGTATAAAAGAGTTCAAAGCTAAGGCAAATAGTGTGATGTTGAAAAAGGAACTTTTTTTTACGATTTTATTTTTTTTAGGGACGCCTGGGTGGCTCAGTTGGTTAAGCAGCTGCCTTTGGCTCAGGTCATGATCCCAGGGCCCTGGGATCGAGTCCCATATTGGGCTTCTTGCTCGGCAGGGAGCCTGCTTCTTCCTCTGCCTCTGTCTGCCTGTGCTCACTCGCTCTCTCTCCCTCTATCTCTGACAAATAAATAAATAAAATCTTTAAAAAAAAAAAAAGATTCTATTTTTTTTTTAAGTAGGGCGCCTGGGTGGCTCAGTGGGTTTAGCCTCTGCCTTCAGGTCAGGTCATGGTCTCTGGGTCCTGGGATCGAGCCTGCTTCCCGCACCCCCTCTCTCTGCCTGCCTCTCTACCTACTTCTGGTCTCTCTGTCAAATAAACAAGTAAAATCTTAAATAAATAAATAAATAAAATTAAAAAAATTAATGTCTACATCCACAACCCCCAGAGTCACATGCCCTTCTGACTGAGCCAGCCAGGCACCCTAGGAATTCAAGTTTAAGGAAGCGTTTGTTGAATGTACTATTAAGAGTGAGGGTGAGAAAATGAGGCAAAGCTTTTTTTTTTTTTTTAATTAAAATTTAGAAATAATTTGCATATAAGGAGCAAATCTCAAGTTGTACAGCTTGATGAATTTTTTACTTATGTATACAAATCCATTGAAGAGACAAAGCAGTTCCAGCACCTAAGTAGGCTAGTTTGCAGTTTTGTTAAATGCTCAGAATCTCAAAATCCAATGTCCCTTAGACCTTTGTCAGTTTCAAAAGAAAACACAAAAGTGTTTCCAACATGATTTTTTTTTTTTTTTAATTAGGTTCCTTGCCCAACATGGGGCTTGAACTCAGGACCCCGACATCAAGAGTTGTAGGCTGTAGGAACTGAGCCAGCCAGCCATCCCCCTTCCCTGAGCCTGAATTTGAATCCCCATTCTACCCACTCCCAAGTGACAAGTGGTTTCCCATTTCTATGCCTGTTTCCTTCATATTTGTAACAAGTGAGGATACATATATACAAACTGATCAGATGTGGGCATGGCATGCAGGAAATGCTCTGTCCATGTTTGCCGCTGTATATTCTCTATGCAGGCTATGTTTTAGGGAATGCTTTAATTCGCTCGCTCAACACGTATGTATTAAGCATGTCTGAGATATCAAGTGCTAGGAAAAGGAAACGGATTATGCATGCTTCCTGCACCAAAGCATTTTATAGTGTGGTATAGAAGAGAAGCCACGCGAACAGAGCAGTGCGTTAAGGTGTGACGGAACTGTGGTGCGTGTGCACAACACAGCAAGAGTACCCAGGAGGGTCTTCTGTCTCAGAGGGAAATCAGTTAAGAGATCGGAGTATCACCATACCCTGCGACTGTCAGCTCCCTCAGGGAGAGAAGCCGTGTACGCTGAAGCTGAACCGCTATGGCTGCGGGCCGCTGCACGTCGTGTGCTGGAACCGCGCTCTGCGGACCTTGGCGTTTATCCTCCGGGGTCCCCGCTCCGGCCCGGGGATCCAGTGCGCCCGTGTCCGCGAGAAATAGGGCTACACACAGCCTTCTGCGGAAGAACTTCAGGATGAAAAGGAAGAACCCAGATTCACAGGACTCTGAGCTCATGTGAGACTCTGAGGCTCATCTGAGCCCATTAAAGATGGAAAGATTATGACAGTTGAAATAACCATCCGTCTGTTCAAGAGGGAAAGGGATCCGATGCTGGCTGCCCTTGCGCAGAATAGATTCCTGATTGGGGGGTTTCCAAGAAATCAAAGACAACCTTCAAGGTTGGGACAGGCCATATATATATCTATATCTATCTATCTATCTATCTATCTGTGTTTTGACTGTGATAAGGAGATCTGTATGGACCAATGTCTTGGAAAGAGAAAGAGAAGTGGTAGAAGGGAGCTTGGAAAGGAGAATTCAGACCTATAGTTAGCTTACCAAGCCAATTACTGACTTATGTGAAGGAATGGAGAAAGTCAAGCAAATAGATGCCTCTAAGTCTGTTGATGAAGTTGCTGCTGGTGGTGTTTTAATATTTATTTATTTAAGTAATCTCTACATCCAGCATGGGGCTCGAGGTCTGGATCAAGAGTCCCATGATCTTCCCACGGAGCCAGTCAGGTGCCTCGTAAGAGTGTCTTTTTTCTGTGGGTGTTTTTTTTTTTTGGTTTTTAAGATTTGTATTTATTTATTTAAGAGAGAGGCAGAGCACAGGCAGGGGGAGCAGCTGGCAGAGGGAGAAGCGGACTTTCTGATGAGCAGGGAGGTGATGCGAGACTCCATCCCAGGACTCTGGGATCATGGCCTGGGCAGGTGCTCAACTAACTGAGCCACCCAGGTGCCCCCTACCTTTTTTTTTTTTTTTTAAGATTTTATTTATTTGACAACTAGAGAGATCACAAGTAGGCAGAGAGGCAGGCAGAGAGAGAGAGGGAAGCAGGCTCTCTGCTGAGCAGAGAGGCCAATGCAGGGCTTGATCTCAGGACCCTGAGATCATGACCAGAACCAAAGGCAGAGGCTTAACCCACTGAGCCACCCAGACAACCCTATTTTTTTTTTTTTTTTAAGATTTTAAGGTGGAACTCGAACTTACAGCCTAGAGATCAAGAATTTCAGGCTCTGGGACACCTGGCTGGCTCAGTTGGTTCAGATCAGGATCCCGGGGTTCCCAGGATCAGAGCTCTGCATTGGGCTCCTTGCTTGGCAGGGAGCCTGCTTCTCCCTTTGGTGGACTCTCTCTCTCTGACAAATAAATCTTAAAAAAAAAAGTTGCCTGCTCCACCTATGAGCTGGCTAGGCACTCCTGTTGATGAAGTTTTTGATGAAGTTGTGAAGATTTTTGTTTGACAAAGGAAGCTAACTCTAACGCTGAAAGCATCCTTGGAATCATGCTTGAATTTTGCTTTCATAGCTGCTATTTCAACCCCCTTTTAAGGCAATTTTAATCTTTCATAGTTACATCTCCATTAATGGCTGGAAAAATATGTAATAAAACTAATTAAGCTTTTTATCTTCACTTTTTTCGGTCACGGGAGTTGACAGCAAATTCAGGTCTCTTCATCTGAGCTATGGTGACAAAACCAAGGATATCAGCTAGTTCTTTGTTTTTACTCAAAAAGCACCTCCCATTTATAGTTTGTACCTTGTGTAAGCAAAACTTTTTTTTTTTTTTAAGATTTTATTTATTTATTTGACAGAGAGATATCAAGTAGGCAGAGAGGCAGGCAGAGAGAGAGGGATGCAGGCTCCCTGCTGAGCAGAGATCCCGATGCAGGGCTCAATCCCAGGACCCTGAGATCAGGACCTGAGCTGAAGGCAGAGGCTTAACCCCCTGAGCCACCCAGGCTCCCCAGCAAAACTTTTTGATATGTGTGTATATCCCTTTAGTAATTACACATAATAGGATTAGGGATTTTCCACTTTCTCATTTACTTAAAGGTTTTAAATTTCTGGCCTGTTAAGTAAATTTGTGGACCAAATTCCAAAGGAACTTTTTATGTAGTGAGTTCTTACAAAATGTGTTTGATAAATGAACTCATAAAAATTCCTAGAAGTGTTTTAGTCTTTATCACGTGACTGGCCATTTTCTATAAAAAGGTAAGAGGGGTGCCTGGGTGGCTCATTAGTTTAAGCCTCTGCCTTTAGCTCAGGCCGTGATCCCAGGATCCTGGGATCGAGTGCCACATTGGGCTCCTTGCTTGGCAGGGAGCCTGCTTCTCTCTCTGCCTCTGCCTGCTGCTCTGCTTGCTTGTGCACTCGCATTCTCTCTCTCTCTGACAAATAAACAAATAAAATCTTTGAAAAAAAAAAAAAGAAATGGGCAGAAGACATTCAAATGGCGAACAGATACATGAAAAAGTGCTCAACATCCCTCGGCATTGGGGAAATACAAATCAAAATCACAATGCAATACTACCTCACACCAGTCAGAATGGCTAAAATTAACCAGTCAGGAAATGACAGGTGTTGGTGAGGATGTGGAGAAAGGGGAACCCTCCTACACTGTTGGTGGGAATGCAAGCTGGTGCAGCCACTCTGGAAAACAGTATGGAAATTCCTCAAAAGTTGAAATCCTACAACCCGACAATCGTGCTACTGGGTATTTACTCCAATGATACAAATATTATGAACCAAAGGAGGACCTGCCCCCCAATGGTTACGGCAGCAGTGTCCACAATAACCAATCTATGGAGAAAGTCCCGATGTCCATTGACAGATGAGTGGATAAAGAAGATGTGGTATATATATACACAACGGGATATTACTTAACCATCAAAAAAAAAAAAATCTTGCAACAATGTGGATGGAACTAGAAGGTATTATACTAGGTGAAATAAGTCAATCAGAGAAAGACAAGTATTATATGATCTCACTGGTATGCAGAAGTTAAGAAACAAGACAGGATCAGAGGGGAAGAGAGAAAAAAAACAAAACAGGAGGAAAACAGAAAGGCAGACAACCCATAAGAGACTCCCAATCATAGGAGGCAAACTGAGGGTTGTTGGAGTGGAGGAGGGTAGAGAGATGGGGTAACTGGGTGATGGACATTAAGGAGGGCACCATGTGATGGAATGAGCACTGGGTGTTATATAAGGCTGATGAATCAAGGTCTGTACCTCTGAAACCAATAATACAGTACATTTTAATTAATTGAATTTATTTATTTATTTTTTAAAAGATTTTATTTATTTATTTGACAGAGAGAGATCACAAGTAGGCAGAGAGGCAGGCAGAGAGAGAGAGAGGAGGAAGCAGGCTCCCTGCTGAGCAGAGAGCCCGATGCGGGACTCGATCCCAGGACTTTGAGATCATGACCTGAGCCGAAGGCAGATTTTTTTTTAAAGATTTTATTTATTTATTTCACAGACGGAGATCACAAGTAGGCAGAGACAGCCAGAGAGAGAGGAAGAAGCCGGCTCCCCGCAGAGCAGAGAGCCCGATGTGGGGCTCGATCCCAGGACCCTGGGATTATGACCTGAGCTGAAGGCAGAGGCTTTAACCCAGTGAGCCACCCAGGTGTCCCTGAAGGCAGATGTTTAACCAACTGAGGCACCCATGCATCCCCAGGTACCCCATTTTATACATTTTTAGATGGTTAGGGGATAAAGTCAAATGATTAATACTTTGTGACTTGTGAATAGTATCTGAAATTCAAATTTCAGTGTCCTTAAATAAAATTGTATTGGAACACAGCCTCGCTCATTTATTTGCATACTGTTCATGGCTGCTTTCTTGCTATAACAGCAGAACTGAGTAGCTGTAACAGAGACCATACAGTTTGCAAATCCTAAAATATGTACTACTTGACCCTCTGCAGACAAAATTTGCCGACTCTGGATGTGGGCAAAAGTGATCAGAGTCTCTGGGAAAGTGGGAGCCATGCAGAGAGAAGTGGGAGTGAATGTGTTTGAACTACATTTATACAAATTACATTAATAGGTAGAACTGAGGGGCACCTGGGAGGCTCAGTCAGTTAAGTGTCTGCCTTTGGCTTGGGTCCCATGTGGGGCTAGGAAGCAGGAGCTCAGCCGGGAGCCCGCTTCTCCTTCTCCCTTTATCTTCTACTCCCTCTGCTTCTGCTCTCTTTGCCAAATAAATAAATAAAATCTTAAAAGAAAAATAGGTAGAACTGGATCAGGGTTGGCCACTGATTTGATGTAGGTGGCAAGACAAATGGGGATCTCCAAGACAATTTTTCTGGCTCAAGTGTCTTAGTAGACATAGTTGCCAGTCACTCGATTTTATTTCATCTTACTTTTTCAATCACTCAATTTTTAATTATAAGTGGAGAAATAGAAATAATTTGAGTTCAGGTGTTTTTAGACTGATGTATCTGAGATACATCCAGATATTGCTGGAATAAGATCTCTTTTTTTTTTTTTTTTTTTTTTTAAAGATTTTATTTTTATTTATTTATTTGACAGGCAGAGATCACAAGTAGGCAGAGAGGCAGGCAGAGAGAGAGGAGGAAGCAGGCTCCCTGATGAGCAGAGAGCCCGATGCGGGGCTCGATCCCAGGACCCTGGGATCATGACCCGAGCCGAAGGCAGAGGCTTTAACCCACTGAGCCACCCAGGTGCCCCTGGAATAAGATCTCTTGAGAGAGATCTCGTCTTACACAGATTTGTGCATTCATGGTCTATAGCTGGTCATGGAAGCTGTAAAGGCAACCAGAGTGGAAAGGCAGAGCAAGGCTGCAAACTTAAACATTTTAGGGACCAGGTAGACAGAGTGTAAGAAAAAAATGGATAGACATGGTTGTAAAAAGTGACTCACTTTCCCCTTAATTTTTTTTTAAAGACTTTATTTATTTATTTGACAGAGATCACAAGTAGGCAGAGAGGCAGGCAGAGAGAGAGAGGGGGAAGCAGGCTCCCTGCTGAGCAGAGAGCCCGATGGAGGGCTTGATCCTAGGACTTTGAGACCATGACCTGAGCCACCCAGGTGCCCCTCACTTTCCCCTTAATTTTTATATTTCAGTAGGAAAGATATCTGGCAGATCTCAGGTTAGGGTCAGGCAGGGAGTCCAGTAGAAAATGGGGCATGATGACAGGGATGGAGTTTATGTATAGACTCAGCAACAGGGACTTTCACTCACTGAGACTCACCTGGCTACAGCCACCACTGAGTGCCCCATCTGCCAGCAGTGAAGACCAAGACTGCATCCCCAACACAGCACCACTCCCCAGGGTGGGTCCTCAGCCATCTACCTAGTGACAGGTGGATTACATTGGATCACTTCCATCTTGGAAAGATAATAAGACTTTGTTCTTATTGAAATCAATACATACTGTGTGTACATGAATTTGTCTTTCCTGAATGCAGTGCTTCTGCCAAAACTACCATCTGTGGACCTACAGAGCATATTATCCACACAGAATTGCTTCGAATGGAGGAGCTCACAGCTATTGCAAAGGGAGTGCTGCACTGAGCTCATGCTTGGGGAATTCACTGGTCTCATGGTATTTCCCTTCATTCCAAAGTAGCTGAGTTGGGGCACCTGGGTAGTTCAGTTGATTAAGCATCTGTCTTAAGCTCAGGTCATGATCCTGGAGTCCTGGGATCAAGCCCCAAGTCAGGGAGCCTGCTTCTCCCTTTTCCTCTGCTGTTCCTCCTACTTGTGTTCTCACACTTGCTCTCTCTCTCAAATAAATAAATAAAATCTTAGGAAAAAAAAAAGTAGTTGGGGGTCGATAAAATGAAGGAACAGACTTCGGAAGACTCAGTTGCTGTGCTCAGCTAGGTAGCAATACCTTTCCAGTCTGGGGCAGTGTCCTCCAGTAGTCTGCGTGTGCTCTTAAGTCATCATCCAACCCGTGGCATTGTCTTCCCTTAGCCAGAATTTACAAGTCCAGGAACCCAAGGTGTAGAAATAGGAGTGTATCCGTACTATTATGTCTAGTGATCCACTAGGGAAATTTTGGCTTCCAGTCCCAATGATGTTATGTTCTGCTGGCCTGGAGATCATGCTCTATCCTTAGGGTCAATAGAAAATGACAATAACCCAATCTAGGAAGGACCATTAATGGTCCTTGAAGAATATAGGGAAGTTTAAGTCACTACCAGGAAAAAAAAAATTGCTATCTGCTGAAGTGCTTGCTGAGAACAAAGGGAATTTGTGCTAATCTAACAAGTTTGACGATTGTAATACAGTATCGTTGTCGTTATTCACTAGCTTTAGACCTCTAGCGTTTATTTGCAACTCATTGGATTCAAAGGGAGTATGGAATGAGTTGTGAAATAAGTAGATACAAATACCACCTATGACCAGTGACCAGTTACAGAAACAAAAACTGTGATTGTTCTAGGTGTTTCTGAGCTTTTTGTTGCTGTGTGAGTCTCCTCAGGCTGCCATAACAGACTAGCCCAGACATGGTCACTTAAACAACAGATACTCATTTTCTTACACTCTTAGAGGCGGAAAGTCCTAGACTACACACTGCTTGTATGGGTGTGACAAGGAAGAAGAAATTGCCTTAGTCCACATTTCATCTAGCAGGACTAAGAATTAAGTTTACATGAGACGGATTAACAGGAGAAAAACTTAAAGATTTTTTTTTGTGGCACACAGAGGCCCAATGCCAGGATTGAGACCTAAAGAAGTAATCAAGACAGGTGGTTCTTTTTTATTTTTAAGGCTTTATTTATTTATCTGACAGACAGAAATCACAAGTAGGAAGAGAGAGGGGGAAGCAGGCTCCCCACGGAGCAGAGAGCCCATTGTGGGGCTCGATCCCAGGACCCTGAGATCAAGACATGAGCCAAAGGCAGAGGCTTAACCCACTGAGCCACCCAGGCACCCCAGACAGGTGGTTTTTATACTTTTTAGACAAAGAGACAATAAATCTGTGAGGAAATGACAGGACAAAGAAAATCAACGTTGAGAGTTTCTATCAGTAAGGAATTCTAAGCAGAATTTGGGCTGGGGTGGTGAATTAGTACAAAGTAACAAAGGTTGTTTCTACAGCCTTCTGGGCTTTACATTTCCTATTTCAGGTGAAGGATATCTCTTTCCCTCCTGGTACAGGGAGGCTACCTTTCACATGGGAGATTTATTTCCTGCTTTCAGGGGACAGAGGAGGAAGTGTCTTTATTGCATAGGAGTCTTTATTGCATAAGGAGAAGTGTCCTTATTGCATAGGTGTCTCTTCAGTAACTTTTGTTCAAAATAATCAATATGCTAAAGTGGCACATTTGGGGACAGTCTGCCTCTGGCCCCTACAGCTGGGTTCTGGCCAGAATTCTCTTCTGGGCTTGCAGATGGCGGCCTTATTGGTGTGTCCTCACATGGCCTTTCCTCTGTGTCTGTGGGTGTGTACTCCTGGTGTGTCTTCCTCCTCCCCTTCTCTCTTTTTAAAAAAGATTTTATTTGAGGGGAGGGGAGAAGAGGAGAGAAAAAGAATCCCAAGCCAACTCTGCACTGAGAACAGAGCCCACAGTGGGTCTTGATCCTGTGACCCTGAGAGCATGATCTGAGCCAAAATCAAGTTTGTCCCTTAACCAACTGAGTCACCCAGGTGCCTTCTGTCTCTTACTCTTCTTACAAGGACATCAGCCTTGTTGGATTAGGGTCCTACCCTTTTAATCTCATTTAACCTTAATAACCCCCTGAAAGGTCTTTTCTGCAAATATAGTCATGTTGGGAGTTATGGCCTCAACACATTAATTTGGGAGGGCATAGTTCAGTCTTTAACAGTTATAAGTATGTGTGTATGTGCTTGTGTGTATATGTGTAGCAAGTATTTGAATCCGCTTCCCTTTTTTTCCCAAGATTTATTTATTTGAGGGAGAGAGAGTTGCGGGGTTGGGGGGGGTGCGAGGGGCAAAGGGAGAGAATCTTCAAGCAGATTTCCTCACTGAACGGGGAGCCTGATACAGGACTTGAGCCCATGACCCATGAGATCATGACCTGAGTCAAAACCAAGAGTTGGGGGCGCC
This sequence comes from Mustela putorius furo, assembly GCF_011764305.1. Classification (NCBI taxonomy): domain Eukaryota; kingdom Metazoa; phylum Chordata; class Mammalia; order Carnivora; family Mustelidae; genus Mustela; species Mustela putorius. Next base: position 9,380,931 of record NW_025422127.1, on the reverse strand, counting down.
TGGGTGGCTCAGTGGGTTAAAGGCTCTGCCTTTGGCTCAGGTCATGATCCCAGGGTCCTGGGATTAAGCCCCACATCGGGCTCTCTGCTCGGCGGGGAGCCTGCTTCCCCCTCTCTCTGCCTGCCTCTCTGCCTACTTGTGATCTCTCTCTGTCAAATAAATAAATAAAATCTTTAAAAACAGAACAAAACAAAACAAAAAACCCAAGAGTCAGAGGCTTAGCCACCTGAGCCATGCAGGTGCCCCAATTTACTTCCTTCTCTTATCCCTGTATCATCTAACATAGGATGTATTAATAATCTTTAACTTTTTAAAATGATTTTATGTATTTATTGGAGAGAGAGTGAGAGGGAGAAACAGACTCCTTGCTGAGCAGAGATCCTGATGTGGGACTCGATCCCAGGACCCTGCAATCATGACCTGAAGCTGAAGGCAGATGCTTGACCCACTGAGCCACCCAGGCGACCAGTAATTGTTAACTTTATAGCAAAGTATTTAAGTTATAGGGTATCAAAGAGAAGAATGAATATCACTGAAAGACTTTGTTATCATCTTATCAGGAGAGAGCATGCTTTTGGTTGTATGCAGGATAGTTGTACTATGTTAGGCAGAAGTATGACTTTGCTGTTTGCCTTATTTGGAGATTAAATGTGGTTTAAGATGTATTTGGGTGCCAAGGTGATAGGATTTTTTCCAGTTTAGAAGTATTGCTAACAATGTTGTGACATTCTTATATATTTTTCCTGGTTATATACAAGTATTTCTTTTTTTTTAAATCTAAAAAAATTTTTTTTAATTAAACATATAATGTATTATTAGCCCCAGGGGTACAGGTCTGTGAATCGCCAGGTTTACACACTTCACAGCACTCACCATATCACATACCCTCCCCAATGTCCATAACCCCACAACCCTCTCCCTACCCCCCGGCCACCCTCAGTTTAAGAGTCTCTTATGGTTTGTCTCCCTCCCGATCCCATCTTGTTTCATTTATTCTTTTCCTACCCCCAAACCGCCCACATTGCATCTCCACTTCCTCATATCAGGGCAGTCATATGATAGTTGTCTTTCTCCAATTAACTTATTTCGCTAAGCATGATACGCTCTAGTTCCATCCACGTCATTGCAAATGGCAAGATTTCATTTCTTTTGATGGCTGCATAGTATTCCATTGTGTATATATTCCACCTCTTCTTTATCCATTCATCTGTTGATGGCCATCTAGGTTCTTTCCATAGTTTGACTATTGTGGACATTAACTACTATAAACATTCGGGTGCATGTGCCCCTTCAGGTCACTATGTTCGTATCTTTAGGGTAAATACCCAGTAGTGCAATTGCTGGGTCGTAAGGTAGCTCTATTTTCAACTTTTTGAGGAACCTCCATGCTGTTTTCCAGAGTGGCTGCACCAGCTTGCATTCCCACCAACAGTGTAGGAGGGTTCCCCTTTCTCTGCATCCTCGCCATCCTTCCTGACTTACATACAAGCATTTCTAAGGACATATACCGGGTAGTGGAATTGCTGATTTATAGGTTAGGAATATTTTTAGCTTCAAAAGACGCTGTAAAACATTTAGTTTCAAAATGGTTTTGCCAATATATATTCCTATTAACAGTTGATATGAGGTAGTTACTGCATCCTTGTCTATACTTGGCACTATCAATTTTTTAAATTTAGTTTTTCCTTGTGAGTATATAATTATGTTTCATAGTGTTTGCAACTGGCATTTCTTTGTTGGTAAAAATTGGGCATTTGCATTTCTTTTGTGAAATGTCTGCTGAGCTCATTTGTCCATTCTTCTATTGGATTGTTTGACTTCTTATTGATTTGTATTAGTTCTTTATATTTTTTAATGACCAGATGATCTTAGTGCAGTCTAACTTATCGATCTTTTTCTTAATGCTTTTTGTGTCTTGTTTGAGAAATCTTTCTGTGTCCTGAAGTCATTATATTTTTCCATGTTGTTTTTTTACCCCCAAATTTTTTTTAAAGATTTTATTTATTTATCTGACACAGAGAGAGAGATCACAAGTAGGCAGAGAGGCAGGCAGAGAGAGAGAGAGGGAGGGAAGAAGGTTAACCTGCTGAGCAGAGAGCCCGATGCGGGGCTTGATCCCAGGATCCTGAGATCATGACCTGACCCGAAGGCAGAGGCTTTAACCCACTGAGCCACCCAGGCGCCCCTACCCAATTTTTTTTATTGTCGTAAAATACACATAACATAAAATTTACTATTTAATAATTTTTCAGTGTAGAGTTCAGTGGCAATAAACACATTCATAAGGTTGTGCAGCCATCACCACTGACCTCCATACCTCTTGGAAAACTGAAAGATTATACCCAATGAATTCTGCATTCTGCCCTTAGTCCAGCCCCAGGCAACCACCAGTCTACTTCCTGTCTATGATTTGACTACTCTATCTCATATAACTGAACTCAGACATTATTTGTCTTTTTTTTTTTTAAAGTTTAGTTTATTTATTTGACAGAGAAAGAAAGAACACACACAAGCAGGGGGAGCAGCAGGCAGAGGGAGAAGCAGTCACCCTGCTGAGCAAGGACACAGAGCTTGATCCCAGGACCCTGGGATCATGACCTGAACTGAAGGAAGACGCTTCACTGACTGAGCTACCCAGGCACCCCAATGTTTGTCTTTTTGTAATTTGGTTTTGCACGTAACATAAATTCCTCAGGGTTCACCCATGTTGTAGCATATGTCAGAATTTCCTTACTTTTTAAGGCTGACTAATGTTCCATTGGACATATGTATCATGTTTTGCTTATCCATTCATTTGTCAATGGACATTTGAGTTGATTTCATGTCTTAGATATTTTGAATAATGCTGCTATGAGCATGAGTGTACAGATATCTGTTTGAGACTTTTTGGAGTATAGAAGTGGAATTGCTAGAAGAATAGCAATTCTACTTTTAATATTTTAAGGAGCTGTCATACTGTTTTCCATAAAGGTTGTACCATTTTACATTCCAACCAACAATGCACAAGGGTTCCGGTTTCTTTACAAGCTTGCCAACACTTGGGTTTGTTTGTTTGTTTTTTTAAAAAATTTTGATACATAATAATTTTAATGGGTATGAGGTGATATCTCATTATTGTTTTGATTACATTTCCCTAATAATTAGTGATATTGAACATCTTTTCATGTGCTTATTGGCCACTCGTATATCTTTCTTCGAGAAATGTTTATTCTAGTCTTTTGCTCCTTTTCTCCTTAGGATACCCCCTCACAGTTCCATTTTTCTATTAAAAATTTTTTTTTAATTGACATATAGTTGACACACAATATTAATCCTTTGTCTATTTTTTTTTAAAGTAATCGCTACGCACAGCATGGGGCTGGAACTTACAACCCTGTGATCAAGAATCATGCATTCCACTGACTGAGCCAGCCAGGTGCCCCCCCTTTGTCTATTTTTGAACTGAGTTGGATTTTGTGTGTGTGTGTGTGTGTGTGTTGAGTTTTAGGAGTTCCCTAAGGATTTTCTGAATCCTTATATATGATTTGTAAGTATTTTTTTTCATTCTGTGGTTTGCCTTTGTACTCTGTTGATACTGTCTTCTGGTGCAGAAATTTTTAAATTTTTACAATTTTAGAATTTTTTTAAAAAGGTTTTATTTATTTATTTGAGAGGGAGTGCAAAAGAGAGAGAGCATGACCAGGGGTGGGGGGAAAGGGTAGAGGGAGAGGGAGAAGCAGACTCCCTTATGAGCCCAATGTGGGACTTGATCCCAGGACCCTGGGATCATGAGGTGAGCTGAAGGCAGGCACTTAACCAACTGAGCCACCCAGGTGCCTTTCAGTTTCAGAACTTTGAATTGAAGTCCAATATGTGTACATTTTGTTGTTGTCTGTGACTTTGGTGTCATAGCCAAGAAATTACTATGCAATTCTAATTTCATGAAACCTTGGCCTTGTTTTCTTCTAGGAGTTTTATGATTTTAGGTCTTAAATTTAGGTCTTTGATCCATTTTCAAGTAGCTTTCTTATATGGCATTAGGTATGCATCCAACTTCATTCAATTATATTGCTTTTTAAAAGTTTTATTGTTTTGCTTTTCCCATTTAGATCTATGAAATGCCTGGAATTGATTTTTGTGTATGGTGTTAGGTAGAAGTCTAATTTTATTATTTTTCATATGGATGATTATATGGATAAACAAATGTCCTAGTACTAGTTAATGAGATTATTTTCCCATTTTTCTTCAGTGCTAACTTTATTGAGTCTCCATATGTGTGTAATTTATTCAATTTCACTGGTCTACTTACCTACCTATGTGCAGGATTACACTGTCTTAGTTGTTATAACTATAATAAATAATGATATTGAACAGAATAAGTTCACGTATTTTACTCTTTTAACCCAGTGTCTAGGCTATTTTTTTGGCCCATGTTATTGACTCAAAGGCCATCACATAAACTTGGAGTCAATTTGTCAAATTTTTAAAAAAATATTTTAAGGATTTGTTTGCAATTACAGTGAATACATAGAAATTTGGAGGATATTTACACATTTAAAATATTGAATTTTGAAAAAATATTGAATTTTGTAGTACAGCAAAGATTTACCTCGCTCTTATCATCTTAGTTTTTTAAAAGATTATTTATTTATTTATTAGAGAGAGAGAGAGAGATCGTGAGAGAGGGAACACAAACGGGGAGTGGGAGAGGGAGAATCAGGCTTCCCGCTGAGCTGGGAGCCAGATGCAGGATTGGATCCCAGGACCCTGGGATCATAACCTGAGTGGAAGGCAGACACTTAATGACTGAGCCACCCAGGCGCCCCTAATTTCTTGAATTAAAATATAGTTTTCTATGTAGACATGTTACTTATCTTTTGTTACATCTAATTCTAGGTCCTGGAGAATTTTGATGCTATTGTACATCACATTCTTTCCTAAATTTTATTTTCTTCTCTTACTAGTAAGTTGAAATATGTTAGAATTTTATATATTGATTTTTGATCTAGCAATCTTCCTAATTTTTAAAAAGATTTTATTTATGTATTTGACAGACAGAGATCACAAGTAGGCAGGGAGGCAGGCAGAGAGAGGCGGGAAGCAGGCTCCCCGCTGAGCAGAGAGCCTGATGCTGGGCTTGGATCCCAGGACCCCAAGATCATGACCTGAGCCGGAGGCAGAGGCTTAACTCAGGTGCCCCGGTCTTCTTAATTTTTTAATCCTAATAATTTATCTGTAGACCTAAAACTTTTTTCCATACATAATTTTCATGTAAAGAATCATATTTTTTCATTTTTAAAATTCTTATACCTTGTAATTTGTGTGTGTGTGTCATTATTGTACTTATCAGGATTTCCAGTACAATACCAAACAGATGTAGGAATCATGGGCAGCTACAGATTATTCTCTCAGTCTAACAGGGAAAGCTTTGAACGTTTTACCATTACGTATGTTATTTGCCATGGCTCAAACTTACACTTTGATTAAGAGTCATGCCTGTTTGTAACAGAAGAACACTCTGTCCCCAGCCCACTTGGTCCAGAAATGCAGCGCAAGTAGGCCCTGTAAATCCATGAAAATCCTCCAAATACCCCACCCCTATTCCTGTGGTGACTCCTGTGGCCGGTAGAGAGGGAGGGGGAGGGGAGGAATTCCCGCTAATGCTTTGTTTACAGATCTAGTGGGACCATCTGCTTCTGGGGACCGCAGTGGCTCTTCAGCCCAACACTGACACCATCTGGATTGAAGAGGAATGAACTATAGCCGCCCTTGGGTTGGACTTAGAGCAGTTTGGTGGGTGATCACTCAGAAAGCCTGGCCATTAACACTTTGTGCTGACAGCTGGCCTGCTCTAAAGGGATCTTACCCTATGGCTCCGCCAGTGAGAAGCCAAGGGGTGGATATTTAGCAATAAACCCTTGTAGGGTCAGAATATGTGGAAAGACAGGTGCT